>NC_090931.1:1091970125-1092611321 GCF_040938575.1 Ambystoma mexicanum
AAGGCCTACCCTACAATATTAAAACCCACTAATCTCCCAGTAACCAGGAGAAACTGTGGTACTTTGGCATCCTAATCCAGCTTGGCTTGCCACCACTCACTGCATGCTGCTGCCATCCTGCTACCCTGATTTTTTGACAGTCCAGAAGAACTATCCTTTGGTATCCAGTCCCTGCCCAGCTGATCATGCCCCACGGATTTTGTCAGCTGTCCTTTGTTAGACCAGACCCGTGTGGTGACCAGAACCGCTGACTGTCCAAAATTCAAACTAAAAAGTGGACTGTGAGTATCAATAGGAACCATAGAAAACCATAGTATACCTTGCCTTGCCTTGTCCTTAGTTCCACTCTCTAAGTCATCCTATCCCCATCCTTATAACTTGTAATATTGTCAGAAATCATTCTTGAAACCCTGCCTCTTGTGATAGCACCATATCTTTAATAATTTTGTCTTGTGAAATACCAAGCCCTTAGTCCTCTTTTGAGTGATCGGACTGGTTCCGCCAGGGCAGGCGCGGAGGTGCTAGGGTTGAATTTGCGAGTCAACCCTGGAGCTCACTGTGTCTCAATCTGGTAGTCTAGCCTGAATGCTCTAGTGTAGAGTAAAACTGTTCTTGTCAAAATTGATTTATTTTTCTTTTTCGTGCCTTCATTTTCTCAAAATGCAACTCACTCAATTTACCAGCTAGAGACCACATTTCACTTCCATATTGTACCTAGGATCCATAGCTACACCCCTTGTGTTGCTCCAGTAAAGAATTGTTTTTGTTTTAAGTATTTTATACACATTCATTGTTTTATTCATCCATTTCCGAGTGTCATTTTTAGCATTGCCAGGGTTTAAAATCCGTTTTTCTCTCTTGTTTGGGGAGGGAGGGTCGGATTTCAATTCTGTGTTCCATTTTTCATTCCTGATTACCTGCTGCTTCTGTTTATCTACTTAGAATTGATTATTTGTGAGTTGAGGGAACATTGCAGGGGGAAATTCTATCTCAAGTGCTATCTTACCTAAAATCAAAAAGTGCTCCTATTCCCTGGTGTTTTGTAGTTTTGTCAATAGAAGGTTAAACTAAATGCATTGCTTACATTCCTATTGTTCTCATCACCCCATTGGTGATTTCTGCTCCATATTAAAAATGGTATGATTTATTTTGAATTTTAAAATAAATAAATAAATATTACATTTCATCAACCAGCCTGGTTCATGGTCCATTGTGACCCGGGGTATTTGAAAAGGGGGTGTGATGTGAGTGGTGTACCATCTCAATATTGAATCTAACATAAGACATAAGCACTTAAATTGCGCGCTGCATACTGGGCTGAGACTACTTGCATAACTCCATATCATAAAAATGCTAAGTATTCTGTCTGGGAACATTTACAACTATATGAGCAAATGATGAACACTTTTCATATGAAGGACAGCCAGAATTGCATAGAGTATGTAAAATGGACCTTCTCCCCTGAATACTCCAGCTTCTTTGTGGGCCTGGATGACCAGAGCCACTTAAGATGTTCCACCTATAGGGCGGCCATCTTGAAACATATTTCTGCTCACAGAAATCCCCAAGATGCCCGCAAGGCGGCCTACAATCTGCAGTGCAGGGAAGATCAGGCCCCACAAGAATTTGTGCAGGAGCTCAAACGCACCTTTGCACAGACCACCAGGAGGGTGCGCACAGATAGTTGGGAGTTCATCACCACCCTCTTTCATGCCCTCCCAAAATATATAATGACCCAGCTGGTGAGGGACTTTCATGAGAAAAGGTCACTGGACTGGGTCATAGAGCAGGCGACCTGCATTTATGAGGTCCAAAATCCTGCAGATAACAAAAATCCAAACAAAAACCCCAAACCAGCCAACAACCCTGCTGCTGATAAGGTGGCAGAGGTGAAGGTTGCCCCTATTTTAGATCTGGTGATGGGGGACCTAAAAACATACCTGTACCAAATCAAACCAATCAAAGACCCAGAAGGCCCTCGGGCCAATCCCATACAGGTGGTAGTCAGGGAGGTAATCCCACAAATGGGACACCTAACTCCCCTGATTACATCAGCCCCCGATACAATGGTAACAGACCAATCCTGGGGTATGTAGGGACTCCCCTTGCCCAAGGCAGGGATCCAACCAGGTAGGTACTGCCCCAGGAAACTTCCCTCCTAACTTTCCCCACAAGGGCAGTAATCCCCCAAATGCCAGGTTGAGTTTCTTTCCCCCGGTACCCACAAAACCCCAACCTGCAGGACAACCCTTCTTTCTTTTCCTGCTTTCAGGAGCTCAGATAGCCCAATCCGGAGAGGGGAGGCTAAGGGTTTAGGGTTACCAAAATTCTCAATACCCAGGGTACTATGGGAGAATGGATAGTTACCCTTCCTGTGACTCACCTAGGGATGACCAGAGACCCCCGTACCAGCCGGAATGGGTGTCCCAACTGGAGCGGCAGGTCCAGAACCTGTCCAGGATCTGGGTCGCATGTTGATGGCTCAACTGAACCCTCAGATGAACATCGCAGCTCAGAACTCCACAAACCAAGGGTCGAGTACTCCAGAACAATGACGGGGAGAGAACCCTGACAACTCACCGGTTCCAGAGGAGGGGGAACGGGGGAAGGGAGGTGTAAAGCCCTAGAGGAAGCTTCCTTCCTCACTCGTGAAAAGCCCCTGAACACCCAGGAATGGGACCAATATCTCCTGTCCCCGAAAGTCTGATGTCATCAATGACATTTGTGATATCATCTTTGATGTCCTGGGTGTTAGTCTTAGCAGTGTATGGTGGTGACACGAGTTATGGTTGCTTATATTACCATAACTGGCAAAATTCTGTTTTTTTTTCTCCATTTTATTTGTAAACATAACATCCCTTTAACAAAGGTTTTTCATTGAATTTCATAGGTTTTTATTAGTGTAAATTAACCATAACGTCCCCTTAACAATGTTTTTTCATTGAATCTACTTTATATTTCTCAGTAAAGTACATAGACACAATAGGATTTTCCAACATTTCCATTTGCATTTTGTGTTATGCTAATGGAAATATTGTGGCGTTTATCCCCCATTTCAGGGACTGGAACGGTGGATACCGGTCTAGCAGCCCAAGTTATCACCCAAGCGAAGCGAGGGTGGATAACAAATGCTCCGGACCATTATCCACCCATTCCAGCCCCTGCAATGGGGGATGAAGGCCGTTAGCACCCTAGGTTCCCAATGTGGAAGCCTAGGGTGCTAAAAAAAAAAATTCTTCCAACACCGGTGTAGGAAGGAAAATCCTTTTCCAAGATGGCCACCATGCAAAGGGAAGGCGAGGTTCCGTTGAGGGCCCCTCTTCGCTTTCCATGGCAGCCTGCAGAAGGCAAATAGAGAACCCTATAACCATATTACCATTAGCACATTTTTCTTCCCTTTGAAACCTATCCCAATTTCGATTAACTTAACACAAAGTCAGTCCCAGGTGGACATGGCCACTTTAACCCCATGTGTTGTCCTTTGTGGTCCTGGCCAGTAACCAGATTGTCCGAGTCATGACCTTATTCCATGACCCGGACAATCTAGCCACTGCCGATGGCCGTAGGCTACACCTCAGTCACCAAAGGTATATCTCTATTTTTTGTACCTCCATTATGACACTTGTTAAATAATAAAACACAGGCACATTTGTAAAACCATGCTTTCAGGTTCTTGCCAATGTGCCTTACAAAAGTTTGCTGGAAATCCACCCATGTTTTATTTTTTCAAAAGTGTCAAATGTATGCACATACAATAGTCATATAACCTAGGCCCCACTTGACCAAATCCATTCTGACTTTGCGAAAACATTTACATCTAGATGTATAATCTTTTTACAAACCTTTGTGTAGATTTCAATCACAAATCGCACAACATTATGTAGATCTATTATCAGTTCACCAAAGTAAGTATAGATTTGTCAAATGGCACCTCATTCATAAGCCTTTACATTATTTTGGGACCCCCCCTTTAATTTTGCCCCCTCTCTACAAAATCCCACTGTTAGGGAGAATTCTCTGTTTAGGCTGAATTTCCTGACCTAGTGAGTCCCCCAGCAGCTTTTCTGTATTTCTGGAGTTTTTTTTTTACATCCTGCCAAGAGTGAGACTCTTTCCTCCCACTCTTGGACATGAATGTGTGTAATTCCTTTGAATGTCAATGTGTTCTATGGGCTATGGGGTCTTTTACTCCATAGGGTCTCATATGTTTTTCTATGTGTGTTACACCGCACCCTACGTGCTGTAACACTGGGGCGTCCTAGCGGACCTCCATCATAGACTCCATACCCGGGGACTGACTACTGTCAGTCACCATTGGCTTTACTAGACCTAAATTTACTAACAGAACTAGTACAAACCATCTTATTGTGGACGTTCTAGTAGGGGTAATTCGATTACTCCTAGGTCTGTTACTCGAGGGGGCACTGTCCCGTCCCCCCTCGTCGAGTTTTGGCTGGTGGCAGTGGAAACTACTTGTTATGTTCGACCCCGAACATAACCCTATGGGATTTGTCCCATTGTTGGAGATTGATACTCTTCCTCGTTAATCTCTAACATACCATCAGTTTACTTATCTTAAATAAGTTTATCGGATGGTATTTTCTGCCAGAACTCGGTTTTTAAAATGGCGTCTGTGTTCGTCTCTGTGACTCCTAAACCAAAGGTTGAGCCCTTTGTTCCACTTTTGGCGGGCCTCTATACAGAGACCCTCCAAAGTGGTGCCATTCTGTCTGGGTTACCACAGGGGTGTGGGAGGGGGTTTAGGCACCCTGGACCGAGTTGCCTTGCCAACTCCGGTCGCACTCTGGTGTGATTGGCCCAAGTGGTGAGCCCCCCTGCTCACCACTTAGCATGTGTTGATTGACAGCTAGGCTGAATGAATGGGGGTTTTCTGCATAAAAGCAGGGCTTTTGGGACTGGATCTTCAGAAGTCGCCACAGGACCTAAGAATCCGACGAGGGTAACGCTGAGCCGACCTGCAACGACGACACCTCCAGTGGAGCCCTGCTGAACCGACTCACCACTTCCCGACGACAGAGGAGATCTCCCTGCCGGAGAGTCTCTTCCCCTGACTGGTGGGAACAACCAGTCCCCTTTGCTTTTTCTTCACCTCAGGACGCAGTGGTCAAATTGCCCGTGCAGAGCACCTTGGTAACCGGATAGCCACTACCCCTGTACCGTGACCAAAAGGTGGTGCCTTGTGACGGAGCACTCCGCGGCTGGTCTCTTCCCTGGTGGTGCACCGGACTTCACTTTTCCTCGACGACGAGATCACCTCTACTCTTGGCAAAGACCCGACGTGCATCCACCACCAGGAACAACTGCCCCCGCCAGAGCTGTCTCTCCACAAACAAGGTACCGTGTCTGCCTGGCTTCCCTTTCTGCCGGATCGAGTGAGGTGTCTTAATCCTCGCCTTTCCGTTGGGTCACCTCCAAGCCTTCTCTAACGTGTTGTTCTGAACTGGTTCAATCTGCCGATAACAATTTGCTACAAAGACTCGAACGCATTTCCACTAAGAGACTTTTTGGGACATACCGCCTTGCCTCTCTACGAGTGGGCCTGGCCTCTGAACTTTATGATCTATTGTGGTTCTTGCCTTCTTGCCTTGCATTTTTCCCGTGAAGTATTGAACTGTGTTGATTTCGTAACCTGCCTATTTTTCTCTCCCGTCCTAACTAATATTAGAGTGCCATCTATGTTGAGGCATACACCTCTGTCTGCAAATAAGTGATGCTGGTAGAACTGGTATTGTTAGGGGGATTGATCGTTTCTTCTTCGTAGAGTAATTGTAATTGAAGTGTTTGCCGTGATAGTGCCATAGTGTTTTCTATAGATGTTCCGTTATAAATAAATACCTTAATATCTTTACACTGAAGCCTCGTTGCGTGTTTGCTTGTCTTACTGTGAAGAATTGCCCTATATTGTACACTCCACATACTGCTTAACTCTTCTTGAGGGAGGTCTGACTGCTCAGCCACAGCTACCAAGTGAATCTGTGTGGTACAGACTGCTACCAAGTGGGTTTACTGCCAAACACCTGTAGTCCTAAATCTTTTGCAGTGGTCCCAGAGGGAACTGCACAGGTTTCCGCCTAACACCCACCAAACTTCGCAAAAACATTAACATATAGATCTGTTATCAGTTTACCAAATTAAGTGTAGATTTGGCAAATTGCACCTCATTTATAAGCCTTTACATTATTTTGTAGTCCCTCCTCTAATTTTGCCCCTCTTCGCAGAATCCCACCAAACTTTGCAAAGTCATTCGGAATGAGGTCGGGAATAAAACTGCAAAATTTCATGCAGTTTCATTAAAGGAGTAGTGCGCTCAAAAATATTATTATCCCAGGCGTTCGGGCATGTCTATTTAAGCATACGTTGATGGACCGTAAACCTTTTCCTATGCACCTTACCGCGGTTTTCCTCACTTTTACATATGCGAAATCAGGTAGCAGGGCACAGCCATTTTATGCTAATCTTATCCGTTGCTACATCACCCTAAGGTCAAGTGTCCTTTCAGCACTAAATCATAGTCCTTGCCCCTGAAGCTGACATCACCATTCCTAGAGATATTCTCCACCTATATCCGTGACGCTACTGTGCAGCATAGCCAAACACAGCCAATCATCATCTACGTCCAGACGTCAGTTGACGCAAAACCCGGAATATCAACACACATCCTTTCACAGCACAGCGTGTTACAATTCTGAATACAAAACACTATCTTTACAGGAAACCACAATACTCTGCAATTTAAAATGTGCTTTTATTTCACAATAAATGCTCCGAGAACATCTGCAGATTACCATATTCAACCACATTTTTAGTTGCTTTCTTTGTTCTCAATTAAGAAATGTTTCTCGGGAGACACACCCTTTGGGTATAAGCTCATTGGATGGAGGCACTGTGATTCGCAAGGCTTCAGCATCAGCTTGTTGCTACACCACCGCCGATTTCCATATTCAACTAATTTTTGTGTTGCTTTCTTTGTTCTCCATACAGAAATGTTTATCGTAAGTCACACAGTGTTCCTTTGGGTATAAGCTCATTGGATGGAGGCACTGTGATTCGAAAGGCTTCAGCATCAGCTTGTTGCTACACCACCGTAATCGATGTCAAGGTAATCCTTATTGCCGGTACCACGAAAGGACATATGGGCCCAGGGCAATCATCTCAAAAAAGCGTTTTGCTCATCCAACCATTGAGGTGTATCATCAACTGCCGGCTGAAGAAGCCATCAATTGGTATCTTGAAATTATGACATTCGCAGTAGGGCACGATGTGGCTGTGTAGAATACATAACAGAAATATGTCTCAGTACCCATTCTTAATTCTATTCTAATCGATCCTTTACTTATGCACCATGTGACAACTAAGAATGAACACAAACAAGATAAAATGTAAACACAGAGAAAACAACATGCAATGTTGGCGTCAACCATGTGATTGAGAGGTTAGTGCTATGCAGTGTGTTAAGCTCGCAATGGGAAGCCGATGCAGAAGTTGACTGAAGAAATCGAATAACACATAGACAGCATTTTACCGTAACATTAGCCTAGAATTGGGCATTAGTGGAACCTGTGCTAACACTGACGCAGACTGCATGCATTTCGGTGCTGGACAGCCCACGTGCCATGTGACAAATACAAGTACACACCAGTTGTTTTTGAGTCTGCTCACCAATTACAAATTAATCAATCCATTACTTATAAACCGTGTGACAACTAAGAATGAACACAAACGAGAAACAATGCAAACACAGAGAAAACAACGTGCAATGCTGGCCTCAACTATGTGATAGAGAGGTTAGTGCTGTGCAGTGTATTAAGCTCACAATGGGAGGCTGATGCAGAAGTTGACTAAAGAATTCGAATAACACATAGACAGCATTTTAACATAACAGTAGCCTAGAATTGGGCATTAGTGGAACCTGTGCTAACACTGACGCGGACTGCTTGCATTTCGGTGCTGGACAGCCCACGTGCCATGGGACAAATACAAGTACACACCAGTTGTTTTTGAGTCTGCTCACCAATTACAAATTTGTCTACTGTAAAACCTACATAATAATCGGCATTTCCATTCTCGTAGCGTAACGTGGAGTGTCTCTTCAGATCAATGATTTTTCATCAAATGAAATGAAACGTTACTTTGTCCAGTTTTAGAATGCAGACCCTTATCATGTTTGATGTTTTTACATACCTCATTCCTTTTTTTTCCTTATGAATACTCCCTTTATTTCCAAGGACAGAAAACAATACAGACTTATGCCTAGCTTGCTTTTCATAAATGCAACCAACAAATTTTCTCGGCAAGACGCGATGGAGTAGACAGCTCAAGGCATTGACCTTCAGGCCCACGCAGCAATTCCCCCGTGCACCACTGTAGCATTAGGAATATTTATTAAAAACAAACTAATTGTTTGCTTGCATTCAGCAATGCCACAGGAAATTTGCAGAGATTTACTGATTTTATGAAAACACTTGGAATTCATAATCCACCTGTCAGCTGAGCACGTCTCCAGTTTCCTGCTAGCGAGCGCCGCACACAGATACCACCAACAGCTCCCACGTTTGCAAATGCTGCACGCAACGAACAGTGACTGCCCCCCACCTTTTTCCTGCAGCTCCTATGTCAGACTACCTATTTGTCACAGATGGTCCACCGCGAAGTGTTATAATTCAAACAGTCTATTGGTTTTGCTTCCACTCATAACGTCTTTGAAAAGCAGTACCCCTGTACTTCTCACCCCTGCAATCATTTGAAAATGGAATGTGTTTGATATAATGTTTTACAGGGCGGCAGAGTTATTGGTGCACACAGCGAGCGCCAACAACCCCCACGTTTGCAAATGCTGCGTGCAACGGACAGTGACTGTACCCCACCTTTTTCCTGCAGCGCATGTGTCAGACTACCTATTTGTCACGGCTGGTCCACTTCAAAGTGTTATACTTGAAACAGTGTATTGGTTTTGCTTCCACTAACCTGTACTCCCCACCCCTGCAATCATTTGGAAATGGAATGTGTTTGATATAATGCTTTACAGGGCGGCAGAGTTATCGGTATGCTAAATCTCTATGAAGACTTTATTCTTCTTAGTGCCACTCTCCTACTCTCCTTCCCTTATGGATGTGTACAATAATAATAATTATATTTTATATTTAGGGGACCTTGCGCCTTCAGACCCTACCCCTGCACCACCTCAAAATCACCTCCCATATACCTAATATTACGGTCTTTTGTGGTGAAAAACACAGTTTTTTTTTGCGTCTTGCAGCCATATCCCATCCATCCCATCCCCATGACCCCTCATCTCCTCAGACATTATTTGATAAGTTTGACAAGTGCAATGTTGTGTTTTTTAAACGTTTTTACTGCGCTGTCTGCAAAGCCAAGATGACAGACGTTTCCAAAAATCTGACGCGTTTCACGCTTTTCACCATCCAATCAGCGGGAGCGTCTGATGTCCGCAGACACCACGTTGCCCTCTAACCCAATCGGAGTCCTGTCCGCGGAGCAAACAGGGAAGTGCGTCCACGGAGCAGACATGAACATCACACATTTTTTGGTACCTACTTTTAGCTTGTTTTTAAAAAATATACTGGACGGATTTCCACCAAATTTACAAAAGCACGCTTTCGGGACCAAGCCGCCGCTCCTACCGCAAATTTGGTGAAAATCCATCCAGCGGTTTGGGCTGTAGGCATGCGCAAACGTTTTCTATAACTTTGCCCTCCCTTGAAAAAACCTCACCAATCTCTGCAAAACAATTCAGAGTGTGCCATATAGTTCATTTGCAAAGTTTGGTGAGGATTCGTAGAGGGAGAGTGAAGTTATAAGCCACCCAAAAAGTGCTCTTCCTATGGGTTTAGCAACTTAACCATAACTACGTGGCCGCTACTGCGGGCCATGTAATGACAACTCAAACACCACAACCCAAGAGTCATGCACACTGGTAAACACTCACACTGAAATAACAACCAATGTCAGTGAAACAAACTCTGAATCTCAGTTTAAGGTAACATGGTACAATTCAGACAAACAAAAGTTGTTCACATAAAATACATAATATCGATATTATGGGGAAAAACCTCTAGTCCTGGCTGAAAAATTGCAGCATTGCTCCTGCAAAGCCGAAAGATGGAGTTAAAACTATGCATATGTATGTGCATTGTGTATTCATAACCATCCATATCCAAAACTTCATATATATTATTAATATATATCATATATCATATATTTCCTTTAAATTTACCACTATAAGTCTAAACTGCACACAGCAGTCGTAACATTTAAAAACTCAAAGTGGTTACTTGTATCACACTCACATCAATAGCATGCAAACTGCAAAACTTTGCACAAATGGAATTAACTGACTTTCATTGTAACTATTAACACATTCTCAGATATATTTCCTTGCTGCGTTGTAGCTTTTCTAAAAGTATCATCTAACGACAGGAAAAACGCGCCTTTATAGGGTGACCAGACGTCCCAGTTTTTCCGGGACTGTCTCGGAATTTGTAGCTCTGTCCCCCTTTGTCAAGGAAACTGTAGTGGTCCTGGTTTTTGGTAGTTGGTCTTCAAGGCTAGCAGGCAGCAATACACAATCTCGCACAGAAGAAATGCCTTATTTTACACCTTAAGATAGTGTTAGTTTGTGATAAATGAGTGTTAACGTAATGATAATATGTGTTTATTTGAACAGTGACACTTGCACACTCTTCTCCTCCAACTGCTACTGAAGTGTAATGCCTTGACAGCCACTTTCAAGTGTTAGTTTGCCCTGTCCCGGTTTTTTACTCTTCAAATCTGGTCACCCTAGCCTTGTAGCCCCTAATGGCTTCAGCGGATGTCGAGCCTTTACGGACTTCCTTCTCACAGTGTCTCATACAAGAAGGGTCCCTTTTTTCCACAAACAAAGTCATTGCATGTGAGGGCCGACCACTAGTTTATGGCATTCACTGATACTGCCAGAAGCATAACCAACGTCATCATTTCTCCACACCACATGGAGCATAACTGAGCTCTGGAGAGAGACACGGCACAGCACCTGGTAAGTGCAGACAAAGTCCAAGACACCAACTGCGAGCACGGCAGCAAGATCTTAGTCTTACTCTCCCTGTCTGACAACACATGTCCAACTAGCAGCATTTTATCATTTTGCTTGAGGGTTTTCAAACTCTCCACTACCCTGTTCAGTAGGTGCCATGAAAAAAGTCTGGTCTTTTTCCTTCACCGGTGCAGATGACTAGATTGGATGTCCAGAGAGCAGAAAAAACGTAACCCCATGCAGCATCCATATATCAGCCTTACACAGATACAATGATAAGTCTGTGTCCATGCCACAGCAGTGCTGGGAAACAGTGCTGCTCGCACCAACAGGTCAGGCGCTTGCCCTAGAATAGCTTCTCTGATAGGGAAAGCAAATCACTCTGCACCAGCATTGTGCCCTGGGTGAATAAACCCATGTGCTCCCCCAATAACCGCTGTGAGTGGGGAACATCACACCCTGCACCAATCTCCAGCCCCAGATGATTCTAAAATCCAGGCACTTCCCCATAAAAGTATTTCTGAGAGGGGAAGGGTAACATACCCCTCTGCGCCAATCTTCAGCCATTGATGACCTTTGGGGCAGTGGCTCCAAACTGTCAAGGCACTCCCCCAGTGTAGCAGCCAATCTTTTCCCCCTGGGTGGGGGGGTTTATGACCTTTTGGTGGGCCAGGTCTCCTGTCCAACCATTTCCTGCACCACCTGCAGCAGGTAACCCTGGTACGTTTGTTCCATTTTCCAGTTCCTTCACAAGTGGGTCCACATCAGAAGACCAACCAGTCACCATCTGTAATGAAGTGTGACTCCTGGGGGCAACGGGTAAGTTCTCTAGAGGTTCCTTTATTAAGTTGCAGGTTACATGAGGTCGGAAACAAGGCTGTTACACATCACAGTAGCACATTAACTCTGTGTTTAATTGCCCATGTATTTGTAACACATGCCCAAAACATGCTAAGTACAGTCTGTTTACAAAGTTGTCTTGTAAGGAAATAATGCTATAATTCACATACGAGTTCACTAGCGCTGTAAAGGATTCAGAAACAGGAGTCACACTGTAGTCAAGTGCATATCGAAGGTCTACTCATCATAGGCTTCATGCATTTTTTTAGGGATTGATATTTTCCCTAGGTCAATAAGCAGCCCTTTAACCTTGTAATCTGTGGAATAGGTATTGGCCAAATAATTCCTCCGAATCCCAAATCACGTAATGTTCACCCTATTCGGGATCCATCGAACTTCCAAAACATTTAGGAGATTTGGGTGAACAAGTTCAGGCAAGCAGATTTTCCTTGCTATATAAGAAATGGACTGTCAGAACTATTCACCAGTCAATGGGAATCTTTCAGAAAGGGAGGAGGATGGTTAAGACTGGTGTCTGCTAAGGTTTGAGAGACAGAACATTTTACTTTCTTTTCTTGGTAGGGATTTTTGGAATTGTAAGCAAAACATCATGCGTGTTGTGCATTTAATGTATTTACTGGGAGAAGAACCAAGAGGGACAATTTAAAAGGAAGCAACGCTTTAGGTGTCCCTGCTTTTTGAGAGCTGGAGTTTGTTTACTTCTGTTTAAACTAGGGAGGTTTGGACATTTAAACAACAGAAAGTCATTACAAGTTGTGCATTAAATATTGGTGGAGAAAAATAGACAAGGCTGATTTTAGGCAGTGCTTAACAGAATATTTTTATTTTTTATTTTTGTAAACACCATTCAAAAGAAATCTTCATTTCACAGAAAGGCAGGATAACCATTGGGATTTATTTTGAGAGACTTCACTTTCTCTGCCAGGCACCTGAACAATATACTTTGCATGAATGGAATGGAGCAGATTAATTGAATACACTCTCACCCACAAGCAGATGAAATGGATTTATTTGCCACAACTTTGGGGGGACAGACAAACATTTGGTGGTGCTGGAAACATTTTTGGAGGTGGGGAGCACAGGTGAAGGGCATTAGTGGCAGATAGATTATGTGTGACAAATCACACCACTTGCTTGAGCAATAGGATGGAAGGGGAATTTAACCTGACACAGCATGATAGAACAGGATCACTCACACACAATACAAGCAGTTAACTTGCTTTGGGGGAACAGAAAATAATTTAGGGCAGTGGTGGAAAAATTGTTGGAGATGGTGATCACTAGCGGAGGACATTAGTGGCAGGGTAATTGGCTATGTGAGGCCACACACCACCTGCTTGAGTACTGAGCGGCCGGATGGAGGAGGAGTTTTGTGCTGGGCCAGATTGTTTGAGCACACTCACACACAACACAAGCAGCTTTAGGGTAACAGGACAATGTTGGGTCCTGGAACAGATTTTAATGGTGGTGTGTGAGGCAAAAAGCAACAGAAATTAAGATGGCCTCTGAACCAGCTGCCGAATGTGGAAGGGGGAGAAGATAATACCCATGGAAATGTTACATGTTTCAGTACATTAGTTGATGGAATTGATGCAAATACATCCAATTCTGGTAGTATATGAGTACAACGTCAATCAATAATCACAAGCTGCATTTCAACCACTGGTACAACATGTACTGCAATCATTCAAAATCCAATCAAGGTAGTGGCTACTAGTGTTTCTAATGTCGCCTATGTGTTAGCTTTGTCAGGCACTTCACTGCAGCCAGCTTGAATCCCAAAATGTATTCCATGCCCCCTTTTTGCAATAGACCAGAGCACATATCCAAGTCCTCCAGGGGTCTGTTGGGATTCCAGCTGAAGAGACTGCCACTGAATCTGTGGCAGAACATGAAATGTTTTTGAGGGGGAGGTGGATTTGTAGCTCCCATGTGTAGGTCACGGGCATCAGAGCTATGTCCAATTGCCCATGGTAGATGAGCATAATGTTTTACAGCCTACCACACACTGCATCCCCAACACCGTCCACTCCCTTGGCCTCTGATTATGATGATGGCAATGGTGGAGATGGTGATGAAGGTTATGATTATGCCCAGAACATTGACTATACCACCTCCTCTTTTAAGGGAATTTGGGGAGAGGCTTTTGATGATGTGAGCACTGGTAGATTCCAACCCCAGCATTGACCCAGAGTAAGGGTTGGAGGAACAAGCACAGCCTGAAAGGGCACCATCTGCAACCACAACCCCCGCAAGTGTTGAGAGTGTATAAATGTAACCACAAAGCACTTGCTCTTTGTACACTCTCTTTGTGACACGTCAGAGAACCCACAGTGGTAGTGGTGGATAGCAATCAATGACAGCACCGACTAGACAATCACATCAAACCCTCCTACCTTTTCACAAGTGTGCTATGTGGATCACCATGCTCCCTCTTCTGCCTCTGCTCAACAACCAATGGCACCTTCTGTGAGTCCACAGCCCACCACCATGTTGACTTTCTTGACACAAAATCAAGAGGACCATCTTGCCACCGGCATTCTGCAAAGAATAGTTTTGGACTGTGCGAAAGCAGGGAACCAATCTGGTTACATCATCATTTCTAGGCCATATAAAGCAACATCTAGCACAGGCTTGGTGCCAACATATTACACAGCGTAAATGGATGAGCCAGCAAACATTCAGAAGGATGTAGGTCCTGCACCATATGGTGAGCCCAGATCTGGGAAGTGTTTCAGTTCCTCAGCAATGACGTTTGTCTGCTTCTGCCATCAGCAGCACCCAAATACAAAAAACCTTTAGGGAATGATGTCTCTGTACTAACCCAGCCCCAGTCATTCATCACAGCACAGTCAGAAATATAATTGTAGCCATCCATGAGTACAACTGCTCAGTGATAAATTGGCTATAATGATGGCAGTAGACCTTCTGCCATATGCCTTTGTTGAAAACAATGATTTTGGCAAACATATAGCAAATGCTGATGCCCACTGGCAAATTCACACTGACCTACCTTTCAAATAAGGCTTTAGCTGCATTGTATGATGCAGTAGTGCTGTGGTGAGAAAGGCCTTGGATAGGCCAGTGGATGGAAAGTCCACTTCACTATGGGTATGTAGACAAGTGGCCAGATAACTGATTACATGGCTCCAGTAGCTCATTGTGTCTCCTTCTCCTCTAGTGGGGAGCAAGGTAAGGCATGAGAGCAGCTGCATGCCAACCGCCAACAAACCATTTTGTGTATGGAAGACTTTGATGGAAGGAACCACACATGAAGAGACAGCTGTTATAATGTGGAGCAGATGGTCACAGAGTGGAAAGCTCCATGGCAAATAGCATTGGGCTTTGTGGAATCAGACAATTGCAACAATTTATTTTATTTTTGTATTGTATTGTTTAAAGCACAGACCTAGCTAGAGAGCAGCAGAGTGATGTACAGAGTGTAGGTAGCCAGCATTTGGGCTGGCATCTTTTAACAGTAGCTCTGTACTCTGAGGTATGTGAGTCGGTATGTCCATCCATTGGAATTAGTCTTTGGTCGGGTGGTGTTGAAAGAGCCATGTTTTAAGAGATTTGAAAAATGTGAGAATTGTGGAGGCATTCCGAGCCGACATTGGGATCGAGTTCCAGAGGGTGGGTGCATGACAAGAGAAGGATTGGTTGTGGGTCCTCTCTTTGCAGACAAGTTTTTATTCAAGTAATTTGGTCAATTTGTTGTGCAAGGAAGGCATTGCTGCAATGTGCAGGTCTGCACTCAAGAGGTATTTGCAAGTTCACTTGCTTGCATAGCAGAGGTTTGAAGGACAGGCCACAACAACAACACAACAACTGAGCCACCGCAAAAACATCCAGCAAGAAGTCAGTCTTCATCCAGTAGGACACTCTCCACTACAACTGTGTCAAGTGCAGGATCGGCCCATGTAGGATGTGCAATTCTCACACATACAACCCTGTGGGACTCACAGATTCTGCATTGTTCAATGTGTCTGGGACTGTGAAAACAACCGGTTGCAGCAGTGGGACTTCAGCTACAGCTTGGTAAGCAGTAGCTTACTTCAAGCAGTCTGTGTGGCCAGCAGCACTTGTCCATGTAGTAATTGGCATCCTAAACTGTCCCGTTGCTAGAGTACAGTCAGAATTTGTTTTTAGTGCTGCTGGTACTATTGTCTCTGACCACAGCAGAAACTTCTCTGTAGCTCATTTAGAACATAAAATGTTCATGCAAATGAATGAGCACCATATCACAGATGATGACTGAATAATAACAGGAGAGATCCTAATTGAGTCCTAAAATGACCTGTGTTTCAGTGAAAAGGGCAGCCTGTTTAGTGGAAGAGAGGTGGTAGCCACTGTGGTTTCCATTGATACTAATACCTCAGGCTCAGAAGATTAAGTTGTATTGTGGTGGCGATGTAATGTGACTGAGGTGAGGATTACAGTGCTAAGATACCCTTTGGTGATAGCCGTGCTTTACAAACCCCACCAATACACAATACAACTACCCAATGATGACAACAGCTTTGATAATGCCCTCACCCAGAGTGTGAAGTACCAATTGGGCTGCATTTGGTGTACTACTGTCAAAGCATAACATGGGTGGGTGTAATTCATTGAAGAAAGAGTTTCACACACACTACATTTGTATGGCTGGTGGTGAAGCCCGATAAAAGAATACACATGTATCTGCACTGCCATTGGTGCTTTTATTTAGGGGAAATCTGCCTGACATTTGTGCTCTGCACCATCCTTGTGGATAGACGGAAACTGATATGCAAATGAATATTATATTAACAATACTACTATTATTACTAGCACTACAAATAAAAATAATAACAATGTGTTCTTAAACAACACTTCATCCCAGATTAGTCAAACTTCTGAGTGCTGCCACAGGATTCAAAATTGTGAAGTGCAGACTGCCTTCATGTCAGAGACCAGTGTTTTACTCCTGATTTATGCATCAGGCTACCCAGGTACGATATGGCATAGAGAGCGATAACCTGTTTGTACATTCTTGTGCTCAGTCACCACACTATAGATCAGGTTTTTAGGCCTTGTTCATTCTCAGCACTGGCTCTCACACCTTCGAGAAAGATAGAATTAGGAAAATGATGCTCATATTATGCAGTCTTAGGATAAGTGACTGAGTGACGAGTCATTATTGCGGGATAATGACCCGCCACCAAGTTATGACCTGAGGCAAAGATGAGGGCGGTGAGTTGGGGAAGCGTCATTATCCCAGGTGATAATTAACTCTCTCGAGGTGTATCAGGATATTAGCACATTGTGGTAGTAGCAATGCATGTCTTGGATGTTTGGTGATGAGGTAAAAAAGTTTACTTTAAGAATGCATAAAGTAAATAGACAAACTGAGTTAGTACGGTAAATGTGGTTTAATTTTATAGTATTTAAATAACATGGTTGTCTTCATAAGTTAAGTATTTTAATTCCAAATTCGTTGAACTGAACAGGTTTTAACATGAGCATGCATTAGGTGTCATATGAAAGTAAACGGTTTCTTTATTAGACAGTGAAAGCATTTCCAAACGTTTAGCTTTCTCTTTCATGTGTTAAATAGCATTTTGTAGCAGAAAACAGTCCTCCCAAAACGGTCCTCCCAGACAGGAAGTGTCTTATTGAAATAAATCTTGCCTGGAAATTGCATTGTTGTTCCCCTGTCTGCTTCAGAAGGCAGTCAATACCAGTAGTTACTGACTGCATGCTAAACATTTTGTTTGGCTCAGAGGATGTTAGTAACAATCTCCACGTGTTAATTCCACTTTGGACCTGATATACAAAGCTTTTTCAATTAGATTTTCCCATTGAAAAACGATGTTGTAAATCAGGTCCTTACGGCCTAAGTCATGGAAATGTTAGCGTGGGGCAAAGTGACTGCACTGCCAACAAACACTTTGCACCGGCCCAGATTCACAAAGTGGTGCAAAGTGTATTTTTGCAATGCAATGTCACTTTGCACTGCTCAAGTAGTCTTGGCACTATGAATTAGGCCCATTTAGCTCGGTGCAAAGAGTACTTTTGCATTGCAAAGTGACATTGCACTGAATCAGGGCTGGTGCAAAGTGTTGGTTGGTAGTGCAAAGTCACTTTGCACAACGCTGCATAATTCCATGAATTAGGCCCTTAGTGTGTTATGCCTCCCAGAGGGATGCAGGTGGGCATGCACACTCTCCTTAAAGGAATATAGCAGTGCTGCTCCTTCAAACCTGCAGTAGAAGTATTTTCTGTTCATGAATGTTGATAGGCTACCACCTAACATGGAAACCATTTGCATGTTGCATTGATTCCAACCCTCAGAAACTATGCCCATATAATACATTCCATGACTAAGCAACACATACTTTTGCTCAACAATACTGCAGTAATTAACTTACAAATAAACGCATTTTAGAACGGAGTTCTGCATAGGTGTGATCTTTTCGTATAGGCATTGGAAAATACCTCTCTACAGTCCAGGGTACCTACTGAATAAGTACAAGGTATGCAGGGCGCACTTTTGCACTTTCAGTCTGTCTTGCCCGTGAGGAGGGTCCACAAAATGCACAGTATTTTATAAAAGGCAAAGCTCAGAGCAGACAGTGACATTTGCATTTTAATGAGTCGCACTTCTGGGGCGGGCCAATAAGGGGTGAAAGGATGCAATTGGCTGAGGTTGGATAGAGTTAACAGCTGATTGACAGCCAACGCATGCCAGCCGTTTTACTTTTATAAGGGGGAACGTGTAATACAAAAATTAAAAGTGTACTGACTTAGACCTGCACAGAGGTTTGTTAAAATGTACTTTTTTAAAACATTGTGTGACATTGCTGCTAAAGGTTATAATTTTTTCCCCATGCAGACCGCAAGATCGTCTTTCCTTTTTTTCTTTTACACACTGGTCTGTTTTTTCAAATTTATTTTGAACGTGCTTAACAGTGTTCCTTTGTTTTTTTTGCACCAGCAAAGCAGTAGAGTATGTGCACGTTGCCTTTATTTATTTTTTAAATATGCTGTGTTTGCTCTTTGCAGTGTGCATCCCTGATCACCATAGAAATTACTCTATAGTAATCAGGAAAAACACACTGGCGCCTAAGTAGTGCTTGCCTTGCGCGCTCTAGGGAGCGGGGCGCTAAAGGCATACACTCTTATTTTATTTCGTTTTCAAAATGCCTGCAAGGTGAGCGCCAGCGCACAAACTGCATATTAGCGCTCTGTGCCGGCACTCACTTTTTGTGAAATAGGCCACAGGGGCCAGATTATCAAAACGTTGCACTGGTGCAAAAAAAGTGGAGCAAATGAATTTAGCACCGATTTACTGCTTAAATAATTGGGAATGGAGCAAACAGATTTAGCACCAATTTTGTATTATCTAAACATGTTTCGACAAGGACAAAAAGGAAACATACTGTTTTAGTTGCTATGTTGATGAGTAACATGAGAAAAAATGTTATTTCTGTTATGCAGCAAATATAGTACAGAAAACATTATGATTTATGTTTGACCCAATCCACATTTATTTGAGATAATACTGATTGTGACAAAACCTGTTTTCTCCATTCTATATTATGAAAACATTTGCTCACTTTTTAGAACTCGTGCAAATGTTAGATAACCTGGCCCCAGATATTTAAATCGATAATGTGCCATCCATTCAAAACTCGACATGACTGCCTGATTCAAGTCAATCACGGAGTACTCAGCAACACTTTGATGAGGTGCCTGTCACCATGCTCAAACAGTCATGCGCTGGAATATTTTCTTGGAATGAACATGTTTCAGAGACTTGCAAAAAGGGTTGGCCTTTAAACATAAGCAAGCACATTTCCGTTCAATGAAAAGACATATAATTTAAAATAATGGCATGTCAATAGTACCTATTGAAAGTTGTAAAAATTGAGTTTCAAGTTGGCTTTTACATGGCAAACGAGCTGTCCTTCCTCGTTTGAGCTTTCATGTTTAAGGGGATATTTTTCTGCTACTCCAGTTATTTTCAATGCACAGCTACATCAGAACACTTTGAGGTACTAATCCCTAAAGAGAAACTGATATCAAATATGCTTTGTTTTAATTGATACCCGAATATGATGAGGATACACATTTCAGAATGGCCACCCGCCTTTGAGCACATTTGAAACTTAGAAATGACTACATTCCTGCATATCTGTAGAGTTTTTTTTTCTCCAATTTTAGACCGAAATGCAGTACATGTTGAAATGTAGTCATTGGAAGCCGCTTCGGGATTTGTGAACAATTAGCAACTCGAATCAAAGACGTTGTTAACAAGGTGAACGCTGTGTGAAAGTGTCCTGAGGTCTTCACGATTCAATTAGTGGTAGGCAAGAACAAATAAATCCCATAACAATTGCAGGCAACATTCTTTTTCCTGACACCGCGCTGCTTGTGTATTATATTACACTGCAACTGAATGAAAAATAACACATGCCTTCTGTAATACAAAAAAAATCTTTCATTAGTAATCTATTTTAGCGAGATATGTATAATTAATGTTCTTCCTATAAGGCTAAACTCCTTTTCCTCTTACCTGGAATTCTTAACATTCACCTGATGATCTGGATTTAAATCTCAGAGAATATATGCTGCTTCCATTGTGATCAAGTTCTCAACCACATTTAGTGAAGCCACTTATGTTCTTACATGCAAAAGCACATGGCCCTATTTTGAAGTAAAACATCTTATTTTCTTTTTCTTGAAGCTTTTCTGCTACATATGAACACACCGGGCAATATGTTTATCTGCTGGCAGAAGCAGCATGTCAAGCACATGTTTGCGTGCATTTGTATGCATAGCAACACCCCGTGTTCATCGAGTCACAACGCTACTTCCCTCACTCTGCTCCTTTGTTCATTAAGCTAATTACTGAATTTTACATTCCTGCTTTTCATGCTCCTTGTTTCTGGAGCTTGATCCTTTCCCAACCCTGAATCGACTGCTACCGAATAGCTGGAGCTGAACAGGAAGGAATTGCAGGTGTCAACTCACAGTTTACAAATATGACATCTCCTCTGGCATAGCTGGAAATATGAAATATTGATTTATGTGCAGTAAAAGGTCTTATAAAAATGATCACATACACATGAGAGATTAATGCGCAGGAGATCAATAGAAATTTCATTCTTGACGCTAGACTGTCACCTATGGTGAAATGCTAAAATACAGAAATCAATATTATCTATGAAATGTCAAATTTATTATAATTATGAGGATGAAAGCTGGCCAAGTGGCTCCCGGGAGAGGAGGAAGGATAGGTTACTGCGCTGAAGCATCCTTCATGTCCCTTGTTCACTTGCTGCCAATTTGAGAGCAATATTGGTGCACGGGGTTTTCAGGCATTATGTATCACCATGTAGTAACAAATTCCTCCAGGAATATTTAACTCTTGAAGCTGACAATAATGCAAGTGCTCACGTAGTCGAAAGGTTTGGAACTTTTAGGCAGAAAATTGAAAAGCATTCCCAGCATAGATCATAATTTGGCACACTGCACACATTTGTTGGGGGAAATCGAGCACAACGAAGCAGACAAATAAGATACTTATGAAATTCTTCTCACATGCACCAGCCCACACACGAATCATTTTATATCTATTTATCGTAATACAAACAGAGATATATGTACAATTCTATGCATAGATTACAGTACTGCATTGTAGACAATATAGTTAAGGTTACATGACAATTTACATAGGGAAATTAAGAAAATCGTTTTTATTTGTAACTTTTGACCTCACCTATTGAACTTCACCAAATGTGGCAATTAGCTTTTCTGGCCACTTCCAAACACCCATGCCAGGGCTGGTGATGTTTGACGGAACTCATCATGTTACAAAAGATCTGGATACAATAGGTTTATTTTTAATTGGGGATTCAATGCACCAAAAAAAGAATTTGCTTTCAGGATGTGCGGATTAAACATACACACACTCACACACACATACCCCCTCCCACACAGACACAGGCATACACACACACACACACACACACACACTGACCACTTGGATCAAACTATGTCAACACACATGTACTAAAGGGCCCGCACACAACACACAGACACACAAAGGATAATTCATGCTAATCTATGATGATCTATTGGCCATTAGCATATGGGAGCATACACACACACACACACACACACACACATACACTTGCACACACACACACACACACACACACACACACACACACACACACACACACACACACACACACACACACACACACACACACTATAAATAAAGTATACACAGACATATACAAATGGACAGACACTCTCTCAAGCGGAAAGCAAAAGATTTGACACAAAAAAGTTCAAAATTCTCAGATATGTTTCTTATAACTGGTTTCCATACTCCATTAAATGTGCATGATCTCCTCTAAAAGAAGTATTAGAAATGAGGCAAATATTAAAATGTTCACTAACATAACTACCATGGACACTCACAAAAGTGCATAAACAATTAAAAATGATAATAATTTAATCAACTCTCATGAATCTTCCTTTTTTTTCAAGGTGGTCAACATCCCAATTTTTGGGATCAATTGGCATATGGGAAAGTTCAAGAACTTTGTTTTGTTGGTGGCTTTCCTTGATTTGTCTAATCCCACACCTTTTTGTACAGCTCAAATTATTTTCTCCAACGTGTAACACAAAACAATACGGTCCATTTTACATTTCCATATTTATAGTTCTAGAGACAACACCCATGCCACAAATTGTCTGTTCTACTTAAATCCAAATTGATATCTAATTTAGTCTACAGGAATCCATATCAATCCGTATTTTCAGATTTCTGTTTCACAAACATCTGCCAGCAACTACATTTTAAAAAGTCACCAATGGCAAAAACATTGTTTTCTTCTTTCACAGATCAAAAATATTTACACTTTCAAAATCTACAAATAAATAAGACAACTTATCACCAAATCACCAACCACTGGTGCATTCCCAAGTTGGACCCCAAAACAGGCAGCCCCAAACACACCAAAACAAAAATTGGAACAGTTAATCCTGTGACAAAAAATCAATAGAACACACATGTCATATATAAAGTTCATAAAATCTTTATTCAATGTAAGGATAGGTGGCAATAACATCTACACATTCACAAACGAATGATGGATACTTTGGTAAAGGTCAGCAGATTGTTTAACTGATGGTGTCTAAGATCCTACTTATGCAAAATATATGCCCCCTGGTTGCCCGATCTAGCATACAGTCTCAGTGATATAGCACCCAGCGTGCTTCTGAATAGACGCTCCCAAACACTTTCGTATCCAAAAATAATGGAGCGGACCAAATCAGCTCTAATGACTTTATTCATAGAGTGATGCGGCTGGTAGGAGGTACAAAACGTTCTAAAAAAAAATTTGTTACATCAGGTGTTATAAACCACACATGTCATAATTCTAAAAAAAACGCTACTACAACCTACTGATTGTATGTTAGGAAGCAAATACCTACATCATTCTATATATCATAACTGCTCATTGGTGGGTCCCTAATGTCTGGATCGACCATTGGTTCTTCCCTCTAGATAAGATGTCAATTCATAAAATTCATCAGGGAAATCTTTGATTGGTCGGCACCACAATGCACTTAGCCTATTACAATAATGATGCGCCATTTGTCAGTTATTACTCATACAGCCTTGGATTTTGCATTTGTCCACAACAGCCCAATTATATTTCAGTGTTCAGGGCGAGATCGAAACATTGCCATGGGCAGAAATAAAACACTTCCATCTCGCTTTCTCACGCCGGACCCCATTCTCCTAGACAGTTTGCTAAACTTGTACAGTTCTTCATGTCTTCTCTCGCGGCACACACTGTTGCTTGCAGGTGCATAATATAATTGAACCAGAATCGTTTGTTTATTGTGGTGCAGGGCAATGTGTAAGGCCCACTTCTTCCATGCATCTTGCTACTCTGTTCTTCGTGTGCACACTAAACCTCTTCTAACATTGGGGGAGCTGTGTGTTCATCTTGCTATAGTATCTTTGGCAATGTTACTGCATGCACCTGGTGATCAAAGCTTTGTGTGTTTTACTCTACCATCAAAAACAAACTATTGCATATCTAGTCAGAAACCCTGGAAAGGCCAATTTGTGCAGTTTCAGCTCCCTATCTTGTCCTCCCTCATTTCGCAACTTTGGCATCCCCTACCTTCCAGACACCATTGTGATTTAACCTCCACTACTATGTATTTTAACTACGAATCCTGCAGGGCCTTGCTCACTCAAAATGGCAGCCCTCTTGTCATGTTCAAAATTCTCGTATGTACCCTACCTAGCTATGCCTGTCATCATTTACTATGTTCCATCTCAGTGACATAACCTTCCCTGTAGTGTAACACTAATTCCCTACAGTGTAGCAAGAACTAACTCTATCATACTTGTGTTATATTTTGCTAAATAATCATGGCAGCTGCAGCAAACTATTCCAGAGTCTTTATTCTATATGTCCTTTCTCGTTTGGAGACTGCCAGCGGCATGACCTTGCGCGTCACTGGTCTTATCTGCACCATTATATTCACCCCTCTTTACTAACCTTAAACCATCTTTCCTTCATCCTGTCATATCCGTCCTTTGGAACCCAAGCTCTACAGACCCCCTTAGTCTGCCTCCTCATTTTACATACTCTTCTGGGTCACAAGTCATATAATGCGTTGTTATTTCTAGAGAGGGGCATCTGCTACCTTTTTTAAAGTATGTTTTTGTGGTGCAGGGCAATGTGTAAGGCCCACTTCTTCCATGCATCTTGCTACTCTGTTCTTCGTGTGCACACTAAACCTCTTCTACCATGGGGGGAGCTGTGTGTTCATCTTGCTATAGTGTCTTTGGCAATGTTGCTGCGTGCACCTGGTGATCAAAGCTTTGTGTGTTTTACTCTACCATCAAAAACAAACTATTGCATATCTAGTCAGAAACCCTGGGAAGGCCAATTTGTGCAGTTTCAGCTCCCTATCTTGTCCTCCCTCATTTCTCAACTTTGGCATCCCCGACCTTCCAGACACCATTGTGATTTAACCTCCAATACTATGTATTTTAACTACGAATCCTGCAGGGCCTTGCTCACTCAAAATGGCAGCCCTCTTGTCATGTTCAAAATTCTCGTATGTACCCTACCTAGCTATGCCTGTCATCATTTACTATGTTCAATCTCAGTGACCTAACCTTCCCTGTAGTGTAATGCTAATTCCCTACAGTGTAGCAAGAACTACCTCTATCATACTTGTGTTATATTTTGCTAAATAATCATGGCAGCTGCAGCAAACTATTCCAGTGTCTTTATTCTATATGTCCTTTCTCGTTTGGAGACTGCCGGCGGCGTGACCTTGCGTGTCACTGGTCTTATCTGTACCATTATATTCACCCCTCTTGTCAATTTACTAACCTTAAACCATCTTTCCTTCATCCTGTCATATCCGTCCTTTGGAACCCACGCTCTACAGACCCCCTTAGTCTGCCTCCTCATTTTACATACTCTTCTGGGTCACAAGTCATAAAGCATCAGTCACCATCCCCTCCACAGTCAACCCAGTGTTGGGGTTAGTTTTCTGGATCAAAAGGGGATGTGACCGTAGTTCCAGGAGGTCTGATGGGTCTTTCTATCGGGACTATTCTAATTTCCTCTGTGACAAGGAAAGCATCTGTTTGTGTACTAGTGTGTACCTGGAGAGTAATACCGCCTGAAGTACCAAGTGTAAGAGGCATCATGTGTGTCTGTGCTTCTTTTTTCCCTATTACTTTTCAATACCCCAATACTATCAGTAGAACACAGAGACCCATCGTAAATACAATAAGGAGAGGAACTACTACTTTAAATATTTTCCCCATCCAGGTAGGCACCCATGAGAACAGACAACTGTACCAGTCCTTATCTTCTACTTCACTACTCTCGCTCTCCATAGTAGTATGTAACATTTGCAGGGCTATTATGGCATCTGTAAAACTGCCATTATCTTCATCTTTTGCCGGTTTTAGCATACAGGAACTGGCCCCAGAGACCTGTCCCTCCATAGCAGCAAGGAGGTCTAACACATACCTATTCTGGAGAGCAATCAGTCTGACCACCTGTATTTCATACTTAATGGCACTCAGACCTTTCTCTGTGGCATACGCTAGCTGCAGTAACTCCAATCAGGTAATTGGAAGCCACTTTGTGCTGCCGCGTGTATACCAGGGGCCAGCAGGGATGTAAAGAATAAAGCTACTTTGCTGCACAGCCTGTATTTGGTCAGGATTGCTGCTAATCTATACGCTAATGTCTGTGAGAAGTAATTCTCCCTTTTGCTACTTTGTAACCCAAAACTCCTAGGAGCTTTCTTCTACTGCACTACTGCCGTATGTTCTTTATTGCCACAATGTGGCTCTGAGGCACCACCAGTGCCAGTGAGTGCAGGGTAGTAAGAGAACAAATACTATTCCAATTAGTGGGAGATGCACATATGCTTGTGTGCCACATGACCAATAATGGTCCATCAATACTGCGGTGCCCAGTCGCATAACTGGCAAGTCCATGATATGTTTACACCCTGTGTTATTCACTATTTGCACTGTTCCATGGTATCTGAAACATAAGGGAGGGCGTACAAGTATTTGTATGTTCATTGAGCAAAAGGTGATAGCTGCAGACTCTCAAAGTGGGTAAACACAGAACGGGTTATCATGCCATGTTCTTTCTAGAGAGGGGCGCCTGCTACCTTTTTTTAATTTTTGCAAGGAACTCGGGGTTGGTCCCCCTAAGTTACATGGGGGAACCCAGACGTGGACCTCTTGCTCACTGTGCTCAGAGAGGCACAGCTCCACCTCACTGATGAAGCCCGACTAGGCCTAAACACATGTCTGGGGTTGCTGTTGGCACTCTTGTTCAAAGGAGGTTTGCCAGGCATTTTGGTGCCGGACTGCCCTTGTGGCCGGGACAGAGACTGATATGCAAATTGTTGTTCCTCCTTTGTGAAAAGTACAGTGAGTAAAAAGCGATGGCTGGCGACTCTCAAAGTGGGTAAAAACCACAGAACAGGTTATAATGCGTTGTTATTTCTAGAGAGGGGCATCTGCTACCTTTTCTAAAGTATGTTTTTGTATGTGCATGGGTTCTGATGTCACATCCACCTAGGCAAGCAATTTTGCATATTTCTTCCAGTCAGCTCTGCATGTATCATTAAGGAATGCAACTGTTTCTTTGGCCAATGCATCCTATTTTCGCTTTTATGAACACTTGCCCAATTATGTGTAACTGTAGTCTTCTCCTGCACAACATTATGACTGCTCTGTGGTATTTGTGCATTTTTCTCTATGTTACATCACCTCCATGTGGTCCTTGCAGTGTGTTGTACATGGCGATATTCTTTGATCCCAATCTTTCCAGCATCCTTTGTTGCCTAATAAAATCATCTGTAAAAGGGGAATAATTTCTAACTATTTAGCATAGGCCAAATGTCCCTGAAATAGTTCTCTCATTTTGTAAAATGTGAGATGAACTAAGCAGTGTGCTGTGTGTGTTGGTGCTTCTTGCCCTACAAACATCTCGTGGCACCTGTGGCATGCGGAATGAGTAGCAAACATAGCAACTCTTATTCAATCTCCCCCTACCCAATTCTTGAATATGGCCATACCATATGTTATCAATTTCTGAATTAAAAACTTCATACTTGTTTCTCAATAAAAAATCTTAATGACATATTTCTCTTTTTATTCTTGTACTTCTCCTACTACTATTTTCTACTCCACATATTTCTACTACTTCCTTCTTCATCATATTTCTACTATGTTTAGACGAAAGAAAAGTAGGAGAAAACAGGAAAATAACTACAAACATTATTATCCATGATAATTTAGTCATTGCTAAGTGCCATCTCATATATCATAAGCATAATGCAATGTTCAATATGGATCCTCTTCTGCTTGCTCTGTATTGTTGGACATGGGGGCACTGCTGTTGCTCTGCTTGATGTCTCCAATGTGCAGCCATCCCTTGTGGCCATGCATCTTTACAGCAGATTCAGTGGCCAGCTGCACAATATGAGGTACTGTAAAACGTGGTATGCTACAGTTGGGCATGAAATTGAACGGAAAATAATGTCACCTCTGTATAATTGGTAAGGTGGTGGTATCAATGTTCCTTTGCCTGTGAGCTCTTTTCATCTGTTCTTGGATGCTGCTGGTTCCTCCTATTGGAGTGTAAACCTGGCGGGAAATAATTGCCAAGGCATCAGTCATGGCAGTCAAATGTGCATGAAGTTCATCTTCTAATATAGCAACAGAACTCTGGGCTTTGGACAGGGCACATGCAGAAGCAAGGGAACATTCATTTATCTGCCAAATAACCACACGGTCAGGTGTGATCTGAACCTCGCTGATTGCGTAAAGGGAAAAAAAAAGCCAGAGGGAAACAATAGAGGCAGTTTTTGTTAAGCGTGCTTCTTAATTTAGCAATGCATTTTTTTGGCAAGCATTTAGTTGTTCTACCATGCCGTTTGCTTTGAGATGATTGACACAGCACAATTTGTACTATATGCCCACTAAAGAGGTGATATATTTCAATAAATCATTTGTAAAGTGTTGCCCATTATCTGATTGCAACACTTCACACTCTCCCCACTGGGTATTACCTTGTGTACCAGGAATTTGGCTGCTGGTTTTACATCTGGATGAGCACAAGGGGCTGCCTCTATTCAATGACAAAGGGGACAGACCACGACAATCATATAATGATAACCGTTACACATTTGTATCATATCAACATAGTCAATATGAAGATGCCGAAATGGCCCAGAAGGGTGGCGTAATATTGCTTTCATGGCCCTAAATGTCTGACTCGCAGTAAATTACTTGCACACTACACAATTCACAATACCATTTTGAAAATGGTCATGCAAATTGGGAATTAACTCTGCCTTAATGCCAGTAATTGGGACCCCTGCTCCCTGTTTCCCCCCACTCTCTGGCCAGTCTCCCTGGACGCCCTCCCCTCACCGACATGTGAGGCAAAAAACCTTAGGATCATCTTTGACTCCTCCCTCTCTTTCTCTCCACACATTACAGAACTTGCCTAGAAGTCCAAATTTCAGCTCCACCTCCTCAAGGGGTATTCTACCTTTCCTCACCTTCGCCCAGAAGCTGAACATCTCCAGAGACGTGGTATTCTTTAGGCTGAATTACTGCAACAGCCTCTTCCTCAATCTGCCTCTTTCCTCCCTTCACCCCTTTCATCTAATCCAGAATATGACTGCGAGTCTTATCCTTGGCGTGAAGCCTAGAGACTGCATCTCTCTAGCCCTAAAATATCTCCATTGGCTCCCAGTGACCACAAGGATCACATTCAAGACCCTTTGCATCACCTACAAGGCAGTCTGGGGCTTGGGACCTCTGTACGTCCAGTTTTCCCCTCCCTAAACACCTCCCTGCCAGACTCCTTTGGACCTTTGGCTCCAACTCTATACAGGTCATATGTTTCTCCAAGCAGAGAGTGGGCGGTAGATTCCTTTCCTCGGCTTGTTCCTCCCTCTGGAATGCCTCCCTGACCCCCTCAGACTTGAGCTGAATCTCCTTAGGTTCTGGAAACTTCTCAAGACTTTCCTTTTCACCTCTTCCTTCCATCTCCCCCTTCCGTGCTAAGGTTCCCTTGGCTGCTGCGAGTGGGGCCTAGTCCCTTCAGAGTCATACAGGGACCAGACCATCCCTGCTACAGTCCCCCATCCTCCCTTGCCCTAGGTCTCCCTTCTCCCAACTAGCTCTAACCTGGTCCAGCCTGTCCACCGTACTCTTCCTCCCTTCCCCCTCCCCCCACCATTTCCCTGGCACGTGTTGTACTTGCCCCCATCACTTGGCCACTCCCTTCCTTTGAGCACTCCACTCCTGCATTTCTCCCTCTGCCCCCCCCCCTGCACTTACCACCTTGTCTTGCACGTTCATGGTAGGATTCTCACAAGGCCAATATAACTGTTTTGTTGTTCTACTTTCTTTCCTATCCCCACCCCCAAATTGTATTGCGGTGCCTGGAAAAACTTGTATATAGGCACCATACAAGTGTCAAATAAATAAAATAAGCCATTTGTCAACCAACTGAAGGCAAGTCTCTGTTAAGCTCACGCCAGAAAGAATACAGCCCTCTAGTGAAAAAGACCAAGAGATTTCCTGGAAGGATAATAAGGTTTAATTGTACAAAAGGCAAAGGGTTCAGCAGAGGACTCTGCTGCTCGAGAACGTTTTACCTCCAGAAATGATCATTAGTTCATTATAAATGGCCATTGCCCCACTAAGGATATCAAACATGGGGGCTATACCCCGCACAACTGAATGGTGGGAATTTGTGCAGGGTATAGCTTCTGCTCCATACGGGATGCCAGGCTATGATTGGTTCTCGTCTCCCCTGTCAGTCTGTCTCCATGTGGGTCAACTGGGCTCATCTGTCCAGGGACTAAAGGTGAGGCGCTTCACATGTTGCTGTTCCAAGGCTGCAATAGTGAGCTAATGCTACTACTACATCATTATGGCATGCACCTGGGAAGCTCATTAAAGTGACACCAAGGGCAAGGGGAGAAATACAATCAGGCTGACCCACACATTCTGTGTTCTGCCTCTATCTCACTCCTTGCAACCAAGGTGCTAACCCTCATTTTGATCTATAATTTATCCCTCCCTGTACCTCGCACTACAACGGGGTATATTTATGGGAAAAGGTGACATGGTCATGCATGCACAGATCTTTTATGACCATTGGTTTTATCCCTGGTGAGGTGGGGGCCATCACTATTGTGGAATGCAGGGGTTTTTGGACTTGGGCAGTGGTGAGTGCTGTTATTCCTGCTGGGCTGGGTGGAGGTTATAGGTCTGGCTTGGTTGTGATGAATGGGCATTGCAAGGAGCCTGGTGCTGTCTCATGGCGTTGCAGGGCACATTCCTCTTTGTGATACTAGATAATTGCAACAGTCAGAGGACAAGGGGAGGTTTCTGTGGGAATTAGCAGCACAGGCTCATCTGTCCTCAGTGTTTGGGCGTGTTCATGTTCTCTGTTGGGTTTACATTTTACTGCACAGCCATAACTATAAAATGGTGTCTTTTTATATGAACCCACTACGTCTATGCATCCACAATGGGTGTGATATTGTTGTCATTCTGGGTTTCTTTAGCACAGCTCTTTCTCCCCTAGCACATCTTGCGGCTGTCTATGGGATTCGCCTCACTCTAAAGCACCCAGAGGGGTCGGAAAGACTATTTTCCATCCCAAAATAACCAACTCTGCTGCAACAAACTCTCTGGATGAATGTGAGGGATAATGCAGTTGATCTAATGCTATTGTCAACAACTCTAAGGGCATGACAGGCTTCCCTGTGATGTTCTGCCACCATACTAAGTCAGTGGGGGACAATGAGCAGACCCTCCCTGTCCACGGTTCCTGTTCTTGCTGTGGTGTGCTGTTGGGTGTCCTGACCCACGTTTGGACTATTACGCTGCAACACTTGGTGCTGTGGGCTTAGGAAATCCAAGAGGGCGGAAAAGCCCACATTTGCGCCAGAATCCTGGAGAACCGCGCAGTCTTTGCGCACAACAAAATGGTCGCCTGACCTGCCACCCACCAGTGTGAGCGTGAGGGGCCAAAAGCGCCATGAGTGAAATCAGTGCTAAGGAATATGGTGCTGTTCAAAATCTGTTGTTATTAATGTCAAAAATGGGTGAAATACTGGTGCTCACCACTACCAGAAAGCCGACGTTTTAAAACCACCAGACACTTGTGTAAAACTGAACAAATGAACCAAACCAGGCCAAAGAAAGACTTACTAAGAGGTGGATACAATGTAAAACTATATTCTGAAATGACTTGAAGGAAGTAATTGTCTAATGTATGTATTGAAAATAGCTGGGGATGTCAGCAGCTTAAGTGAATTTGGGTTTAAAGCCACTAAAATCGAAATGTTTAGAATAAATGAGTGACCTACTTTTGAGTGTCACATAGGTTGAAATTGTTTAAATGCATTAGTTTTGAACTTAGAATCAGTGTTCTAGCTGCATGTGAAAAATTGCAAGTTTGGTTTGAATGTAGAAAACTGGGAACCTAAGTGACATTTAGCTGAAGCCTGGCTTAAAGAGATTGAATTCTGCCTGACAACTACCCCCGACAGGAGTTGAAACTTGATCAGCAGCTGTGTTCCCAGGCCTGACTGCATTCTGCTGTCCCTGCCAAAAGGAGTTGACACCTCTCTGATTGAATCAGGAGAGGAGCACCTAGGACTGCAGGAAACTGAACAAAGCACTGTCTTGGGCTCAGGCAAATGTTATATTGGGGTGGTCGTAAAATAGCTTCCTCTTGGGAGAAGTGGGAGGAGAAGTGCCTCTGTGAGCAAGCTGAGCTTGGGGGAAGTGGACAAACCAGAAATTCCACCATGTGCTTTGGAAAACCACACCCCTTTGGGGCCAGAGCATAATTTTAAAAACGATGGATAATTCATAGTGCGGACTTGTAAATATTGTATAAATAATATCATCATTCTTGTGATTTTGCTGTGCACATTTTAAGAGGTGTCAGAACTCCCGTACCATGTTCTGAGGCAAAACCCCATGAATTATGGAGATTGCAGACACGGGGTTCACGCTAGAAAAATGAAAATTTACTGGAATATGTGTAGAAAGGCGGTGTGCATTTGTGCCATTTTTGGTAAACGTCCGATATTGGTAAACCAACTAAAAACGAAAACAAGTTGTCATTTTTTAATGCAAGCTTTTAGGAAGATCAGAGTTGAACAAGAATGTGCCTTAAGTCATCTGCAATCTGTACATGTAATGTCAACCACTTGTGTATCTGGGAAATATGTTTAGTTATGAAAAGGATTTTCTAAGGTAAAAGCAAAGGGGCGTTTCTTCAATAGACTGTAAGACTCTGACTCACTTTGACTCACTTCTCCCTTCTCAAATCAGGTCAAAGAGAAATCCTTGACCTATCAAATCGTGAGTGGGTTTGGCAAAGAAAGTTAGCATCCACACCCATTTTCAAAAGACATAAAAAGAGCCACTGGAAGCCAGACAGGGACATTCACTTTCGACTTTCTTGCGGGACGCTTTGTCGGGAGACTCCAGACTTCAAATCCATCAATCTCCAGAGACCAGAGATCCAGAGAGACCAGAGATCCAGAGAGACCAGATCGCTGTGCAGTGGTGAGAGCTCACCCAGATTGCTGTGAGCGGAACCAGAGAACCAGTACCCAGTGGCGAGAGAACCACAGCCAATTCTGACCCGATCCGTGACGAAGTCGCATTCCTGTCCAAAATATAGTGTGAGTACTCAGCCAGAACTGTGCAAAACCAATCTCTTAGTTCAAAATAATCTAATTCAAACTATTTTAACCTATTGAGAACTGCATCATAGAAATCATGCCCCTCCTGTTGATTCAAAGCTGCAAAACTGTCATCTGTCATTCTGAGCTTTACTTTTATTTTGAGAATCTACCTTCACAATATCGTCCGTATCTCTTGAACCGTCTGTGATAGAGCAAGATTTATGCTTTCCAACAAGCTCTAAATCGACTTGCTACTCCTTAGAGTTCCTTCGTAATTGCGCTCGACGCACGCGACTAAATTGCAGCGATTTGACATTTTGTTTCATTTCAGCCACGTGTAAAAATATTTGTTTTTTACTTCCATTACGGAATTCCATTTTCAGCCCGGTAACCAGCCCTGAATCATTGATAGGGCTGGCCTGACTGATTTAAAGTATCTCTCACTCACCATGAACCTCTAGAGGGAATGAAAATCATTTTTAGCATATTTTTCCCTTCTTCGCATACCACCTTTAAAGTACTTTGCCTGTGTTTAAAATCATCCCTGTTTCTCTAAGTTTGCTAGGGGGGAACTGAATTCGTATTGTACTGTGATTGTATTCCTGAAGACTGTGTGTGTTGCTTCCACTTCCTTACATTGCATAGAGGGGGGGTGAATTGCCAAAAGGGGAAAAGTGATTATATTATTTTTTGCTGAAATCATATCAAGTTTATTCCTGTGTTGCTTCTTTTCCACCTTGCATTTCCTTGTACCATATAAAGCATTCTCAGCTACCTTATCCTCTATACTACTCCTAAGTAATTAAACCAGTGTGCTAGTATAACATCATCCATTGTTGATCACTCACTGTCATATGTCTAAGTGTGATATCAAATATTAATTTATTATAAAAGTGTGATATATATCTATTGTTTAATTTTTCAAATAAACCTTTTTAATTTGCAAAACAAACCTACTTCTTGGCTCAGTGGGGTCAGGGGGATTCTAAGAGAGGGGTGTCATATAAGGGTTTATCATCCAGAGTATAACTTGTCATTAAAATATATAAATAAGGGCTTCCCTTGGGCGTCCCAGACGAGGCACTGACTTAGTGGGATTGCTGATTTGAAGTCACTTAACAGTGCGTCCCTGTAGCTCTGTTATTTGTGTTATGGGCAATGCCTTATGGGGTTCAGGTATGTGTGTCTCATTTCCGCTTTTGTCACTTGGTAATGCTACTAATTCTAGTGTGTCTGTCAAATATGACCCATCGGTTGCTGCAGCGTCAGCTGCGCCATTACCTTGTTCAATTAAATCAGTTCCATTTGAGTGTGTGGTGCAAATCACAATTGCCACTGTCATAGGCAGTGACAGTGTGTCAATCAGTCTTGACAACAATTCGGCATGCTGCACTGGCGTGCTGTCTGATCACTGACACCCTTTTTGTTTCCAGACAGACAGTCCTGAATGTACAGTAAATGTTACGTATGCTGAATCAGAGTAGATATTCACCTCTCTGTCAATATACATTTCTAGTGCTGTTATCAATCCCACTAGTTCTGCCACTTGCGTGGAGTAGTGCAGCAGTAATCTTTTCCTTTCCACTACCTCATGATCGCCTTCTTCACTCTGGACAACAGATGCTCCTGTGTTTTCTTAATCCAGTACTCTGATCGATCATCAATTACCTGTCAATGAGCACAACTTCTCCCCCCTCTAGTTTATTCTCCAATAAAAATCATCAACACACTGTATGATGGTGCTTTGTGTCTGTATGTTAGCCAGATCCATTTGTAATACTCTATGAAACATACTGGGGTATTCACAGTACCCCTGAGGTAATCTTGTATGTGAAAATATTTGCTCACGATACATAAATGCAGTGAGATATTGTGAGTCTGCAATCAACATAATGGAAATGAAAGCATTTTTAAGATCAATCCCTGTCAAATATGTGGTGGTGGTGTGTATGCTACACAAAATCGTAGCTGGGTTAGGGACCAATGGAAACTCTGCCTCCACAATATAATTCAAAGGATGTGAATCTTGAATGATTCTCCATGACCCTCCTTTTGATTTTTTCATTGTGTACACAGCCATGTTACATGGGGATTCTGATGGTATTATGAAGCCTTGCTGCAATAGCGTCGCAATGGTCTCATATACTCCTTTGTCTACTTCTCTTGACATGGGGTATTGCTTTACTCAAGATAATATCGCCTCTTTCTTCAGTGTAATTTTGCCCGCACCTATGCTTTTGAGGAGCCCTACATCATGGGGATTGCTAGTCGATAGCTCACTTGGTACTTTCTCAAAATCTTCCTGAAAATGCAGTGACCATTTTTTGGCCAATAATTCCCTATGTGCGACTTCTCTGTGTTCCACTTTTAATTCACATGGAATACATATCTCAAATATTAATTCATCTTCATTGTCCTCATCCTAAAAAAGTTGTTCATATCAGTCACATCAGTCAACCACAATGCTGAGTCAATAGCTAAAACTGCATGCCATTCAGTGCCATTTCCGTCTGTCCAATGCAGAATTACTCTGTCCTCCCTTACCACTGGTACTTCTAAGTGCACTATAATCGCTGCCCCATGTTCAGTGTCTATTGGTACTTTGGGTCTGAACAAAAACTGTGTTGTGAACACAGCCTAATAACACCTGTACTCCACAGGAAAACAAATCTGCATTAAGCAGTACTTCACTCAAAACTCTTTGACCACAAAATACCTGCATGAATGTTTTGGCATGCATGCAGTGAATACATAATGTAGAGTCCGTTATGCCCTTTTCACTGAACTAAAAGGCCATATTCAATTTGCTTATCAAATCTCTGCCTGATATATTCACTGGTATATTTTGTGAATATAACAAGGGTGCTAGCATTGTTTGTGTTCCTACTGTGACCAGTAAATCTTCTGTGAAAGGAACCACCATCATAGCCCCAGAAAATACCTGTATGTCCATGATCTTTTCTGACAATGGAACCCCCCTTCTCTGATACAAGATTGAGTCGCATCTGTGGCTACGAAGAAAGAGAATGTCTTGTTTCCTATTCTCACCCATACCCTCGGTTCCTCTTCCAGGTCTGGCATTATTGATAGTACGGGGCACATCAGAGGCTTCTGTGTGTGGTGTATTGTGGGTATATACTTGTACCTATTGGTAGAAAGGGGTTCCCTCCTGTAACAGTAATCCAACCAAAATGTGTTACAATGCCCCCTGGTATTGTTTTGTTGCTTGCTGTGCTTGTAATTGCAAGGCATTTGGTTGCTGTTGCTGAATTTGGGGCTGTGACTGTACTTCTACATTTGGAAATGCCGGTTGCTGTGTATTATCAAAAGGGGTTGTCGGGCGTATTGTGTCTTCTGTGCCTGTACTGCATTATAGGGATACTCCCTTGACATTGCAGGGGATACATGGGTGCATAATGTGCTACCCTACCTCTGTTGCCATGAGGTGCTAATCCATATGGTTGTTCAGATGACCCAGGAAAGTTCAAAATTCAGCTTCATTATCATCCAAATAAATCAGGGACAGCATACAAGCATTAGAAATTGTGTTTCTCTTGGCGTGCCCATTACAAACAATGATTTAAGTAGTCCAAATTTGTCATAAATGACATCATCACATGTTATCTGTTTACAAAAACCTACGGGGGATGGGGATTGGTTAGTGGTGGTGGCTAAATATACACTCTATATAGTTCAACCATTTCATTGGCTTATACTTGCCTGATGGCTCCTTCTGAGCCAACGCCTAGATTGATAAAGGTCAAACTATGTCATCTCTACAACAGGTCATTGGTTGGCACCTTACTTTGTTGGCGGCATAACATTGAGGGGTTTGATAGGTTGGCTCCTTGCTAACCAACCTTGGACAATTGACAGGTTATCAAATCATGAACCAGACAATGGGTACGGGGGAGAGGCCCATGGACTGTTCATTGTTCAATGAAAAAGTTAGGATGCCTCATTCTTAGGCCATGAGACCAGGCAATCATTTTGTATTTGACCTTGTGTGGCACCTCGTGTCTGTTTGTACATGTAGGGAGTATGCCAGGTGTCCTATATGTGTTTGTTTCAAATGAATAGGCAGTGTTCTTCAATTATGAAAGAGTATGAGGAAACATTTATGGGAGACCAACATATGAGCCTCAGAGCCGTGCATTCATTTGTAGGTAAACAAAAATGTTGCATGGATATAGGAATAAAATGGAGAAAAAGCCCCTCCACTCCGTTTAGCAATAGACAGAATTACATTTTCCATATATTCACAGCGCCACAAAAAGTAAAGTTGAACAGAAAAAGGTTTTTATTTGCAAGTGATTGATTTTTTCAAAACTTGGCCTTTTGTGATGACACATTTTCCGTGTCTCTGTGTCTATTTCAAATCAGGGTGTTATCAACAAAAAATTTCAATAATTGGAAATCCTTTGCAAATATCTGGCCAATTAGAAAACAAATCAATTATGTTACATTGCACATGTGATTCAACAAAAGAATAATTGCAATGATGTCACCCACAAGACCAAAAAGAATTGGGAGTAGGAGTTATCAGTGACAATGTTGTTTAAAACATCATAATGCACACATTTGTACCCAACCCATTCCGTGGGTTCAGTCACAGTAGTCTGAGCTCTGAACGGATATGTATTCATGTGGATTCAGTGTTTTGAGTTCTCTTGAAATCCTGAGACCTTTCCTTTATTTGTAAGCATGCTGCAGCTTCCCTTTTAAATAATATGGCTGCCCAATGACAATATTCTAACTATGTTAGTGAACTATATTCACATATTATTCATGTTGCATTCACCTTATACATTAGGTATGTTAGTATTCTTCATGTCTTGCGGATGCTATATTAATATTTTTCATGTATAAATGCATATTTGGCCTATTGTGTATGTTGTTCAGGATGTATGCGCATCTGCATTGTGTCTAATGCATGCACCTGTTACTGGTACAACAGTAGTTTGACTGCTTTTGCCATCTTCAGCCTAAATTGTCTCTATGGGCCTCATTATAAGTCCTTCCAGCTCTCTTTTGGGATGGGAATTTACTGGCTCTCCACCGCCTGTAATATCCCAGTAATACCAGCATATCAGGCGGTGGAGACAGTAAGGCAGATTTGATGGTAATTATGGCATGATACTGGCAAACATATAATGAGGGCCTATGTCCTGCTGTACCTGCCTGGGATAAGGGCAGTACGGTTGCCTCAGTGAATAACATTTCTCACATGTGCAGTATTGGCCCTGGGGAGGTGCCATTCCTCTTTTCCTACATCCTCTTATATAATGTGCTGTCATTCCACATGTCCAGCATTTTCCTTCAAAATTTACAAAGCCCCCAAAACTAGCTCTGCCTCCATCAAACCCTCCTCTGAATGGAAGTCCAAATCCTTTTCCCTCTATGGCCAATGGCCTAAACATTTTACCTGCAGTCTTGCTTGCCCATTATGTATTATATTTCACTGTTTTCTCCCGATACTGGGGGAGTGACTTACACATGTGGGCAAGTGGTGAATCCATCATATAACACAATATTTATTACTTCCCAATTATAATGGACACTATTCCAGCAGTGTCTTCTTACTTATCCCCTTTTCCCCTTAAATCACCCCTCCCACTTTGTATTATCTACCCAAAGCGCTTATGCAACAAATTCTACTCTCAAGCTTCCACACTCATCCTTACACTATCACAAAATCTCGATCTCCCTATTTCAAAAAACCACTAAACACTATTATTTACTACAACAACCTTGCACCAGCCCATATGCCGGGTTAAGAAAACATCAACACAATCAATAGAATAATAACTTTTAAAACAACAATCCAGGCCCTCATCTGACCTCAATTCTACACAGCATGCTGTTCCCTCCCCGAGGAGTATCACCTTTGTTTATAAAGTTCTAATCTATGCAATGCTTTCTTCCCTCATTATACGAGGAGCATCCTCTTCTTCCATATCTTTTTATAAAAATTCTACTCTACAACTGATGGTGCCTAAGAACCTACTTATCCCAAAATAAATGCCCTCTGGTAGCATACAGCCTCAGTGTTGTAGCACCCAGCATGCTCCTAATTCGTGCTCCTGAGCACTCTCTTATCCAAAAATAATGAATTGGACCAAAGAGCACGAAGAATCAGCTTTAATCACTTTATTTATTCATAAAGTGATGCAGCCGGTGGACACTACTACAACTTGCAAATTCAATGTTAGGAAGCAAATAAAATATCAGTTTATATATAGGAACTGTTCATTGGTCTGGCCCTAATGTCTGGATCCGCCCATGGTTCTTCACTCTAGTTGAGGCGCCACTTCATAAACATCATCAGGGCAATCTTTGATTTGCTGGCAACACATTACACTGACACTATCACAAAAATGTTGTGCCATTTCTCAGTTATTACTCATACTGCCTTGCATGTTGCATTTGTCCAGAACAACGCAATTATATTTTAATGTGCAGGGTGAGATTCGAAACATTGTCATGGGCAGAAATAACAAACATACTGCTGGCTCGCTTTTTCACGCCGGGCCCCAATCTCCCAGGCAATTTGATAACCTTGGACAGTTCATCATATCCTCCCTCATGGCACACACTTTTGCTTGCAGGTGAATAATATAATTGAATCAGAATTGTTACTTTATTGTGGTGCGGGGCCAATGTGCAAGGCCCATTTCTTCCATTTATTCACCTTGTTACTGTGTTCCTTATATGCACATTAAACCTCTTCTTTGGGGGTGCTGCATGTTCATCTTGCTATAACATCCTTGGCCATGCTACTGCGTGCACCTGGAGATCAAATCTTTGGGCGTTTTACCCTACAATCAATTAAAATGAACTAACTGTTGCATATCTAGGCTGAAACCATGGGAAGGCCAATTTGAGCAGTTTGAGCTCCCTATTGCGTCCTCCCTCTTTTCTCAACCTGGGCATCCTCTGCCTTCCAGACACCATCAAGAACCAACACAATGTCTATGCAGTAATTTAACCTCCATTTTAACTACAAACCCTGCGGGGCTTTGCTCACCCAAAATGGCAGTCCCCTTGTTATGTGCAATATTCTCGTATGTACGCTACCAAGCTATGCCGGATGCCACTTAAAACGTTTCTGCTCTGTGTATTCAGCAATCTAACCTTCCCTATAGTGTAACTCTAATTCCTTACAGTGTAGCAAATACTCTATCCCACTCTGTCATATTTTGCTAAATAATCATGGCGGCTGCAGCACTATTCCAGCTTCCTTATTCTATATGTCCTATGTGGTTTGGGGACTGCCAGGACATGACCTTGTGCATCACTGGTCTTATCAGCAACATTTCACTGCTATGTTCCAACTCACTTTTAGGGATATCGAGTCTGCTCATTTCTTGCCTAGCCCCTATGAGCAAGCATCCCTTCCTCTTGCTTAGGTTGGGGTCATGGTCGGGTATTCCTACCCTCAAGCATGGCGTCCCCTCCCTGGCTGAAATTAATAGCTTTAAGACACACTTTCCAGCAAGTATTTGTTTCACATTGTTTAGGGTTATTGCAATGCTGTTATATTTTCATAGTTCATCCATAGCTCAACAACCTTGGCCATGATGTCTCCCATCCTAATAATTGATTAATCTTTTCATGCTCTGGAGGGGGCACATTTATGAGCCAGGTGAAAAGGGTCTCCCTAAACCACAGATATAAGTGGGTTGAGGATCTGGTGTGGAGTTGTTCAAAGACAATTCTCTGGGTTTCTTTTCCCTTCCTTGCTCCTGCCTCTTAACCTGGGCTCCTTTCGTCTCCAGTCTGACACCTGTTCTGAGTGCCAGTATCTGACCGTTACTGAGCTGTTTTGTAATACTCTTTGATTATCTAATACCTGTCTGACTTATCATTTCCTTCTCTTTCTTTATTCTGAGAATGTGGCAGGTTATTTCAATTTTCCACCCATTTCTCATCAAATGTCATTCCTCATGTACTACGTTTTCTCAACCATATCATCTTATTGTTCCCCTGTTGCTCATTGTCCTTAGTTGCTACAGGTGCAGTGGTGAATAAGGACAGTTTCACTAACGTGCACTTTCCTTGTGTAGAAATAGTATCTGTACACCGCTACATTGGTTTTGGGCTGATAATAATTGTCAACAGCGTTCAGCGCCAAATCATATTCATCTGTACCATCTACATCTCCTTCCTCCCCTCTCTGAGGAGGCAACTGCCTATAGATCCTGTGCCCTTCTGGACCTAAAGAGTGTAAAAGCATGTTTTTCTTTTTAATTGCTGTGAAGGTTCCATTGTCAATGGTGTCCATATAATGTACCTAATACTCCTTCCATTCCCTCCATCGAATGGAAGGTTCACCAACTGTAGCCAGAAATGGTTGGGGAGGATGAATGGTAGCTCTTTGCATTCTGTTTAAATTACTGTAACTCTTACAAACTTATCTTCTGTTGCTGTTCATATATTGTAGGTTTACAATTGCAAGAAGTGTCTTGTTGTCCACTTGTAACTATAACTGCCTTTTTCGATGTCTTAGTGAAACTTCAATCTATTTTAAACGCATCGTCCCATATGACGCTGTATTGTTTCCTGTACAGTCAATTCAAGTTTCAGCCTGTATCACAGATGGCCGCATTCAATATCACACTTGCAGGTCCTTTCCTCTAGTGTTGGAGTAGCTGCAACACCACTGAATGAACGTCTGCCTCGATCGGTGCGTTCCCATTCGTAAACAAAGTCTGTGCTCTGCTTAACAACGCTCATGTTAATCTGCACTCTCCAGTATGGCTGCATTGACTGGTAGTAGTATAATTTACTGGACTCATGAAAAGCACGGAAACTAGAGGAACAACAATCACATACCGCAGCACTGTAGGGCCCTTCCGACGTTCCGGGAAATATTCACATTAGAGAGACGCCATTCCGGATCCCATCCTCGTTGCCATTTGAAGTAAGCACGTAGATCATCTGTAGTTGCAGTAATGTTCCTTTATTAATTAAAATGAAAGGAATGTATACAGGCAACAGGCCCCACGAAAAAATATGCTTCTCTCTCTCATCATTCTATGCTTCTCATTCTAACCATCCAACATACAAAGAATACCACATTGGGGTTAGGCGTAAATCTTGTTTCTGCTACGCAGCATGGAGCCACGTCTCTTCAAGGACTATGCATTAGTCAGAAGTGAGGCAGGAGTCCGGGAAACATGAATTGCTTCCCTTCATGAGACACCAAGCAGAGAAGTGTAATAATCGTGGATTGGATTACTGTTGATGGTTATACCAATACCACAGTGCCTTGCCCACAGCTCTGATTAGTTTCTATATAACAATTCACAATTGGGGGGGTATAAGTGACTGAAACTCTCATACATAGGTCTGATTACAATGAAAAGTGCACGCATAACAATTAACAAAGTGGGAGAAAGGGCTGAGTTCTGCTGGGCATGGAATGGCCCAGTGGGAAACTTCACGTTAAATCTACCTTTGGGATAGGAGTATCAGAGGGACAGAGAGATATGGAAATATCGAGGTGCTCTGGAGAATACTTCATCTACTGCTTCCAGGTGGATGGGGTATTTCCACAGTAGAAATACGGGGTAGCATCACATAGTAGGCTAAGATCCCTGGTACCCACACCACCAAACCCCCTCCACGCCTTTTTACAGTAATATCTAATGTGACTTCATTACCGTCGCCTACACACCTGTCTACATCAACATAATCACATTTTAAGAAGTACAGTGCTCAATAAAATGTAACATTTTGAATACAGGTGTTATAGATGTTCACTATGTTACAATGGAAGCCTGCACTGTTGACCACACAAAGGCACAACCAATCCAACCAATGGATGAATACACGTCCTTACTGACCGATATTATACATCTATAGATGTGGCCATGAAGGAGAATGTGAACACGGATGCAGATGACTTCTCTAGGCATCTTTTAAAGTTACACAGAAACACACACACGAACACAAGTGGAAAATGATTTTTTTTAAGAGTTAAAGGTTACTTCTTACTACTTACACAAAGATAAAGCCGACACAAGCTGGGAATGTCCCTGCTAACGTTGTTGCCAACACTCCAAATTAACTACAAAATGCTTTGGGAAAAGGTTAATATTTATAAAAAGAGCCTCCACACGTTGGGAATGGCAATGCTAACGTTGTTGCCAACACTACAAAACAACATAAAATGTGTTGGCAATGGTACATTTGACGGGGTTATCTTATATCTTTTTACAAGTAGTAACCTTAACTCTTTAAAAAAAAATATATTTTTCCCTGATTTCCGTTTGGGTATGCGTGCATGCGCGTGTGTGCGTATGTATTTCTGCATAACTTTACAAAAAGAAGTTGTATGATACAGATGCCTATACATCATCTACATCCTTTGCCAGATTTGCGCTCATGCCCACATCCGTTTATGTATAATATGGGTCAGTAAGTATATGTGTTCACATGCAACTCAAAATAGCCTCTGAACACCTTTAAAACCCAAATCATACAAATAACGGATTTCACAAAGATCACTTTTAGCCAATTTCTGTTTCAAAAACTATCCCAGTTATTATTGGACAACTATTGGAACAGAGTTACAGGCTGAATGTTTTTGAGTATGTTTTGGAAAAATGAGACTGAGGGCCTAAGTTACAAACAAAGTCTGTGCTGAGTAATCAGCGTTAGCAAGAACATTACGTGGATGTAATGCATAGTGCTGGGAGCTGGTTCATGGAATTAAATACGTGAGAAAACTTGCAACGCAAAAAAAAAAACGAGTAGCGCCCGGAAATGCCCACAACATGCCCCAATGGCAAACAGAACATAGTGCTGTCAAACAACTTGTGCGCCGGACCCGTGGAAAAATGTAATCACCAGCAATCACCAGCAATCAATATTGCTTCCAATCCTCTTAATCTTAAACTTAAACCAACACCCACAAATACTTCCTTGACCCAGTACCCCCACTAATTTGTGGCCCAACCCCCTAATTTAAGGCAACACCCACAAGTCCCTTCTCGCCCCAGTATCCCCACTAATTTGTGCACTAAGCCCCTAATTTAAGGCAGCACTCAGAAGCCCACCCTTGTCCCAGTAGCCCCACTAATCTGCACCCCAAACCCTTAACTCAAGGCAGCACTCACAAGTCCGCCCTCGTCCCAATACCCCCACTAATCTGTGCCCCAACTACCTAATTTAAGGCAGCATCCACAAGACTGCCATGTCCCAGTACCCCAACTAGTCTGTGCCCCAACCCCCTAACTTTCGGCAGCACCCACAAGTCCACCCTTGTCCCAGTACATCAACTAATCTGCACTCCAACCCCCAAACTTAAGGGAGCACACCAGAGATACCCATGGTCCAGTTGAATGTGGAGCACTTACCTACTTCAACTTCTCTGGCCTGTGTTTAACATGAAGTACATCTGCCAGACATTCTCCTCCAACACGATCACTTGGAAGCAGTGCTGTTGGATCCAGGGCAGTCACCTCTTCCATGACTCCCCGTTGCATCAAAATCAGCTGTACAACAACAGCCAACCATACTGTTACTGCAGATACACTTTGGTCCCATGGTGTACAGTTGACATAGTCCACATGCACTGTGTGTAGCACAGTGATCTAGAGTGAGGCCACATCCCTTCTTGCCTCCCCAATGCCAATAAACCATACCTGTTTTCGAAGTGTTAGAGCATCCATCTGGACAAGAAAGTACAAGTGGGGCACCTAAACATCAGTGGTACTAGAAAGAAACACAAATTACAATAAACTGAACCTCGAGAAGTGAATGGGCAGAGATGAATGAGCTGATACCTCAAGCATCTCTACTCTTGGAACATTTGGCAAGACACATGAAGATATGAGTACCCATCCCCAATAAGCGACCCAACACACCATCATAATGCATCTCACTCATCACCAAATGTATCCCCATATTGAAACCATAAGACACACAATCAAAAGCATAACCAACACTGAGACACCAACATCAAACATGCAGTGCCCCTGTGCAAGGAATGATATCTGGTAACCATTCCTTGCCACACCCAGCCTTGCGATGGTCCCTCCCCTAAATGTGAAACACATGGCCATATGGGCAAGGCAAATAAAGTAATGCCACCATGCCTACCTCAAATAACCCCCAACTTTACTCATCACCCATGATCATATTCACAAATGAAGTGCTATGTAAACTACATCATACATGTATCATACACCCTCACACACCATGTACATTACTGACCAACATGCCTGTACTGCAAAGCATGCAAGTAGGCAAGCAACACATGTGCATAACAGAGATGTGAAACATGTAATTCTCACAACATGTCAGCTCCCCACATCTACACTAGTCCACATTCGTACAATGACAATGAATGCGTCATATTATACATCACACACACACACGAAGCATGCACACATGTCCTCCAGCAAACAGCCCAGTACCAACATGACCCACAGAGTGTGCACTAAAACCACATGACAGCCATAGGACATACTTACATGGAGATTATTTTCAAACAAAAGGTGCACATGGACAAAGAGACTGAAAATAATATACTTGAATTATGAATGAATAATGTATTAAAGACAAACTATGTCCAAAAATTCCAAGAGAATAATTGCCCATAAAAATGAATACAAGAAAGAATCCTAGTGAATTAAATACATGACTCAGCAATCTAGTGAGGGAAATCTCTGACAATACCTCAGCCAAGGCCGATTGACCATTAGTTTCTGCCTCTTGAAGGCAGGACTGCATTGTTTCCTGGAGGTCTTGCAGGGCTTCCCTGATCCGAGACTCCCCTCCACTGCCCTGCAAGAATCCTCCAGGATGGCAGCCCACACGAACCTCCCTATCACCTTGGCCCTGGCAATTGCTGCCTCATGTGCCTGCTGCCTTTCCTCCTCCTGCTGCCTGACAAATGACATGTTTGATGTCACCAGTGCCTGCATGTACCATTGTGCCTCCTGCCTCACTTGCACCATGTGTGCACCTGCTTGCTTCTTCCTGGTTACAATGCCATCCATGATTTGCCTCCTCAAGATCAATATCTCCTGCTGGCTAGCAAAGTGTCTGTGGCGCAGGTATCCCTCTGACTGGATGCCAGTCTGCATCGTTGGGAGTACAACACCTGCACTGCCATCAAGTGCCTGCTGTTCCTCCACAGCATGTTCCCCTGTATGTACCTGGTCTGGCTCAGTGACCACCTCATCTGCAACAGTACAGACTTCCACCTCCACCAGGGACAGGCCAATGGCGGGATAGGGGTACAGGAGGCCATGGTGGTAGCATTGTAGTGGCCTGTTCAAAGTGGACTGATTATGGTAAGAGGCCACCGGAAAGCAGTGCTGCTGCCAGTTAGGACAAGAGAGGGTCCATCTTCTTGTGATGCTCTACATGTAGCTCATGAGTTGTTTGTGCAGCAGCATGCATAGACCTCTGTCACCTCAGGCCACCCAACAGCAGTGGCAGCACTGCATCCTGGATGGCCACATCGGCCAGAAGTGCGGGCTCTGTCTGGGTGGAGGCATCAGTGAAGGCGGGCAGTGCCCTGGGACAGGAGGTTGTGCTGACCCCTCCACGATGGACTGCACAGCCTCCTATCTCAGAGCCAGGTGTGCAGCCTGCACACCCCCTTGACACCTCCACCTGACACAGTGGGCAGGCCTGCAATGGCCTCATCCTCCTTCTACTGCTCTATCAACCCAGAGACTTCCAATGAGGTCTCCATGCCTTGGGTCCCTTGTGTGGTAACATCACCACCACCACGCTGTCCCTCTGCTGCTGAGGTACCAACTAGGAATATGGAATCCTGGACCTCTTCCTCAGAAGCCTTGCACATTGCCCTCAGAGGAGGTGGATACAAATGGGCATACCTGGGGTCTGCTCCTGCATCTGGAGACCTTGCTCATGGGATGCAGCTCCACAGCAGAGCATGTGGCGTCTTCTGCAGCTGCTGCAACTGTGGAAAAGGAAACAAAGAACACAGGGATCGATCATAAGTGCCAATGCATGTGTACTCTTCCCAAGTGCATCAGTAGCATGGTGTCAACAAGCAACTGCCTCACACACAGGCCCATGCACAGAAATCTGCCAAATTCCAGTCTCACATCACAAAGCAAAAGGACAAGTCACAATGATGAGACATGCACATTGATGAATGGCCACATATAAATGGGAAAACAAATGAGGTGATGGCTGGAAGGTTTGGAATTAATCCTAACCTCTGGCATTGCTCTAGGCAACCCTTCACACCATCGTGCTTCGCCTGCCAGGCCATATCAAAAGGAGAAAGACCATATGCAAATCAGGTGTGTTCCCACCCAAAACGGGGCAAACCAGCCCAAGCTGCTTGGTCACATCCCTTCTGCACGAGACCACAAGCATCCCCAAACATGTTTCGACGTTGTTGGGCCTCATCAGTGAGGAGTAGTTTTGGTCTCTAGGCCCAGCAGACACAGGACCAACATCTGGGCATACTCGTCCCACTCGGGGTGACTATAGCAAAACAAAATAGGTGATGGCTCGAAGGTTTGGAATTAAGCCAAACCTCTGGCATTGCTCTTGGTAGGTGTCCAGTCATAGTTTTGAAAAAAAAAGATCGAATGCACTTTTTTTCAAAACCAAAAGGACCGGAAGAAAAATGTCAAATGCTTATTTATTTATTTATATATTTTTTCGTTTAGCATGCATAAAAAAGTTTTAAAAAAAAGAAAACAGGGGGTTAGGGGGGGGGAGAAACCCCCCCTAAAAAAAGGAAAAAAAAGCATACAAAACTTTTTTTTCCGGCACTTTTGGTGTCGAAAAAAAGGCATTTGATCCTTTGTATTTCGAACAAGTCACTTACAACCCTCTTGGTAACCCTCAAGACCATCGGTCTTCGCCTTCCAAGCCATTACAAAAGGGGAAAGACCATATGCAAATCAGGCTCGGTGCCTTCCCAAAAGGGGCAGACCAGCCCAAACTGTTTGGTCACATCCCTTCTGCACGAGACCACAAGCATCCCCAAACATGTTTCAACCTTGCTGGGTCTCATCAGTGAGGAGTAGCTTGGGTCTCTAGGCCCAGTAAGCACGGGACCCATGTCTAGGCAAACCCATCCCAGTCGGGGTGACCTACAAATGGCAACAACTCATTTCACATCACAATCACTATGAAGCAGTCACCCAAATTTATCCTGCAGGTAGGGCCATGGAAAGGGCACCTGACCACATGTGTCCATAGCTCCATAGGCACTGCTCCATGCAACCACATATACCAACATGCACCCCTGACAGTCCAACATGAAAGCAAGCAACACATACATGGACACATTGCTGAGGATTAAGCAGCAATGCTCTTGCCCCCAACATGAACATTTGTCATGATGACATACCATGCATGCCCTCTCATTCAGTGGCCTGACAAGTCCCAAGGTAGATCTGAATAGTCAAATGCAAGAATTTGCCATGACCACATATCCATAAGCATGTTTCAGTCCCAGCTGCTGAGTGGAGAGGATACAATCATCATACACAATGGAACAACCCATAGAGGAGTGTGCATGAATGAGCCTCACTTGCCTCCAACCACTCAATCTATCAAATGAGCTCATACCTACATCTGTCCACTTCACAGATCTGTGCCATGACATACCTCCAGCCTCAGCATGAGGCTGCATGCCATTTAAGTATTGTGCAACACACATATTGAGGAAAGCACTAACCTGATCCAGTCATGCATACCCATGTATGTCACACCAAATATGTGGAAATGTACAGCCTCTGAGTACTCACTAGCAGCCTGGACACGTGCTTGCAGGTCAAGGACCTGGGCATGGACTGCTGGGTTGATCATCTCCAGGATCCGGAGGTGAAGGGGTGACACTCGTTGGGGGCCTGTCCTGTGCACATACATGGAGGCACCTGCGTCTAGGGCTGCCTTCGTCTTTGCCTGACTCTAGATCCTAAGGTCATCCCAGTGCTTCTTTGCATGATCCACTGTCTGGACTGCCACCCCCTCCATGTTGATGGCAGCCATGATGTCCGCTCAGATCTTCTGACGGCCCCACATCCCTAGCTGCTTCTGTGGGATGAAGAGGGTATCATTATGGCCCAGGACCTGGTCACTCAGGATGGCAACTTCTGCAGCAGAGAAAATGAAAGCACTCAGCCTCACCTTGGGGGTGCCGGTCGATGGGCATGGTGCACCTGAGGCGGGTGGAGTGAAGCTTGGCCCTGGCTATGTGTGCTGTGGAGGTGTGGTTGTGATATTGAGAAGTGGAAGTTATTATGTAGCAAATGAGGTGGTCACAGAGCCTGACAAGAGGGCCAGAGAGGAACATGTCTAAGGAGGAATACCAGGGACTCCAAGACAGTGCCATTGGTTAGCAGATAGTGGCACACTACACAGTAGCAGGAGATGGTGAGGTATGGAGGAAAAAAGGCTGAAGGATGCAAGATATGGCACAAGGCAGGAGCTATATCAATGCACAGGTGTCTACACTCCATGTCAAAATCAGAGGAAGGGCCATATGCACATCATTTCCACACCAGACGCAGCGCTCTTATGCACATAACGCTGCATATGACATACCCCCCTTGCATGCAAAGGCGGTGATATTTAGGGGGTACAATATGGATTTCCTGGTGTGTGTGGAGGAGGTGATATTTAGGGGGTAAAAAGCAGATTTTCTGGTGCCGGAAATTGCAGGTACCTTGCTGTTAATGCCACTTGCACCATGCGTGCAGAGAGGGAGAGGATGAGGACGGCGAAGAAGGCAGAAGAAGGGTCCACCTACTAAATGCGGTGGTGATCCTACAGATGCCCATGTACCACCAAGGCTCACTAGGGCCAAGAGTCGACAGCCTGCAGAGCAGGAACATGCAGTACACCACAAAGAGGCACAGGTCAAAGAGACGGGTTCACCTAGTAAGAGGCCCTTTATAGAGGAGGAGCTAACAATCCTCACTGATTACATCGACGAACACCAGGTCGACATATACCCTTGGGCTGACAGTACCCTTTCTGTGACCCAGCGCTGGAGGATGTGGCAGAAAGTCACAGATCACATCAATGTCTGTGGTGTGGAGTGGCACACTGCAGAAGAGGTCCACAAGAGGATGGGGGACCTCAGGCAATGGACCAAGGAGAAACTTGGCAGCAATGTGACCTCCGCCCAGGCTACTGGAGGTGGATCACCACATGTGGATGAGCTTACTCCATTTGAAGAGGTCACTGGTGACCTTATCAACAGTGAGCAGGTGGTTGGCATGGGGAGGCATGGACACCTATGCAGCCTCATCAGGTGATTGCCATATGTGCATGTTATATAGGCTTTAATCAACACATGATATGATATCAAATGTTGTGGTACAGTTGGTCAGGGTCCTTCTCACCCGTCGATGAGTACTACAGTAATGCATCCATGGTCACTTCCATCACATGTTGTGCATCCTAGAAGGTGGATGCATGAACTCTTTTTGTGGTTGACATTGATTTTATAGCAAACATTATTGTATACAGAATTCTTTAGCAATGCCAAGATATGTATATGCTGCAATGGCCTTCAAGACACATGTCATTGGACATACTCACAGTGTGATGCTTGTGGATGGTGTATTGTGAACACAATTTTCAACTCACAAGGAATAACACCAAGCAGTGGACAATGTCAGAGTTATCCATTTACTGACCCTGGAGGACAGTGGACATGGATGAGCAACAATGTCAGTGAGAAGTCGCATGAGGGTGTGTTCCAGACAGAAGTTGCAGTGGCTGGCAACAAGATGTTTTAGTGAGGTTCATTCCACATTTGGAGTGCCAATTATTCAGTGGTCATGCAAGTACAGACTTGTCATATCCATGTTGCACTCTCCTCACACATTATGAAATGCATGTGAGTGTGGGTAACTACAAATCGAACCATGGCCAATGTGGCGGAGGGGGTGATGGGGATTTTGGCAACACAAATGCCTGCGTGCAGGTTTGCTCTGCAGGAGAAAAAATGATACTTCCACATGTTGCAAGTAGACATGGTTGAAGTAGAGAAGGGGCTCAGCATTGAAGCACCAACCTCCATCTCTCTGTTAGACTTTCCACATTCATACATGTATGAATCTGATGTAAGAATATATCAGCGCATTTGGTGGAACACTTCCTGACTGCCAACCACACCCCCAATTATATTTTCCGGTGGGTGGTTGAGAATGTCAAGGGAGGCCCCGACATCCAGCATAGCCTCCTTAAGAAAGAGGCACCATGGATACATAGGCTCGACACATACCATCATGGCCTGAATGAGATTTTTCAACCTTTACTATAATGGTTTTAATACCGGCCCAACACTATGTAACATCCTCTCAAACACACTAATGCACTATGTCCTTTGCATTCATATGACATAAAAAGGCTGGCCAGCCATAAAAGACTCCACCCACATACCAACTACAAGGCTCATTAGACACCTCCTTTCGTTACTTGCATCCTGAGACTGTCATTATACGTGGTCTCACCACTTTGCACCATTAATTATCACTATATGCCCCATTAATCACCCAACAAGCCGGACTATGGAATCCTGGTCCTCTTCCTCAGCAGCCTTGCCATCGGAATGAGATGCTCCCCCGGGCACATTGCCCTCAGAGGAGGTGGATACAAATGGGCATACCTAGGGTCTGCTCCTGCGTCTGGAGACCTTGCTCATGGGATGCAGCTCCACAGCACAGTATGTGGCCTCTTCCGAAGCTGCTGCATCTGTGGAATAGGAAACAAAGAACACAGGGATCGATCATAAGTGCCAATGCATGTGTACTCTCCCCAAGTGCATCAGTAGCATGGTGTCAGCATTAGTGAACAAGCAACTGCCTCACAAACAGGCCCTTGCACAGAAAACTGCCAAATTCCAGTCTCACATCTCAAGGCAAAATGACATGTCACAATGATGAGACATGCACATGTGAACATAGCACATTGATGACTGGCCACATATACATGGGAAAACAAATGAGGTGATGGCTGGAAGGTTTGGAATGAATCCTAACCTCTGGCATTGCTCTAGACAACCCTTCACATCATCGTTCTTCGCCTGCCAGGCCATACCAAAAGGAGAAAGACCATATGCAAATCAGGTGTGTTCCCATCCAAAAAGCTTGGTCAGATCCCTTCTGCACGAGACCACAAGCATCCCCAAACATGTTTCGGCATTGTTGGGCCTCATTGGTGAGGAGTATCTTTGGTCTCTAGGCCCAGCAGACACAGGACCAACATCTGGGCATACTCGTCTCACTCGGGGTGACTATAGCAAAACAAAAGAGGTGATGGCTCGAAGGAATGGAATTAAGCCGAACCTCTGGCATTGCTCTTGGTAACCCTCAAGACCATCGGTCTTCACCTTCCAAGCCATTACAAAAGGGGAAAGACCATATGCAAATCAGGCTTGGTGCCTCCCCAAAAGGGGCAGACCAGCCCAAACTGTTTGGTCACATCCCTTCTGCACAAGACCGCAAGCATCTCCAAACATGTTTCAAGCTTGCTGGGTCTCATCAGTGAGGAGTACCTTGGGTCTCTAGGCCCAGTAAGCACGGGACCCATGTCTGGGCAAACCCATTCCACTCAGGGAGACCTACAAATGGCAACAATTCATTTCACATCATAATCACAATGAAGCAGTGACCCAAGTTTATCCTGCAGGTAGGGCCATGGAAAGGGCACCTGGCCACATGTGTCCATAGCACCATAGGCACTACTCCATGCAACCACATATACCAACATGCACCCCTGACAATCCAACTTGAAAGCAAGCAACACATACATGCACACATTGCTGAGGATTAAGCAGCAATGCTCTTGCTTCCAATATGAACATCTGTCATGATGGCATACCATGCATGCCCTCTCATTCAGTGTCCTGACAAGTCCCAAGGTAGATCTGAATAGTCAAATGCAAGAATTTGCCATAACCACACATCCATAAGCATGTTTCAGTCTCAGCTGCTGAGTGGAAAGGATGCAATCATCGTACAACCCATAGAGGAATGTGCAGGAATGAGCCTCACTTGCCTCCAACCACTCAATTTATCAACTGAGCTCACACCTACATCTGACCACTTCACAGATCTGTGCCATTACATACTTCCAGCGTCAGTATGATGCTGCATGCCATTTAAGAATTGTGCAACACACATACTGAGGAAAGCACTAACCTATCCAGTCATGCATACCCAAGTATGTCACACCAAATATGTGGAAATGTACACCCTCTGAGTACTCACTAGCAGTCTGGACATGTGCTTGCAGGTCAAGGACCTGGGCATGGACCGCTGGGTTGATCATCTCCAGGATCCGGAGGTGAAGGGGGGACACTCGTTGGGGGCTTGTCCTGTGCACATACATGGAGGCACCTGCATCTAGGGCTGCCTTCATCTTTGCCTGGCTCTAGATCCTAAGGTCATCCCAGTGCTTCTTTGCATGATCCACTGTATGGTCTTTCACCCCCTCCATGCTGATAGCAGCCATGATGTCTGCTCAGATCTTCTGATGGCCACACATCCCTAGCTGCTTCTGTGGGATGAAGAGGGTATAATAATGGGCCAGGACCTGGTCATTCAGGATGCCAACTTCTGCAGCAGAGAAAATGAAAGCACTCAGCCTCACCTTGGGGGTGCGCGTCGATGGGCATGGTGCCCCTGAGGCGGGTGGAGTGAAGCTTGGCCCTGGCTATGTGTGCTGTGGAGGTGTGGTTGTGGTATTGAGAAGTGGAAGTTATTATGTGGCAAATGAGGTGGTCACAGAGCCTGACAAGAGGGCCAGAGAGGAACATGTCTAAGGAGGAATAGCAGGGACTCCAAGGCAGTGCCAGTGGTTAGCAAGTAGTGGCACACTACACGGTAGCAGGAGATGGTGAGGTATGGAGGAAAAAAGGCTGGAGGAGGCAAGATATGGCACAAGGCAGGAGCTATATCAATGCACAGGTGTCTACACTCCATGTCAAAATCAGACGAAGGGCCATATGCACATAATTTCCACACCAGACGCAGCACTCTTATGCACGTAACACTGTATATGACATACCCTCCCTTGCATGCGCAGAGGCAGTGATATTTAGGGGGTACAACATGGATTTCCTGGTGTGTGTGGAGGAGGTGATATTTAGGGGGTAAAAAGCTGCTTTTCTGGTGCCGGAAATTGCGGATACCTTGCTGTTAATGCCACTTGCATCATGCGTGCAGAGAGGGAGAGGATGAGGATGGCGAAGAAGGCAGAAGAAGGGTCCACCTGCTAAATGTGGTGGTGATCCTACAGATGCCCATGTACCACAGAGGCTCACTAAGGCCAAGAGTCGACAGCCTGCAGAGCAGGAACATGCAGTACACCAAAGAGGCACAGGTCAAGGAGACAGGTTCACCTAGTAAGAGGCCCTTTACAGAGGAGGAGCTAACAATCCTCACTGACTACGTCGATGAACACTAAATTGACATGTGCCCTTGGGATGACAGTACCCTTCCTGTGACCCAGCGGTGAAGGATGTGGCAGAAAGTCACAGATCACATCAATGTCTGTGGTGTGGAGTGGCACACTGCAGAAGAAGTCCACAAGAGGATGGGGGATGTTAGGGAGAATTCTCTGTTTAGGCTGAATTTCCTAACCTAGTGAGTCCCCCAGCAGCTTTACTGGATTTCTGGAGTTTGTTTTTTCCACCCTGCCAAGAGTGAGACTCTTTTCCTCCCACTCTTGGACATAAATGTGTGTAATTCCTTTGAATGTCAATGTGTTCTATGGGCTATGGGGTCTTTTACTCCATAGGGTCTCACATGTTTTACTATGTGTGTTACAACGCACCCTCCGTGCCGTAGCACTGGGGCGTCCTAGCGGACCTCCATCATAGACTCCATACCCGAGGACTGACTACTGTCTCCCCGGGCATGTAAAGTCACCATTGGCTTTACTAGACCTAAATTTACTAACAGAACTAGTACAAACCACCCTATTGTGGACGTACTAGTAGGGGTAATTCGATTACTCCTGGGTCTGTTATTCGAGGGGGCACTGTCCCGTTCCCCCTCGTCGAGTTTTGGCTGCTGGCAGTGGAAACTACTTGTTATATATGCTTTGGCATTTTGGCTTGGTAGACCCCACACAAGCGGTGGACGTGCGCCTGCTGGACACTCAGGGTGAGAGGCGGAGTTGTTGTGTGCAAGTGCCCAGCGGGGTGAGGTCCTGCAGGAAATGGCCAGGGACATCCATTGCCTGGCAGAAAATTTCATCTCCTCAAATGCTGCTCACACTGTCAAACTCTGCCTATTGTGGCAGAAGAGGAGAGGAGATGCACCATTTGTGATGAATGTCCGGCTTTGAGACAAGCCCTGCATGATGAGTTATTGGTCTGAAGGAACTAACAGTGGCTGGAGATGAACACCTTGATGGAAACCCTGCATGTGGAGATGTAGACTTCAAGGGTATCCACATGCCAAGACATGGGCTCTCATTATGAGTCTGCCAGTAACCAGCTGGTGCTACAGCCAGGTTACCGGCAGACTCACCTTACCGTTTCTGACGTCCGATATCCCGGTAATACTGGGATATTACGGGCGGCAGAGAGCCAGTAAGTTCCCATTTCCATGAATGTGAACACTGAAGCACTGTACGTAACGATGCTGGTGCTTCAGTGAAAAATCTGACGGTAGGGGCTAGAACTACCGGCAGGTCAGGCCTGCCATAGTTCACACACCCTTCTGGCAGACTTGTAGTTTGACAGTCCGGAAAAGGTCCAGGTACCCATTGTTACCTGCACTTTTTTCCAGACTAGAAAACTTGTAATGAGGGCCGTGGAGTAAATGCCTGCATGCAGAGATGTTGCCCTTAAGGAAATCCCGCTGTCAAGACACATATTCCTTGAGGCCTCAAGGGACATCCACCATCCAGAGATGGCTTCCTTGAGACAATCTCTCTACATGCAGTTGGAGACATTAAGGGTCAGCATGCATAATAACTCTTTGGCCACTCATGGCATCCATCATCATGACATTGTAGAAATTGTCTTTGGCATTGCATGGTCAGAGTCAATCATCCCAGGATCAACCACAGGATGTGGGTTCCACGTGAACCACGCAGGTGATGCCATTGGCCATTACCCACCACAAACCTATCCTTTTGCTGCCACCGCCCCTTCTTTATGTAACCTGGTGTCCATGAGCCCCTGGAGGGGGCATGGATTTCTTTCCTTTATTTCTCCCCCCCACCATCATCTCCCATTATCCGCTCACCCATGGTGAACCCCATCCAAGGTGGACTGCATTATTGTTTTGTGTCCTCATTGTAAAGAGAAATCGTAACCCAAGACCCGAACAATACAAATATTCCAAAAGAACAAATTATCACTGCACCTCACTGGAAGCGATAACAAGTCCTGTAGAACTGAACTGACATGGAGCCCACAAATGATGTCACCATGGCACCACCCTTGAGTCTGAATTTCAGGGATACATTTGCTTTTGGTAATGTGTCAATTTGTAATTCAAATGGGATGACTGCTCCTTGGGTGAAGGCGGTAGTTCTCTAAATCTTTGCCTTGCCTATTGACATCACTAAACCTGGTTCCCTATTCTCATGAATGTGTCCTTCAAGGGGTGCATCCCGACCTGCCTTCCCCACAGCTAACATTCCATTCCCACCACATTCAGTTCTTGCAGCTTGATATAATTAGCATATATCTGTATGCTCTGGGTGCCTATTACCTCAGCTTCTCCCTTGTGGGAATGGGAAAGGGATTTGCTTTGGGACTGAGCTAATTGGAGCCACATCTCCGCATCAGGGCCTGCGTTTCTGTGTTTTATTCTGTTAATTGTGTGCTAGGCCTTGAAATCCAAAATATCGGCCCTCTTGCCATGTTAACTGTCTGACCTTGCTCCTACCACAGTACCTTTCTGACACCATCTTCCACCTACTTCAGCACACATCTAACACCTCACTGGAAACACACATTCATGTACTACTTCTAAACACGGCCTATAACACAGTTCCCTGGCAATAACCTCTGCAACTGCAACATAATATACTTATTGCTTTTTCTGTGTTGCTGTATGTGGGTATCTAAAATGCGTTGAAACTAACTACAAGTAATGCGTTCGCCTTCTGCCACGCGAAACTCATCCTGCTCACAATGTGTTATGTGTTCATAGTTTTTTCTCAGCCTGAATCTTTTTGCATGGCTGGGACGCTGTAAGTGCATCCCAACATTGTCCATGGTGGACTGTATCATTTCTTTGGTCCTCATATCAGGACCATTGTGCTCTCGTGAGCAGTGAGTCAACTGCTCATGGTACTGGGCACATTTTCGAGCTTGGGGACTGGATATGTGCTAGGCTCCATGAATTCAACGGATATGGTCTTCTGGACTGCTACAGCCTCCTACATACAGGTGAACATTCTATTTATCATTGATCTGGATATGTGCAGTCTGTCAGACAGGCTCCTTTAGCTGGTCCAAACAAATGTCCAATGTCATTTTCAGGTATCTTGCATCATCCAGTGCCCACACTCCCTGAGAGGACTTCCCAGCCAGCACCCTATTTCCACCCAAGTGCCCATTCCCTCTGCTGGACACTGATCCTCCTACCACCAATGCAGCAGCCCAGTGTTAGGTGGAGGTGGTGAGGGATTCACAGCACCACAACAGTTGTACCACCATGTAAAGTTGTGCACTGTCATTCTTTATCATGGTTGGTGACATATGCATCTCATTAGTGGCATGATGTGGCACATGTAGGGTTTGAATGATTAATGTGATATGGTGATGACTAGGTGATGGTCCATATCACTGATGATGTGAGTTGTCCTACATAATTGTGTGTGTGCATGTCTCCATGATCAGTTATGAATGTGCTTTGTGTCACTGGTTACACCTCCATGACTTGCTGCTTGGAGTTAGTCTCCTTGGGATGTCCCTGTGCACATGTTTTTGGTGAGGGCTGATGCTGTAGCTTCTTTTTTGTGTGACATTACATTTTCACTCCCATCATATCAGCCTTGCATGACATCTCCTGACATTTGTCATGTCAAGTTGCCACTCCATGATCAGGGGTAGAGTGGCCTATATGGAAGTCTGCTAATTTCTCTATAGGCCTCTGCACCCTGGGCCTATTTTGTGTGGTATTTCCACATTTTTACATGGGAAAAGGGTTGGGCTTGCTGAAGTGAGACCACTTTGAGAATTATATCCAGGTCCTCTTTTGGGTCCCAGTCCACCCCAATCCATGGTGCATGGGCATGCAAAACACCTGACGTGGTTGATACAGATGCCAAGCATGCATGTGGATGATGTGTGAAGTATGCAGTGAATTGCTGGTGAGGTGTAGGTGTCAGAGGCCTACATGTCTTTCTCATGTGTCATGTGTAAAGTTGCTGCTGTGCTCCCATTGATATGATCAAGGATTGTGATAATGAGGGTGTGTAGCCATGCATACTTTTGTTTATGTTTGTGTATCCTGTGAGTGGTTAGATAGTTTTCTGGGAGATTTGGTGGGCATCTTCATGATGGGACAAGGTACATGTTGAGGGTTTCTGAGACATGCATGAGGTGGGTGTGGCTGAGCAGCTGCAGATTTTCCCCATTGAAGGAGCACGTACATGCCAGTGGTTAGTGGTGGTGAGCAGGACCAGCTGCAATGATGCAGAGGGACCCAACTTCAAGATGGCAGTCAGGTGAGACATTGTTTTACACGTGATGCATGGGGAGAGGTGATGGAGCCATCCTGCCAGGTGCTTTTTTTTGCAATATCAGCTATTTTGGGCATGCGCCATGGCCAGTGTTCCTCCAATCTGACATGGTGTGGGCCAGGTTTGTTCACTTCAGGTTAAGGATATCAATGAGGTTGCAGTGTACTCTTAATGTTATGGGTATACACAGTTTGGCAATCCAAGAGACACATTCTCAGGGTGTTGTTATGGGCAAGCAGGAATAGCCTGATTTCATCATTGAAGGCCATAAGGGATGTGGCTTTACTGTGTGTGTTCACCATGTGTTGGTATTCATGTGAAGTAGGTTTGTACTACATGGTTGAGTGTGTCCTGTCCCTGCACCCTTTGGAATGCTGTGGGAATGGGTGGTACCTTTGGATGAGGGCAGACACCCTCCTGCAACTCTACTGCTATGCCATGACATGTGGCAAAATTATGCAGGACACAACATGCCACAAAATAATTTAGCATACTGCAGAGGGTGCATATAGCAATACACCACCTGAGTGGTGAAGGGAGCGGAAGCGTGACTTAAGTACACCAAAGTCTCTCCACTATGCCGCTAGTGTCTATGTGGCAGTGTTGTAGTGCTCCTCCCTGGGGTGGCTGGATTCCTCATGGGTGTCAGCGGGTATGCACTGTCCCCTGCAAAGGAGGAAATGCTTATTTATTGCATGTATTGCACATTGTAATTGTGATTCTGTGTGTCATGTGACTGCTTGAGTGTGCCTGATAGTTAATACTCACCCACAAGCAAGCTGTTTCCAAAGGTTCCTGATGCAAGGGACTAGTGTATGGGGAAATGCCAGAAGATGCATGATGTGTCCCTTCGCATCACAGATCACCTGCGCATTGATGGAATGCCAATGTTTCATGTTTTGTGATAAATATGCTCTGTGACCCGGGGAATTTCAACATTACATGGATGGAGTCGAGAGCTGGCAGGACCTGGGAAAGTGTGCAAATGCATAGAATTCCAGGCAAACTCTTTGCCTTTCATGAAGTGTGTATGGCATGTGAATGTGCTTGTGCACACATGCTAGGAGGCAGCGCAAGACCTGATGGAGACACCTTGATAGTGTGGGCTGTGATATACCCCCACAATGGTTGTGGTATGCTGGAATGATCCTGTGGCCAGGACGTGTAAGGCTGATAGCTCTTTGACCAGAGGTGGCACAGCCTGTGAGCACATGGTGGGTGATACAAGGTCATTCTTTCACTCCCTGACTTGGTCTAGAATGACATGGGGAGGAAAGCAGTATCTTCTATGGACATACTTATCTAGCATCCCAAATAATTTTGTTCATGGATGGAATATTCTGACCCTCCTTTTCCTCCTTCCATGTAGTAATATCAGTGCTATCAATGCAGGATCTGGCATTGTGGTAATCATTTGCTTATTGGGGCTGCATTGCAATTTTATGCATGAGATTTCTTTGCATTTTGTGCATTGTGAATGGTAACGAATGGCGGTAAGATCGTGGGATAATCGTTCTCCTTTGAAGTCATCATGAATGCACAATCGCTTCTGTGAATAAGATTTACTTGGCGTTTGAGGAGGCATGTTTGTTGTTTGCTTGGTGTCTCCCTTCCCACGCCCATGTTCGTCTTAATTTTCCACGTTTAATGAGGATTTAGCATGTTCCGCCCCCTTTCTATTCTTTGCACTGGCAGAGCAAAGTCCAATCTGTGAAGCGAAAATTGTTTTGTTAGGGGGCGCAAAGTGAACTTTAATGGTGCAAATTCACTTGGCGCTACTCTAAACATTTATATTGTTTTGCCAATCACTTGTTAAAATAAGGCGTACAACTGGTGTGCCCCTCTTGAAAACATAAGGCATTGGACAATGTAGGCTGGCTTCTTTGCTTCTGTTATTGAATGAACCGCTGACAGTTATTTTGTAGAATCATAACATATGCACTCTTTCCATGTCAGAAGGCACTTGTTTATATTAGTGTTCTGCAATAGTTCTATTTTTACATGATGAATTCCCTTCTACACTGTGAATGATAACAAGGCAGTCTGAGGGCTGAGGATTGGATTATCATTTTTTTCCCAGTTCAAAAGTGGGCCCATCGTTGCTCTTTGTTTCTATCATTATATGTATCAGTCAGAATAGTACACCACAGTACAGTTATCAATCAGCCAATCCAAGTTTTTATGTCATTTTCTTTCTGTGTGAGTACAGCTGCAGTTTTTAAATGCGTTTTTCTTGTGTTTTATGCATTTATTTATTTATATTTTATTTATACCCAGCCTAGCCCAAAAAATGACTTGATATCAAGAAACTGGATAATCACAAATGCATCTCCCAGTTTACATTGTTGTGAGAAACATGGTCTCCAGTGGGAGAGCTATCATTTAAACTGTAATCTTTGCTTGCTTTCCAGAGCCAAAGGTCCTTGGACTGTGAGAGCTGTCTTATTACAGTTACCATCTGCATTAGCTTTACAATTTGGCTGGGGAAGAATGGCCAACTTCAAAGTAAGCTTATGCTTTCTACTGGCAACCCACCAAGGCCATTTTGTACTTACATTTGCATTCCAAGCGTAAGAAGTTGGGAATTGTCCCTCGCCTACACTTGGAAGAACTGGATATCTTCAGCACACCCTGCACAATTCTTCCAGCCCTCAAAGTCACAGTCTTGCATTGTGGGAGCCACTTAGTGGTTGCTCGCACCTTTTGTTCATAAAACCTTATTCAATATACCTGTATTTGCAAATAGTCCATTTAAGAAACTCCTTTCCTCCATGTTTGAATGTGTTAGGTAATTTTGAATGTTAGAGCTATTTCAGCAGAAACTAAGGTAGATCACTGCTGCAGAGGATTGAAACTATATCCCATGGTTGAGTGTAGAAGAATCTATGCCACCAATGCTCTGGCTAGTGCCACATGGAAGAATACCACTTAAACAGAGTGCTGTATGTTACTATGTTATGGGTGACATATGCTAGTTACCTTTATTTTATGCAATTCAACCAATGATTTTGAATACCTTTTCTTACAATTCAATCAGATATTGGGCTGCATTACGAGTATGGAGGTAGCAATGTCGCTTTTAGTGGCATGGCTACCCCCATACCGGGTACCATGTCTGGGTTCCAGGTGTAGGGAATTACCGGGCCATTCCGACCTTGGAGGGCCCGGTAATTCTCTTTCCTGGGACCCAGACCTGGTACATCCCCATTCCCATTTGAGCCCTCAAAGGGCTCAATGGGAACGGGGAGGATGCTAACAACGGGCCGGTTGAGCGCTCGCTGCTGCGATCTGAGTGTGATCTGCAGGTCGCAGGTTCGAATCCCGGCAAGGCCAACTCAGCCTTTCATCCTTCCGAGGTCGATAAATGAGTACCAATTTCGGTTGGGTGATATTGTATGTAAATATGTGCTCTGTAAAGCGCTTTGGATTAAGGCGCTATATAAATACCACATCATTATCATTATCATTAATGGGCGGGCCCGTTGTTAGCATCCTGGTCTGCTAGGGGGTCCCGCTAAGGATGTCTGGTTTTTTTGGGTTTTTATTAAAATTTGTTTTTAGTGCAAAAGCACCTTTGCAAATTAAAACACATTAATACATTCCTTCCAATAAAAATAGAAAAAAAGAAAAATGATACAACAATAAAATCATAGAAATATAACACAACCATTCCTACATACAACCACTATATAGAAAAAGGAAATTTCGAAATTCAATCATACAGTCATCATAAAACATAACATGTTCCATCATTTTTCAGAATTTCAAACTTTAAATTGATGAACTTCCAGTTGAGTTACTATATGGTTTATAAAACGTACAGTCGCCAGTATTACTGTGTTTTGAGAGCCCCACATACAATTCAGCCATATGCAGTTTCTTGCAAAGATTGTGTTTGCAAATGCAAATTCTTTCAGCATATTTACACGGGTGTCTTCAAAGTGAGAGCAATACAGAAACAAATGTATGAGAAATTCTTGTGTCTCTTTACAGAATCTGCAAGTATGATCAGATGGAATCTCTAGATTCTTTGTCCAATGCTTAATTCGCATTTTTGTGTGGATGAGATCAAGTCTGAATAACATATACATTCTTCAGACCTCTTTATCTGGACAAAGAGTTAAATAAGCCAACCAAATGATTTGAGGATGAATAAATTCTGCGTACTGAGTAAATGAAGACCATGCATGAAGTTGGTCTATGCATTCTGCCCAATCATTTATAAAAAGTTTTATTTTCACCTTAATCATGTGCACTTGAAGATCGCATGGTAAAATATTAATTTTATCTAATAGTATATTAATTGTGCATTTGAATTGTACAACAGATAAAGGTTGATTATTCATTAGCTTCTTAAAGAATTCTGTGTAAATCGAATTCTTTGGAGGAAAAAGCATTTTAGAGTAATTTGTTAACAGCTGCCAGTGGTATCGTGCAGCTAAAGAAGTTAACCCTAATTCATGTCTCAGGACAGCGTTTGGAAGTCTTAAAGGAAGACCTAAGGCATTTTTCCAAAGGATGCCCTGCAGACGATAAATAAGGGGTCGCATAGACATAATTCCACACCATAATGAAGAATAGCTTCTACTTTCTTATTTTGGAATTCAAAGAGAGGAAGAAGCGAGAAGTAACGAAATTTATGGAAAATGAATTTCGTTTGTACTTTTAGGGGTAAGAGTTTTTCCATAAGTGATTCCTTTGTTCTTTAAAATGAGATGTTATTTGAAATATTGAAGCCCAAGTAGTATACATTTTGAACAATATTTATCTGCTTTGCATCAATGTTCTATGTGAAATGACATACTTTTTTATGATTTGAAAAAATAATAATATTTGATTTTTGAGGATTAACCTTGAGGTTATGTTTTACAATAAGATAGAAAACTCTCCAGTTTAGCATGGAGGCCTGATTGAGTTCTATCGAAGATGAGAACGTCGTCGGCATAAGCTAGCCATGATAACTGAAATGTACCCAATCGTGCTGCAAAAGATTTCTCTCCATTTCAAATATTATCAAGGTCAGCCATATATAAATGAAACAATATGGCTGCCAAATTGAAGCCTTGTTTTACACCTATCCAACTAGGGATGGCTTCAGTGAGAATACCTTCACGGTTAATCCATACTTTGAAATTTGTGTTATAGCGAAGCATGGCAATCAGAGTGACCAAGTAAGGAGGAAAGTTAGCATTCAGCATTTTCTGCCACAAAATACCTCTGATAACACTGTCAAAGGCAGCTTTCAAGTCCAAAGATGCAACAAAGATAGGGCCTTTATCTGGAAAGTTGGTAGAAACTATGAGATGTGCTAAAATACATGCGTTCAAAGAGCTACCCATAGCTTTACAAAAGCCTACTTGAGCTATACTTAGGCAATCGGTGTTATGAATTACAGTTTCTACTTCTTGTAGAATCAAGGCAGCAAATATTTTAGCTGCAAGGTCTATTAACGCTATAGGCCTAAAGTTATTGGGATTGTTGATGGGTCCTTTTTTGTGCAATGGGATGATGATGGAGGTGAGCCAAGAAGATGGAATCTTTTTGTTTCTGAATGCTGATTGACAACTTTCTAAAATAATTTTTGCCCAAAAGTGTGGATCGTTTTTGATAACACAGGGGGGCAAGCCATCAGGCCCTGCACATTTGGAGGCTTTTAATTTGTACATTGTAACTAGTATGTCATCAATTCCCCATGGACAAATGTCTGGAATATTACAGCATTCTGGAGGTCTTTCTGAAGAACTAAAGGCTGCAGGAAGCGCATACTTATGGAGAAAGAACGAAGTCCATGATACTCCATCGATCGCTGAATCAAACTCTAAATTTGTCTCTTTATCAGTAGTTCTGAGATGTTTCCATATATCTTTAATTTTACGTTTGCATAACATCTCAACCATATCTTGATTATGTTTGAGTGAAATTATGGAACGTATTCTTACAATATCGATTCTTGTATTTCATCTGTATTTTTTTTTTACAAATAAAGATTTGCATCAAAGAGTAAGATGGACTTCTTTAATGTTCTCAGTAAAGAAAATTGTCTTACGTTTGAGTTCAGAAATTTCTTGTGATAGCTGAAATACAGGAATTTTTATAGATTCCTTAGATTTTTGAGATGAGGGAATTGTGCCAAGATGATTGGCATCATCCTCAAATTCCATTGCAGAATACATTCCGTCTCATCAGGGACTACGGTATAGCTCTTCCATAGGTCGCGATTGATGAGAAATTAGAGTTTTCTGCACGTACTGTGATTCCAATTAATAGAAAGTCTTGTTCTGTCACTCTGAATAAGAACAAGGGTGGAATCATGTACCGAATTTTGGATCTGACCAGTCATTGAAGACGTGATCATTAAATGATCACTCAAGGCAGGATCAAGAGTCTTTGAAAGTGATAACATTCCCGACAACGCCTTGGAGACTACCAAATAGTCTATCCATGAAGTATGTAGCCCTCTTTTCCAAGTAAATGTATCATGGCTAACATCTGGTTGTATGGTATACATGTCTCAACCTTCTAAAAATTGCAACCACACTTTTCCTTTTTGTGTCAATAGCTTTGAGTAATTCTGTGCTCGAATTTTAGCATCTGTAGAAGAGGATGGAAAAAAGGCAGCATTAAAGTCTCCCCCAATAAGAATTTCTGCCTGGGGGGTGTTTTTATAAGCCTCTAGAAGGGCGGTGTCAAGGATTTCACATGCATGAAGAATTGGCATAAGCAAAGGATTCCAATACAGTGAAATCAAAAAAACATTCAAATTGTGTAATAAATCTACTTTAATGTCTACCAAGAGAAAAAGATTGGATTCAAAATGTAGCGTATTATCAATAAGAATAGCTAAGCCACCTGCAGGTCCAACTGCGTGGTGTACAAAGGAGGTATATCTGTCAAAGTGCAACTCTGCCATAGACATGGTTTCTTGAATTAGAAAGATATGTGGCAGAGAATCTGTATTAGCTTGCATCAGCCATTTTTTAAGATTGTTAAAACCACAACAGTTCCAAGTGATGATCTTTAGATCATTCAATTATGAGGAGGCTTGATTTGGAATTATAGCTGACACTGCTTTTATAAGAGGCTCTAACCTTGTTAGGCCATTAAGAGCAGTGGTGAGAGATGCTAATTGAAGTATCATCTGTTTAGATGTATCTGTGTTGATAGAAGCCTGCAGAGAAATGTCTTCTGGAGATATCAAAGTAGGTAGTTGAAAATCAGGAAAGGCCATCACTTCTTCTATCAATGGAAAGGCATACATTTCAAGGCCCAAGATGAATAAATCGGTTTTATATTCCCAAAGTAGCTTTGAAATAATCGGAGAGAGCATTGTTGCTAACATACGATTATTATTTATATTAGAAAGTCGAATGCTTTCAATATCATTGGAGACTAAGCTACGGAGCGATGGAATCTTATATAGGGACTTCATTAAGAAAGAACGATTAATATGTTCCTTCCCATTTAGGGTGGGATCACTCTTCCAGCCAATAATGGTTTTCATTGCAAAAGGTATGTTATTAAATGATAATAATAATAATGAATCAGAGATGGGTAATGGTTGGATTACTACCTCTTTTCCAATAGTATTTCCAGATTTTTCTTCAGACAAGGACTTTCCTCCAGGCAGGGACAATCTGCCTGCTGTATTTTGAGAGTCCAAGTACACTACAGAGCCTTTTGGAACTTCCCTGGTTTCCTCAGAAGTAGTGGCAACTAAAAGTCCAGTATTGGTAGGATAGAATGCATGGGCAGACTCAACAGAAAGCTGTTTAGAATCGGCATTGTTCAGAGCTACTGGGAGTTTAAGAGGTACATGTTCACTTGGGGAACATAAAGTTTCAAAACATGTTTGAACATGAGTGGAAATTTTAAGAGGTCTTTCTTTGGGCGGGGAGATTTCAGCCACTTCCTCGTCGGGCAATTTCTGAGTGGAACTCTTTGAGATGGACTTTCCCCCTACAGTGTGGCTCTCTGTTTGGAGAGATTTTCCGGTTTTCTTATTTAGTTTCTCAGGAAAATATGCAATCATGTTTGCCTGTGTTAGGTTTGCAGATTTGGCACCTGCTAGAACCATAAACTGTGGTTTTAACCCCGAGTCGGAAGAGCCCATGTCTCCTGATGTATTCGCATGATCTATATTTATAAATGCTATCTGGACAATAGGTATATGTTCTTCGTTCTGTGGAGGTATCTGCAGAACTATTTTACTTTCCTCATTCAAGTGGCTCAAATTTAATGCATGATTGTCTAAGTTTGACACAGGTATCTGTTTCTGTTGCTTTATCCTCATAGCGCGACCTATATTTTTCTTCATTCCTGAGTGTTCCCCATTATCCATACCCCTCATTTTGTGCCTGCTTTTTAATGCTTTTTGATGTATTTTTTTTGGATCTTCTAGATAGATGGTACAAACCTTCTGAGGAAGCTGTTGTCGTGTCTTCTTCTTCGCCGATTATCTCAAACTCCTTTTCTTGTTATCTAATTTCAATGATAGCTGAGGGACTATCAGGAGAAAGATCATGCCTGTCTACCACTGGCTCGAGTATTTGAGCTGACTGTACAGTCTCAGAGAAGTGCATCTTGGAATTATTTTATACAGAAATTGTTCAATCTGCAGAAGTCGATCATGTTGTAATTTTGCTACTTCAAATATATTGATTGATTCCCCGTTAACATCATTATTACATGAATTTAATGCAAATAAGGTAGGCCTTCCATGAGAGAGAAGGGGGTCATTTAATGTTTGTGTCCCCTTGGACCTTCTTAAAGATATATCTGAAATAGGGAACTCGTGTTTTACTAACAAGGCAGCTCTTTCAGGGCATTCCAAATGAAATTTATGACAGGCCTCTTGTGAAAGAATAAATCCTTCAAGTTTTGTTAGCTTTTCTGTGTTGAGCGAGATACTGTTTTTTATATCCTGTAGTAATAAATGAGAACATTCGTGGCCCCTATCTAAGAGGTCTAGAATTCTGGCTATTACTGGGAAGTCCTGTGTTTCTTTCCCTAGGGCTTCGGAAAGCTTCCTCTCGGGTGATAAAGGTACCTCAGGGGAGTGTGATATATTAAAAACTGGAGCAGAAATATACAAGTTACCTGAGACTGGAATGTCAAAGGGAGATTTTACTTCGTTCTCCTGTGTTGATGTCGGCGAACTAGTAGATACATAAGGAGCTTTGGGAATAAATTCAGCTTCACTTTGCGAAAAGCTATGAATGGAGTTGGCAAAGTCCTTTGTGTTGGATGTGTGAAAGTTAACATGTTCACGAAAGTTCCCAAAAGTCGAAACTGGCGTAGAAGGGCCTAATGATAGACGCACCCATTTATCAAGATCTGCCATAATAACATGTGCGAGCATTGAAATAACTGCAAGTGGAGTAAACTTGTCTTCGTGAATATCAGCAGCCACTAGATGTGTACTCTTTACAGTTTCCTTTTCTGCAAATGGATCATGTGTAATGTCATCATTTGATTCTTTCAAAAAGCATAAAGCTTTACTCTCTGGAATGTCAACATTGGTGTTATTTTTAGCGGTATTGTCAATTGAATGGTCATCTTCATTCAGTTGCACCATCATCGAAAGAAAGGAGTGTTTCCCTTTTAAAGAGGAAGTTGGGCTCAGGGTTGTTTTTTTTTGTTTTTAGATTTGGAAGGACTCGTACATAACTGTTCCTTCGAGGAAAGATCTTTAATTTTCTTTCCTTTGCGCAAAATGGTCTCCATATTGAGTGCAAACTCCACCTACTACTTCAGCTATTAAGTTGCACAATCTTAAATTAACGGCTAATTAGAAATTCCAACAGGTATTCCCTTCTAGAAAGACTTCACTCAATGTAAGACCACGGGACAATCAGAAAAAGGAAGAAAAAGTTAAATCTATTTTACCTTTTGCCTCACGCCTCACCACCAAACAGCTCAATAGCTACTTGTGATGCTACTTCGGATGCGCACGCGCTATGCGTGCGCACTGCAGGTAAAGTAGCTGAGCATGAACAGGCAGGGGGCAGAGCCAGAGGCGTGTCTAAGGGTAAAAGGAAATAATGTTGAAAACGTTTGAAAAAGAAAAAGCCGGGAAAATACACTTGTGTCAGGGGCGCAGAGACAAGTTCCAACAATACAAGCCCACAGTCCAAGAGATACGAGCACACAGTTCAAGAGGTACGAGCACACAGTTCAAAAGGGACTATTACAATGCAAGTAGAAATGTATTTCGTGCTTGTGTGTAAAAGGTTCTTTGGTAACTCAAGTCCGTGTTGCGCAGCAAGAGCAGATTCCTCTTACTGATGGCACATGCACTGGAGATCCTCAATGAAGCCTTTTTAGGCAAAATCCGGGTTCCTGAAGGCAGAGTAGCAGAGGCAGAGTAGCCTGGTTTTACCAGACGTCCTTAGCGGGACCCGTGAGCAGACCTCGTAATGAGGCGGAAGAGGGTTAACGGCGCTGGCAGCTCTACCGGCGCCGTAAACCCTCTACGGCCTGGGTCGTAATGAGGCCCATTGTGTTTTAATTTTTTGCCAATTTAGGGCAGTGTTATAACAGTTTACATTAAAAATGTAGCGCACTGGCAAAGAGGTTCAACCCAGCTCTTGTGGCTGCTCTGTTTTTTCGAGTTCAGTATTTGAACATCTGTTCTCTTTTTATGAGGTGCCAGCAAGCATATACGAAGTAAACATAGCACAGTACATCTATATACACTGAGTGCCATCTTGGGGTAGCATTCAGAGGCTGGCATGCAGAATGGTAGATAATATGACAACCAGGGTATGGCTAAACCACGCACAAGATCAGTGCAATTAACAATTAGCAACACACTGCAGATCGAATGGAGTTGTGCTTATCAGTTTCGTTTAGGTGTATTAACAATGAGAACAAACAAAATGTGTGGGCAATTGCTTGCCGAGATGTACGGTGTCACATTTCTGGAAAAGGCATGTCACATGTTGGCTGAGATCACAAGTCTTTATGACAAGTAATGCATTTACATTTTGGAACCCATTTTAAAATATGGACCTTGACAAATATGGTGCTGTTGCTGGAAAACATAACTTTGCTTAAGTGTATCACATTAGATATGCTAACATCATTGTCATGGTCCCTTTGATATGATATGATATGATATGATATGGCATTTGTAACGCGACTATACATAAGTGTTTCAAGGCGCGACGAGGCAGGGGGGGGAACAAGGGGAAGACAGACAACGATCCTACTAGGCCAGGTGTCATTCAGATCACGCAAGTGCAGGGGTGGGGGGAAGGGAAAAGTGCAAGGGGAAGGGGAGGGGGGGAAGTGCAGTACAAGGTAAGTGGCGTAAAAAATAATAAATAAGGCCAGCTGGTGGCAAGTGCAAGGTGGATGCAGAACAAGTGCTGGGAAGGGGGGGCTGTAAGGATACAGTGACAGTCCCGCAGTGCAGGGGGGTGCCAGGGAGGCAGTGCAAGTGGAGAGTGGCTGGGCCCTGGACCGAGGTCACTGAGAGTGGCCCAGTTGCAGATTCAGAGCAGATTCAGTGAAGAATTAAAGCTGTTCAGCAGGGGAGAGGGAGAGAGAAAGCAGAAGCAAAGAGGAAGGTTTTGAGGTGCTCTGGAACCGGAGGTGGTTCTCATCAAGTTTCAGGGAGGCAGGAAGGCAGTTCCAGAGGGAGGCCCCTGCTGCAGAGAGAGATCTACCCCCAGCTTGTTGCTTCGAGAAGCGGCTGACCCTGAGGGAGTTGGAGACGGATGAGCGAAGGGCTCGGGAAGGAAGATATTTAGGAAGAGAGAGTTGAAGGTATTTGGGCCCCAAATTTGGAGTGAGGAACTAGTTATCAGGTTATGTATACTATTCAATTGCGTTAGGTTGTGGACAATGGATACCAGCAGTAGCGTATAGCAGCCTCTCACTTTGGCTGTGAAATCATATGATTTTAGTGAGAGTATTCACATCTTTTAATCCCCATTTATGATGGAAAAGGGGGTTAGTTCTCCTTCCGCCATGAATCTGATACTGGAGTGGTTGTTAAATCCCTATTTATCTATGCTAAAATATTGATTATTGCATAGGTCATTACTATATCCAACTATGTCCTCCAAAGAAAGTATATATTCATGGAACCAAAAGCCACAAAATCACCATACTTGAAACAAAGAACTTCGTAAAGGTAAAGACGTGAAACAGGCTTTTCCTGCTATGCATCCTGCCACTGGGACAAGTTGCAAATGCAGATAAGACTGTCTCTCTCCATCCTACATTACAGGTAGGACCTGAAAACCCTATTTTTCAAAGAACATCTCGCCAAGCACTGATCCTTGAGCTTCTCTTTTTCCTTTTCCCCATATTAAAGCCAGCTCCTTTGCCAGCCGCACACTCATACTTGTAGCCCCGGGAAGTATCCATCGCTGCTCATCAAGGTTTGCTTTTATTTTTAAATCACTTAGATCCATATATCCATGAATGGTAAATACATTCTTCCTGGTGGTTTGTCACATATTTGCAAATGGTGATGATAATGATGTGTTATTTTTATATAGCGCCTAATTATTCCATGTAGATTCAGAACCTCCATAATTGGCCCCAAGCCTTCTTTGAATCCACACTGAAGATGAGATAAAGATTGCAAATAGTCACCCAATCTAATACATTTTGCAATTCAACCAATGTCTTTAAACACCTATTGTTACAATACAATCAAATAATGTTTTTCCATTTTTGGCCATTTAGGGTATTGTCATAACAGTTTACATTAGAAATGTAGCTTACTTGCAAAGAGGTTCAACACCAGGTTCTGTGGCTGCTGTTTTTTTCGGGTTCAGTATCTGAACCTCTGTTGCTTCATTATGAGGTCCCCTGCACACCCTATTGGTATTGTGTAAACAAAAACATTTGTAAATGAGCAGTTAGTTGAATTAAATTAAATTAAGTAATTCTGTTCGTACTATTTTTATTTCTTTGTATGGTATCTGAACCATTCAATTATAATATATAATCTGTGATTTGTAATTAGTTCAAACAAATAATTTCACACAAATAATTTCACAAAAATAGATAGACAATTTCATAGATTGAATATGGTACAATCTCACACATGACTAGACCAATCAAGTCAATGTTCTGTGGTGTATTCAATCTTTGTATACTTCTCTACGTGATTCGGGGGTGTAAAAATTCTCTTCCTCAAAGTGTGGAACAGGTGGCATGTTCTGCAATAGGCCATACATGTATGACCATGCACTGACGGATTGGGAATGAACCAATCTTCATTGATGTCGGCAGCAATATGCTGCTTGGATGCAAATCATTTTAGAGGCATCACTACTTTACCTGTAATGCACAACCTCTCTTGAAACATAGAGCCTTTTCTTCTGGAGGGGCTCCTTCCTGCAATTCTAGTATGTGGGCCATAAACAATGAATTGTAAAGCTCTGTCAGTTGTTCTTCTTGTACGGCAATTATCAGGGAGTCATGTATTTCTTGAAATGGCAACTATTGCTGCTTGTTTGGCGGCTGAATCTGCGGCTGCATTCAGTCAGGAAATTGGCTCTATTCTATTAGTATGAGTGGCAGATTTTACAGTGGCCACTCTCTTAGGGCATTTCAAGGCATCAATTAATCTAGGCAATAGTGCTGCATGTTGCACAAGGCATACATTAGACCTTTTGAAGCCCCTCCGTCATCATCTCGATAAGCGTGAACATACTGTTTATATCATGCATGCTGAATCTCTATATACAGAACCCACATGCTCTTGTGACACCTCTAGAGGTTCATTCAATGAGTGCTGTGAGTTCTGCTGCTTGTGCTGAGCAATTTGCGGGCAATGGCCCTCATTACAAGTGAGCCAGTATTTTTCCAGTGAGCCTGTGACTCCGCTTGCGCCATTTCTGGCAACCGTAACCACAGAATCACTGCCACATCACAAAATCTTGGGAGCACGTATTCCGGCATGGTAATCACTGGGTAAAATCGGTGGCACCGCCAGCAACAATGCTGGTGGCACCGTTTACGGCAGGTCACTCATGAAAACCACAGCAACGAAACCACCAGCACTGGAAACAGCGTCACAGTCGGAACTGGAAGTTTGCTGGTGCCCATTTTGGAAAACACAATCCATTGAAAATCACCCAGTTCCTGCTGCATCCGGACACACAGCCACCGGCATCTCACTAGCAGGCATGCCATCTTGGATCCCTGAAAGACAGCAGCAGAAGCCATACTTTTCCGAGCAGGAAATAATCATCTTGACAGGCAGTATTGTAGAGCATGCTGGTGAGCTTTTTGTGACGGACCACCAGTGCAGTAAAAAAAAATGCCATCGGGGAGGAGGTGGTGCAGAAAGTGTCAGCCGTGGGACCCGTACCGTACACAGTAAACAACTGCCATAAGTGGTTTGTTTGTTTGTTTGTTTATTGTTTTTCAAGAGCGCACCGCACCAAAAGGCATCCGGGCGCTGTATAAGACAGCTTTAAGCATATACATTCAGTTGTACAGTTTCCGCAGCCATTGTTACAGAATCGACAGTTATGGATAATATGCAGAAGAAGTGGAAAACAGACATATCGATGCAATATATAACTTACTAGGCGTGAGCCGGTTCAGAAGGGCAAGGTAGGACCAGACAGCCTGGTAAGTTACTTGTGGACAGTCCTATAGTACATTTATAATACACTGTCCTTGGAAAAGAGCCATTTTTTGGTGTTGGACCTGAAACTCGGAAGGTTAGAGTCAATACGCAGGTTAAGAGGGAGGGCATTCCATGCCTGGGCTGCTTGCACTGGGAAGCTAGTGCCTCCAGCTCTTTTGAGGTTGTAGCGTGGTGCAACAATGAGGCAGGAGTTAGCTGATCTTGTGAGTCTGGCGGATATTTTGGGAATAATTTTGTCCATAAGGTATTTAGGTGCGGCCTCATGAAGACATTTGTGGGAGATAGAGACCAGTTTAAAGTATATTCTATCCTGGATGGAAAGCCATTTATGGCTTCTTCTTGTTTCTGAAATGTGGTCCTTTCTTGGGATGCCCAATGCAGTTCTTAGTGCATTGTTTTGTAAGATTTAGAGTTTGGTCAGAACTTTTTTGTTAGCCCCTGCATACAAAGCATTGCAATAATCAAGTTTCGATAAGATTAGTGCTCGTGCCAGAATCAAGTGGCTATTGGTGGAGTGGTAGTTTTTGCAAGCATGTATCAATTTGCAAGTGTAAGCTGTCGCTGATGCAACGGCGTTGGCTTGCTTCTTAAGGTTTAGGGCCAAGTCTAGGTGGAAGCCTAAGGTTTTAGTTTCCTTAGCAGTAGTAATCATATTGCTGCCAATGTTGAAGGCAGTGTAGTTAGGGTTTAGTTTATTCAGATGAGTGGGGGCGCCAAGTATAAGAATTTCAGTCTTGTCATCATTCAAGCATAGGCTATGGGTAGCCATCCATGCCTGAATGACGAGGTAGACTTAGTTTAGCCGGTCGTTGTCAGCGTCATAGTTTCTGGTTAGTGGGATAAGTATCTGGGTGTCATCTGCATAGTTAGTGTAGATGACACCCAAATGGTCCAGAATGTCAAAGAGGGGTTTTGTGAACACATTGTATAGTGTAGGGGAGACACAGGGTCCTTGGGGAACTCCGCAGGTGATGGGGATGGGGTCGGCTGCCTCAGTAGGGGAGAATACTCTCATCATTCTATTGTTGAGGAAGGATTTGATCCAAGAGGTGGCCTCAAGGGAGAAGTTTGCTGCCGAATGGAGGTGCTCACATAGTATGTTATGATCTACCAAATCAAAGGCAGCAGAGAGGTCCAGTAGTAACAGTAATGCGCATTGCCTGTTGTGTTTAATTTGGTCTGTTTGCGTTTTTAGATCTAATAGCGCTGTTTCCATTCCATGGAGAGGTCTGAAACCGGATTGTCTTAGCCCCAGGAGGTTGTTGATCTCTAAGTAGGACTGGATCTCGAGATATGTCGCCTTGTCAATGATTTTGAGAAGGAAGGGGACTGTCGTTATAGGCCTGTAGTTAGTGGGGATGGTATGGTCAAGGGACGCTTTTTTAAGTAAGGGGAGTACCCAGGCATCTTTCAAGTTAGTAGGGACCCGACAGGATTTGAAGGAGGCGTTTATGAGTCTGGTGATGAAAGAGGGGTAAGGTCTCTGCTAGCATCTTTTATGATTTGGGCTGGGCAGATGTCGTCTTGACAACGTGATGGTTTCAGAGAGTTAATGATTTTTTCAACTTCTGTTGTCGTGACTGGTTTGAGTTTGAATTCAGGTATAGAGTTAGTGGGGAGCGGGGTGTTTAGTTGCAAGGTTGAGTTAGCGGTCCTTATGTTAAGTCTCTTGGAGGCTATCTTATTTTGGAGAGTAGGGATTTTGTTTGACAGGGCGTTTTGGATACTGGTACACCAGTCTTTGTTTTTTAGGAGTGAGTCATCGTGGACTATAGGTGATTCAAGTTCCCTTAGGATTCCAAATAATTCCTTAATGCTGGAACTAGCATTTTGGATCCTCTCATTGCAGGTTTCCTGTTTAGTTTTTATGATCTGCGCTTTGTAGCGAGCCAAGATTTCTAGAGCTATGTCCTTGTTTTCCTTAGAGGGTAAGGTTTTCCACATGGCCTCACATTTTCTTTTTTCGGACCTTAAGGCTTTTAGTTGTGAAGTATACCAAGAATTGAGGTGACCTTTAGGTTTGCTTTTGCGGAGTTTCAAAGGAGCGATAGTATCTAAGGCAGTAGGCATAGTATTGTTTAAAAGCTCAATTAGTTCCTCAGGCTCTTCAGAGTTGTTAGCGTTAAGTATTGGGATCAGCAGAGGGGCTAATCTTTCAGCGATAATATTACGCTTGTTTCTCGTGAGTAGTGGTGGAGCGATAGTCTTAGGAGTTAGGGTTGGGCGGTTGGCATTAATTGTGAAAGTGATAAGGGAGTGGTCAGTCCAAGATTGTGGTTCAATGGCTGTAACAATAGTGTCACAATTATGGTCTGCCAGCCAATCAAGGGTTCGTCCTTTCGTATGAGTAGGTTGGTTGATTCTCTGGGAGAAGTTCAGTGCTTTAAGGGAGTCTTCTAGGGATTTAGCTGGCTGGTCGTTAGGGTCAGATAGGCCAAGATTAAAGTCTCTGACTAATAAGATTTGAGACTTAGGTTTGGTATTGTCTGAGAGCAGTGCTATGATGTCATCCTCAAAGTCTCCTGACAGGCCCGGGGATCTGTATACAAGGTGCATGGTGATAGTACTGGTGTTTGAGGTAGTTATTTTAACTGTAAGCAGTTCGCATGATTTGAAGGAGATGGTAGTTGAAGGTCTAAGTGCTAAGGTGGAGCGTGCTATGATGGCGACCCCTCCTGCTTTGCCCTTCTCTCTGTCCACCCGAGTGATGGTGTAGGAGTCTGGTATGGCTAACATTAGAGCAGGGCCAGCTGCAGCGTGCAGCCAGGTCTCTGAGACTGCTAGGAGATCTAGGTCATGGTCCTTAATCAAGTCTGCTACGTCCGTTGCATAGGCAACTAGTGATCTCGCATTTAAAAGTGCGGCTTTGATCAACACCAGTTTGGTTGGTTGATGGTGAGGTAGATTAGGTTGGGTCTTCTGCTTCGGCAATTTGCTATGCTTAGGTCTAGGTTTTTTAGGTAGAGAAGCAGTGGTAGTCAAGCGTGGTTGACTAAGCAGGGAGCTGGGCGGTAGGTTTGAAAATGGGGAGGTTCTCCCGATAAAGGTTAACCATTGGTTCTGCTATGGTGAACCTTGAGGCAAGCCTGGTATTTCTGGCAGTGCCTCGGCAAGGGAGGTTTGGGGTTGGCTTGGTAGCAAACCGCTCTATCCATTGCATAGGCGTAAGTGTGAGTAGGTCGTTAGGGTTATTTGGCGGGTTAAGTTTCTGTGAAGTACCTGAGTTAGGTGTTAATTTGGGCAGGAAGGTGGTAGGATTAATAGGATGCAGGGTTCCTGGTAGCGGCGGTGGGATGACCTCCACTTTTTCACAACCTGCTGTCGACCCCCCATAAGGAAGACCTTTCCACTGGCAGTGGGAGAGTCTCACCAATTAAACTCATTCCATGGGAGGAAAAATGCAGCAATGAGCAGCACCTGGAAGCGATTGAGGGAGTGCGAGCGGTGGAGGTTGGTGCAGGAACACCTGGAGAGGGCAGTCATTACAATATGCCACAGCAAAACAATCACAGTGGGCATGCAAATGAAACACACAACACCCAGAGACATGCCCAACTGCATGACACTAGACCACATCCAACCCATACAGTGTCCAATGAACCATGGCCATTGGGCAAGGGTTCACAAACATTGCCCCCCAAACATCAAAAAAAAAAACATATGCCCACATGAGTACTGGTCATGTACAGACATTGACGACATGAGAAACAACACATACAGGAGGCACACACCCTCCAAAATGGCATGCCCCTGTGACACACTCATATGCATGCATGCATCAAATGTGCCCTGATGGACCTTGCCCTGACATGATTTACAGCCTACTTGTCAAACCGACACCCCAAAGTGCAATAGTGCCATTCCCCGACTCCATCTCACTCCCCACCTGTGGCGTCCCTCAGCACCATTCAATCACCATGGCTCCCTAACCACAATCTTGTCCCTCTGGCCCACTCAATCACCACCATTGCATCCCACTGGCAGTGTTATGCTGATGACACGTGTTATGCTGATGACACACCACTCAACTTAAATCAGCTATCCTCTACTTCCTCTCCAACCTCTATAATATATGAGTGCATGACTGCTAATTGTTCTACGTGCTCTGCTGATGATCCCTGCCTTAATGCGAGTGAGATAGAGAGGCCCTCATCGTGACACCTATACCTGGTTACCCACCCACTCCCTGGCCACCCTCCATGGCCCTCCTCCCCACACCCCCTGAGAGGCTACACACCTTGGTGTCACCTTTGACTCATCTCAGAACTTGCCTCTGCACATCACGAGCATGGCAAGAGTTCCAACTTAAAGCACCACCACCTCAGAGGAACCCTCCCATACCTCACCGTCTCCCAGAAGCCCAATGTCTCCAGAGCTCTGGTTTCCACTAGGCTTGACAACAGCCCTTTCCCTCAATCCACCTCTTACCCCTGTTCGGCCTCTCAAACTAATCCAGAAGAGTGCAGCGTGAATCAACCTAGGCCTCAAGCCCTGGGATCGCTTCACTCCAGCCCTGGAAACAGTCCACTGGCTCCCTGTGACCACATGTACCAATTGCAAGACACTCTGCCTCATACATAAGGCTGTTGGTGGCCTTGTCCCCCATGAGTCACTCTGGTGGCAGCACACCCACAGCATCCCTTACCAGCACTGGCCCACAGACACGCTTTCCCAGATTAGCCCAAATCTGGACCACCCCATCCTTCACACTGTACTCACTTTCACCCTTTGCACCTGCCCCTGTGGCTCCCATCAACACACGGCCAGCCACTTGTGGCCCCCTCCCCCTGCACTAGACCCCTCCTATCCCTTTCCCCTCACTCCTCCCTTCCCTGCATGAAATTGTTCCCTTCACTTGCACAGTAACAATGACACAAGGCCCAGTACGGACAAATTCCTGGTGGTGCCTGGAAACATTTGTGTCTATGTACCATACAATTTGGCAATGCATGAACTGTAAACTACATGCACAGGCATCATGCCACATGCTGTTTGAACTGCATGTTCAGAGGCCATTGGATGGCACAGAGGAGACTAACAACATGCCCATCTCACCACACAGGCACTTCATCTGACAGCGACCAAGGTGGACCAAGCACCTCACTTGTTCACCAGTGCCTGCGTCATTGGTAAGGCGACGGGCTGGGACACATGATGCAGGAGTACATCCAGGACCTGCACAAGCACGATTGAAAATGCTGGAAATCCCGACTGTGTGTTGGAATGTGCCTGTGGCAAGAAAATGCAGCACAGACACCACCATCAACAGGAGGGGGTATGGCAGTCTGGATGCCAATGACACTCTGGATGTCATCCTGATGAGGTCCACTATTGCAAGGAAGGTCTTCCTGTTCATGTGGTAAAGTGTGTGGGTCTGCCTGTCTGTCAGGGACTAGGGTGTGGCCATTGTGCGCATTATAGGTACAAGCCGCTGGGGCACAACTTGCTGCCAATTGTTCCTCTGCATTCTCCTTGTCCTCATTCTCCTCCTCCACTTCCTGCCGGCTTGTTGCTACTGTTACTCTTCTTGCTCATAGAGCTGCACTCCTGCATGCAGCACCTCCATGCCCCTGACTGCTGCTATGAGTGTCAGCATGGTTGCATTGAGAGGTGTGTGTGGTGTGTGGTCCTTTTCAGCAGTCCCTGTGCTCATTGTGTGTCGCTGGGTCAATTGTGTGCACCTGTGGCCTGTTCCTCCTCACTTGGGCTTGGTTACTGCCTGTTCTGCGTGACTGATGTTTCCAGCACGGTTCTCCCTGTGGCACTGGCATTTTTGTGCCAGTGTTTCCAAGAAATACACTGTTGTAATGCCGCCTTCTTTCCATCATACCAGAGTTTCCGGCACTTATTCACGAGGGACCCGCAGTTTCAGTTACCTGTGTGTACTCTGTAGCCGACACCAATGTTACCAGCATTCCATCTCGTAGTGCTGTGGTCCGGAATGAGTGCGGGTCATCGTAATTACTAGCATGTTGTTTCAAGACCAGCACACCTGTAATGTGGGCCAATCTTTTTGTGCCACCACCTGATACTCCTCTTCCTGTCCCTTCACATATCTCACCACTGCTGACCCTGTGTGCCTTTGTCCGTTTTCCTGATCTATCGTTGAAGACCCAACAACGTACAAAACTTCTCATGTGTCTAGTGCGTCTTCTCTCAATTGGGTACTTTCTTCTGGTGTGCCTTTGTACGTTGCACTGTCATGTACTAAGTCATGCCCTTCTACAGGTCTTGTATGAATCTTGCTGGGTTTCCCACGTGACATCTGGGTTTGATAATATTACCTTGTAACTTGATGCTCTCTGTGCTGCAAGAGTTGAGAGGGTGCTGAAGAGGGGATCCCAGCAGTCCCAAGACCACCCTTCTATGCCCTGAAGTTCATGACGAGGCGAAAACCCTGAAATGCTCGCAGACAGGCATCTTATTTTGGAAGAATCCTGAGTGCACCAATGATTGACACGTACACTAGAAGGTACCCTCTCAGACAGCCATACAGGCAGAGCCCTGCGCACATCTTCACTGCTATAAGAGAAAAAACAGAGATCATGGATGGAAATACCCTTATGGTGTAACGCTCACCTGATTCCCGCAGAGGCGCCGGTCTTGACTGGGTGAATGCCGTATCTTCAAAGGTGATGTGTAACACACGGTTGGCTCTTTGGGCTGGACCTCTGTGCACTGTATGTCTGACTTGAAGAGTAAGATATCTGCAGATAGAAAATATGGGATTAATGAACTGGGCTTATTGGGTGCCTCTCTCCTCTTCCCTTTCTCTTCTCCTGTAGAACCCCAAAGGTTAACGCCCTCACCTTAGGTAAGTGAACGCCGAGCTCTCCATCTGCCTCGGGGCAGGGTGCCGTAACCAGTTTCTTCACTGGATAAGGGTGCAGGCCTCTTGACCTCAGAGGAATGCTGTCCGTCGTTAACTGCACGAACGGTAAGTTCTGGGCACTTCAAATGTCTTAAAGTCTTTTGTAATGATATCTCTTGTTTTGCAGGGTTCCGGCGATGGCGGATGGCGGGCTGATGAGAGTTGAGGATCGAACCCGCTTGAGGAATAGAAGCGCCTGGAAGCACGTAAGTAAGCGCTTGTAGCCTGCTTCACGATGCGCACTAACTGTCCCTTTTATCTTGCAGGTACAAGTTCGGAGCTTTAGAGAAGCTGAAGGGTGCTGAATACCCACTGGATTCGGCGTGGGAAGGATTAATGGCACGTGAGTAATAAAGTTGCCCAATGTCTTTAAACGCACCTTCTTTTGTCTTTCAGATGCGGGATGCAGCGCCGAAGGCCTCTGGAGCGTGCGAAGAGCTGGTAAGCTTTTGTCTTTCAGATGCCTGAATGCAGTGCGAAGACCTCCGGAGCATGCGAAGAGTAGGTAAGCCTTTGTCTTTCAGATGCTGGAATGCAGCGCGAGGCGTTGGTGACAGCCGATGGACCAGGTAAGAGATGCGCTGCCACTGAAGACCGTAGTGCTAACCTATTCTTTCTTTGTCTTTACAGGTGCTGCTGAAGACTGGATTCCAGGATGGTAAGCCTTTGTTCCCTTAGGCCCAGGATCAGAAGCTGAAGACACGATGAGCGTTCTGCTGCAGAGAATGCAGAATAACGCAAAGCAAGATTCATCCATCGGGTGTGGTTTAAATAGCCTCCTGTAGTGCTTAGATGTCTCCTTCCACAGCCACGCCTAGGTAAGAAAAGAGTTCCTGCTTTCCAGAAGAGTTCCAGTGTTCTGAACCTAGGGAGTGGCTCCTGCCCCACCCAACAGGAAAAGTAGTCCCAAACAGAAGAGGATCAGGGGTTCAACTGGCAGGTAAGTAAGCAGCATGGTCTGCTGCAGATAAGTCCACCCAAGCATTATGAGCCCGGCGCTTCCAGCGCTGGGACTGGGCATCTTTATGAGCCTGGTGCCACTGGCGCCAGGACAGGGTCCAAAAGGTCCCAATTGGGACTGGCTGGCACTCGGAACCAGGGTTATGGGTCTGCTTCCAAGGGAGTCGGGCAAGTCCTGATCTTTTGGAAGCAGAGATCATGACAGCACCCCCCCTCAAGGCCCCTCCCAAACCGGGCTTCTCCGGGGGTTTGGGCTTGTTAGGAAATGTTCGATGAAATCTTTTGATTAGACGAGGCGCGTGGACATATTCTGCAGGTTCCCAGGATCTTTCTTGGGGACCGTAGCCTTTCCAGTCAATCAGGTAAAATAGTTTAGTTTTGGAGATCTTGGAATCCAGGATGCTTTTGACTTCAAACTCGAGTTCTCCATCAACTAGAATAGGTTTTGGAGATGTAGTTAGTCGGGTTTGAGGTTGCACGGGTTTTAATAGAGAGACGTGGAAGACCGGATGTATCTTCATGTGAGGGGGCAAATCCAACTTGACCGCTACTGGATTTACTATGGTAGTGATGGAATAGGGACCAAGGTATCTTGGGTTGAATGTGCGTGGTCCTTTTAGAGGTAGATATTTGGTGGATAACCAGACTTGATCTCCTACTTGATATTGGGGGGCTTCCTTCTGATGTTGGTCTGCTCCTTTCTTGTATTGTTCTTTAGCCCTTTAAAGGTGAGAAACGGCTTCCTTAAAGGCTTGGGTGATTGTAGAATGCAGGTGGTCTACTGCTGGTGTTCCAAGATCTTGGAGTGGATCCAACTCCGAGGTTCGAGGGTGACTACCGTATAAAAGAAAAAACAGGGTCTTCCCAGTTCTCGAGTGGACAGAGTTATTGTAGGCATATTCGGCTATCCAAATGATATCTTTCCAAGTTTTTTCAGTTTGTTGTAGCATGCAGCGCAAATACTGTTCCAGAGTTTGATTGGTCCTCTCGGTTTGTCCGTCGGTTTGAGGGTGGTGGCTGGTCGAAAGTCTCACATCAATTTGAGCCGACCGACAGCAACTTCGCCAAAAATGAGAAATAAATTGACTACCTCGATCCGAAATTAGAATTGAAGGAAAACCGTGCAGTCGGACGATTTTTTCGAGAAATTCTCGGGCCAGAGTTGCTGCTGTTGTTAAGCCTTTGAGTGGAATGAAATGCGCCATCTTGGAGAATAGGTCCACGATTACTAGGATCGTACTGTATCCGGAGCATGGAGGTAGATCGGTGTTGAAGTCCATAGAAAGCGTATGCCAAGGGCGAGGCGGGATGTCAATAGGGCGTAAGAGGCCGGCTGGTTTTTCCTTTTGACTCTTGTTTTGGGCGCATACTCCACAGGAAATTATAAAGTCTCTGATAACTTTTTTCCAAGACGGCCACCAGAAGTAGCGCTTGATCTTTTCCGAGGTCTTGGTCATACCGGGATGTCCTTCCATTAAAGAATCGTGATAACAAGAGATTACCTTTTTCTGTAAATCTGTGCTGGGCAGGTATAACCGTTCTTGGAAATATAATAGGTTGTCCTTCACCGTAAAGTCCTTTCCCTGCAGATGCCAATTCTGTATGTCTGCTGGAGTTACCAGTAGCCTGGCTTTATCCTTAACTTCCTCTATGGATTGTGTGGCGATTACACCTAGAATTCTTTGTTCTGGAATGATAGGTACAGGTTTAGGATTGATCAAATGTTCTTCCACTCCCATCCGAGAAAGGGCATCAGCTTTACTGTTTTTTGTACCAGGTCGATAGGTAATTATGAAGTCAAACTCGGCAAAGAATAGTGCCCAACGGAGTTGCCTAGAGGATTGAGCTTTTGCGGTTTTCAAATATTGCAGGTTTCGGTGATCTGTAATCACAGTAACGGTGTGTCGGGCCCCCAGAAGATAATGCCGCCAAGCCTTAAAGGCGGACTTGATAGCTAGAAGTTCCTTATCAGTAATAGTGTAATTGATTTCAGGAGGCGAGAATTTGCGGGACCAAAATGCCACTGGATGCAACTGATTGGTTACTGGGTCCTTTTGTGATAGAACTGCCCCCATGGCAAGGCTCGAAGCATCAGTTTCAACGATGTAGGGGAGTTCTGGCCGAGGATGTTTTAAGATCGGTGCAGAGATAAATCTAGTCTTCAAATTCTGGAAAGCTTGTTCCGCCTCGGTAGACCATTCAAAACGTTTGTTTTTCTTTAACAAGGCGGTGATGGGCTGGACTATTCGAGAGAATTCGGGGATAAACCTGCGGTAAAAGTTAGCTAAGCCTAACATGCTTTGAACACCTTTTACGGAGGATGGCGATGGCCATTTGAGAATTGCATCGACCTTCTTTGAATCCATACGCACTCCGCTAGGTGAAAATATGAATCCCAAGAATTCAACTTCAGTCACGTTGAAAATGCATTTTTCCAACTTAGCGAAAAGTTTGTGTTGACGCAATCTCTCGAGGACCATTTTCACGTGTTTCCGATGTTCAGTTTCCGATGAAGAATAAACGAGGATGTCGTCAATGTAAACAACAACACACACATCTATGAGCTCTCTGAGGACATCGTTCATAAAATATTGAAAGGTGGCCGGGGCATTGCAAAGTCCGAAGGGCATGACCTGATATTCAAATAGCCCATACTTGGTGCGGAAGGCCGTCTTCCATTCATTGCCCTCTTTTACTCGTACCAAGTGGTAGGCTCCTCTAAGATCCAGCTTTGTATATATGCATGCTTTTCTGACTTGGTCCAGGAGTTCAGGGATCAAAGGTAACGGATATCTATTCTTAACGGTGATCTGGTTCAGGGCGCGATAATCTATACAAGTCCTAAGGTCCCCTTCTTTTTTTGGAACGAAGAACAAAGCTGAGGAAGCAGGGGACTTGGAAGGACGAATAAACCCATTCGCTAGGTATTGATCCAGGTATTGTCAGAGGTGAAGATTCTCAGGCTCGGTGAGGGCATAAATTCTACTACAAGGAGGAGTAGATCCAGGTATCAGGTCTATCTGGCAGTCATAAGACCTATGAGGAGGTAGAGAGTTAGCCTGATCCTTCCGGAAAACATCTTGGAATTCTAGGTATTCCGGAGGTAACTGGGGAGCCTCCGAGGAAATTGCTGCCAGTGCAACATCAGGTCGAGGGTGACAAGTAGAGACACATTCTGGAAACTGAACCGTTCTTGCTTGCCAATCGATCTGAGGATTGTGCTTCTCTAACCAAGGAATTCCTAGAATAATCTGGAACTGAGGGGCCTTGATCACATCGAACACGATCTTCTCATGGTGTCCATCTTGACTTACTAGCGTCACTTCTTGGGTGGTATGCGTTACTGGTCCGGAGGCTATCTCCGTACCATCCACCGTAGTAATGACGTCCTTTACAGCCTTTGGACAAAGAGTCAGATTCATCCTCAAAACCATTTCATGATCCACATAATTGCCGATGGCACCGCTGTCGACGTAAGCTTCAATCGCATGTAATCGATCCGGATGTTCAGGGCTAATGAGGACCATAGGTATCACGAAATGCGAGGTCACGGAACTGGTTTTAACGATCGGCAAGAGGACCTCTATTCTTGTCGGGCGAGGTCGTTTCCCTGCTCAGAGTTTGTGACCCTGGTAACTGCAGCTCCTACTGCCTTCTTGGCTGGTTTCACCGGACAGTCTCGAAGAAAGTGCCCGAGTTTCCGCAATAGAGGCATAATTGCAGCTGTTTTCTCCTTTCCCGCTCCTTTTGTGTTAGTGGTCCTTTCAGGCCCCCTATTTGCATGGGTTCCCCGGAGTCTACTCCTTTGGTAGGAGTTGGTGGTTTGGAAAATACTCGAGCATCAAACTTGGAACGATCGGCCTTCCTGTTCTGCAGTCTGTGGTCAATTTGAACGACTAAGTCAATATAGTCCGAACAGTCTTGCGGGGGATTCACTACTTGGGCTAACACATCTTTGAGCTCTCCACGTAGACCTCTATAAAACAGCGTAATCCTTTTGTCCTCAGGCCATCGAGTTTCCACTATCAGTCTGTTGAAAGACGCAATATAAGCCAAAAGGTCTTGATTACCCTGTCGCAATGAAAGGAGCTCATTGTCCAAGGCCTGCCCCTGTGAATGTCTTGCAAACAGTTTTTCCATACTGAGCTGAAAAGCTTGAAAGTCATGGAGAACCGGATCATCTTGATTAACTAGAGGGATCGACCAGTCTGCCGCATTGCCACTAAGGTACGAAAGCACGAAAGCTACCTTAGCTTGATCAGTTGGAAAGGCTGCTGGCCGGCATAAGAAGTGCAACCGGCACTGATTAATAAATACTGCAAACCTCTTTGGGTCACCAGAAAATCGTTCGGGCGGAGCCAGAGGTACATTCCCAGGTAGGTTGATCTGCACTGGGTTCGTAGAGGATGTTGAAGGAAGATTTGCCCCTGATGCGGGTAACGGAGTTTGTCCGGCTTGTGACTGTAGCAATTGTCTAGCGAGATCGTCTGTTCGCTCCTTGGAAATAATCAGTTCCCTTCTTAGAGCATTCGTTTCCTGACGGGCTGCATGCACTTCTGCTCTTAGTTCCCCAAGTAACTGGGCTAGCTGGTCGGTATCCGAGGTTTCCACAGCGCCTGGGTGGGAGTTTTGCGGTTGGCTTTGCATTCTGTAACGCTCACCTGATTCCCGCAGAGGCGCCGGTCTTGACTGGGTGAATGCCGTATCTTCAAAGGTGATGTGTAACACACGGTTGGCTCTTTGGGCTGGACCTCTGTGCACTGTATGTCTGACTCGAAGAGTAAGATGTCTGCAGATAGAAAATATGGGATTAATGAACTGGGTTTATTGGGTGCCTCTCTCCTCTTCCCTTTCTCTTCTCCTGTAGAACCCCAAAGGTTAACGCCCTCACCTTAGGTAAGTGAATGCCGAGCTCTCCATCTGCCTCGGGGCAGGGTGCCGTAACCAGTTTCTTCACTGGATAAGGGTGCAGGCCTCTTGACCTCAGAGGACTGCTGTCCGTCGTTAACTGCACGAACGGTAAGTTCTGGGCACTTCAAATGTCTTAAAGTCTTTTGTAATCATATCTCTTGTTTTGCAGGGTTCCGGCGATGGCGGATGGCGGGCTTATGAGAGTTGAGGATCGAACCCGCGTGAGGAATAGAAGCGCCTGGAAGCACGTAAGTAACGCTTGTAGCATGCTTCACGATGCGCACTAACTGTCCCTTTTATCTTGCAGGTACAAGTTCGGAGCTTTAGAGAAGCTGAAGGGTGCTGAATACCCACTGGATTCGGCGTGGGAAGGAGTAATGGCACGTGAGTAATAAAGTTGCCCAATGTCTTTAAACGCACCTTCTTTTGTCTTTCAGATGCGGGATGCAGCGCCGAAGGCCTCCGGAGCGTGCGAAGAGCTGGTAAGCTTTTGTCTTTCAGATGCCGGAATGCAGTGCGAAGACCTCCGGAGCATGCGAAGAGTAGTTAAGCCTTTGTCTTTCAGATGCTGGAATGCAGCGCGAGGCGTTGGTGACAGCCGATGGACCAGGTAAGAGATGCGCTGCCACTGAAGACCGTAGTGCTAACCTGTTCTTTCTTTGTCTTTACAGGTGCTGCTGAAGACTGGATTCCAGGATGGTAAGCCTTTGTTCCCTTAGGCCCAGGATCAGAAGCTGAAGACACGATGAGCGTTCTGCTGCAGAGAATGCAGAATAACGCAAAGCAAGATTCATCCATCGGGTGTGGTTTAAATAGCCTCCTGTAGTGCTTAGGTGTCTCCTTCCACAGCCACGCCTAGGTAAGAAAAGAGTTCCTGCTTTCCAGAAGAGTTCCAGTGTTCTGAACCTAGGGAGTGGCTCCTGCCCCACCCAACAGGAAAAGTAGTCCCAAACAGAAGAGGATCAGGGGTTCAACTGGCAGGTAAGTAAGCAGCATGGTCTGCTGCAGGTAAGTCCACCCAAGCATTATGAGCCCGGCGCTTCCAGCGCTGGGACTGGGCATCTTTATGAGCCTGTTGCCACTGGCGCCAGGACAGGGTCCAAAAGGTCCCAATTGGGACTGGCTGGCACTCGGAACCGGGGTTATGGGTCTGCTTCCAAGGGAGTCGGGCAAGTCCTGATCTTTTGGAAGCAGAGATCATGACATATGGACAGTCTCGACTAAGCACCAAGAAGCCATTATGCTGACATCATTAGTGACACCATGACATGAGAGCGTTAGGCATGAAGCACATGTGCAGTCCTGCACTGCATCACACAAACACACACTTGTATAGATGAAGAACATGAGAGTACAGTTCTATAGCTACAGGACAGATACATGTACATACTGTCAGTGCTTTTATTCATTTTACATTAGCCAAATGCAGTAACGCAGATCCACAAAGCACAAGAGATCCTGAGCTGGCTTGCTGATGCTTAAAGCCAATAGTTGTGTGGACATACAAGTGTATATGGAACCTGATCGAACCATGTACAGTCAAACCATAGGGAACGTAGCATAACATGGACAATGTAGAAAATGCATTATAAGGTTTTTGAAAATTACAGCAGGCTTCAAGCCACTGACCATGAGTTGAGCCGAGCTGACTCAGGCTGCACAGAGAGCAAGACACGTGAGACAGGCCCACAGCCAAGGTCAGAGATACGAAGACACATTGCAATCCCCGGACGACAAAGGAACGAGCTGCAAGGAAGCTGAATAAATCCACTTAAATTGGAGCAGCTGAGCTCAGTTTTGTGGTCTCTAGACACATGATGCTGGCAGATGAGACAATGGACAGTCATCCATGGTGAGAAAGAGGAGCCGATCCCAGCAAGACAGGTGCAGACAGCCACAAGTGTTGCAAATGTAAGGAGCATATTCTCATAGGCAAAGGTGGTACACACAAGTTACAATACAGACACATCATTGTTAAAATCATCTTCAAGAGGTGCACCGAGAGCTGAGAACTTGATTGACTCCCAGGCCTAGGGGCATCAGCCCTAACCAATCACAGCTTAGAACCCCAGGAGTGGATGGAAAGGGGCAATAACTAATGCTAGGCCCACTACGTTGCAACCATGTAATAGATAGTTTCTTGGGAATGGAACAGGCCAGCCAAACTCTTTGACCTGAATTGAAACATTTCCCTGCAGTGGTGGTACCCCCTGAATATGCATTGTTTTGCTTGTCTTGTCAGGGGGAAGGTGCAATGGTGGGAATATATTAGTTGGAGACAGGAGTATATGTTCAATGGTCATGTTTGTGTATTATATGCTACACAAAAATGAATAAACAGAATTAAAAAAAGTTTTATTGAACTAACATGACCTCCAAAAAAGACCTACAAAAAAGCCCCATCTCATAAATCAAGCAGTCCGAACAGTACACATATGAAAAACTGTAGCATTATTATATGAAAAAGGACCTTTAGTTTGCTTTATTAAATGTTGCACATGGTGATCGGTTGGATCTTCTTTATGGTGAGCTCCTAATCCCTGGGGATTTTAAGATTCCTGACTGGGGTGTATTGAATTGTGAGGGCATTAATGGTAGATAAAATACACTGTCTAGAGCAAGGTAGGGGTCATTAAACTTTGCTTGCTTCAAAAATCCTTTGTCAGGAAAGTGTAAATGAAAAAGCGCAACACTTATAGGCATGTCTGAATTGTAAGGGTGCAGAAGTAGACGTAGGACACAGTAGTGGTAAGCGTTTTGGGGCAATCATTTATTGAATAAAAAGTTAAGAAAACCCCTACATATCCCTATGACTAAGAGCGGTTTCCCTGCCTCAACCAAAACTAAGGATAACATCAGAATGTCTGTCAAAAGTAAATAGTCCTGTGCTACTTACTATATTTTGACAAAAAGGGAGACCAATAAAACAATGGATATCTGAACATAGGTCATGTATTTGAAAACAGGTACCAGAAAAACCTCTGGTAGGTCACTTAATAAAATTGAAACACACAGACAGAGGGACGTGAAGTGGTTTATTCTGCAAAAACTGGTACTACACTCTAGAGGCGGAGACCTAGAAAAATAACAGAGGAGACTTGAACAAAAGTGGATTAACAGACTACATACAGTAAACGACGGCGTGTGTGAATGAATTTGGATGAGCTGATTCTTTAAATTAAACTGTTTAAATTATTCTGTAATCCACAATACACTAATAATGTAAATATCTGACAAATGCAGGCACGTGAAACCTCTAGAGTTTGATTGCAACACAAAATGGCTGTAATTCTTTCCTCTGAAAGACAAGATACTAACAATGATTATTGTATTCCAAACTTTATATGATGGCCGTTATGAAAAATGAAACACTTAGGTTTACCCTTGAGAGGATTTGCCTCTAAAAATGACCCCATTTGTGGTCTGCACTATAATAAAACTGCAAGAAAACTGTACATGTGCATCCTGATGCACATGTGAAATCAACTTGTATACATTGAAATCATTACTCTATAGATTTAGTTTGGAGTTTACATCCTCAGAACTAAAAGCGTTAAAATATCTGCATCAGAAGTGATGATGAAATAAGATGAGAACTACACATGTATCTCATTAAAGAAATAGGATTGAGATGCATAAATAGGCTAGCTATACACTATAATATGTCAGCACAAAATAAATAAGAGAGAGCAGTTTTTAGTATAGTCGGTTATCCAATGTGTATAAGCAGACAGTCTATCCATCATAATACACCTCTCTACTCTGGTGTTTCAGCGTCCTGAATGACTGAGAACCGATGTTGACACTACAATATTAATCCTAAGCACAGCAGAGATCGCTGGACAGGCAGTGATTTATATATGTTTAAATTGGGCATGACTAATGATGGTGATATTAGGGTGCTCCTTAAGAATTATAGGTACTCAATCCACAATACATGTACACGGTATGCACAGCCATAATTGACCACTGAAAAAAGAAGGCATGTTCAATCTGTGGTAATCATTACTATAGACAGCACTTACGTAGACACAGGTGTTGAACGTGGCTGATTATTATACACAGAGAATATTTTTCATTATTTTTTTTAAATTGATGTACATCTAAGAACTGTGGGACACGATTAGATTAATCACAAAATAAGTCTTTTGTGAATAAATAATATTCAAATTATTTAAAATCCTATAAATTAGTATCTTTGTTTTAAGGACATCTTGTCATGACCTACAGAACGCGCCCCTTTTGGACTTCCTGGTCCTTGGCTCAATGGGGCTTGCACTCCCTGGTACTCCCAACATGGCCGTCCAGCATGAAACATCTTCCTCGCTCTACACGTTGGATGTAGCGTGTTCTATTAATAGACCACACCCCCGCGGCTCCGCGCGTCTCAATGCTATTGCGAAGTAGCGACCAGACGTGTGCTCCATAGCTCGCGGTATTGCTTCCCTGATTCTGTCCCTACTAACTCCATTCCTAGTCCATCTCCTTTCTTTCTTACTTCCTGGACTCGTGTGCTGAGTAGTGCACTTTCTTAATTTGCCGTATTCCTGGATCGTTGCATCCCGGAACTTTGAACGCATGCTGGAGTCGGAAGAGACTCGTGCAGCCTTATTCAAGACCCGATCCGTCCGCAAGAAGGCATCTACCAAGAAATCCAGCAAAGATCGGACTTAGGTGAGAAGGGGGGAACTCCTTGACACATCTAGTAACTGGACTATATGAGGGAGAAGCAATGAGCACTGACATTTGGCAATAAAACACGACACACGGATGGGGTAAGTGAGCCAACATAAAACAATGCACATGGAATTGTAGAAGACTGCGATAATAGGCTCCCAACAAGAGTTCTTTCATATATGTTCTTAATGAGAATAATGTGAGAAGGGACACAAAGAGATCCCGACAGCATTGAATCTACTAGCAGAATTTAAAAAAAGATAAGCAACACCACATAAAAATGAGATAACGGAGAACACAAAAAGAAAATGTATAGAAGACTGAAGTGGCTAACGTTTAGTCTTTTAAAATATTTTCTGATAGACATGCTACATTGCTACAACATTAGGGTGTCATGAACATTATGTATCTCTTATAGTTGCCACAACAAAGGAACACATTTCTGGGAGACAATTCAACTACACAGTCCTTATGAAGACTGAAAAATGTATGAGAGGAGCACACCATTGGTAGCTCTAAGAGGCCAAACCACATGGTATCAACAAACCTCTGAAAAAAATATGGCCCCACAATTTGGCAATCTTATTGTAATTTATGTTCTGGTGAAATAGCTAACCGATGTGAGAGGAAGAAAAATGAATTGAAACTCCAGCCAATAACCAGAAATACTTTGAATGAATAAAGATTTTTTATGTCTTGTTCTTTGTTTTATGAGTTGTGTTTTCACTTTGTATTTAAATGTTTTTACAATTTGTTTGAATCACGTTTGTGTCATTAGAGTTTAGCACCACCGAAATGTTTAGGCACAGTACACTTTTTGAAACTGTATAAGCTAATGAATTTGTGAGATCAGTATATTTACTTTTGACCCCAAGCAACAGTTTTTGGTTGAATAATATGCATAAATAAAAATCTATTTTGATAAGGAAAATTCACACACATTATAGAAAGAATCAATACTATAAATAGTAGTAGCTGTATATCTGGAGTGATCCTGATGAATTTCGTTTTTTATGTTTTACACAATGGGTACAGTGCCAATTCTCAGCCATCTGCTGACTCAAATGAGTCTACAATTAGTCAGTTGGTTTTATGTCTGATGGCTAGGGTATAGGAATTTGAGACTGGCGGCATGTACTCCTATGCAAGTGCTGCTTTCTTTTTGTCATAGCACTTTGTTCTGGCAAACGCTCTGTGTGCCATCTGATATTGGTTACACTCTCCAAGGGATCAGACAGTCACTTTGTCTACTTGCAACTGCGTCTGTATTTAATATGCATCCTGTCTGTAGTATGGGAGTATGCAAGTATGTACCACTAGAGTATACTCAATACTATTGTATATTGTGTAACAATCTCTTCTGAAGATATTCATTTTTATTTTGTGTTATCTATCAAACCTTTTTTAACAGAGTTTCTGGCTTTGGGGGATTCATATCAGTGACAGTCCTTTAATGATATGTGAGTAGAGATAATCAATATTCATCAATCAATGACAATAAAAGTCAGGCGCTGCTTTATTTCAAACTGCAGAGTTCAGAAACCATCACTGCTAGCGATAAGGGACATATGTAATGGACTAAGTGTCCTAGAAAAGAAGTGCATTATTAATTACAGAACCTGTATGATTATAAACCTATCTGAGGGCCACTGTAGAAGTGGCAAAGGTCGGAAAGGGGATTCCAGCATATCTACCGCAGGTTAATTAATATGTCTGATGAATAAACTGTTGTTGTTGGTGTTTCACAACAAAGTAAAATCAACTTCTTGCTACCCACAAGAAAGTACGTTTTTCTGGAATGACAGAGAGAAATAGAAATGTTGTCCTACTCTCAAGAGATTTACAGGGTGGAATTCCAAGAGATCATCTCATTGCATTTCATTTTTTCATTTGTATAGATCCTTTCACCATTGGTATGGCCACAACTCACTGTAGGTTGAAAGCCCTCAGAGGGACCGAAGTCTGAAGTGTGGCAAAAGTTTGGAAGTACTAGTGTGCATGTGTGCATAATGGCCATTTAAGGTTATGAGGGCTTGACCGAGTCCCTGCTAGCCACCCATGTATAATTGGCATATGTATGGGTGGAGACATGTACACTAGGGAAATAAGCTGGAGGGTGTGTGTAAGAGAATAGCCATTTATGTGTGTAGCTACTGTTTGAATTTTTGTAGAGAATGGTAGCTACGTTCTTATGGCAGACGTTTTGTACAAAGTTGTATCTGAAAGCACATTCATGTGGGAGTGTGGCCACACCTTTGGCTAATTTCAAAAGCATGGAGTGCGAGAGTAAACATACATTGGTTATAATCAAATGGAGGCTTAGAATTGGTATATTTGGTAAATGATAGTACATCTGGGTTGATACATTTTGCTGGATACATTAGACAGCTGCATTTGTTGCTATAGGCAAGTATTGGATAATCCAAATACCAATGCAGCCACTATTTCCCACATCCTCAGTTCAGTAAAGTCAAGATGACCAGAAGCCCAATACTAGTTCATCTCTGTTCCACAAGGAACGTATGAATGTATGAATGTTCATTAGTCATTAAGGATTATACATCTTCATGCTAAAATAAAACATGGATGGGGTCAAATAATGATGCACATTCTGTTTGAAACTACTCTGGACAACCCTCCAGAATGGAGACCACCTTCCTGGGCATGTTCCCCTTCACATTATAGTGCCGGGATGTAGAAGGGACGTGGGAGGGGGGTAATGCTTTTTAATTAATGTCAAGAGACACTGAATAAAAAGAGGTTACTTGGGTACTATTGTAATCTGTGAATTTGCACCAGTCAGTACAACTGACATTTTGGAGTTTGAAACAGATCAATGGATAACCAGGAGAAATTGTGGTGCTCACTGCTCTGTTGATTTGTTTATTGTCCAAAGAAATAATACAAGGCACTATTCAGTGGGACTGCAGAGAGGTGCTAATCGACCGAGGAATAATGGGTAACATAAGCGTGCAATAAAATGTGTATTTCTGTATTTCCCATGAAAGACTGGGTTTATGGCCTTGGCGAATCCTTTTAAATATTGACAATTTCCAGTTGTCTGCACACTTGGACGCCTAGATTGCGACCGAAACAATCCTGAAATATACATTTTGCCCCAACTGCGTCCTATGGGTGTGCGCTAACTCTGTACTGTTATTGGAAAAAAACAAACTTTCTCAATTCTTTGTCCAAGTGTTTCTTTTAATATTTATGATCACTTTGCTTGATATCATTCAACTTTGCTTCCATGCTTTGTCTTTCTCTCAACATGTGTCAAAAATCAAATTCTACCAAATGGTAAAAATAGAGGCATCAACCAATTCATAAACCGCAATAGCAAATTTGTTATTTATGGGATCAGATGTGTATGTCAGAAACTATATATTGGAAGTACCATCAGGGCTTTGAAGGTGAGACTTCTGGAACACATGAGGGCCATAAGAAATAGAGATTCAAGATACCTGTTGGCTGTACATTTTAGTATTGAACATCAAGACTCAGAAATAGAGAAAATTACATTTTTAGGACTGGAAAAAATCAACATGCCAGAGACAGGAGGCAATAGAGACCTCCTCTTAAGAAGCTGAATGGATTTTATTAATGGACACAGTGAATACAGGTTTCAACACAGAACACGAGATGGCCTATTGGCTTTAGCCATAGCAACCATCTGGATATGGAATCAAGTATAGTCAGTGATGCATGATGTCTGTCATTTGTTAACAAGCTTTGAGTAATTGTGACATGCATATGAGCACAGAATGTTAGGAACTCATGTCATTTAACTGACCCAATTTTATGTTTTGATATGTATACAAGCACAGAATGTTTTGAATGCATGTTATATGATGTAATACTATGTATTGAGGCAGGACATGAGTGTTATAGGAAAGTGTTTCTGACAATTATGAAGCATTGAGTAGAAATAGGTGGGTTTCCAAGTTCAATACTTGGGATGCATTAGATCATAAAATACTCACTGAGGCCAATACACATACAAAACAAATTAGGGATAAACATTTATCCGTAATGCTAAACTAAGAAGATTAAATGTTACCTTATCGCGAATGAGTTACTGTAACAAAAAAGGTGAAGTTAAGAGTGAAGCCAGGCACACTTTAGAATTTAGAATGCATGCAATATGGCAGTGAAAATGTGGCATGTTCAGACTTAATGACGTCATAGCGCTAAAAGCAATGGCGCAGTATGCACAAATGTGAAGACATCATCACGTTTGGAATCACGTGACCTCCACAAACAAGTATAAATGAGCTCAATTAGAGCCTGTCTGTAGTGAGGAAACATGGAGTAAGGACAATCGTATCCATTAGGAGATTAAAACGAGGTGAGGAGGCGAAACCCGGAAACAGTTTATATTCTTCAGACTTTATAACTCTGAATGTGGTCAGATTAGCTCTGTGACACATTAGGAAAAGCTTTAGCACTAATGTGATATTTTCTTTGAAGCTCAAGTTAAGTATCTTATCCGTATGATCTATCTACTTTAGAAAATCTGTTACAGAAATGTTATACCCATTGAAACTCTAAGCAAGTGGTTTAAGTTAAGCTCCAACATCTTACACTAAATATCAGTACACCCTTAGAAGATGCAGACAGCACAAAAGTATGCTTTAGCTAAAAAAATTAAACTTGGAATCAAATTTATTTAAGATCAAAAAAATTACTATGAATAGTAAAAAAATTAAGATAAAATTATTATTTAGGTCACACAAACAGGATAAACAAGAGGAATTATTTAACCTTCAGAGAGAGAGGAATCTAAGAGGAAGATAGAGTAAGTATTGGCATGATGAAAGGCACAAAGGAGTTTTAGTGAATTCACTGAAGTAGAGTGAAAAATATATTAGACATGTATTGTTTTTTCCTATTTAATTATATTTCTGTAATAGATTCTCTCCTGAGGAACCATGGCTATAGACCATGGTGAAACATGTGTTGAGAGAAAGACCAAGCATTGAAGCAAAGTTGGATGATATCAAGCAAAGTGATCATAAATATAAAAGGAAACACTTGGATAAGCGTGCAACAATCTACTGGCTGAATTTAAGCAATGATTCACCTGGTACCCACAGGTTATTCTGACAGAAGTCATTCTCCATAAGCAATTTACAGTTAATCAGCTGCTCATTAGTTATTTTGTCAGTTGTCATTCCTATAAGTTGTTTTACAAGTATTCAATCCATGAACACAACATTACCAGTATCCATTCCAGTGACCATGGCCTCTCTGTTGTTTCACAAGCACTGTGGTAGCACACCCACTTATCGTTTTAATTCCAATAATACTCCATCCAAAAATGGCCAATAATAATATTCTTGTCAATAGTTTTGCTGCCGATAATGCCACAGTGATAACTTATTCCCGTAATTATGCCCTATTTGTTTCCTTTGGAAAGTTATCATTCCCATCTGCTATTTTGCCAATAAACATGCCCCATAAGTTATGTTCACAGTGATCTGACCTTTTGCAGTTGTTTTTCTAGAAGTCATCCCTTTCCCTTGTTTTACAGGTACTCAGTGTATTAGAAAATGGTCCAGTAATTATTCCTCATCACTAATTATATCATCAATCATGTCCTGTTGATGTTCTTATTCATAATCATGCCTTGTGCAGTTATTTTGACAGTGACAAAATCATTGTTGAAACTTGTCCTGTAATCCTCAGATTTAAAGCTAGAGACCAAGCTCAAACCTTTCTAGACAAAGGAACAGTCATCAAAATACTAATAGATGTTACACCTATGAATTAAGGCGGTGTTATGATTCCACTAGTCATTGTAAATATTTGTGCTTATTGGATTTGGTTGTTTCTGCCATTGCAGGTCTAATCACAAGTACTGAGACAGTACACCCACTTATTGTTTTACTTTTAATTATACTACATCCACAAAATGGCCAATAATAATATTCTGACAAGTAGTTTTGCTTGAAAAAATGCCATATGTATAACGTGATCCTGTAATTATGCCCATAGTTTCATTTGTAAAGTTAGCATTCCCATCTGCTATTTTGCAAATATACAAGTCCCTTATGTTATGTGGACATTGATCTGACCTTTTCAGATTTTCTGCTAGCAGTCATCCCTTTTCCTTGTTTTATAGGTTCTCTGTCTATTAGAAAATGGCCCAGTAACTATACCATCTATCATGTCTTTTAGATATTCTTATTCGTAATCATGCCCTGTGCAGCAATGTTGCCTGTGATAAAACCATTGTTGAAACATGTCCTGTAATCCTCAGATTTAAAGCTAGAGACCAAACTCAAAACTAAATAGACAAAAGAAAAGCCAATTTATGAATTAAGACTGTACAATGATTCCACTCGTTTTTGTGAATATGTATTTCTATTGGATGTGGCTGTTTCTGCCATTGCAGGTCCAATTACTGCCCACAAAAGAACAGTGTCTTAATGACCGCTTGTTTGAATTTCAATTTCCATTCTAATAGGGCAGGAGCAATTTCCCAAAATGGTTACTCAGTGCTAAAAGCAAGTCGATCAAGGATTAAAGGCATGCTGAAAGGACAAATCCAGCCATCCATACTAACTACTCAACTCAAATAGTAGGATTTATAGCCTTTTCCTGAACTTCTGGAGATTGGGAATGTCTGTAATATCCAAGCAAAGGCTATTTTAGAGATAAATGCCAGTGATGCAACAGGTTCTTCCAACGGCCCTACGTCTGTGAAATATAGGGACTGGAAAGAGAAGTGTAGCAATGAAACAGAACATCTGTAGAATGACAAAAGACAAACTGCATTCTCATGATTTTATTGATTTGAATACTGGATTTATATAGGTCATAGCCCATGGAAACAAGCAGAGGATACATCTGGGCGTAAATAATAAAAGTAATTGGACAGAAAGCAGGGATGTTGTCACAGGACATTATTAAGAAAGGATGGTTTTTAGCCTTTTACTGAAGATACAAAGAGAGTTGATTTTTTGTAAATGAATTGGCAGCGTATTCCAGGCTCTGGGGCCGACAGAGGAGAATCATCTGTCACCCCAAGAAACTGACCTAGATGGAGGAACAACAAAAAGACATTGTCCAAAGATTTGAGTGAATAATTTGGATGGTAGAGTGCAATCTTTGAAGAGAGATAGTGGGGGGCAGGCCATGGATACTTTTATAAACCAGGCAAAGGGTCTTTAAGAGGACCTTCTGCTGCAGCAGGAGCCAATGAAGACTCCTGCAGAACTGTGAGACAGATCAATTCTGAGGCAGGGAAAATAATTTGCCTGACGGCTGAGTTCTGAGCGACCTGCAGCCACAGTATTTGATTTTTTGGAATGCCCATGACAGGGCATTCCAATGATCTAACTTCAAGTTTGTTAGTGCTGTAATTACCACTCAGCGATCATTCTCTGCAATAAGAGGTAGTAGAGGCTTCAGTAATTAGAGCTGAAAATAGGACACTTTAACAATTTAATTAAATTGCAAGTTACAGTTCAATTTTGCCTGACAGATGGCACCAAGGCTCTTTACCTTAATTACAAACTTTGTTGGAACTTTAGAATGTTAGCTAGTTTTTTCTTTGATCCGAAAACAATGACTTCAGTTTCCAAAGGATTCAGTTGTAGCTTGTTTTCCAGCATCCCGTTTTTAATTTTATCTGCAGAAGGTAATACTCGGTCAATTGCTACCAGTGGTTGTTTTAGCGAGAGGTCAATTTGTTTATGGTCAGCATAAGAGTGGTATTGCAGGTCAAATTGAGAGAAGATACTCAACAATGGGCGTATGTAAATAATAAACAATAGCGGAGATAGGGAAGATCCCTTGGGAACACCACGCTAGGCCAGTAGGGAATCAGACAAATGTGTGCCCAGCCTAACTTGCTGGGAGCAGTCAAAGAAGAAAGAGACAAACCCGTTCAGAGAATTGTCAGACACCTTGACCACCGTAGAGAGTCTGGAGATAAGGATGTCAAAGTTGACCGTTTTTAAGGCTGTCGACGGGTCCCACATGACGAACATGCTGATGTCACCTTCACCAGAAGCCCTCAACATATTATGTTTTTTTAATTACACTGGAACACATACTTGGGCTAAAGTGTCATTTACAACTGATAGAATAATCGCACTCAGTGCTGGCGTGGTCTGTTTGGTCAGGTATGCAGGAATGGGATCATAACTGAAATTTGTCAGCTTAAATTTACAGATGAGATTGGAGACGTCTCTAGGTTGGCAGGGGAGAAAACAAACAGGGGCAGAATGAATATATATATTTAATATATGAAGGAGCAGAACTATAAAGTGTTGCATGGGTCATTGTTAGAAGTTTAAATGTCATTGTGTCATATATGGGAAGTCAGCAGAGCCTTTTCACAACATGAGTCATAAGGTGAGGTCTTAAATCTATTTGTAACAATGGGAGCGGCCATGTTTGGAAAATCTGTAAACATTAAATGAGATATTTAGTGGGAGCTGCATATACATAGTTATATTACCCTGTTCTAGGCGCAATTATGGCCTCCACTAGAGTATCAACGGTATAGTAAGATAGCAGAGGTTGAGGTTGACAATAAATCATGGGATGAAAATGAGTAGAGCTAGTTAGACAACTAATATGCATTGCCATAGACAAGAAGGAATGCAGGTTCACACAGAGGGATCCCAATCCAGAACTTGGATAGAGCAATTAGAAACACAGTGAGGGATTCACAACTTAGGTAGCTGTTTCCAAAGTGTATGAGAAGAAGGGATCATCACTATTTTGGTTTTGGCCCAACTAAGGCCAAGCCAGTTGGACAACATTAATTTGGAGATTTTCTGAAACATAGACAAAATAATAGACAACATAAAGGAAGCATTATCATCAAAGCGACCCTTCATTTGGAAGATGATCTCAGTGTCATCGGCGTAGTTCTGAAATAACTATGAGGTCAACTGAAAGATTGTTTGAGGGCTTAACATAGATGTAAGAAAGCAAAGGTGAAATACAATATCCTTGTGGCACACTACATGTAAGAGCCAACAGCGTAGATGTACACTCTTTTACCTTCTCTCTTGAAGATCTATTAGATGGGAGAGAATCAAAACAGTTGATATCTACATTGGAAACAGCAGCAGTATCCTTCAGACGATTCAAAAGTATAGTATGGTTGAGGAAAACAAAAGCTGCTGATAGAATTAAGAGCATTAACATACCTGTGTGGCCTTCATCAGACTTTCTAAGAGAGTATCCTAACATCCATCAGAGCCATTTCAATGCTATAAAAGTAGTGAAAGCCAGATGGCCTAGTACATAAAAGCTTAGTTTCTAAAAGGCGCTGAAGCTGGAGTTTGGCCGCCTTATCCAAAATCTTCAAAAGTAATGGAACATTAGAGATAGTGATAATAGGAATGTTGTCTCGCTGCGCTGGCTTGAAAATATGTATTGGACACATGTAAATGATTGGGGTTACACAGCCCGTGTGAGTCATTGGAGTAAACAGCCAACCCGTGTTTCAACCCTCAGGGTCTTTTTCTAGGCATACATTGTGACACATAAAACCGACAAACCTCAGAAATGTGCCAGTTATGGTAAGCTAAGGAATCATAACTCGCGCCACCACCGTGCACTGCTAAGACTAACAACCAGGACATCAAAGATGATATCACAAATGCCATAGATGACATCACATATCTGGCCCACTTGTTTTTGTTCACTGCCATATCTAGGCCAGGTGGTTTTGTTCACAAACAGTCATAATATTAAAATTCAAAAGGTGCTGTATATCTAGACGTAAACCTTGTCATATGTTCTTAAAGTACTTTCCTCAGGGTTTGGTCTCAGCTCATGGTACACATACATGGGGAAATAGGCAGGCCTCAAACACACAACTAATTTGTATACATGAAGATAAACATTAACGCTATTAACATTTTCTGATTATGCTGTTTCTTTCTTCCTTACTTTAGTTTGCCTGTATGTGCCTCTGATTTGTATGCATTGTGTGTCTTAATAGGTATTGTTTGTATGAGAAAAAGTGTGTAGTAAGTCTAAAATTGTTAGCTAGTTATTACATGTTTAACATTACACAATCACCCCTGGCACCTTGTTACCAACATTATAAACACAACCCCTTGTAGGGACATTTCATCAAAATGTATTTCACATGTGATGCTATCAGTGATGTCATCAATGACATGTGTGATGTCATCTTTGATATCCAGGGTGTTAGCTTAGGTGATTTTCTGAGATTTTTCGGTTTACTTGAAGGTGAGCAGTGCCCCAAAATACACAACAAACTTCCAATGAGAGTCAGTAACGGACACACCCCTGTAAGGAATGAGACCAAGACCAAGTGCAGGTGAAGTTAAGAGGTAAAGTTAATCTAGACAAGATAGGGCATGCAAAGGACTCTGCTTAATCTGAGAGCGTTCTGCCAAACGATACACTGTAATTACATTTTAAAGGGTTATTGATGATGAAATACATACAGTGCAAACGTTACATTTCGATTGGTGGAACGGCAGGTCCAGTATGGTTCCTTAGGGGATGTCTTCATGTGATTGGATGGTGGTTTGGCGGGAAGGCGGACATCACATGCATCAGCTGGGCTTGTCAGTGCGAGGTGAAGGTCATGTTGGTTCTGGGTGAGGTGGCTGGTGCTAACTCTCTAATCTACACATTACTTCAAAGTATGCAATAAATGATCACCAGCTACATCTTGACATTTAGGGAGAAGACCATATATTTCCAGTGTACCCTTTAATTAGTTCAGTGTGAATCGTTGACCAGGTGAAAGGTGTGGAGGTCTTTTTCTTTCAGGCGGTATGGGGCGAGCGCTCAGTGCGGGCCCAGTCATGGGATGAAAGGATACATTGGTTGCACTGAAATATCTGTGAGAAATGGGCCTTTGGCAGTACAGGCATGAGAGGGAAAAAAGGTGGAGGCCTGTGTGCTCACCGTGCGTGGCGCTGCTGAGGGGAGAGGAGGCCCTGCAGTTACCAGAGTGTGGCCTTGTTCAGATAATGCAGTCAAAGATACACAAAATGGGGTCTGAGCAAGTTTCACATGGCCTCTTCTGCACAGGATACGGGGGGTTGGTTACCACTAGGTCTTTACATATATATATATATATGAGGTTATGTTATTTATAATATGTGAGTTGTTAAACTATTTATTATTCCAGTTTAACGATTGAGCAAGTGCTAAAAATGCATGTAGATATCGTTGATAAAGGAGACTTATATACTAAGAAGCATCTTCAATGTGCACAAATGTTGCAGTAATTACAAAGCTTTTTATACATTTAAAGATGTCTGCCTTTGAAATGTGGTAAAAGCACCGTGTGTGAAATGGATACATTATATCCTATATAGAGATCATAGAGACTAAGAACCCTTTTTAAAGTCACCTTGTTTATGTTTGCACTTTTAAACGTGATCAAGCGGTCTGTGCACCGTGAAACGCGTCGTTTCTGGATTCTTTCCTTGCCATGCTGACATTTAATAAAGCACTGTTAGTCTGGTAAAAACTTTGGACTGTGTTTTGCCTCTGTGCAGAGAGTCACCAACGACTTTCTCTGCTGTTCTTGGGAGTGCACTCCACTGGTTAAGCTTTTCCCGGTTCCATTCTGGTTCTGGGAAATTGGTTTTCCCCCTTTTTTCGAATATATATATATATATATATCTATATATATATATAGATATATATATATATATTACATGGGTCTAATCATGTTCAGTCGGCAGCAAGATTGTTCTGGTTACACCTACCCTGTGGGCCACACATATTACATCAAGACACATAATTCTTCTAACATCTAACATCTTGCATGTGTATATAATACGTGGAGGGAGTTGACCTGCATCGTGAGACAAGGGTACTTGGGCCCGAACATCTCAAACATCCTTTTAGATCTTGTGAAAGTAGCTTTATCATATGTTAGTATAGGGTAGAAAATATGGTCACACGTGGGATTAGTACCACGGGTGAATCTTGGAGGCACACAGTCATGGAGCATGCATCTGCTACATCAAAAAGATGCAAGGTTAAGGGCTGTGCGGGACGTATGTCATCTGGTTAGGGTCTGCGAATACAGAGGCAGGTATGTGGCGATTAATGGTTTTTTCCAGGACCAGGCTCTAGCCTGGTCACTCACAGGGCAGTGATGTAAGGAGGAAGGCGAGAGATACAGTGTTTAGTTTGTAGCCTTCCACGCCCAGTCTTCTGTGAGAATAGGACATTCACAGAGACAGCAGAGGGAAGGTGGAGGGAGGGGGTTGGCCTGCTTGCCGTGCGCAGGTGCTGATGGGGAGAGGCGCCAGCCCGCAGCATGATGTTTTCTAAGGGCCCATCTAGGCCTACTACAAAATGGAGTTGTGGTCGGGTCTACCTATATGAGTTGCACATGCATGGGTCCCCCTGGGTAGGTCCAGCACCTTGGCCAGGGGCACATGGCCAGCCTCAGTGTGAGTGTGATGTGTATAGTTGGGCTGGAATATGGGGGTGGGGGGTCAAAAAAGACCCTTTATTCCTTACATTACTTGTAACCATAATGTCCCTTTAGCAAAGTTTTTTCATTGAATATCATAGATTTTTATTAGTGCAACTTAACCATGACATCCCTTTAACCAAGTTTTTTCATTGAATTCCATAGGTTTTTATCAGTGTAACTTAACCGTAACGTCCCTTTAACAAAGTTTTTTCAGTGAATTCTATACATTTTTATTGGTGAAACTTAACCATAACTTCTCTTTTAACAAAGTTTTTTTCAGAGAATTTCATGGTTTTTTACCAGTGCATGCTATTTTTCTACAACTTACTAATATCATAGTTACCCCAATATAGCAACATTTTTGTCCAATTTACAAAGTTTCACCTTAAACCCATTTCCCACCTTCTAGCATCATTTTTAATACTTCTATACATTTCCACTGTTTTTGCTTCTGTCGATGTCCACGAACATCTGACATCATTGTGGACCTTCCAGACCGTGTCACGTGACCATGCGCTCGTGCGCAGCATGATGATGTGTCCATGTATGCGTTTGCAATTCGCATTTGGGTCCTTGTTTTGAGGACAGTTCGGAACTGCATTTCTACTGATCTAGGAACTTTCAAGCTCAAAATGTACCCATGCACAGCTCCTACACCTATTCTTATTCAGTATCCACTAACAATCTAGTACACAGCCCATACTTGGAAGAATAGTAACAAAACAGCTATTTATCTTAAAAATAGCATCAGCTATTGCCATCCCTCCTCTCAGAGAGCCACCACCACCACCAACAGGAGGACCCACACAACAAAAAAGCACAGTATTTCCAAAGACAATGAAGAGGACCAAGAAGATGAGGTAGAGGAAGTGCCTACCTCTATCACCCATAGAGAATCATGGGTGTGGCAGTTCTTTACCACTGTTGGGAATATACCAAAGGCTAAAGCTACAAAAGTGAAATTCACTGAGTGCAACTTTGTACTCAGTAGCAGACTATCTGGACATTACTCATATGGGACCACCTACATGCGGCGCCACACGAAATCCAACTACTGCAATGCTCTCAGAAAGATTGTTCCTTTCTTAGCAAGTAGCAGGCTGTCTTCCTCCGCATCATCTTCCTCAACCAATAGTGTGACCACACAGCCTACTTCTCTGGGACACAAAATCCCACCAGCTACCTTGCAAGCAACAAAAGAAGCTGTTGATCCATATCCTTGGAAGACAATAGTCCTCTGTATATACTTCAACACACCACTCTGCAGGGGAAACAATTTTGACGTGCGTTTGAATCCGTAATCAAGGAGCATAAGAAACAATGCCCACTACCTCAGAAGTAACACACATGCAACTTCTTCCCCTGTGCACCTGCCTCTTCATAATAGTGCTTGGTCCTTCTTCCCTCATTTCCCTCCTCACCTTACAATCTAACCTATCCTGCAAAAAAAAAAAATAAATAAACAACAAAAGAAAGGTTCCTTTAGGAACCACCTTTTATAGTTAAAAAAGAGAACAAAAAAAAATTCTTAGAGACATCTACTTTACATTTCTCAGTAAAGTACATAGACTCAATATGTTTTTTCAACATTTCAATTAGCATTTTGTGTTATGCTAATGGGAATAATGTGGCATTCATCCCCTGTTCCAGGGACTGGAACAGGGATAACAGCCCAGCAGCCCAAGTTCTTGCCCCAATCGAAGTGTGTCTGTGTGCGGCCTGATGCCTGTGGTGCGTTCTAAATAAATAAATTAATAAATAATGAGGGCTCCGGACCATTATCGTCCATTGCAGCACCTACAGTGGGGATAAAGGCACTTAGCACCCTTGGTTCCCAAAGTGGCTACCCGGGGTGCTAAAACATAGATTGTTCTTCCTATAGCGGGACACCTGTGCTGTCCCGCTGTAGGAAGGAAAATCCTTTTCCAAGATGGCCACCATGGAAAGAAAAGGCAGGGCTCCGTAAACAGCCCCTGTTCCCTTTCCATGGCAGCTGGCCACTTTAACCCCATTTTTCGTCCCTCACGGTCATGGCCAGTAGCCAGATTGTCCAGATCACTAACTTATACCATGACCTGGACAATCTGGCCACTGCCCATAGCCACAGGCTGTACCTCAGTATCACTATTTGTTGTACCTACATTATGACACTTGTCAAAACATAAAACACAGGCACATTTGCAAAACCATGCTTTAGGGTCCTTGCCAATGCTCCTTAAATGTGTTTGCTGGAAATCTGCCTATGTTTTATTTTTTCAAAACGTCAAAATGTTTGTACATACAATAGTCATATAGCTTAGCCCCCACTTGACAAAATCCTTTCAGTCTTTACACAAACATTGAAGGTTGGGTCTATAATCTTTCTGAAAACTTTTGTCCACATTCGTCAAACGGCAACAAAGTTATAAGCCATTTAAAAAATGTTAAGGCCATCCCTCTAATTTAGCACCCTCTTAACAAAATCACACCAAACTTTACAAAAACATTTATATCTAGATTTAAAATGTTTTTGCAAACTTTTGTCTAGATTCGTCACATGGCACCACAATTATAAGCCTTTACAATATTTTGGGACCCCCCTCTAATTTTGCCCCCTCTTGACAGAATCCCACCAAACTATGCAAAACCATTCAGAATCAGGTGTAGAATTCCATTGAGTTAAGACATCAAAAAACTGCTTTGTACCAACCCAGTAATGCAGAAATAGGCATAGATGTCCGCGAACATCTGAAGTGTTCGCAAACTTCAATAGACTGTACCCGAACATTCGACTGTTCGCGGACTTCGGGCGTGAAAAATACCAATGTTTTGGCTTCTTACAGACAATTTGGCCACTGCACATGGCCACAGGCTTTACCTCAGTCACCAAAAGAATATCACTATTTGTTGTTGTGATGTCATCAATGACATTTCTGATGTCATCTTTAATGTCCTGGGTGTTAGTCTTAGCAGTGCACGGTGATGGCTCGAGTTATGGATGCTTAGCTTACCAGAACTGATGAATTTATGAGGTTTTTTGGTTTTACTTGTAACCATAAACTCTCTTTAACAATGTTTTTTCAATGAATTTCATAGGTTTATATTAGTGCAACTTAACATATAGTCCCATTAAAAAAGTTTTTCAGTGAATTTCATAGGTTTTTATTAGTACAACTTAACAGTAGCATCCCTTTAACAACAATTTTTCAGTGAATATATATATATATTCGAGGAAATATTTTAAGTTGCAGGGACGTTAAGGTGAGTAATACTTTGAACAAAGCCTTTCAAATTCAAGGGAAACAATTTAGTTGCAGCGACGTTAAGGTGGGCAATACATTGTAACAAAACCTTTGAAATTCAAGGAAAAAACGTTAGTTGCAGGGACATTAAGGTGAGAGCTTAATGAAACAAAACCCTGGAAATTCAGCTAAAGCCACCTTAACTTCGCACCCCCTTAGTGCAGGCTATGATCACAATGATGGCATCACAGATCACATCACTGAATTCCAGAGGTTTTGTTACACTGTATTGCTCACCTTAACGTCCCTGCAACTAACGTTTTTCCTTGAGTTTCAAAGGTTTTGTTACAATGTGTTACTCACCTTAACGTCCCTGCAACTAAAGTTTTTTCCTTGAATTTCAAGGGTTTTGTTAGTCCATAGATTTTAGAATGCTTCCAGACAACTAGCAAGGTATTCGGCAATAGTCAGTGGGCATGGCCTTTTTAAACGCTACCAGACCACTAGCCATGGCCTTCGGATTGCAGGCTTTCAAAAATCACAATATTTGTAGGCAATGCACAGTGAGGTTTGGTGCTAAAAAAGCCGCGATGCCAGGGAATGATCACTGTGACTGTAATGAAGTGTAAGGATAATTATCCATGAATAGAATTTTCACCCTTTCGCGCTATACAGCGGAAATTAAAAGGATACACTAAGAAAATACAGCAATTGGTTATAATTACCCAACAATAGATAGTCTTGAGAACAAACGGTGGGTCGAAACACATGTCATCTGACCATTTGAATAAACCAACTCAAAATCCAACTGATCATCTGATTATTGAAACTTGTATTGGTCAGTGCGCAGATATTGCAGTACTAACTAATTGTACAACATTTTGTGACTTTTGTGATAGTTGGGGCGCAATCACTTAGTATTGCAAAGCAGCCGTCCCTTGAAAAGATACATAGGGCAACAGGGCTCCAGTATTATGGGTTCAACCCGCTCACTTTAGACCTTCACACTTTGGATAAGCAACCCACTCCACGCGGTAAACCCCTTGGCTCGGGCCAATTTGGCACACCCATTCCCCTGCAGCGCCCTTTTTTGGCACAAAAGCCATTCCAGCGCCGTTATTCTGGCATAAGAGATGTTTGGATGTGGCTAACATTGTCAGCCATGTCTAAATGCCCTCATGCTAAATAAGATCACAGGACTGCACTGCAACACACCTTGTCACCTCCCACTTGCATTGCTTTTCTTTTAATTGAATTCAATTAATTACATCTTTTTTAACAAACATACATCCTTGAACCCTGGTTTGCCAGAGTTCACGGCGTAGCTTTTAACCCTTAGGCCACAATGGCTTGGTGGTTCATGGAGCATACATTTCATACTTAGCCTATGATTTTAAATGTTCAATGATAAAAAGACTAGGTATGAAACTTGTGAAAATGTAAACAATAACACCTTTGTAGCATAATGGTTAAGTGCTGCGTCTCAAACTCCTTAAGGCCAGGATTTTCTGATAGCAGCGTTCAGCATAAATGTGATTTTCTTTATTTAATTTCTTTCTGTTTTATAATGTTGCTCAGAGACTGTGTAGTCCTCTTTTTGAATATATGTGCAGTGTAAGGGGAAATGTGTGATGTGAGGGTGTGCATGTCATCTGAGAGGGTGTGCCTGCAATGTGTGTGTGTTTGATGTGAGCATGTGTGTGTGTACATGGTGTGAAGTTGTTTGTGTGGGATACTTGCATGCAGTTTATAATGTTGCAGTAAATAATTGTGTTCAATTCTGCAATGACGCTGTAATACATGTCCCATCTTGTTTTATGATGGTGCAGTAAAAATATATTTTTCACGTTTAATCCATATTACAAAATGCAAATCGTCTGTAGGTTCATGCCAATTGTGACCTCTCATGCTAAAACATCCTTACACCGAGAGGTCCCTGCCCCAACTGGCTCTGTCTAACTGGGCGTGCCCAAACAGAACCTGTGGTGAAAAGGTCACGCCATAACGGCATGTACCCAACTGGCCATGTCAAAGTGTCCGGTTCCATGCTCCAAGACCCTTGTTTTATGGCCGGTCTCTTTGGGACTGTTTCGATACGTCGCACAACCCCAACTGATCACATTTAAGCATCACGGAAACATGAAAAAAACGACCGGCTGAAAGAATAACATATGCCCAGGTACTTTCTGCACCCATAGTGAAAAATAAAAGCTGCCACCCATGAATATATACACATAGTACTGCTTAGCTTCAAAGTGAGGAAAGAGCCAGCACCCTCAGCCATGTTGCTCTAAGTTGTCTTATAAGATGGCTTTATTTGTTAGGCACCATGGCCTGAGGGGGCTTGCTTCTTCCTCAGTTTAAAGCTAAACAGGGTCTGTCCTTGTTATTTCATGGATGGAAGGCGCTGGACACCTATAAATGTTCACCCTTGATATCACGGAAGCTGTACAAATATCTATGTTTTTTAATATGTATAAACCATTGCCGTCTTTGAGAACTCCCAATGTTTTTAGTTAATACCCTGTGCGATAAAATTATTTGCCTAGGATCACACACTATGGTTAATCCTTGTGCTACAAGCCCCTTGTTTTATGGCCAGTCTCTTGGTGACTGTTATGATACATCGCACAACCCCAACTACTCGCATTTAAGCAGCACAGAAAAGGGTACGAAATTATCAGCTGCAAGAATAACATATGCCCAGGTACTTTTGCCCCTATAGGGAAAATTAAAGCTGGCACCCATGAATATACGCACAGTAAGTGGCCACATATTTTAAAGTGAAGTATACAAATTTAGTTCAATTGACCTCTTCCTTAAAAGAAAGTGCCCAAGACAAAATAGCATTGGACGTTTAAAAAAGGCAATGAACATCAGAAAAATAACCTGAGAGAGGAAATCTTTCAATAAATATACTGGCAAAGTATAAAAGGTGCTAACCTTTTAAACCCAGCAATCTGCAGTGAAATATTCCATGATAAACAAAATCCCAGTATGAATCAAGTGCTTGTGGTCTTGTAGGTAAGCGTCTGCACTGGGAGCATGACAACCTGAGTAAAATCTTGGTTTCCAAATACTTGAGCAAGCTTACCAACCTCCAAAAAACCTAAGGGGTTGCATCCGCCCTCTGAAAAAAGGTTATGCTGTCCACCCACATGTGTCCTTAACTGGTGGCCTGAAAAGCAACCACAATCAGAGGAAAATAACTGCACCAGTGTCCAGGATTGCAAACTCTCTTGCCACATCGTGGGAAAATACTCATGTTTTACTTGCCCTCTCATCATTTCCCCTCCTCACCCCATGTCTGTCTTTCAACAATAGTCTGCTTTATAAAGCTAACTTCAAAAGTACACAAACCACAGTGTCACTCAAACATATAAATCCTTATAGAATTATGTTAAGCAAAAGTGTATAATTGTGGCATTATTCCCTCCCATATTGACTGTGAGACTACAAATATCAGAATGTAATTCAGAAAAAGGGAAAACATAGTGTCTGAGTGCAAAACGTTCAAGGACTGACACTAGCACAGTTTTAAAAAAAATAATGCGGTTTCTGTGTGTTATCAGATATTTAAAACTTTGATAACTCACAATGTTTTTATGCAATGTGCAGTGAGATCAAATTATTTGCCATCAAGCATACACTTTGGTTAAGCAGCGTACTTTAAGCGGTACACCCTTTTTCGGTGCCACCATTTTGATGTGGGCCGATTTGGCACAGGCATTCCACTGAGCACCCATTTCGGCACAAAAGCCATTTCGGCACTGTTATATTGGCGAAAGGGATGTTTGGACATGGCTGACATTGCAGACATGTCTAAATGCCCTCATGCTAAATAAGATCACAAGACTGCACTGTGACAAACCTCGCCACCTTCCACTTGCGTTGCTTTTCTTTTAATTAAATTAAAGTAGTTAAATAAAAAAATAAAAAAATATACAGCCTTGAACCCTGGTCTGGCAGAGTTCAAGGCACATCATTTAACCTCCAGGCCACAATTGCATACTGCTTATGGGGCATTCATTTCATAATCTAATATGTTCAAAAATAAAAGCCTAGGTATGAGACTTCTGAAAATCCAAACAATAACATCATTTTAGCATAATGGTTAAGTTTTGCATCTCAGACTCATCAAGGCCAGCGTTCTCTGATAGCACTGTTCATAATAAATGTGATTTTTAAAATTTCATTTGTTCTGTTTTATAAAAATGCAGATGCCATGTGTTATGAGATATTTAAAAATAAGAAAACACATGGCTTCAGGACCATGGATTGTTTGCCATCCATACAGTAAGCGGGACCGACCCTGCTGAGTTTCAAAGCAAGGAAGGACCCAGCCCCCTTAGGACATGTTTCTCTAAGTGTTCTTCTAAGGGGGCATATTTTACGCAACATGGCCTTAGCGCTTAAAAGTTAATGATAAGCCCTGCCGCGAAAAGGGCTGCCGTCTGTTTTGCTGAATTTCATTCCGAGCAATCAGCTGTGATAGAACGCTTGAATACGCAACAAATTGGTGCCTGTACCTTTAATCTGCCTCCGGTCCCGCCCCCTGGAAGAAGGAGGAAGGAGGAAGTGACTAGAAAAAGGAGACCCAGCAGCCCTTGCGGCGATAAGCCCTGCCGCGAAAAGGGCTGCCGTCTGTTTTGCTGCATTTCATTCCGAGGAATCAGCTGTGATGGAACGCTCGAATACGGAACAAATTGGTGCATGTACCCTTAATCTGCCTCCGGTCCCGCCCCCTGGAAGAAGGAGGAAGGAGGAAGTGACTAGAAAAAGGAGACCCAGCAGGCCTTGCAGCGATAAGCCCTGCCGCGAAAAGGGCTGCCGTCTGTTTTGCTGCATTTCATTCCGAGCAATCAGCTGTGATAGAACGCTTGAATACGGAACAAATTGGTGCCTGTACCTTTAATCTGCCTCCGGTCCCGCCCCCTGGAAGAAGGAGGAAGGAGGAAGTGACTAGAAAAAGGGGACCCAGCAGCCCTTGCGCTGACAAGCCCTGCCGCGAAAAGGGCTGCCGTCTGTTTTGCTGTTTGGCTGGATGCTAGCCCTGGGCTGTGGCTATTAAGATACACTCAGACACAAAAACGTCACTAGTGGAGAATCCAAGTAAGTCCCCCTTGACGTAATTGTTTGACTGCTTTGTGCGCTACCATTAAGAATATACAGACATTTGAAATATCTGGGCGACAGAGCTAAAGAAACATCTATAATCGCATGTGCCTGGAAATCAAATTCTGTTAGAACAAAGGCAAAATGGGAGACTGTCGAGGCTTTGACCTCTTTGATCCCGACGAAATTTACTTGACATTGACATATACAGAGCAATTGAGAAACTATCATGGCAACGAGATATAATTTGAGAAGCGGCTCAGCGGGGGAAGAGCATAAGGATCAGAAGGGGGAGAGCCCTAGAAATCATCACGCTCCAATGCAACACGACAACACCCTGCAGGAGCTGCAAATGTGTATTCCCGCAGGGCAGCCCGGGTTATCTCATGCACAAATACATAACCCTACTCTTTTACACCAGAGTAGAAGGGTAGACCCGGGACATACAGCTTCCTCCCTGATTTCAAAGCTCAAACGAGGTAAAGATTATTCACTTTCAACCTCAAATATTAAAGGGACCATAGATCATTATTTCCAGAGAGGAGGGCAGAGAAGCCGGAATGAAGAAGGAGAGGGTGCACAAACTCCCATGATTTGCAATGCAATCTCTGTAGATATAACGAGAAACATTTCTTTGCAAATGGCAAGCCGTGATTTATCAGAAGGCAGCAATCTGTCTGCTGGTCCAGCAGGCATTGCGTCAGATCCTGTTTCCCTATTGAATGAAATAATAGATAACAGAAGTGACCCAGAGGTCCAGTTGGGAACGAATTTTCATTTAAACATACATGAACAGACTCCTTCAGTAAGACCCCCAGCAAAGGAACATAGGGCAAACGAGATCACTTTAACAGCGCTGCATTTTGTCCTCAATTCCTTGGTAGGGGTCCTGGAGACAACAAAGAGTGACACCCAAGCCCACACCGGAATCTTGCTAGAGATATCTAAAGATTTTGACCTGTTTGAGTCCTCAATAGTGGGCCTTACTTCTGCTATAAATAATACAATTCTACCTTCGATTACATCATTGACAGGAACTTTGGTATCCCAGAATATGGAGATAGCCAACATTAATAAAATGCTTCAAAGCATAAGAGTAGATGGAAAATAAATTAAGTCAATGTTGTATAACTTGACTCAGATGCAAGGAAACGATAAAGGACAAGAACTACTTTTATTAGTCAAGCCCGTGAAAGAACAACCTTCAGTCACTTGGGATGATACACCATTGTCCTCATCAGTGATGGAAGAGTTCTGCCGCCTAGCCCATCTGGCGGAGGCTAATCCACAAGATGAGGTGATTTACATAGAGGAAGATTCTCCCCCGAAATCAAGCGATATGGATAATGAAAAAGAGGGTGTAGAGGACAAAGAAGAACAAATATCACAAAGAAAGAAGAGGGGGAGAAAAAAGACACAAAAAAAATGCAAGGCATAAATCACAGCAATTGCCCAGACAAGAAAAGAAATCAAAAAACATGAAAGAAAAGAAATCAACCAATACTGATACAAACAAGTTTATTAACAACTTAGTTAATCTATCCAACAAGCAAAATAAAAAGAAGAAGAACAAAGGAGAGAAATTGCTCCCAGTTTTGGAGCTGGAGCTGCCTGCTGTGATGGGGTTGGAACTCAATCAACATAAGACAAGGCAAAAATCGAACCCCGACATTAAAGAACCATCTAAGAAAACCGTGGCAATACAAACAGAGCAAGTAAGCTGTAAAAATTTAGAAATTCGAACTGGCCCAGTTGCGGGTATGATACCACCATTGATTGCAGAGAAATCAATAAAGTGGGCCCCCATCTTCCTTCCTGGAGCAAAACGGGCTCCCATAAACCTGCCCCAGATAAGAGCCCCTGCATTAAAAATAGCTCTGATATTCCTGCAAGGTCCAAAAAAAGACAAATAAAGCATCTGAAGCCCTGGAAAGAGGAGATGGAAGAGCAACAGAAAGCTTACTACCAACCCTGGCCCAAGGGGAATTGCCATTATCACTATCATCAGATGAAGCTGCAGTAAATAACCTTCCGTCAGAGCAATCAAAGTATAAAGAGTCTGAAAGGCGAAAGGAGGGAGAGCAAGAAGGAAGGGTTGAAAGAGAATTAGCCTCGTCTAAAATAAACCCGTTTGCAGAACCGCGGCTTTGGCGTCAGGGTCATAAAGACAAGATGAATTGTAAATATCTAAATAGAGGGTCACTTTTGATACTGTTTAAAAAGATACCAGACCTTTATTTATTTTCATCAAGTGATATTGAGTATGTTAAATTCCCTGAAAGTCAAGCAACCCATTTTGTGGAAGTGGGGTTCACATCCAAGGTAGGGGAAGGGCAGTATTAGATGCAGCATACCTTTTACAGAGCCAAGGTCTAACCATATATGAAGCTATTCCAGTGGACGCTGGGGTAGAGGAAGGAAGGGGGAAGGGAGGGAATGAAGGAGTGAAAACACAAAAACATCAAGTAAAGGGAACATCGGTGGCTCCCCACGATAAATTGGAGGAGGATAAACGGTCAATGTGGGCACTATTACCAGAGATTTTAACACAAGTCTGCCAGAAATTGGGCATGGGAGAGACCTGTCTTTAGTTGGGAGTAGGCGTGTCACGGTATTAGTTTTATGACGGTACGATAACCTTCTTGCCAAATGACGGTATATCATGGTTATCGCGGTATAGCAGGTGGAGTTAACTAATCTTAACAAATATTTTCTAAAAGGTCATAAATTGACAGATTTATCATCACAAACAAAACCAGGCACCCAGGGCCAGAATTGGGCTTTTCAACAAACTTTCCACTGAAATGCCTTGCTTCCACCAAACATAAACACATGTGTGGAGAGGAGGGGGTGGGCTGCTGCAACTGGCAAAGCAAACTGAATAGCTTTTCTTAAGTGGTCATTTAGGCTTTATGCTCCCTCACTGGCTACTGGTGAAGATGAACATGTTGCCATCTTGATAACCTGCATGCCACCGATCAATGGAGGCTGATGGTAGTATACGCTTGTGCGCATACACACACACAGACACACACACAGACACACACACAGACACACATACACACACACACGCACTCTCTTTACGTTACAGCCTTTAGTTTACTTGCGGGCCAAAAGTTGTTCAGTACTCACGGACATGTTACCCTTTGGTATGGCAGCAGGGAATACCCACAGAGATGAGTGAATTTCGCAGTGTGACTTATTATATGTAAATTCAATGATAGAACCAGGGAAATCCCCCATTGCCATATGTTTAGAGAACATTATCCATTATAAATATATAAACCCCAAAACCGCCAACCCAAAGTAAACCCTTTTCCTTCTTGTCACTGTATCTATTCTTCCTATTGCTAACATATTGATTTTGTGTCAGGCACGTGTGGTTTATGGAATGGCATTAAAAACTGCTCCAACTGAAACTACTTGGCAGACGGCACATCCAACAGTGCAAGACCAAGACTGCGCAGCACTTGCTTACTGCAGCCTTTCCAAATCAGATTGAAAAGCACACTTTACGGTATGAACGGTATAACGGTATAAACAATGTGACGGTTATTATTGTTCAATTAAGTGGTTCACGGTATCTTTAACGGTATACCGTTATACCGTTACATCCCTAGTTGGGAGAGTATGAGGGTAGTGAGCTGGAACACGCGGGGCTCCAGTTCGTTTAGGAACCTCAATATGAGATCAGAGGTATTTGTAAAAAACGACCTGGTTCTCCTACAGGAGACATGGCTGGTTAATATGCCAGAACTAGAGGGCTTTATAATGACCGTTCAATCAGCAACAATCACCGGGAAAGGAAGGCCAAAGGGAGGTCTGTTAATGGCTTGTAAAGCCACTCTCTTCAAAGAAGTAAAAATAATTTCAGACGAACGAGAGGGGATTTTGGCAGTAATATGTGATGCCTTAACATCTAAAGGGTCAAAACAAATAGCAGTAATAAACTTATATTGGAATGCCGCGTGTTCAAAGCTTACTGTTTTTCTGGACTTTCTTTCTAGCGTGCTGTCTGAAATAAAATTGTCTTACCCCAATTGATATGTTTTGGTGGTAGGTGATCTAAATTCCCAATGTGTGGAAGGTGGTAAAGGGAGAGGTTTAGCAACTTATAAAGCTATCTCCGCAAATGGAAAGGTGTGGAGATCCTTTTTTAAAGAATGTGATCTGAAAATGGGAAATGGATCCCTAGAGGGAGACATTCCAGCGGCAAGTACATGGTCCTGGAGAGTTTCAGAATCTATTTTAGACTACATGTTTATGTCTCCAGGTATGTTTGTTCAATGTGAAAATATGAGAGTAAGAGAAGGAGGTGCAAGCGACCACAAACGACTGGAAATGTCAGTAAAATGGAATAATGTCAGGAAGGTAAAGAGGCAGATTGAGTGCACAGTGGTAAATAATCAGAAAAATCGGTTAGTTAAATATAAGAGGGAAGGAGAGGACTTGAATAAAGCACTGAATAAGCGGTCCTAAATAAGAACTCACGAAATGTTTGGTCCTTAATTAATCAACAATCTATGGACCAAGCCAGAGCCCTGTCAAATATGGTCACAGAATTGGAGTGGGTAAATTTCCTTTCGAAGAAATACACTAAGCCGAGAGGGGGTTTACCTTTTCCCATCTCTGGAGTCCAGTGGAACTTGGACATAACGGAAGAGGACATTCATGCCCTTATAAACAAGTCTTCAGCCTCAAGGGCGGCTGGCCCAAGTGGTTTCACATATCAAGTTTTCAAGCGAAACCCCAAAAGGTGGGCTGGTCTCCTAAACACCCTATTTCATGGGATTTTGGGGCTCAAAATGATCCCGTCATCTTGGAAAACAGGAATTATTGTCCCAATATTCAAGAAGGGGGACAGAAGAGATCCCCTGAATTATAGACCGATTACCCTCCTTGATGTGGAAAGTAAGTTGTTTTCCAGTCTAGTGTTGAGAGATCTGGAACATTGGGCTGAGTTAAATAACATTCTTCCAAAACAACAGATTGGCTTTCGAAAGGGACATTCTACATCCCTAAATGGCATAGTACTTTCTACTCTTTGCAGTATTAAGGAAGGGGGGAAAATTGCACGATTATATGGCCCATTTATAGATCTATCAAGCGCTTTTGATTTGGTAAATCGGGACAGAATATGGTTTAAATTAAGAGACAGGGGAGCTCCAGCCCAACTGATTGATATTTTGGTTTCACTTCATAAAGGAAATACGGTCCAAGTAAAATTAAACGCAGAGGGGTATTTATCAACACACATCCCGGTGAAGAGGGGGGTGAGGCAAGGGTGTATGGTTGCTCCCTTCTTGTTCAGTTTTTACTTGGCAGACTTTGGACAGGAGGTCGACATTGCAGCATTGGGCAGTGCCAAGCTAGGCACAAATCCAATAAAGTGGCTCATGTATGCAGATGATATCGTCCACCTGGACAGGAGACCCGTGGGCCTTCAGAGGTTGTTAAATGCCCTGGATCAATATATGACAGAAAATGATCTTAAAGTTAACCCGGAGAAATCTAAAATTGTGATTTTTGGAAGAAAGGGTGGTAGAGGAGAGAAATATGGGTGGTCAATGGGGGACATACAAATTCCTGTAACTGAGGAGGTGATTTACTTGGGCTACACTTTGTATACAACACCTAGAGTTTGCACGATGTGGTCAGAGATGCTACAAAAATGCACACAATTGGTGGCCCAACTACAGAAAATAATTAAGCACTACTGTAAATTCTCTCTTCTGCCAGCCATTCGCTTTTATCGAGCACAAATCGTGCCAATTCTCTTATATGGCTTAGAGGCAAAACCTTTGGCTTGGACTATGGTTTGGCAGATAATAGAGGGCAAGATTTGGAAAAAAGCATTACATCTTTCAAATAGTCTACCAATGGCTAGCCTGCGATATGAGCTGGGCCTCTCCTCACTTGGAGTTCATGCCGATTGAAAGCTCTTATCACTCTATAATCTGATAACAAATGCAAGACGAAACACATTATATGAAGATCTCCAAGTGAATTTGAGCCGAGACTCAGCGGGAACACAACAGGCTTTAAAAAGAGTATCCCAAGGAATTCTTACCAGATGTAATAGTGACATAGATACTTTAATTGCAAACCCCATGAAGATCAAGAAGGAACTGTTATTATCCGATTGGATAAAGACAATTGACCACACACGATCCTCTATTGTGGCAGCCTCGCTTTCCCCGACTGATAAGAAACTTAATTCTGTAGCAAACAATTTGATGAAGGTCCCGGACGCAATATGGAGGCAAAACTTTCTCAGACTTCGCCTGGGTTTGATCCACACAGGAGAGGTTCTAATTCGTTGGGGTTGGGGCGAAAGAAGCAGACATTTATGCCCACAATGTCAAAATCCCAAAATTAGTCTTTGGAGCATTTGTTAAGATTCTGTGAAGGTACATGGGCAGCGCGAAAGAAATATCTGGAACACTTTGTTTGCTCAAGTGACTGGCTGACATCTGATGATTTTTGGGTGAGAATGACTTCGGGCCATGAAACGGCCCTGACCATAAATGTGGCCAGAGTTTTACAACAGATATGAAATGTTGTAAAATGATTTTTTTTTCTGGTACCTGTGAAAAAAACCCATTTTGGTTTAAATCACAATAAAAAATAAAAAAAAATAAAAAAAAAACAAAGTTAAGACGAGTTTGTCTCAGTTACTGCAAGGATGTGAAACCCATCAGTGCTGTGAAAATACTTTTTTTTTAAATTGAATCGGAGACTAAAAATACCAGAATGCAATTCAGCAAACAATTGTCTCTAAATGCACAAACTTCTAGGACTGACAGTAGCACAATTTAAAAAAGGTAAATAATTCAGATGCCCATTCAGTCGCCCATCCATGCAGTAACTGGGACTGACCCTGCCTTGCTTCAAAGCGGGGCTGACCCTGCTTAGCTTCAAAGGAAGAAAAGTGCTGGCCCATTCATCTAAGTGGTTTTGTCAGTTTGGCTTATTTATCAAGCAACATTGCCTGAGGAGGCTGGCCCCTTTCCTCACTTTGATGCTAAGCAGAGTATGTCCTGGTTACTGCATGAATGGGTGACCTGAATAGCAATTGAGTCACTGGCCATGGCCTTCTACCATAGCCAGTGATTTCTCACCTCTAATGTCAATATAGTTATAAAAATATCTTTCAAAAAATATACCAGTGGCAGTTATCTGTTCCTTTGTAACCTCAGATATACCTGCGAATATTGGCAAAACAGGAAGAAAAAAATGCTTCCCCTTCACCAAGTCCCCCCCCTCATCTGTGCCTGCTGACCTCACTCCCCCTGCCCTCCCCCTTTCACCCCAGAGCACACGCTACTTCTGTGTCACAGTTTGCTTTCAGATGTCGGCTATTTGAGGCTACAGAAAGTTTTGTGCTGGTCCCTGGACCCCTTGCAAATTCCAAATGTCACTCAGTGCTTTCTAGCCATCCCCCCACATCTAGCCTGATGGCATTTGTATGTTTTTGACCTTCAAATAGCTTTTTACTGAATTTATTTTTCCCATAACCTCTGCTGTAGCCACAAATATTGCTTGCATCGAGTTAGAAACAAGATGGCGGTTGTTTCCTTTCTGAAAACCATGATCTTGCAATGCACCATGGGAGATATAACTATAATCTTTGGCGAAGGGGGCACCCCCTTCTCTGTCCAATTTAAAAATAACAGTGCCACGGCATAATCCCAAACCACATGAGGATTCCAAGTCAACTCTTCGTGCCCAAGTTGTTTTGGACCTGGTACAAATCCGTCCAGTGGTTTAGGCTGTGCACTTTGGCAAAAAATTGACCTTATTTGTCTATGGGAAAATGAATATATATATATATATATTCAATGAAAAAGCTTTGTTAAAAGGGACGTTATGGTTAAGTTGCGCTACTAAAAACCTATCAAATTCAGTAAAAAAACTTTGTTAAAGGGACGTTATGGTTCAAAATAAAACCGAAAAACCCCTGAAATTCGGCAGTTATGTTAAGGTAAGCAACCATAACTCGCGCCACCGTACACTGCTAACACTAACACCCAGGACATCAAAGATGACATCACAAATTGATGTCATAGGAAATTGTAATGTCCGCGGACATAAGGAGGGTTCTTAGAACACTTTCAACCTGACAACGAACAATATGAACAGCGTTCTCAGAACACCCCCATTTTGTTTAATTGTAAACATTTCAGCACCGCGAGTGTTCTTAGAACACATTCAACCTGCCAGAGTACAATACGGACAGCATCCTCAGGACACCCCCATTTTGTTTATGTACCAACATTTAAGGACACCGCGAGTGTTCCTAGCTCAATTTCAGCTTGCTTACGGACAAAACGACACATACTCCGTCCTCAGAACACCCCACCATTTAGTTTATATAGAAAATTTCAGAACAGCTGTGTTGTCCGCAGACAAATGGAACACAACAAAAGCATCTAGCACATAAAAAAAACAGAACATTGAACCTATATCATACTCCCCCACCCTCCCTAAACTCTCTTACAAACCAACACATTCCACTAAATACAATTTTAATCCAAGTACCACTGCACTGTCCGCGGTCGTCGGCAAATGCAAGGTAGCAGGTGCCACAAAAAATCTGACGCGCTTCACGCACCACGCCGTCCAATCAGCGAACACGTCGCATGTCCGCGGACATTACACAAGCCGCTTGGCCAATCGGGGCGCTGTCCGCAGAGCGAACAGGGAAGTCCGTCCGGAGATATCACTAATTTTTTGCCTTACATTTTGGTCATTTTAAAAAAAACTACTGGAAGGATTTACACCAAATTTGCAAAAGCACGCTTTCGGGACCAAGACCCCGTTCCTGCCGTAAATTTGGTGCAAATCCGTCCAGTGGTTTGGGCTGCAGGCAGGCGCAAAGTTTTTTCCCATTATGTCTATGGGAAAAAACAAAAGTTTTGGGACCCCCCCTATAACTTTGCCCCCCCTGGACCAAACCTCTCCAAACTTTGCAAAAAAATTCAGAGTGGGCCATATACTTTTCTTTGCAAAGTTCGGTGTGGATTTGTCCAGAGGGAGCGAAGTTATAAGCCACCCAAAGAATGCTCTTCCTATGGAAACACCAATTTAACCATAACTACATGGACGCTACCGCATCCATGTAATATATATATATACCGCACTTTTGGAAAAAAAATGTTTTTGATGCTTACAAACTTTTTTTTTAATGAATCCTTACAGAATTTTGCAGTCTGGTGGGGCCCGCAGACTTGTAATCACTTTTTAAATTTCAGCCAAATCTGTTACTCAAATCAAAAGTTATTAACAATTTAATTTTGAGGGGTTACTATGTGTCTCATATCGGTGATGTCATCATTGGGGTCATAGGCTGCGCAACAGGGAGAGCAAAGTTAAGATGGCTTTAGCTTCATTTCAGGGGTTTTGTTGCTTTAAGTTCTCACCTTAATGTCCCTACAACTAAGGTTTTTTCCTTGAATTTCAAAGGTTTTGTTACAATGTATTGCTCACCTTAATGTCCCTTCAACTAAAGTATTTTCCTTGAATTTCAAGGGTTTTGTTTTTCCATACATAATTGACATTAATAATTCAGACAATTGTGCTAATGAAAACGATGTATCATGTGTAGAAAGTCAAATAAAAAGAAATTGTGCAACCGCATTCAACCACAAATAAACCTTTTCTTAAAAAACTTTGCAAGTTCAAATAACTTTTTTAAGTGTTTACATTTATATGTACTGTTGATGAATAGAAAGTTACTAAAGTGTTACGGTAACTGTATACAAAGACTACACTCAATGGGCCTCAATATAAGCTTGGCGGTAGCCTTGCTGGTAAAACCGACAGGTTGCCGCCAAACTTGCCATTATTTCCAGCGCCCGCGAATGGGCAATTACAGGGTCATTATGGCCCTGCCAGACCCGGTAATAGGCCATTCGCGGGCACTGGAATGGAATGCTCCACATTCCCATTTGAGCTCCATAGGGCTCAATGGGAATGGGGAGGTTGGATGCACCGGCACCATTCAGAATGGTGCTGGTGCATCCAACATGCTCTGCTTGCGGGTGCCGGTACACCCGCCAGGTCAGACCTGCAGCCATAATGGCACCCCTGAGCAGAACTCGTAGTTTGCCAGTCCGGGAACTACGGTACCGGCAAGCTTACCGGTACCGTAGTTCCCAGACTGACAGACCTATAATGATGCCCAATATGTCTTAAAATACATCTTTGCAAGACTACTGCCCACAAACATATCTAGATATGTTTGTTTTTAAACGGTTTTATAGCAGCAGCTATCAAGGATGCATGCGTTGCTAAATGTGGCAACGACAGAGGGGTTTACTCATAGCTTCCATAGGGGATTACCATGGTCATAATGAGATACATAAAGGTATGTTGTTTATTTTAAACAGAATCTGTATTGAAAGGATCAATTAAAGATCTTTAATCCATATATACAATATGCGTTTTTATTGTCTACTTTTTATAACTGAAAAGTTGGCCCTGAAAATGACCATTTTGGGGTAGAGGGAAAAAGAGGCAGGAACTGGGATTGGAAAAAACACTAGGATTCATATATATAACAAAAGATAAACACAAAATATACATTTTTTCCTCATTTGTGTGTGTTTTTTTAAAAGAATGAATTAAAAAAATAGACACAAAAAATATTCCTAGCATTGCCAATTGGTTGTATGTTCTGAAAGAACCTTGCACAAAGCGTCTAGGGTGCCACCTTCCACCTCTATCAAGCTGTGACAGGTTTTGCACATAATCAGAACGTTTGAAAGATCGGGTGCAGAAATGATGGACTGAGGTTGGGTGTTAGTTGGTGGAAAATAACTAGTAAATCATATTGGAATTCTGTGGTGCAGATGATAAATACTGCTGTGCAGAACTTACACCATATGCTTTGACCTTATGTTTCACATGAGCCATTCTACATGATTTGTCCAATTCATCCCGATATGCACGGACAAGATGTTAAATTAAAGTTGATGTTCCCAAACTTTGCAATGGCTTGTGTGAAGGTCCCCTCCGCAAAACCTTACCACAGAAATTGTACTTGACTTCCTAGATTTCCTTCTTGATGTGTTGGTACTTTACCTGGAAATATTGCCAATTGTCAGGTACTGTTTTTAAGTTCACCCACAAAGAGACAAAATGCAATGACAGAAAACAGGAAAGAGGTGCTTGGGAGATGTACTTCACAGAACAAAACTATCCAACCCAACTGGCAAATGTGGTGGAAATAGCCAAATCGCTTCATGTATCCAGCGTGACCCTTCAGAAGGAGAATCAGTGCAGAGAACATGAAGAGAAACTGAAACTGTTTTGTGAGGATGACCAGAGACCCATCTGTTTGTGAAGGGTTAGGGTTAGGGTAATCATATTGAAACTCTATGACACAGATGATGAATATTACTGTTCAAATCTTGCTCCATGCACTTTCACCTTATATTTTACATGAGCCTTCCTATAGGATTCATCCAATTCATCCCGATATACACAGACAAGATGTTAAATTAAAGTTGATGTTCCCAAACTTTGCAATGGCTTGTGTGAAGGTCCCCTCCACAAATCCTTACAACAGAAATTGCACATGACCTCCTCCTATTTTAAATGGCAGCCATTGATAGGGTAAACAGACTTCGTATCCCATTCCATGGCAGACATTTTTTCAGTTGCAAAATGCTTGTGTGTCTTTCAACCAAATAAAGACAAAATGAGTACCCCGGTCTTATGAGCCAGAGTCCTAATAGCAATAAGCGTAGAGCCAGGGATGCACTACTACATCAAGTAAGGCCCCAGGGTCTTTGTTAAGGCCCTCACTTCAGCCTGTAACTATGGGTTGCTGGGCATTACCTGCTGCGATAATACCCCCCGCACCCTCAGGCTCAGGGCTTATTGTTAAATAATAATTTTCCGCAGCACAGATGTGTAATATAGTTTTGACATAGATTTACTATCTGCTTATTCAAAAGATCCACAGATGTTTACATCACCAACAAGCATATGCACAGTGTGACTTCTGCAATCGTAGCCTACATTTTTATTAAGAAATTCAAAGGTTTATAAGCAAACTTATAAATAACATTATTTCTAATACCATAAGTGTTTCATCTACGTACATATAATCTTTTTGTTTTTCTAAAGAAGGTGCAAAAAAATTGCCACTTAAAAAATAAATAAATAAGAATGACAATGAATCTGTTATTCAGCTATTAACTTGTCCCAATCCTTAGTTGCAGCACCTCCCACAACTACCCATTTGTGGCATAGATCACAGATGACTTTCATCACTTTTACATTTGGAGCCTGTAAATCTGAAACATGACAATGCTGCCAAAGATGAGGATTCATTCATTGTCAGTGGTGTTGCACTGGTGGAATCAGGTGCTGAATGTGGTGCCAATTTCCATGCACGTAATACATGAGCCCCATGCATTTTTATTTTGTAGTGATTGTGCAATTTCCAATATGAATCATCCACATCACCCCAGTGGACTCGCAACCGCTAATTTGTCATGGTTGATGTTCCCAGGCTTTGTGACAGAACATTAGAAGGGACACATGTTAGTGTTTTCTTGCACAATTTGCACAGAGCATCCTCTGCCTCCCTTTTAGAGCATTGTTCTTTCACCTTGAAATATCTTCATCTGCCTACATGGTTTTTATTCCTTTGCCTTTCCTCGTGGGTGGTGATGGATTGGGTACCCAGATTGCATCATCATAGCTGCTGCTGATCTCATGATTAGACATGTTAAAATGTCCAACTAGTAAGGAAAATGTAAAATAACAAAAATGACAAATCTAAAAAGACATTGCCACAAATAAATGAAGCCCCCTCCCTGAAATTCTCTAGCATTTCTGATGACTCTTCGAATGTAGTGCTCCAGTGCTACAGGTGTTGCAAGACTCTGGGCCTCATTATGATTTTGGCGGCATGGCTGCTGCCAAAATCGGGTCTGGGTTCCTGGAATGGGGAATTACATGGCCATTCCGAATTCGGAGGGCCCGGTAATTCCTCCCTCCAGGAACCCGAGCCCGGACCTTCCTCATTCCTATTTCAGCTCCCATAAGGCTGAATGGGAATGGGGGAGGGAGCAAACAACGGGCCAATTACGAGCGGCCCTTTGTTTGCTCCCTCTTCCCCTCGCGGGACCCGGTAAGCAGGGCTGGTTTGACCAGACGTTACTTACAGGGCCCCGCGAGGGGAGCTTGTAATGAGGCGGAACAGGTTTAACAGGTCCGCCTCCTTTAGCGGGTCCCGTTAACCCATTCCGCCTCACTTGTAATGAGGCCCTCTATCTGTTGCTGGCAGCACATTTAATGGGTGGAGATTGATTCTGCGCAACCACCGCTCACAGCTACAATGAACTGGTAAGACCACGTGTAAGCCAAAAAAGTCTGCAGCTCAGTATGGGTCTAGACCATCTAGAAGGTGTTATCTGCTCGTTTGAGACATAGTTTACAGCATCTATCCATCATGCTGATTCAAATAAAGTTCTCCCGATGCATGGACATGATCAGAAGTAAATGCGATGATGGAAGAAAAAAAGGTGGAAGAAAGAAAGCCCAGGGGGCACTTGATGGCGACACACCCCTGAGTACACCACAGAAGGATAAAAGAGGCACCAAAAAAAACACTGAGATCTAGGATAAAAGAAAGCACATGGTAGAAAATATCCTCACCCAGTTCGATAGAGGAAAGTGACAGCTGGCAGGAGCAGTCCAGTGAAGAGAAGACATAAATGCTGTCATCTTCCATTGAAGATAATGACAAAAAAGCTCCAAAGGAAAGACAAACCAAGTAAAATCAGAAGGAGAATGTGCGAATCACTTGCTCAAACCTTACAGGAGACCTGCTCAGCACAGAGAGAAACAAGCAATGAAAGAAAGTTATGAAGCTGTACATGGGTATGCTAAATAATCGCCTTAACTACATGGAAGAATCTGTGTGCCCAGAAAACTGTCGCAGACAGCTGCCAGTATTTGTGTGTCAAGTAGCATTGGAATAAGAAGGACATTAAAAAAATTCAGTGTGTTTCCCATTGTACCCGATTGCAGATGGAAGCTTCCAATAAACCATCCCAAACATTTGCAACCTCTAATTTAATTAAGCACCTCACCCAGTCCCATTGCAACAATATAGAGGAACCCTATACAAAGGCTAATTTACATCAAAATGTACAAACCCATGACCTACAATATTTGCATAGGTATCTGCTGTGGAAAAGCATGTCTGTGTCACTTTCTTCCACTTCCATCGCTTCCTCTGTTCCAGCCACCTCCACCCAACATCATCCTATTCTACTTATACCTAATCTGTATGACTACAATGAAAGAAAGTTATGAAGATGTGCATTGGTATCCTTAATATTCTCCCTAACTCGATGGAAGAACCAGTGTGCCCAGAAAACAGCTGTCAGGGTTTCTGTATCAAGTAGCAATAGAGTAACATGAACATTAAAGAAATTCAGTGTCTTTCCCATTTTAAACGGTTGCCGATGGAAACTTGCAATAAACCATCCCAAACTTTTACAACTTCTAATTTCACTAAACACCTCTTCAGATTCCATTACAAAAATGTGGAGAAACCCAATAGGAAGGCTTTTTTCCATCAAAATGTACAAACCCAGGAACTATGCACATAGGTATCTTCTGTAAAAAAAAAAGCATGTCTGCATCACTCTCTTCACTTTGGTTGGTTCCTCTGTTCCAGCCACCTCCACCCAACCTCCTCCTATCCTCCCTATACCCAATCTGCACAACTGCTAATTAATGTGTTTGAAATATGATAACAGTATCATGGTGTGTGATTGCACCCTACATGGTTACAGAACAGCTATTTTAGAACACCAAGTATTTGCTGCCACTACAAATATATATACAAATATTTGAAGGCAATTTTTCCCCCTTATTTTACAAAAATAAAAACAGAGAAAACTCATAATAAGAGTAGACACAACACAACAAACCTAAACTTCAAATATTATTTGTGCACTGAAATTGCATTGATTAACCCATAGTGCGCTTACATTTAAACGATTCCATTTCTTTCCTACATAATAGGAGTTTGCACATCTAATACCATTCCAATATTTTATGTGTATATTTAAAAATAACATGTTTTTCAGGAAAGTAAACACGAGGTTCCACAAAACAACAAACACATGAAGACAACACATTTTCTCTTATTGATAACCAAACAATAAAACACTCCAGCAAAAAAAAGTTTTAAAGCAAACACATGTTCAGATCACCCCACTGCAGCAAACACATCTTTCTAAAGCACACACATTTTCAAAAAGCACTTTAATACACACCATAACTGATTACAAAAGCATTGTAAATAAAATCACATTAATACTGCTCTGAGATCATTCTTTGATTTTCAGTGCAGGAAGTATACTTAGTGATTCTATATCATGCACCTCACTGAAATACATTTTCTTTCCTAACAAACAACTTCCAACAATTGATCACACAAAAAAAATTACAAATCCACATTAACAACATATTAAAAACACTTTCAAGAAACCATTGACAAACCACTGATTAATGCCAGTCATGCACATCTAATACCATTCCAATATTTTATGTGTATATTTAAAAATAACATGTTTTTCAGGAAAGTAAACACGAGGTTCCACAAAACAACAAACACATGAAGACAACACATTTTCTCTTATTGATAACCAAACAATAAAACACTCCAGCAAAAAAAAGTTTTAAAGCAAACACATGTTCAGATCACCCCACTGCAGCAAACACATATTTCTAAAGCACACACATTTTCAAAAAGCACTTCAATACACACCATAACTGATTACAAAAGCATTGTAAATAAAATCACATTAATACTGCTCTGAGATCATTCTTTGATTTTCAGTGCAGGAAGTATACTTAGTGATTCTATATCATGCACCTCACTGAAATACATTTTCTTTCCTAACAAACAACTTCCAACAATTGTTCACACAAAAAAAATTACAAATCCACATTAACAACATATTAAAAACACTTTCAACAAACCATTGACAAACCACTGATTAATGCCAGTCATGTTTTGTCACAGGTAACATGAACTGCATAGTGTGAGTTTCTGCAGTCAAAATGAGAAAAGTAGGCAAAATGGTGGGTTTCATAGTTTCCAAAATCAAAAGCAGAAAAAGAGGACTATATTGTAAGAAAACAAATAAAATGGCTGACACATATTCACTGCAACCTATCACAAAGAAGTACACATTTACAACATTCAAACTAGCTAATTAGAAACACTGAAACACATACAAAACAGTTCCGAGCATCTCTAGTAGCAGCGGCTACAAATCTTTCTTGTAGTCGCGGCTACATGTAAATAACACACACAGACACAATTCTGTTACATCCACATACAAATCTGAATATTGCACAGAAAATGTGTAGTCCAATCGACGCAGCTATAACAGCAGCCGTGTCTATCAGAACAACTAATGAAAAGGCAAAAAAGCATTGACGTGTCCACGCACGTGCTTGTTATAGTCACGGTTATAGAGAAACCTCACTGGTTAGGCTGTTATTACCCCTGGCTAAAACACATCCATGAACACTGGATGTGCAGTTTGCTGGTATACTGCCGCGGCTGCACAGGGTACCCATTTTAACCATGGGTAGCAACGCCGCGCACTGGGTGGGTATTGGATAGTCACAGCTAAACACAACAGCCTGTTGCTGTGGCTAGGCGCGATCCTCACAAGACCAATCACTCCCTTTTTTCAAATAGCCATGGTCCTTCCATACTAAACCCCTCTCGTAGCCACGGATATCAAATATCCATGGACACTCGACGTGCCATTTGCCTGTATATAGCCACAGATGCACAAGGTAATGCGGGTAGTAACGTCATGCTACGGGTAGGTGCTGGGTAGTCGCGGTTATTCGATAAAAAAATATATATATATATCTAACTATGGAATATGAATGACAAAAGAGACAGTAGTGATACAATGGTAGTTAATAAGAGTTATGTAAAATACATGATAATAATGATAGCACGTGTGCTAAAATACTACACTGTGTTTACTCGGAAACAGTCCTTTTAAAGACTACTTATCACATATGAATAAACAAATCCAATGAAATTACATCAAAAAACTTGGGTAAGTTAAGTAAACATACAGATCTAGAAAGGATGGAGTAGATAAAGTCAATTTGGAAAAAGTAGGAAGCACCAATCCCTCCCCTTTATTATAGCCACAGCTATAAGGATTCTTTGAAAAATAAATCTGAGTATGGAATATAAATGACAAAAGAGACAATAGTGGTACAATGGACTCAAAAGGTGTCAATACAATAAATGACTGCTCATGGAGTTATTTAAAGTGGATGATGATAAGGTAGTTCCAGCATTCATGGGAGACCTGTAGGATATTTTGTGTAGATTTGGGGTCTGGCAGTATTTTCTTACTGCCAAAGAAGAGTGGTAATTTGGTGATGACTTATCCTTGCATTTAGATTGGGTTTGGCCTTACCTCCTTTCAGTGACCATGTCTTATTACACTATATGGGATAATTTAGTAGTATAAACTATTGGTGGTCATTTCTAGTGGTGAGCATAACTTTCCTGTTCTATTTATGGCCCCAACATACACAAAACCTTCCTTATTCTTATAATGTTCTTGTGATCTATAGAGAGCGTTGGACCTACATTCAGAAACACCACAATTTCACATAGAGCATTATCCTGTGGTGTTATCCTGATTTATCTACATCAGTGAACTCTGCTTCCATAGGCCTCATTACTGATTCATTACTGGTTCAAGGACCCCGAGTAATCTATATTTTGTATTAGATTTCCCCCAGACACCATGCACTGGTTGAACACACGCACACAACTATTCATCACTGCTACGTCTATCTATTCCATCTGCCTGGGAAACATGACAAATGTACTACCTAAAAAAAATCTTATTCCAAAGGCACCAAGAAAAGAGAAAAACAAAACTCTATACACGTTCTGCTTTTATATTGTGTGTATTAGAAACAATTGCAATTCAAAGTAACATCTTACCAGCCTGTTATTCTCTGTAATAAAAAACAAGAAAAGAAACAATACAAATCATAAGGTATGGTCACGATGTGAAGGAGTCTTTTGGAAGAAAATATTGCAAATTCCTCAAGGAACGTCAACGGCCTGTGTGCTGTATGAAGTAGGGGTTTCATCACTCAATGCACGGATTGCCTGGAACAATTTGCCCCTGTTTAGAAAAACGAACGCAGAAGCAAACTTACCATCTGTTAAAATTTTAAGTCAAAAGAAGAGTATAAGGCAATCTGCATTAGATGAATGGAAGAGCCAGTGCAAAGAGATTCTTGCGCAGGTGGGGTCAGATGCCGGACCTCTCCCCTCAGGGCTTCCCTCTGTCCCTGGGCATCTATAGAAATTGATTCCCTCAGATTGTCCAGGGCCGCCTGTCTGTCCCTGTTGGACGCCAACATGTCCTCCCTGACTGATTGGCAAATGGAGTCTATTACCTGCTGTAGTAGCTCCATCTGCCTTTCTGGGGGGAAAATGGAAGTGGCCACCCACTCTATAGCTTGAGCAATCATTTCTGATGATGCTGCCTGTTGGTTGGCCATACCGTAAATGGATTGCTCCCATGCGGTATTGCCTGGTGGCGGACGGCCACCGCGTTGGTGGGCACCACACCTGTCTGGGGCAAGGCGAACTGCGCCTTGCTGTGTCGGCACTGCCTGAGGCTGCAGGACTGCATTTCCCCTCTGAACTGCTGGCCCAGGAACAGGATCAGATGATGCGGAGAGTGGCCCTGCATCCGTAACCACCACAGGCGCACCTACCAACACTGACATTCCCATAGTGGGCTCTTCCCCTGGTGCAGGTGGGTCAGACAGAACAGTATCCCTTCCATGAACACATACCTGCGAATCCACATAGGCCTCATCCGAATCAACACCTGAAAAGAGTTCTGGGGAGGTGCAGCCAGGGACACCCCTGGACAGTAGGGAATACTGTAATACCTAAATCCCGGGGCGCTGAATGCATTGGATGAAGCACATGGGTGGGCCAAAACACTCAGGCACACACACCCTGACATGGCACTCAACCAGAACCCCTCCCACAAACAACATACACATGGATCACACACACATGCATGTGCACTCACCAGACAATGCCTCGTAATCTGGCAGCTCTCCCACACCTTGGATCTGCTCCTCTGTGACGTAGGTCCCAGCAACATGCTCATGTAGAGTGAGTTCTATGTCCTCTTGTGGAGACCCACCTCCAGTCACCAGAGTTGCTGCATGACTTGAGGCCAGCTTTTTCTTAGCCCTACGCTTAAGGTCGTTCCAGCGCTTGTAGCACTCAACAGCTGTGCGCCTCATAAACCCAAGGGCACTTATGCTGTCCGCGATGGACTGCCAGTGTGCCTGACGTCGAGCAGGTGTAATCCTACACCCTGAAGTGACCAACATTTCGGCGTCATGTTCGGACACATACTGCACAAGTGCATCCAGTTCGGCATCATTGAAGCTAGGCTTCCTTGGCGTGCAGGACCATGTAGCCGTGTCGGGGTCATCAGCCTGTACTGGACGAGCACTCTTCCTCTTTCTTTTTGTGGGTGGTGGGGATCCGGAGTGCCCTACGTTGCTCTGGACACTAGGGGCAGGAGCACCGGTGGACTGTGTAGTAGTAGTGTGCGATGGCACACTGACCACATGACTTTCTGCAGGCACTAGCTGAAGTGTGATGATGGCAGGGGGTACCTCAGTCTGATTTACCGGGACCAACACTGTCCTTGCTGGGGGAGTCAGAGCTGGGGTGGACGGAGCTGCAGCTGCCCCTGCAGCCTCCCACCCCGCCTACTCGGGGCAGCAGATGACATGGCTGCCCCTGTACCACGTGGCCTGGTGACACTGGCTTGCGCCGCCACCCGTGGCCTATACTTGGCGACCTGGAAGTCAGCCTGTGAGACACCCTGTGCTAGGTCAGGTGCCACAACGGGCCGGTCCAACAAGGGCTGAGCAGGGATGGTGTCAGCCACGTTTCCCTCAACCATGGGGGTGGGATGTGTGTCCCTGACTGGTCCTCCACACGTGGGGGGCTAGGGGGAGTCTGCAAATCCTGGCCACGTCCCCTACTGCGCCCACCACGCCCACCTCTTGAAGCTCGGCCACCTTTGCCACCCTTACCACTTGCTCGCCTCCCAGCCATGGCACTGATGGAGTTGTGCGTATGGGAGTTGCAGTGGACAATTGTCCTGGGTAATTGGGGGTCAAAGGGGTAGGATACTAGATGGAATTCGTACCCAAGTGCTCTAGCAAGGCTGTATGGAACCCCTGGGGAAAGATGACGGGTCACGCAATGCACAGGCACCCTAAAACAGAAAATGACGTGCACGCGACCCCTCGTAGACCACGTGCGTGGGAAAAAGGAACCTGCACTACGCTGTGGCACCCAGAAACACAAAAATGAACGTATGCGTGTCACACGCAGCCTACAATGACCCCTGAAGGGGTACGCTACACACGGGGCTAGCACAGTTGGTAAATATGTGTGCGACTCACCGTCTGCCTGGGAAAAGAGCGTGAAAAATACGCGCGTGTGCACGTTGGCAACACCCCCGCCAAAAGAAGAATTGCACACTGTCTGAGGAGACAGGACAAAAGGAGAAGTCAACGCTGTTTGAGGAAACAGGTCGAAGAGAAAATCAGAAAAATACTGACAGAGGTAACAGGGAGTACGAACTAGAAACGCTGTGAAGTAAATCGCGTGTGAACCGACAAGAAGTACAGATTTCACCCACCTGCTCTCCACGGGAAGCACGTACAAGGAAATGACGTACTACATGCACCTTTTAAACCGCACCACACGGCCAACGTCACTTCCGCGTATACGCACTGAGGCACTATCCTCCGATTACGCGGGCTGACACTCGGACGTGCAGTTTTTGGTCTTGTAACATTCCCCCGGGTACAGGGACACGCCCGCGCGTGTCACGTCACAGACGCGCCTGCGCTGTCAGGGCCTTTGGTCCAATGGAATCGCGTACACAGGCCAATCGCGTGTGGAACTTCTCGCGCACCTCTGGAATACATGCACACGCTCCCCCAGGCCCGATCGCATGTGGAACTTCTCGCGCACCTCTGAAATACACGCGCCCAGGCCAATCGCGTGTGAAACTTCTTGCGCACCCCTGAAATACACGCGCCCAGGCCAATCGCGTGTGGAACTTCTCGCGCACCCCTGAAATACACGCGCCCAGGCAAATCGCGTGTGGAACTTCTCGCGCACCCTTGAAATACACACGCCCAGGCAAATTGCGTGTGGAACTTCTCGCGCACCCCTGAAATACACGCGCCCAGGCAAATCGCGTGTGGAACTTCTCACGCACCCCTGAAATACACGCGCCCAGGCAAATCGCGTGTGGAACTTCTCGCGCACCCCTGGAATACACGCACACGCCTCCCCAGGCCCATTCGCGTGTGGGCCTTCTGTGGTGCACATTTTCTTCCTGCGCAGGGACGCTAACGCCTGCTTTCGTGTGGCAGACATGTATGGGCCTCTGCGCATCTTTGTCCGTGCGCTGTTTTTCCCAATTCGATTCCATGAATACGTGTTGTAGGCGAGCGTGTGGGCGTTCTGCGCACTTTCCTCCTGTACTTCCCCCGTGACGCCCACATTTTCACGAGTTGTTCCCCATTCTGAGTGTGACGCCCCGTGTTACGCCTACTTTTACTATGTGCGCCGCGCTATGTGCGAATTCGCTGTGGCCTTATTGCACGGCGTTCGGTGACCTGTGCGCCAGCGTGCGCCAGCATGCGCCGCACACTTTTTCAGCGCACATCCCACATTTTGCGCGTGCACGGACTTCCTTGAATAGATGTGCAATGTTTTCTGTGCGATATTCGCACTTGCACTGCGATAATCGCACTTGCACTGTGATTTTCGCTATTTCACTGCGAATCGCATGTTTTCGCACGCATGCGCCGTTTTTTCGGCGCACGTTGATTCCATGAATCGGCCTGTTAGTATATAGCACAATACTAATTTCACCCTTTTACCAAAAATAAAATATCTATGTATTCAAAAATATTTCGCCCTCTTTCTTTCGCTTTCTGAAAAAAGCACATGTTAGAGAGAAAACAAACATACATAAAGCATCACTGATCATTTAACATATTTCAACTTTGTAAAAATAATTTCATTAATTTCAGCCCACTTTTAATGACCATCACATAGTCTTTTTATTCACATCTATTCCATTACAAAAATCACTTCTATTTTTATTTCTCTGTTATTGGGCCCTATAAATAGACTCATGTGTTTTCTTTCATGTATTTAAGGGACCTGATCTGTTTCTACATGCTTGAGCCTCCTTACTTCATGTTTGGGGTGCCAGGGCTTAATTTGGTTAACATGAATAAATTGTTCTGTTACCGTTTCACCGGACCCTGCCAGGCTGCTAGAAGTTTAGGTTTTTCTGTTTACCTTTTCCAAAATGAAATTTATACACCTGATCGCCCACACAATATTCCTTTACTGACATATTTTTATCATAATATGACTCACTGTCAGCAGCTGTTTCTAAATTTTTCTGTACAAAAGCAAATGCATGTTGTAAATACTTCCTCAGTTCATCAATGTATTCATGAACTGTGGATGCACTCACAAGGGTTTGCTCATGTGTTCTGTATAGTAGGTGTTGTGGTAACACCATTTTCCTACCTGTCAAGACCTCATGGGGGCTAACACCTGTTGCTTTGGCAGGAGTTGACCTGATTGCCATCAAAACCAACGGTAAACGTAAATCCCAGCTGGAACCTGCTTCTGCCACCTTGAGAACACATGGTTCACCAGCAATGTGGCTGCTGTTTGCGCACTTCAATCTGGTGCAGGAATGCATTCAATCCACTTCGACATCAAACATACCACACTCAAAATATAACGGTGTCCCCTGCTCGACCTTTTTAAAGGACCTACATAGTCTATTTGCAAATCTGACCATGGGAGAGTTAGGCCTCTTTTCATCAATGGTGCTCTATGCATTGGTGAAGCAGGTTTAAATTGGGCGCATACTAGACATCCTCTGGTATATAATTCCACATCTTGGGGCATATGTGGCCAGTAAGCATAATCTTTTAGTATTTCTAATGTTTTTTGTGAACCTCTATGGCCTGCAGTTATGGCATCATGTGCATGGTGTAGCATTAGTCCTCTGAATGAAAGGGGTACTACCCACTGTATTTGTCCTGTTATGGACTCTCTAATCATGAGTCCATCCTGTAATCTTATTCGTGTTTTGTTCTTTAATAACACCCTCAACTCCTCGTTTCCAATACAATCATTTTCTGTCAAAGAATTTTGTTCGGGATCTATCAAATGATTATAATAGATTCCCAAAATGTGATCATTCTTTTGTGCCTCAATCAAATCTTGGTCTGGCGTGTCATGACTCCACTGCACCACCGGTTGATCTACCTCCTTTGGTGCTTTAGAACGTGTGACTGCATCAATTTGTATTTCACCGATTAAATAATCAATAGGTAGCAATTCTCCCATCACAGCCCCAATCTTAGCCAGGTGGTCTGCCTTATCATTTCCCTCCTTATCCTCTCCTGGTGTTTTTAAATGCCCACGAATTTTTCTCCAGTATATTGTTAACTTATTCTCTGACACCAATTTGTCTATGGCTTGTATCATTTTTCCATGCTTAAGTGGCTTTTTGTTGTATGTAACCATGCCTCTTGCTTTCCAACCAGGCAAATACTCCACAAAGCTATTCCGTGCATAGTCAGAATCAGTCACCAGGACAATTTCACTGAACTTTTTATCAACTGCAGTAGCAATTGCTTTATAAATGGCTGCCAATTCCGCCACCTGACTGCTCCTATCTCCAATCCTCATCCCTATACTGGGGACACCTTCACATTTCAACCAGACATTTCCAATTCCTGCCACTAACTGTTTATTACTGTCATTTTCAATGTGAAAAGCACAACCTCCACATATACAGTTGGCAAATCCTTGCATGTTTTTTCATCAAAAGCTTTGTGTGGTGATTGTTCAAATTCCTGCAAACTAGTTTCTACTTCCATTTCATTTGGTATTTGTTCAGCTGCACAGTCATGTAAGTCAGCTAACCCTTGAGCAATTGGGTTCTTTTTATTTTGTCCATATCTCACTTCTACGGGAAAACCTTGTAATGCCAGCGTCCATGAAGTGATTCTGGATTGCGCTAGATTATCTGATCTAATTCTTTTACTCTCTAAAAATTGCAAAGGTTGATGATTTGTTTCAATAATTACCTTTTCTCCCTGAACAATGGGGCAGAAATGTTGTAGCGCCCACACAGTGGTTAACAGGGCCTTTTCACATTCATTAATTTTCATTTCAACTTGGGAAAATGCCTTACTTGCATATGCAATGGTTTTGTGATTCAAATCGTGTTTTTGTGATAACACTGCTGACATGCAATGTTCAGAAAAACCTATTTCTATAAAGAAATCCCTGTCCTTTATGGGGTATTCTAAACATGGTGCCTTTACAAGACATTCCTTTAAACTAGCCACTGCATCAGACTGCTCTTTTTCCCATTTCCAAGGAGTATTCAGTTTAAGCAGTTTAGTCAAAGGTTGAGTGATTTCTGCATAATTTTCAATGAACTTTCTGTTATAGCCTGTCATCCCTAATAAACTTTTTACTCCTTTCACATTTTTAGGATCTTTTAATCTTTGTATGGCCTCTATTTTCTTCTTTTGTGGATTTAGCCCATGTTCAGTCACTTCATGCCCTAGAAAGTTCACTTTTTTCTTGCACCATTGTGCTTTTTGCAAAGATACTTTGGCGCCTGCTTTCTGCAATTGGCCAAGTACATGTCTTATTTCATCAAAATGGCTTTTCAGGCTTTCATTTTTTATCAGGACATCGTCCACATAAATTATTGTTCCTCTTTCCGCTGCATCCGGCATGGCCTTTCTCAAAAATATGCCAAATTCACTCCCACTATTGATGTACCCGAACGGAGCTCTAAGCCAGGCATATTGAGTCCTGTCAAATGTAAAGGAAAATAAATGTTGTATCTCCTCTGCCAATGGCACGCACCAATATCCAGAGGTGAGATCTAATGTGGTAAATACATTTGAACCATGTACCTGAGCTAGGCCCTGATCAATGAATGGCAGTGGCCATCTAGATACTGGTACTCTTTTATTTAACTCTCTCAAGTCTGCACACAGCCGCCATTGACCATTTGGCTTTAACACACCTAAAATAGGTGTATTGGATGTGCTATGAATGGGCCTGATGATTCCCCGCGATTCTAAATTTTTAATAATCTCTGCCAATGATTCTAAACATGCCAGCGGTAGTCTATACTGGCGTACAAACACTGGATTTCTGCTACACCCTTCTGGTAGTGTGGCCACATGTAAATCAGTTAAACCACAATCATAAGCATCTTTTGCAAATACATCCTTAAACTCCATAAATATCTCCCTCAGATTGTCCCTATCCTTATTGCTTTCACATGCATCCGCTAAGGAGATCTGCTCTTCTACCATTTTGGAAAATTCTGGAAAATCTTCTGGTAATGGAATCTCGGCGCTTTCCTCTAACTGTGTGGCTGTGTCTTTTTGTAAAGCTGCCACTTTTAAATATTTTGGCATATCAGCTTCCACTTCAATGGGCTGATTTTCTGTTTCATTTTCATTTAAATTAAATATTATGCAATCCTCTTGATGGCAGCACACCGTCTCATTTGAATCATAAGGATACACAGAATGAATTTTAAATATTCCTTTGGGCTGAGAGTCCAGGTGTTCTGGCAACTCACCCTTGGCATCTACATACTTTTCAGGAATATTTCCAATCACCATGTTATTTAAATCTGCCGTATAATGTGATTTTTGTATGGCCATTCCTAATGGGGAGTTTTCCTCTAAATGAATATCCTGACAACCTTCATTATTTAATATAATTTTCACAGATCCTTCACCAATATCTACCAATGGAATGTATTCATAATCCAGGCCTTGCTGTTTTATGGATTCATTCAGGCATACAAATGCATCAGAACCTTTCATCTGCTGTCCATTTTTGCATTTCAGTGTTATTGCAAACTGTTTTGTAAATGCAGGAATAATAGTATCTTTCCTCATTTGTAATTCGATTGCATAAGGAACCAGTTGTGCACAATGATAAGCCCTTCTTTTGTCTTCAAATTCAGGTGCCGGACCACCTAGGCGTGACCATATTTTTTGATTAAGGAAATCTAACACCATACACATTCTGTGCATGATGTCATTTCCCATGTAAAATTCATTTTGTGCTCCACTCACTATCCATACATTATGGTAAATTGTTTTCTGCCCAATGCTAATTTTAAGCATGCATCTGCCTGCAATTCGGTTTTCAAAGTCTGGACTGTCCAACCCAGAAACATATTGGTTTTTAATCCTAAATCTCGGGATTTCTTCCCTCTCCATTATTTTTTGCAACAATTTCTCATTAATGAAACTCCTTTCATGTTCAAGCGCTAAAGTGGCTTTTATTGTTTTAAAATAGTCATTTATACCAACATGAACCCATGGTTGCTTATCTTCCATGTGTATTTCTGCCAGAGTGGTAATGTGTTTTTCTGAGTCTGTTTTAGGAGTAATATTCTGTTTGCATGTTTTCTCTTTTAAATAAAAACGTAATGTGTGCTCATCTATGGCAGTCTGCCAATTTTTCCTTGGGTCCAAGTATATTTGTACAGGTAGTTTTTCATTGTCGCTCTGCATTTTGTCTTGACACATTAATATAACAGTGACACTAGGTATGCAGCTATTCTGGAGATATACCTCCACAGCATCATTTGTTTTGGCAACGGTGTGACATTCATTTATATTGCTGTTTTGTGATTTTAGTTTCTTAGGCCTCAATGGTTTTTTGGTTAAGGACCACAGCACTCCATTCACTCCATCTATTAGAGGAGACAATCTTTTCAGACAATCTGTCCCCATCAGAAATGGAATTTCACAAATAGATGTGATCAATACCTCTTGTTTCATTCTGTGCTTTCCTATTTTTATGTCAACCTCAGTTACACCTATGATGGGCACCTCCTCCCCATTAAAGTTATGCACTGGGCCTTGATTTTCCTTCACTGTGATCTGACTCTGTGGGGGTCTCCCTTCATTGATACTCTTTACCAGCTCCTTGGACATAATTGTGGCCTGTGCGCCAGTGTCAATCATAGCAAAGGTGTGGCATTTTTCTTCTACAGTGATGGGTGCATAATATCTGTCCTCAACTTCCTCTAATACACATAAGAAATGTGAATTCTTACTGATTTCAGGGCTCACCTTTCTCAGGTCTTTTTCACTTTTGGCTAAACACATTGGTAAATGGAAAGACATTTTTCCCTCCTTTTTACCCATTTCTGCGCGAGAGATTTTATTCATTTCTCCATGATCAGAGGTTTTTTTGGAGTGTGGCCACTGTTCGCCCATCCATCTGGGTAACATCAGAGACCACATTACAATCCTCCAACTGAACATGTGTAACAACATCATTCAGCAATTTGTCATTTTTTAATTCTGTGCATTTGTGATCATTTAGTGTGATAGCAGCCCTTTCAGCCTCTTCAAAAATATGTGGCTCAAAGAATTCTTCAGGTGATTGACTTGTACCCGCCTTTTGAGTATTTCCTTTTTCTGTCTGTGTTTGGTCATTGTTTTGCTTGCCCAGGGAAGGAGCTATAGCATCCCCACTTACTCCCTGTTCACTGGTATTCCCCATACATGAGTCATTTTTCTTAAGTCTGTCCCTTTGTTCTTTTGGAATTCCTAATGTTTCTTTTTCATTTGTGCAAATCTTTACTGTTTTATTTAGCTCTAGGTTAAATCGTACCTCTTTTTTAGAAGTATTTGCACTTTCTGTCACAAGTTCATTTACTGGCACTTTCATTTTTAATCCATTAGGCATCTCAGAGTCGTTATGCAAAATTATATCAGAGCAATCTGTCATTTTGGCACTACAGTTATCATGAGTACTTAGTCACTTTTCGGAAGCCCCCGGTCAATGCTATGGCCATCCGCCCCCTCTTTGGAAGGTTGTTTTTGCGCTGTACAGAGCTTTCCTATTTGCTCAGCTAACATTTTCACTTGGGCCTCAAGGCATTGGAACCTTTCCATCTCTCTAGGATCCTCTTTCTGTGGCCTAGGTCGATATTGGTTGTTTTCCCCCTGATTGGATCTATTCTGATACCTCTCAGGTGATTGATGTCGGTTGGGATGGTTTCTGAACTCTTGATTCATTTGTGGAGGGGAGCGGGTTGCACCCATCCTTTGATTATAGTCCTCTGGTGGGGAATCATTGTACTGGCGTGGATTGTAGTTCACGTTTTGCCTCATGTCCTGTCTCTCAGATTGTGGGTACTGGCCCCTAGGTTGATTTCCATTATCAGTAAATCGATCCACATATCGGGGCCTATCCTGATTACCATATATCATGGTGTTGGGATCAAATCTGCTCTGTGTCCCCAATGACTGGTAGGGACCATCATTTCTTTGATCTTGATTTTGTCTCTGGTTATTGTTCATACCTGCCATATCAGGCCGGTATCCTACCCGGGGTCTGTCCCCTAAATACCTAGGGCTGATGTAGCTCTCTCTATTACTAGGATCATGTGATTGGAACATTGGTACAGGAAATGGCGATCTTTGTTGATTACCCCTTTGTTCAGGTGTCACATTATTTTTACCTTGGCTTTGAGCAGACTCAAGGGACATTTTGGCTCCCCTGATTTCCATCACTGTGGCTGAGGGTTCTTTAGATTTTGGTCTAGTGTCTTTCATTTTATCATTTTCTCTACCCTGACAATAGAGTACCTCATTTAGTTTTGTGCTTTGGTGTACAATCCATTCAAGTAACTTGTCACGGTCAAATTCACGGACTAACTGTGATATGATGTCTTTCTGTAGCGCATAGAAGTAGGCAGTTTTAAACTCATTGGAATTGGGGTCAAAAGATACATCAAAATGAGAAAAAGCCCTTTTTAAGTCTTGCAAAAACTGGCGAGGGAATGTAGAAGGCCCAGCAGTGATTGTGTAAGCAACTTTCTTCGCCTCCTGTAATAACTGGAAAGGAGAAAAATGACGTCTAATCTCTTTATCAAACTCAGCCCATGTCTATCCTGCTGTTCGTTTAATCCCCTTATGATACTGGATGTGGGAGCATCTAGAGTTAAATGAAAATACTGTCTGTATTGTTCCTTAGGTATCTGGAGGTCTTTAAATATGTCATGCACCACTTCTAAGTGATCCTCTATGCAGCATTCCCCTCCCTTTTTAAACGGTTTGATCAGAGCTTTGATGGATTTCATTATCTTTATGTGGCTACTCGTTGCAATACACGGAATTGCACTACTTGGTGATTCAACCCTGGTTTCAGGTGTATGGGACTGGTGGCAGCCCCCAATGGGTGTATCAAATCCCCCAAGGGCGCTGCAACCAAGTTCAGTCACCGGCCCAATCACTGGGGCACTAGCTCTTTGGGTATAAATAGGATTCATTTCAACTCCATTGAATTTGGTGCCCTGCAGTCTATCCTGGGACCTGGAAATGCACATTCGCTGTTCCAAATCCTTACACTTCTTACGGAGCCTGTCTACCTCTTTTTGCAAATAGTTGTTTTCATCACTCATTTTATTAATTACCTCCTGCATATCGCACATTTGCATTTGGCATTCATTGAATTCTTTGTTTCTCTTGTCTCTTTCTTGAAACATTTTAACCATTTCCTGTTCAACATTTTGAAGATCACTTTCTTTTTCACAATGTTCTTTTTGTAAAATCTGCATTTCCAAAACAACCTCATCTTTGTCTTATCTAATATGGTCTACCAATGTTTTTAAATGTACCAATTCTTGTTCACTATCCTCAAACTGTTTCTTGCTTTTGGACAATTGAGTATCAAGATCCTTACATTTTAACTGCATGTGTTTTTGATATACCTCCAATTCTGCTCTTAACATTTCCTCCTTTTTACTTGACCCATCTAGGTCTGCTTTTAACCTGTCAATCAGCTTAGTGTCATGTTCTTGCATTCGCAGGGACATAGTCAAAATAAACCATGTCTTGGCGCATAGCCGTATCAGACAATCTTTCTCTGCATGTTTATCAGCTGCATTTAATAATCTCAGAAGGCAGACCTGAATTATGCTGCATTCTGCAAAAATGCTGTCTAGTGGTTCTTTCTGTACTTCACCATAAATGCGCTCATGCCATTCTGTGGCATTATTTGATGACCATGTCCCATGTGCATATAACTTTGCCTCCAGAAATTGCACTAGTTCTGAGAATGTGGCTTCAATTTGAGACATTCTGAAATTCGCTTTTAGTGACACACTGCTATTATGAAATGGGTTCCCTCTAATGCATGGATGGTAGTGTGAGACACACTTGCCACACCCAGTAGGTGCTCTATGATCACTTTCCCGGCCTGCAACGCACCATAAATATGTAGGATATTTTGTGTCGATTTGGGGTCTGGCAGTATTTCCTTACCGCCAAAGAAGAGTGGTAATTTGGTGATGACTTATCCTTGCATTTAGATTGGGTTTGGCCTTAACTCCTTTCATATGGGATAATTTAGTAGCATACACTATTGGTGGTCATTTCTAGTGGTGAGCATAACTTTCCTGTTCTATTTATGACCCCAACATAAACAAAACCTTCCTTATTCTTATAATGTTCTTGTGATCTGTAGAGAGCCTTGGACCTACATTCAGAAACACCACAATTTCACATAGAGCATTATCAATAACCTGTGGTGTTATCACTGATTTATCTACATCAGTGAACTATGTTTCCATAGGCCTCATTACTGATTCATTACTGGTTCATGGACCCCCAGTAATCTATATTTTGTATTAGATTTCACCCAGACACCATGCACTGGTTGAACACATGCACACAACTATTCATCACTGCTACGTCTATCTATTCCATCTGCATGGGAAACATGACAAATGTACTACCTAAAAAAAAATCTTCCCCGTGACATAAAATATTATTCCAAAGGCACCAAGAAAAGAGAAAAACAAAACTCTATGCACGTTCTGCTTTTATATTGTGTGCATTAGAAACAATTGCAATTCAAAGTAACATCTTACCAATCACAGTGTGTTGTTCTCTGTAATAAAAAACAAGAAAAGAAACAATACAAAAATCGAGCAACATTCACTTTGCAACATTATCATATGACAAATTAAACGCATGGGATTTCTTCTGCTTTGCTATCCTAACTGCTTTCGCATTTTAGAACACATTTGCCAAGCAATCACATAAAAATAACCTCACTTGAACTTGGCTGCTTACCAAAAGATTTGTGGTTTTCTCCCCAAGGCGATTTCCCTCAGAAGAGCGGACCGGTCGGCAGGGGTTGCCTTCGTAATCTCAGTGTCTAAAGTGTGTGTGGCGAGAACATAGGGTTCTCAAGCCAATGTTAAGACACCCAGATCATCCATCTCTGGAGCCCAGCAAAAGCAATCTGATTTTCCCTCTGTCATTCTTTCCACAGCAAAACTCTGTCCCGTCCCATTCTGCCTATTTGGCATATCTGCAGATATACTTCCTTCCAGTCATATTAGCAGAACATGTATTCTTTTAACACCCTCCTGTCCCAAACAATGGTTGCTTCAGATTATAATAACTGTATCTTTTTTGATATCCTGCTGCCTCCCTGTTTCTGCATTCAGCACAGCAAGAGAACAGAAGAGAGAAAAATCCAGTGCATATTTAAAACGAATTTCAAAATATCTATTTTCACCTCACTTTGTACATGGGACTACATTATAATGTTAATGAGTTAGCATTATTGATTATTGATTAGTAGTTAATGTAGTCCTCTATGCATGAGGGAATCCAGAAAAAGAAACAAAAATGATGCACTTTTACTCCCTGTAGAAAGAAAAATAAATATGCCCATTTACTCCCTGTAGCTTCATATTGGGCTTTGGCTGCATTATGAATTCCACACCTTACATGCCCCCAGCCATATATTCACCTGTTATATTGGCAACACAAAGATGACTATATGTATGTGCCACATTATTGCTGGTGACAGAATGCTATCACATTCAGTGAGGTGCTATAAACTTCAAAGCGCTATACTTCAAAGTACGATAAATTATACTATAGACCACAACCAATTATGGACTTCAAACAACAACATGCAGTTCTACAGACCCAATTTCTATAGACAACTGATGTCATAGATCCAACAACTCATAACATTAAAATGAATGAAAAACAGACATTGATAGGTCTATAATTATAAAGTTATCACTGTCTAAAGAAGCCTTCTTAAAAAGGGGAGTGACCCAAACTTGTTTCAACTTTTAATAAAAGAGGAGGTTCTAAAATATATATTGATAATGCATTTGAATATTGCAGATGACACAATAGCATAGCCTTTGGTGGACTCCAAATGGCAGGGATCACCAGAACAGTTCATGTGGATTAAACCCAATATGATCAGTTTAGTATCTGAAACGGAGAGGTCCATGAAAATTACAGTGTCTGGAAAACAAGCTGCATAGGAAGCCATGGATTCCAAGTAAGAGATAACCTTATTAGAAGTGATGCATACAGTTGCATTCAAATGTGAAGTGTATTTATAAGTGGTGATGTAAATGGTGGCAACATTGTCTACAAGGGCTATCAAAATAGCATCTCATATTTACTTGATTTTGGTAATAAAGGACCATATATCTGCGCCTGATTACACCTGTTTGTGGACATATACATAGTATTAGTTTGAAAAATGGTTGTTTTTATTTATTGAAACACTTTAAAAGGGCTTTAGAGGAATTATCTGCTTGCAGAGTCCTCTCTTATAAAAATGAAATCTCAGCCTCAGTTAGATCTGTTTTACATTTGGCACGTTGGCATTTTAATCTAAGGCAATTAGCCTGATTAGGATTCCTCCTTCATCTGGTGCAACCTTGCCAATAGTTTGAGTGATAATAGAGCTTTAAGAGTCCATCAGGGCCGCTGCATCTGTACATTCAAGCAAGGCTATAAGTGCCTATGAGTTATCAAAGACATGATTTAGGGGGTAATTCATAGAATTCAGCGCACAAGTGGTGTACGCGGCTGGCGCACAGTGTGCGTGTGCGAATCTCTGCGCCAGCCGCGTGCTCTAAAATCTATTTGCACGCACAGCGCATTCATGGATTTTAGCTACCAAAACCAGCCGTGGCGCACAGTGGCGCAGCGACCCTGCAGCAGCTCCAGTTATGCCCCCAAGAACGCCCCTCGCCCAAGGAAAAGCCATCAAAATACCCAATCCAGCGCAAAGGGCTGCACTAACCCTGTACCAGCATACAGGGCCCCCACACAGCACACGGCAAGCGGGGAACGTGTATTACTGGGGTTCGCAGGAAGTCTCACACGCGATAGGCCCTGTGCGAGTGGGGTACATGTATTGCTGGGATGCGCGGGAGGTTTCACACACGATCAGAGTGGGGTATGTGTAAATCGGGGGTGCCCGGGAAGTTCCACACATGATTGGCCTTGTGCGAGTGGGTTACGTGCATTCCTGGGGTGCGCGGGAGGTTTCACACGCGATCGGAGCGGGGTATGTGTAAATCAGGGGTGCGCAGGAAGTTCCACACGCGATTGGTCCTGTGCGAGTGGAATATGTCTATTCCTGGGGTGCGTGTGAAGTTTCACACGCGATAGGCCCTGTGCGAGTGGGGTACGTGTATTCCTGGGGTGTGCGGGAAGTTTCAAACGCCATAGGCCCTGTGCGAGTGGGGTGCGTGTATTCCTGGGGTGTGCGGGAAGTTTCACACGCGATCGGAGCGGGGTACGTGTAAATCGGGGGTGCGCTGGAAGTTCCACACGCGATTGGCCCTGTGCGAGTGGGATACGTGTATTCCTGGGGTGCACGGGAGGTTTCACACGCGATCGGAGTGGGGTACGTGTAAATCGGGGGTGCGCTGGAAGTTCCACACGCGATTGGCCCTGTGCGAGTGGGGTACGTATATTCCTGGGGTACGTGTGAAGTTTCACATGCGATAGGCCCTGTGCGAGTGGGGTATGTGTATTCCTGGGGTACGCGTGAAGTTTCACACGCGATAGGCCCTCTGCGAGTGGGGTACGTGTATTCCTGGGGTGCGTGGGAAGTTTCACACACAATAGGCCCTGTGCGAGTGGGGTGCCTGTATTCCAGGGGTGCGCGGGAAGTTTCACACGCGATCGGAGCGGGGTACGTGTAATTTGGGGGTACGCGGGAAGTTTCACACGCGATTGGCCCTGTGTGAGTGGGGTACGTGCATTCCTGGGGTGCGTGGGATGTTTCACACACGATTGGCCCTGTGTGAGTGAGGTACGTGCATTCCTGGGGTGCGCGGGAGGTTTTACACGCGATCGGAGCGGGGTACATGTAAATCGAGGGTGCGCGTGAAGTTTCACACGCGATTGGCCCTGTGCAAATGGGGTACGTGTATTCCTGGGGTGTGCAGGAAGTTCCACATGCGATAGGTCCTGTGCGAGTGGGGTACGTGTATTCCTGCGGTGCGTGGGAAGTTTCACACGTGATAGGCCCTGTGCGAGTGGGATACGTGTATTCCTGGGTTGCGCGGGAAGTTTCACACACGATAGGCCCTGTGCGAGTGGGGTGCGTGTATTCCCGGGGGGTGTGGGAAGTTTCACACGCGATTGGAGCGTGGTACGTGTAATTCGGGGGTGCGCGGGAAGTTTCACACGTGATTGGCCCTGTGTGAGTGGTTTACGTGTATTCCTGGGGTGCGCGGGAGGTTTCACACGCGATCGGAGCGGGGTACGTGTAATCAGGGGTGCACGGGAAGTTCCACACGCGATTGGCCCTGTGCTAATGAGGTACGTGTATTCCTGGGGTTCGCAGGAAGTGTCACACGCGATAGGCCCTGTGCGAGTGGGGTACGTGTATTCCTGGGGTGCGCGGGAAGTTTCACACGCGATAGGCCCTGTTCGATTTTGCTGTCAGAGCGGGGTACGTGAATTTCGGGGGTGCGAGGGGAGTCCTACACGTGAATTGCCAGTGTGGGTCCTCCCAGGTGTTCCCTCTACACCCTCCACGGCCCCTGCAAGGCAGCCCACACCACAGGGGACTACCCTGCACCCCTGGTCATATCCCGCAGGCAGCCCATCCACCATGGGCATTCCCCCCAGCCAAGCCACATGTCACCTTGCACTACTGATCACCAACTCATGTCCCCCAGCACCCCCACCTCCCAGCAGTCAGGGGCACCTGCCAGCAGGTCCCCACTCATGTCCCACACATGTCCCCCAGCACCCTACCCCCCAGCATTCAGGGCACCTGCAAGTAGGCCCCCACTCATGTCCCCCAGCATCCCCACCCCCCAGCAGTCAGGGTCACCTGCCAGCAGGCCCCCACTCATGTCCCACACATGTCCCCCAGCACTCCCACCCCCCAGCAGTCAGGGTCACCTGCCCGCAGGCCCCCACTCATGTCCCACTCATGTCCCCCAGCACCCCCACCCCCCAGCAGTCAGGGTCACTGCCAACAGGCCCACACTCATGTCCCACAGCACCCCCACCCCCAAGCAGTCATGGTCACCTGCCAGCAGGCCCCCACTTATGTCCCCCAGCACCCCCACTCCCCAGCAGTCAGGGTCACCTGCCAGCAGGCCCCCACTCATGTCCCACACATGTCCCCCAGCACCCCCACCCCCCAGCAGTCAGGGTCATCCGCCAGCAGGCCCCCACTCATGTCCCATTCATGGCCCCAGGACCCCCACCCCCCAGCAGTCAGGGTCACCTGCCAGCAAGCCCCCACTCATGTCCTCCAGCACCCCCACCCCCCAGCATTCAGGGGTACCTGCCAGCAGGCCCCCACTCATGCCCCCCATCACCCTCACCCCCCAGCAGTGAGGGTCACCTGCCAGCAGGCCCCCACTCATGTCCCCCAGCACCCCACCCCCAGCAGTCAGGGTCACCTGCCAGCAGGCCCCCACTTATGTCCCCCAGCACCCCCACCCCCAGCATTCAGGGGCACCTGCCAGCAGGCCCCACTCATGTCCCCCAGCACCCCCAGCCCCCAGCAGTCATGGTCACCTGCCAGCAGTCCCCCACTCATGTCTCACTCATGTCCCCCAGCCCCCCCACCCCCCAGCAGTCAGGGTCACCTGCCAGCAGGCCCCCACTCATGTCCCACTCATGTCCCCCAGCACCCCACCCCCCAGCAGTCAGGGGCACCTGCCAGCAGGCCCCCGCTCATGTCCCACTCATGTCCCCCAGCACCCCCACCTCCCAGCAGTCAGGGTCACCTGCCAGCAGGCCCCCACTCATGTCCCCCAGCACCCCCACCCCCCAGCAGTCAGGGTCACCTGCCAGCAGGCCCCGACTCATGTCCCACTCATGTCCCCCTGCCCCCATGTAATGAAGATCCTCAATCATGCGCCTAATGGCCAGCCACATCACACCCCATGCCACCCCAGCCCAAAGACCCAACCAAGTATTGCATCCAACCACATAGAAATGCCCATTACATGATACAACCCGAATGGCAAGTATGGAAATGAACACATGTCCGTCACACACACACAATGGGTTCAAGTGAATGTGAAAACCCACATCATGACATGCATGAAATCAATGAGAGAATACCCCACACCGAAGTATGAAACAAAAATGTATTGAATCCAAAATGAATGTAATGAAATGAAAACACACAATAATGTGAAGAGGAAATAAAATGCAGCATGTCCAGAAAATAATACAAAATATGAAATCAGAATCCAAATAAATCCAAATGAAAATGTGTCCAAAGTCTCAGTCCAACAAAGCAAATCCAAGGGAAAAAAATAAGTGAAATCTATTGCTCCATGGTGAAATGAAAACAAAAAAAAGAAAATCCACTGTTCAACTATATACAAATCACCAATCCAGGGTCCATGAGCCCAACAAATGAAATCATACCTACAAAAAAGACTACCTAATAAAGAACTATATACAAAAACGTGGTGCATTGTCCAATCGCCCCAAAATAAACAAAAACAGAAAGGAAACCTAACACTATCTAACTATTTACAATGGCAGCGGGTTAGTACGACGGCTCACTTACTGATGTCCCGGGCCAGGGCATCATCGACCTCCCACTCAATGTTCTGGAGGCGGTCCTCTTCCATGGCCCCGAGGGTTCACAAGGACGACTCCCTGCGAATTGCCTCGAGGCACTCGGCCCGCCTCAGGGCCCTCCGCATGGAGTTCTCCGCCCTGACCATTGTGAGCCGTGCCTCTTCTGCCCGCTGCCGCTCCACATCTATTGCATGGCCCAACCGCTGCCACACGGAAGACACTTGAAATCCGGGGTCCTCCTGCCCTATGGCCGATGCCTGCCCCTCCGATGTTGAAGGCCCCGAGCCATCATTGCTCCCACCATGTTCCTGCTGCTGTGCCTGTGCATGTGCCTGTGCCCTGGCTCTTGCTTCCTGCACATCCTCCTCTGGCTGGGGTGCAGTTGTCGTGGTGGCCACCCCTGCTGGGCGTCCGACTCCCAACTGTGGCTGGGATGTGTCCTCCACCAGCCTGGCCGCTGGGTCAGGGGCAGCTCCACAGGGTACCCAGGTGACACATGGGTGGGAAGATGGTATGGAGGACGACTGGCACGTAGGGGGTTCAGGTGAGGAGGGGGTCACAAGAAGGTCCAGCACACAGAGGAATCCAGCACCAGTGACCCGTCCCAGTAGGTCAACGTGGTCAAAGAGGCATGCGAGACGACGTGCAGTCTCTCCACGAAAAGACTGCAGGTCACCTTGCATGCCCCGTTGATGCAATGCTATCCCACTCAGGATAGGCTCAACACAGTCCCGGATAGCCACGTCTGCAGGGAGAGGAAGGCCAGTTGTTGTGCGCTCATCCCCTGCCTGAAAACGTGTCTGGACGTAGGCATCCCTGCTGGTGCCAGATGATGCAGTGACAGGATCAGGGACAGGATTACACACAGGCACCTCCGTGGCGGCCTGTGCTGACTCCTGTCCCTGCCCCTGCACTGCACCACTAGCACAGTGGAATCCCTACTTCCAGACCCTGTGTGTGTCCCTTCCACGGCCTCCTCCTCCACCAAACCCCCCACCAACCTGGATGACTCTGTGCCATCTTCCTCCGTTGGACCCTGTGGGGTCTCAGCTGCCCCTTCTGCTGCTGAGGAGTCCACCTCCAACCTCCGTCTCTTGGACCTACCATCGGCAGCTGCGGCCTGGGACGCGGCACCAGACTCCTCAATCCCGATGAGATGACAATCTGGGAGGGGAGCCGGGCCTTGCGTCTCCGGCTGGTCTTGCGATCCCTGCTGCTGTGCTCCACAGCAACCTCTCCACCCTCTTCATCAGTTGACGCTGCAGACAGGGAGAGATAAAACACAGACATCAGGGCACTGTACAATGGACTGATACACACATGACAGTTTCACATGAGTGGCAGTGTCAAACTTCAGACATGGCATCACACTCCACGACACACATGTCATTTCAACTCACACACATGAGCATTTCCACAGCAATATTGCACCAGGCAGCAACATCCATACACATACAACAGCATGAACAGCCGAAGGTGAACCTGACATCACATGAAACACAGGGAGTGCACTAGACACGCACACACGCCACCACACCTACATGCATGTCTACATCTCCTCCAACTGTCACAGTGATGCGATCGCCATACATGTCACATCTGGCATTCAGCCTTCTACATATCAGTGTCACGTGCATCCATGTTGCATCACAGTTGCACACTTGTCATATACACACACATGCACATGTACACAGTGCCGATACATGTAGCAGGAACCACCATCCATGTGTGAAACCACAACCATGCCAACGTACATACACAGAAATTCAAACATGTGTGCTACCACACCTGCATTTGCACAGCATGCTTACCAACACATACACCATCGATGTGTCTCACACCTAAGAGGACTCACATGTGGCAGCCTCACGCCCCTGTTCATACCCATCCCTACATGGCCCTACGAAAACACATGTGCAATCTGCACACTACTGGCACACCACCACACGCACAGCGTCCAATCAGTATGCATGTACACTTACTGCTTGACTCCAGATGGGTCTGCCTCTCAAGGACCTGGACGTGGAGCGCTGGGATATGTGTTCCAGGACCCTCATCTGGTGGTCGGACAGGTGGTCCCGGCACCCCTTGGCATCCGCTGCCTTCAAGAGACGCCGGGCTTTGTTGAGGGTCCTGGACCTGAAGTCCTCCCAGCGCTTCTTGACATGGTATTAGTCGCGGATTGCCACCCCCTCCACGTTGATGGCAGTCATGATGTCCGTCCAGATCCTGGTCCGTCCTTCATTGTCGGTGCACAAACTTCCAAAGAGGGCCTCATACTGCCCCAGGACTTGCTCCACCAGGACACCAGCTTCCGTGGCACTGAAGCTGGTGGCCCTCTGCCTCTCTGGCTGGGGGTTGCCAGTGGTACCAGATGGTGTTGTGCCCGACATGGCAACCCCAGAGGCAGGAGTGGGTGGGCAACTGGGTCCTGGGGCTGGGCTGTGGAGCGATGGTATCCCAGTCGGGAGTCTTCAGTTCCAGCAGGGGTGGTCACAGCAACTGCACCCCTGGCTGATGTTCAGACAGCAAATAGCAGGGCACGTGGGCAGCAGGCAGTCAGGCAGCAGCAGATGGCAGGTGGGAGCGTGCTCGGGGCTCTGGGGGGGCAGTAATTCGGCCTTCTGGGCAGGAGCGTGGTCTTCCGTGAGTTGTTGCCTGGCCAGCTTGATACAGAGTGATTTGGCACGTGAAAAAATTGCACGTCAGCGTGTAATTGGAGGAAAGGCCCTTAGCGCCTAAGCGCGTCAGCACACGTACGCAATTTCATTGGACCAAAAGCCCTGTGACGTGTCTCGCGCAGGTGTTTCCCTCGTGGCGTGGCAGCGCGCATGGAAAAACTGCACGTCCGCGTGTGGATGCGTGTAATCCGAGGATAGGGCCTACGCGCGTAAGTGACGTGACTCGCGCGGGCGTTTCCATCAACACGGGTGCATGTTCATCGTACACGTCCAAAAACTGCACGTCCGAGATGTCAGCCGCTTTAAAAGGCACGTGTAGGACCCCATTCCCTTGTATGTGCTTTTTTCGTGGAGAGCGAGTGGGTGAATTCTATACTTCTTGTCGGTTCACACGCGATTACCTCACAGCGTTTCAAGTTCGTACTCCCTGTTACCTCGACAGTGTTCTTTATTCTTTTTGGGCCTGTTTCCTCAAACAGCATTCACTTCTTCTTTTGTCCTGTCTTCTCAGACAGGGTACAATTCTACTTTTGGCGGGGTGTTGCCAACACGCACACGCGCGTCTTTTTCACATTCTTTTTCCAGGCAGACGGTGAGTCGCGCACGTATTTACCAACTGTGCTTGCCCTGTGTGTCTCGTACCCCTTCAGAGGTCATTGTAGGCTGCGTGTATTACGCTTACGCTTATTTTTGTGTTTCTGGGTGCCACAGCGTAGTGCGGGTTTTTCATGCACGTGGTCTACGAGGGGTTGCGTGCACGTTCTTTTTTGATTTTGGGCTGCCTGTGCGTTGTGTGACCCGTCATCTTCCCCCCAGGGGTCACAGACAGCCTTGTTAGAGCACCACGGTACGAATTCCATCTAGTACCCTACCCCTTTCACCCCCAATTGCCCAGGACAATAGTTTACTGCTACTCCCATACGCACAACAACATCAGTGGCATGGTTGGGAGGCAACCAAGCGGTAAGGGAGGCAAAGGTGGAAGACCTTCAAAAGGTGAGCGTGGTGGGCGTGGTAGGGGACGTGGCCGGGATTTGCAGGGTGTCCCTAGACCCCCATGTGTGGAGTACCAATCAGGGACACCCATGCCCCCCCGCCCCATGGTTAAGGGAAATGTGGCTGGCACCATCCTAGCTCAGCCCTTGTTGGACCAGCCCATTGTGGCACCTGACCTGGCACAGGATGATTCCCAGGCTGACTTCCAGGTCAGCAAGTCTAGGCCACGTGTGGCGGTGCAAGTTGGTGTCACCAAGCCACGTGGATATGGGGCAGCTATGTCATCTGCTGCCCCAAGTGGGTACGGTGGGGAGGCTGCAGGGGCAGCTGCAGCTCCATCCACCACAGCTCTGAGTCTCCCATCCAGGACAGTGTCGGTCCAGGTCCATCAAACTGACATTCCCCCTGCCAACATCACACTTCTGCCAATGCCTTTACCAAGGCCTATGGTCATTATCATTGTGCATTCACACACTCCTACTACCCAGTCCGCCGGTGCTTCTGCCCCTACTGACCAGAGCAGCGTAAGCCACTCAGGCTCCGCTCCACCTTTGAAAAAGAGGAAGAAGGGTGCTCTGGCACAACAGGCTGAGACCCCAGAAACGGTTAAACACTCCGGCACATCAAGGAAGCCTAGCTTTAATGACCCAGAACTTGATGCACTTGTGACCTATGTGTCGGCACATATCCACAAAATGTTGGTGACTGCAGGGTGCAAGACCACACCTGGTCAACGTAGGGCACACTGGCAGACCATCGACACCCGCATAAGTGCCCTTGGATTTGTGAGGCGCACAGCTGATGATTGCTACAAGCGGTGGAATGACCTGAAACGCAGAGCAAAGAACAAGCTGGCCTCAAATCATGCCGCTACTCTGGTGACTGGCGGTGGGTCTCCACAGAGGACAACAAACTCACTGAACATGAGTCTGTTGCTGGGACCTTCATCACAGAGGAACAGATCCAAGGTGTGGGAGAACTACCTGATTACGAGGCATTGTCCGGTGAGTGCCCATGCGTTTGTGGTTAATCCATGTGTATGTTGTTTGGGTGACGGGTTCTGATTGAGTGCCAGGTGAGGGTATGTACTCCTGAGTGTTATGGGTCACCCATTTGCTTCCTCCCATACATTCACGTGCTTTGGATTTGGGTATGACTGTATCCCTTCTGCCCACAGTTGCCAATTATGCCCAGATTAGTGCACTTTACCTTGAACTGTCATCTTGCAACTGTTGTTCATTCAGGCTGATTGTTTCCACTCTCCAATTTTTTGTACACATTATTCTGCCTTATTGCAACATATGTGATATGCTTCGGTCATTGTTTACAGCCCACACTGGGCCACTACTTTTACCTGGTTATGTTAATGATTACACCATTTAGGCCGATGGAGTATTGGGCTGCAGACATTTTTTATTACGGCCTGTTTGCATGTGGAAGATGACAGGTGTTTCTTGTAAGGTTAAAGTGACCAACCATTGATCAGCCCACAATGACTGTGTTATTGGACACTGGATGTCTTTCAGTGTGTGGCACATGAATATTTTGCAACACTATTCAGCATCAATCTTTGCATCATGTCGATGTGACATGGATGTGTGACAGTACTCATTCACTGACATATTGCTGTAGTTTTGTAATTTACCGTGGCTATGCTACATGACATCTGTGTGGTGGCATGTGTCATGTATGTGTATTGGACATGCCACTCACAGCCTGATGTGTGATGCCAGTGCTACCCAACATGCTGCAAATGTGTTGCATATCCATCTTGCTCTCCCCAGTGTCTGCCTTTTTGATTCCACTTCCAATTCTTTGACAGTGCATGCATGGCAGGGTTATAGTCATGTGGGACATGTGTAATTCATGTACTGGATCTGTGGCTTGTCATGGCCTATGTGTGTGCTATGGTGCTCATGCCTGTTTCCATTTGTTGTCTTTCATGTTTTTGCAGGTGATGACGCACTTGGTGCTGTTGAGGTTGAGGAGATGATGCAGACCCAGGAGGAATCTCAGGCACCAACGGGCACCAGTGGGGGACGTGGTGTGGTGGTGGGTATAAACCCAATGTTACTGCAGACCATACTGTCCTGGGGTGCCTCTGGGTGCACCTCCCCAGACATCTATTCAGGTGCTGAGTTGGATGATGAGACTTATGTGCAGTCGCAGGTAAGTGTTTCTGCCAGGGATTCTGTTCTGTCCAACCCACCTGGACCAGGGTTAAAACCCTCTATGGGGATGTCAGTGTTGGTAGGTCTGCCTTTGGCGGTTATGGATGCAGGGTCACACTCCACAGCATCTGATCCTGTTCCTGGGCCAGCAGATCAGAGGGGGAATGCAGTCCTGCAGCCTCAGGCAGTGCCAGCACAGCAAGGTGCAGATCGCCTTGCCCCAAACAGGTGTGGTGCCCGTCGACGCGGTGGCCGTGCGCCACCAGGCAATACTGTATGGGAAAACTCCATGTACAGTATGGCAACCCAACAGGCAGCATCAGTAGAAATGATAGCTCAGGCAATGGAGAGGGTGGCCACTTCCATTATCCCCCCTGAAATGCAGATGGAGCAACAACAGCAGGCAACAGACTCCATTTGCCAATCACACAGAGAAGACATGTTGGCGTCCAACAGGGACCGACGGGCGGCACTGGAGACTCTGCGCGAATCCGTATCAATAGAGTCCCAGGGCCACAGGGAAGCCCTGAGGGTAGAACTCCATAACCTCAAGCAGAGTCTGCTTGAACTTGAGGCTTCCCGAAATGTTAGGGCAGAACAGCAGCTGGAGCAGCTCACACGTTCGCTCTCAGCTGAGCTGCACACAACACGTGAGGAGATCCGGGCATCACGCGAGGCCATGCGTGCAGAAATGAAGGCAACCCGTGATGTGCTGCATGGGGATCTCCGCACTTTAATCCTCCAGAATCAGACCTTCCAGACCCGCATGCTTGCTGCCATGGAGGACCATACCAGGGCTTTGCGTGGGCTGCCTTCCATAGTGCCACCACCTCCTGATGCAGCAGCAGAGGATGAGCAGAGCGACAGCAGTTCTCCCACAATGGCATAGCCGTACAGGCCATGAGCCCAAGGAGGTATTTTATTTTTCACAACATCCACGCAGGTGGGTGTTGGTGTGCACCCTGTCCTTGAACCTCCTGGGTGGCCTCCCCCATGCCCCCTGGCCCCAACATGGCCATTTTTGATTTTTGATTTTTATTTTTACATTGTGTTGCCTTGTGTGGCTCCCGTGGGCATCCACTGTATTCCGGCTGGGCACATGCAGGCTTGTCCTGAGTTTGGGTTAGATGCTTGGGTTTGTGAGACACACACCCCTCCTGCTTCCCGTTTCCATGGGCTTGCAAAGGGTGTGACCAAGTGACAGTGAATTACACAGTGACGTTGGGCTCCCATGAGCTGTGTGGGCAGTCTGTAGTCAATACTTTGTAGACATTCCTAGTGGATATTGTTGTTGTATTGTACACTGCATGGTGTATTGATATGTGCTTGTCCATCCATGTCTTCCTCCTAATCTGCAGGTTCCTTCCTGTCTTCACACAGCCATCTACTTTGCAGATGCAGTTCATGTTGTATGCAGAACACTGAGACATTTGCGTGGAAGCAACACTCTACAGTTGTAAGGGATCGATGTGCTGGTGTATTCAGGTTGTAAGACTACCACTACTTGAACTTAGTACTGTGATATTTTTGAATTTTTCCATGGTGTGTTGCAGCATTGTGTTGGTGGTAAGTATTTGGTAATGTGTGCTGTTAGTTATACATTAATGGGAGCATATCGTGTGTGGGCAGTTCCCATTAGGGACAGTGTACTTTGTGACACTTGTGTCAGGTCTTGTGCATTACTTTGTTTGCTTTCACATTGCATGACATACCATAGTGTGTTTGGTGGTGGAGCTGGGGAGGGGTTGGGTGACATGGCGCTGTTCTCATGTTGTATTTAGCAAGGGGGTAATGAATTTCGCAGCATAGATGTATGTCTTTTGATGACACAGCATTTGTGGTGTTTGGGTAGGTAGGGATGCACACAATGTAACACTTCCAGGTGACCAATCTCAGGATGGTATGGTTGTGACAGTTGAGTGTCCCTTATGTCATCATCATTGATTGTCTGCTGGTATGTGCCAGGGCTGTGTGCACTCCACAGGGGTGTGATTTTAGGTGAAGCAATTAGCCACCAGCTGCGTACGGGCTGCCTCACCACGTGCCCTTTCCCCTCCCATGCGCAGCAGGCATGCATGTGAATGTGGATGTGGGGCGCCACCATGTCCACCGGCAGGCCCCGGCGTGTTGCAACATTGTGCAGGACACATGCTGGCACTATGATCCTGCACACTACTGGGGGAGCGTATAACAGCTGCCCACCAGAGCGGTCAAGGGAGCAAAAGCGTGACTTGAGCACTCCGAATGTGTGCTCCACTATGCCCCAGGTTGCAAAATGGGCTGTGTTGTATCTTACCTCGGGTGGCGTGGTGGGGTTACGAATTGGCATCATCATGTGGGTGCTCAGAGGGTAGGCACTGTCCCCTGGGGAGGTGGTGATGGGTATCATTAGTGGGGTTGTGACATTACTCAGTATCTGACATGCATGCATGTGCAGTGGCATTTATACGCACCAAGCAGCCATGTATCGCCATGCCGCCCAGCTTCTAGGTCCCGGTTTAGGCTTGACATTCTGTAAATGAAACTGTCGTGGGTGGACCCTGGATAGTTGGCATATACTCAGGTGATGATTCCCTTGGCATCACATGCTACTTGCGCGTTGATGGAATGCCAGTGCTTGCAGTTTCTATAGATGTGCTCAGATGCCCTGGGGGGATGTAAAGCCACATGGGTGCAGTCAATGGCACCTAGCACTTTGGGGAATTGTGCCACCCCATAGAAATCCTGGACAGCAGCCTGCCTTTCTGCAGGTGTTCTGGGCAGGTATATGTGCCTGCTGGCTGATGGGCGTGCAGTCATGATGGCCAACACCTGGTGTAGGCAGCGTGACTGCGTGGCCTGTGACACCCCCCCCCCACTATAGCACTTGTCCGCTGAAATGATCCAGTGGCCAAGAAGTGCAGTACATTGAGGACCTTCTCCAGGGGACTGAGTGCTTCAGAGCACAGGGTGGGTGATGTGAGGTCATCCTCCCACTCACTCAACAGGTTGAGTATTATGTGAGGTGGAAACCTGTACCTCCCATACACCTGGTCATCAGGCATCCCAAAAAGGCTGGTTCTGGGTGTAAAAATTCTGGGCCTGACTATCCTCCTCCTCCTCCTGCGGTATCGCACGACCACTGCTGCTAGGAATGGTATATTCATCTTGGCGTCTGAGCTTGTTTGTTGTTTGTGTGCACTTTTATGCTGTGCGGGTCCACGTACGCCTGCTTCCTGCTGGCGTATGTGTTTCCGGATTAGCGCGTCTTTTTTGGTGCACGCATTAGCCCCGTTTGATTCCATGAATATGTGTTGGAGACACGCGTGTGGGCGTTCCGCGCTTTTGCCTCCTATACTTCCCCCGTGACGCCCACATTTTCACACATTGTTCCCCATTCCGCGTGTTACGCCCCCTGTTCCGCCTACTTTTGTTGTGTGCACTGCGCTATGTGCGCTTAAGCTGTGCGCTTAGCGCATGCTGTTTGGAGACATGTGCGCCAGCGTGCGCCACGCAGAATTTTAGCGCACATCCAGGGATTTAAACGCACACGGACTTCCATGAATCGATATGCGCGGGTTTCGCTGCGATTTTCGCACTTGCACTGTGATTTGCATGCTTTCGCACGCTTGCGCCGAAAATTTCAGCGCACATTAATATCATGAATCGGCCTGTTAGTTTGTTAGCAGTCATTTTGAACTTGTCTTTAAAGGAAATAACCAACTCATCATCTCTCTGGTGTAGAATAGGATAGCATAGGGGAGTAGCAAAGCATAGAACATTGTGATCCATCCAATCTTCCCAGGTTGGAAAGCCTTCCACAGGCTAATATTGAGAGTAAACACCCATTACAATGAACAATCCTTAACATTGGGTGTGTGGAATATATAGGTATGAAAAACTAAGAGCTGGCAAATCTTGTTTGAGCAGATGTGTCTCGGGAGTTGTGAAAATTCAGTTTAAAATCTCCCACCATAATTAGGGAGAAGGATATCTTGTTTAGGGAAGCAAACATTTCAATAGGTTGTTAAAAAATACATGATCCTATTTAGGGGGACATTACAAAATAAATGAATGGAGAACGTACATGGGATGAGCAGACATCAAATTGTTTAAAAAATCAGAATTCCAATTATTTGGAAAGGGAGATGATTATGCTTTTAAAGTGTCTTATAAATGAGGGCCGCCCCAACCACCTGGCAGATAATAGGTATTGATGGAATAACCATCCGGTAGGGTAGCAGTGTTAGCTGGAGTGAGTCTTTAAGCCAGGATTCGGTGGTGGCCAACAGGTCAAGGCTAGACTCAAAGATAAACTCAAAAGTTTCCATTGAGGGAGATGGAAAAGAGTGAGCACTGTGCATAGCCGATCTTAGATTACCCGAGCACAGGGTTTAGTTTTCACCTTGTTTGCCTACTTTGAATTAGCAGACTGACTGCAGGAAATATCTAAATCCATAGCTGCATTAGGGCAAGCTTTCAGAATCATGGTTCCCGAAACACCTAGTTTAGGAAACAATTTCCAATTCTCAACTAGTTCAGGGAGCCACTAAATATAGAGGAATGGAAGCAACCAGTGGTATTGGAAGATTACCCTGTTCCAGGTCGGAAGATATGGTGCACAGATACATCTTGTCAACTGAGAGGCACTTGTGAGATATAAAAACAGATATGGTGTCTTGCCATCTTGACTGAGGGTGTGCAGAGAGAAATGACTATGGCCTTGAAGATTTCTATGGTGGCACAGGGAGAATCGAGGTCATCCAGAAAGCCATCACAAGTGACACACCTGAAGGAGAGTCATCGTAGTCATGGGCACAGGGTTCAAAGGGGAGATAAGTCAGGATAGGGGATAAGGAGTGTACCTGGTTTGGGGGGTTTGGTAACTGGGGGAAGTAAGCAACGCGTGAGGCGTGGAAGGAATTGTGCATGGGTCACCTCAAAATGAAGATGGCCTTCAGGTGGAGGCGGTCAATACAGGAGGGAGCCTGATGGCTGGTGGAGGTACTCCCTAAATAATTAGGCATTGAGGCCTGGTGGTATATTAGTGGAAAAAATACCCCTATATGAATCTGAAAGCCAGACATTTCTGGCATTCAATGCTGCTGGTGTTGTGCCATCAGAAGAAAGACAAGCATCATAATCTATTTATTTTTAACATGCTTTTACCCCTGTTGGATATTCAGGATGGTTCAATGTTTGCTTGAAATTGTGAGTTCTTTACATGTGGGGATAGCTTGATTGCAATGTCATTGCTTTGTTAACAGGATTATGTGTGACATGGGTTTGATACCCCATTTAGCCGATACAGCCCTTCGCACCCCTCTCCAGCCCCCAGGTTGATAAGTTGAGTATCACATTGTGGGTAATAAAGATGGAACATCAGCTACCCAACACTATGCAACTGTGATAGCAGTGTTATGTTAAACCCCAGAATATGAATTATCCGTGAACTTTAATCTGTCCAACTCTTTGGCACTGAATTGTAAGTGATTTGGCTGGCCACATTTGCCTTTGCATCTTATCTAGGATGGTGACACTGGATTTATGACTTTACATTTTGATTCTAAGGCAAATGTGCTAACTGATGTGTTTTATTCCAGCATGTTTGGCCTCAGAAGAGACACCAATTAGTGCTTTTTTTGTTGCCACTGTTTTTAGAACTTGCCCTCGAACGGTTAGATGCTGTTATGCACTCTGATTTTAACATAATGGGGTTACACATGGAGAAGCTAAACACATGTTACTATTCTGTTTTTATGGTATACTGTTAGTCTATATTCACTGCAAAAAGCCTTAGTTAAGGTGCAGTTAAGTTGCAGAGATGTAACGCAACAAAACCCTCGAAATTCAGCAGATGCGGAATGTCATGACCAGTTTAAATCGGGGCACTGTTGATGTCTCCCCACATAATGCTATTTTGTATATCATTGTGAATCCCTTCTCTTAGCTGGTAATGACTTCCCACATCTGCTGAATATCAAGGTTTTTTTGCGTTAAATCTGTGCAACCTTAACTAAGGTTTTGTCAGTGAATTTCAAGAGTTTTGTTATACTATAGTTTTTTAACATCCCACTAGCCATGGCATGTGTCCACTGTACTCGTTTGCACAATATTTTTCTTTTGGATCCACTACATGTCTTTTGGGCCCACTAGCCAGGGCCTATCCAGTGACCATGCCCAGTGTGCACAGCCTTCGGCCATGCCCACTGTATATTTTGAGACACCACCAAGCCAAAAGCCTTGGCCTTCTGGTTTGACCACTGTACATATTCCCCAATATGTTTCTTTTGGACTCACTAGGTGGCCTTGGCCACCATATGGCCACTATACATGTCATTCGGGCTCACTAGCCAGGGCCTTTGGCTAGTTTGCACAGCCTTCAGCCATGCCCACTCTATATTTTAAAACACTACCGGAAAACTAACCATGACCAGTGGTCTTCATCTTTTCCCACTATACATGTCTTTCTGGGCCACTGGCAAGGGATTTCAGGACTGGCCAGTGTGCACAGCCTTTGAGCATGCCCACTGTATATTTTAAAAGACTACCGGGACACTAGCCATGGCCATCGGCCATCTCCACTGTACATGCTCCCCCAACATGTTTATTTTGGACTCACTAGGAGACCATAACCTTTCGCCGTGGCCATTGTACATGTCTTTTTGGCCCACTATCCAGTGCCTTTGGTCTTGGCCAGTGAGTACGACCTTGAGCCATGCCCACTGTATGTTTTAAAACACTGCCTTTCTTTCTCAGTCACTAGCCATGGTCTTCGACCATGACCAATGGCCCCGGACTTCAGCCATGGCTTTTTTACATGTTACTCCAATAGATTTCTTACGGTCTCACTAGCCATGGCCTTCAGCTGTGGCCACTCTACATATTTCTCCAATAGGTTTCCTGAACAGGCCCACTGGCCATGGCCACACTGCTAGATTTCCTTTGAGCACACTAGCCATGGCCTTCGGCCATGCCCACTTTCCATGTTGCACCCCTTGATGTGTTGCCCCAATGGGTTTAGTTGAGGGCCACTGGTCATCACCTTCAACCGTGTCCTCTTTCCATATTGCACCATTTGGTTCCTTAAAAGAACCCAGTACCCATATCCTTTGGCCACACCCATTACCACCCACCTGACTGTGGCTGCAAAATTCCTCTTTTTTAAAATTCCTCCCTTTTGTACTAATCTCATTATTTGTAATTCTCTCTTTCTTGCAATATACTACAAATCACCCTGCTTATTCGTAAATGCCCTCAAATACCCATGGTTATTTTCATGTGGCGCACTTTCATTCCCAATCCCGTGTTGTGCTCTGAACTTGGTCCCCAGCCTCCCACCAACTCCCCGATTTCTCATGGTGTCCTTCCCACCTGTAACTTGATGCAATTTCATCCGTTTTCCTCCTCCAAATGGCATTTTTTCATCTTTTTGTTTTCGGCTAACCCTATTATACCTGTTATAATCCCGGTCATCTTTTGCATCGAGCAAAAAATAAAAAGCCTTTTTTATTCATTTCTGAAAAGCCTCTCTGCTGCTGAAGGGGGTACCTCCTTCCATCTCCTTCCACATCAAATATTTTAAAAACTACTAGATAGAATAACCCTAGACCCCTACATAAAAAAAATGTCAATGCTTCGTGCCCAAGTTGTTTTGTATCTGGTCCATTACCATCCAGCAGTTTTTGCTGTGGGCTGTGCAAAAATGTGGAACTTTTCTGTATGTGGAAATGAATGGGAGTATGCCAAAAACAGGATTGGTTTGCTTTTTAAATAACCTTTTCATTTTCTAACAAATCTTTCAAAAAATGTCCAGTTTTGGCACAGGGCAAACTTTTAGTTTGCATAATATTAGCCAAATCTGTCATGCAAGTCAAAAGTTATTAGCAATTCAATGTTAAGTTTTCTTTTGAAACTTGATACTCAACTTAACTATAGTGTGGCAACAGCCACACTTTAATATTGGAGAGACATGGATGGTGTACTTTTAGTCCTATGTAATGCAGAGAAATGGATGGGCCATATCCTGGACTTCCTTGACACTGATGGGGCCATTTCAGGCACAAGGTGAACATTGAGGAGAAAGAAGAAGACAAGCTCCATTCCTCTGGCCTACTTTAACCCAGCGTGTATAGATGGGTTATCTCTCACATAAAGTAGATACATCAGGGAAGTGTACAATGTTAGGAAGATTGTGGTGCAGCATTCTGAGGTGATGCTGCTAAGAATTAAGGAACACTTAGACATACCCATGGTTTCTGGAGGAAGGTGCACATTATAGATTTAAGCACACTCCCTAATACACTTTGTGTTTCCAAACTAACTGGCATTCATCACTAAGCAGGAATAGGGTGTAACTTCCAGACAATTGTGTTGTTCAGGGGTTTGAGTGTGCATTGCAGGCAAAACAAATTCTCTGTGTTGTCTACTTTTAACAAGCAATTTGACCAAGCTGAATTTGGTTTCTTGGAAGTCCCATGTAAAGGTGTGTGCTCTTCTAGACTTAAGATACTACATCCACATCATAGCCATGAATGAAATTGGTTGCCGGCTAGAGATGAAGCTAGCCTTTCTCTAACCACCAGGTACTGATGACGTCAAATAGTTGGAGAAACAAAAGGACTCCCCAGAAAGTTGTATACCTACAGTAGATGAGGATAGTTGCTTGTTCAGCTTTGGTTTATGCAGAAAAATGGTACCGTTGCTTATCCTAAGAGCTTTAATATTCACTTACACGCTGGGGAGACCACTGAAGCAGAGACATTGGATTAAGAGGTTTTGTGTTTTCAGGAGCAAGTATGGCAGGATAGTAAAGTACAGACATTTGACCAATTTAGCACCAGGTTTTATTTGTGACAGCAGCATACATAATTAGGTGAATTACTTAATGAATGCATTACACGGCATGACCCCTTAGAAGTTAATCTATTGTTTCGGCTCACTGGACTCAGTCTACCAGACACCTGGTTCTACAAACGAATTCATACCAAACCCACCCCCTGGAAGGATGACCCTAGCATCAATTCATGAACTTGCTAATCGGGCTATAATATTGACAAAATTATCCAAGACAAATTGGTTATCTTCACATCATGAGGCTTTGCCAATCTGTCTCTAAGTGGCCAGGAGCGGAACACCATCTTTTGTAAAGGTTGTCCTCCTACCGCTATGTTAAAATCGGGGCCCATGGAAAATGTTCTATGCTGTGCCTATGAGAAGTCTCATGACCCACTTGATTTATAACTGTGAACGTTGTACAGGTTTCATGGAAGGAGTAGATTCATAAGTCAACATGTTAACAGGCACAATCCTCAACATGTTATCAGTACTTACATTGTTTAGTTAGGATATACATTTCTGGCACATTCAAAAATCAAGGGCATCATTTGTATGCAAGTTATTTTTAGTGGATAAGCACGCCTGACGTGGATGTCTAGTTGCATGCTATAGAGGCTCTATTTGTATATGGAAAAAAAACACTGCACAGACGCTGTAATAATGCAAATAGATACTAATGTAGATCCTTCTTAGAATTTGTAAAAACATTGAAGAAATTCATGAGTTTTTAGATCCTGTCAGTGTATTGATAGCTCTTATTGTTTACATAAGTCCAACTCTGAGCCTGCCCCTTATACCTTCCACCCGCTGTCCACTGTGACTGTTTCTTCCCCATTGCTTGTGGTCTCCCCGGCCCTCCTCATGTTTTACTCTCTTACTGTGGGGTGCTTCTGTGTCGTTCCGGCACGAGTTCTTTGTTATAAAGTACTCGGGCAAGGACGAGACTCGGGCATTTGTCTAAAACTTGTTTGAAGGGGGGGTTGTTCTTTAAAAAATGTATTTTATGCTTATACTTTCTACGGTGATACCATCTGATTAATTTACCTATTTTTGTTAGGAGGGTTGCATTACCAGTTATTTCACTAATTATGTCGCACCAGGCTAGTACAGTAACCAATACCCAGTTATATCATTATTACGTCAGATATCACAACAGACATTTGCAAAACCAAAAGTCGGGCTTTCAAAAAGTAAAGGGATGAGTGTTTGTCCCTGTCACAACCGCACAAAAGTATCTCATCATCTACATTCACAAAGCCAGAACTATTAGCTTTGTCGTTGCCTCCTTTGCTTCTTTCATGGACTCCAATGGGGGATACAATCTAGTCATGTTAATGCTCGCAGAGTACTACCCCACACCAATCACTCTCTGGCAGTCAATTCAGTGTGCTTTGTTTCTTGGATGAGTTAGTTAAAGGTTGCAGACAATGTGGAAGCCATATTCTACAAATTCCAAATTGCATTGCCTGCTTTTGCACATATGTGGAATGTAGTTCCATTTGTTCAATCAATTATTATCATTTCACTAAGACGTGCAAAAATAAAGAAATGCGTTAAACTGGTCTAAAAAAAGCCGAAATGATTGCGGGCAGACTCAGGAATATGTTCGAGGGGATCTTTTTTAGTGATTATCCATGTCTGCCTATTGTCTATTGTCTACTCCACTTATAGACATGTCCTATACAACTATGCCTCCATTTGCAGACATTCTCCCACAGTGCTTTTGCCTGCAGTTCTATACTATGCTCTGTGGTATTTAACCTGAGCCCTGTGAATGTTGTCCTGGTACTTCCCCAGCCGTGTCAACTCTTTCCACCCACGGATCCACATGTGAACATGTTCTGAATGCTGTGCTAAAATAACCGACTAGGGACATGAACCTTTCGTGCCTGACATGACACATGTAATAATCTATTGGGATTATTGAGAAATGTGAGGATGCACATTTTGCACTGCTGCAGCCGGGGTCAGCATTCCTTTCATACCTTGCTGCCAGTGTCCCAGCAAATCGAGTAACATTATTTTTGCACTCCTGGCATTTTTTGATCATCTCCAGATGTGAAGAGAAATTGCGTCTCAAAAAGCCGGGGTTTCCAACATTGCATGGACATGATTGTAACTAACGTACACTCAAGAGTTGAGCAACCCACACTTCTGCAGAGGTAGATCATAGTAGAGACAGTGGGAGGTCATTCTGAGTTGGGCGGTAGCCATGGTGCTATTAGCACCATGGCTGCCTCCCATACCGGGCCCTGGTCCGGTCTGGTTGAATGAGAACTTACTGGGTCATAACCCCGGCATCTGCCCATTCATAACCGTAGCCAAAACATACCCATAACTCATTCCCCCTTTCCCCCAGAAAAGTGTAGAATGAGACCTGGTAGTTTGTTGGCATAAAAAGGCAGCAGAATTTATTCCACAATAACAAAAACCACACTGCACACATTTGTGGAAAAAATGGTTCGCAAGATGCGGCGACTGCTCTGTGTTCCCAGAACCTGCTTCCCCCTTTCTTTCCTGAGAGTCCATAAGTAGGCCCAACACTCCCCACCTTGTTGTCCGAGCCTCACCTGCCCCTGCAGGCGCCCCTGGGTGGGGAGAGTGCCGTTTCCTTTGGGGGAAGCAGAGCCGTAATGGTTCCTCCCCCACGCCCCTGCCGCTTAGGCTCCCAAGGGGCACTGGGTCCAAGAAGGGCGAAGACCCTTCCTGCTTTCTCCTGGCTCCTCTGGAGTCTATCTCCTGTGTTTGTCTGGTCAAACACCGCCACACCGCCTAGTCGTCCTGCGACGATGACGACCAGGTGCCTTGCTTGTTCTGTTCGTAGGGTTGGTGGGTGGGAAAACAAAAACCTTCTCCTTATGCCCACGAGCGGGGGTCCACAGGTGCAGCTGGATGCTGCCTTCTGTGTGAGCCCACACTCTCTATAAAGGGGGAAACCCCTCCCCTTTCTTTTTTTTGCCCTTTTGCGGGCTTTCCCCCGCTTTTGGCGCTCTCCTTTTCGCGGGTTTCTGCCCGTTTTGCCGCCTTGTTCCTGTGCCTCCCCCTGCTTTGCCCAAAGGGAAGGGGGGAGGGGGAGGGATCCACCAGGAGGACACTGCCTGGGTTATCTGGGGTGCCTCCTCCATTTTACTGGGCTTTTGTCGTCGGCCCTTGCATAACCCCGGCATCTGTCCATTCATAACCGTAGCCAATACATACCCATAACTCATTCCCCCTTTCCCCCATAAAAGTGTAGAATGAGACCTGGTAGTGTGTTGGCATAAAAAGGCCGCAGAACTTATTCCACAATAACAAAAACCACACTGCACACATTTGTGGAAAAAATGGTTCGCAAGATGCAGCGACTGCTCTGTGTTCCCAGAACCTGCTTCCCCCTTTCTTTTCTGAGAGTCCATAAGTAGGCCCAACTCTACACCACCTTGTTGTCCGAGCCACACCTGCCCCTGCAGGTGCCCCTGGGCGGGGAGAGTGCCGTTTCCTTTGGGGGAAGCTGAGCCGTAATTGTTCCTCCCCAACGCCCCTGCCGCTTAGGCTCCCAAGGGGCGCCGGGTCTAAGAAGGGCGAAGATCCTTCCTGCTTTCTCCTGGCTCCTCCGGAGTCTGTCTCCTGTGTTTGTCTGGCCAAACACCGCCACGCCACAAGTGGGTTTTCCACCCACCGTGGCTCCCCCCTTTGCTCTTCTCCTTACATTTCCAGGATTTTTGTACAGATATTCCATAAAAACAAGTCCATGCCTAACGGTGTTAAGTGTACCCCATCCTTCAAAAAATATTCTGGCGATCTCAAATTAATTAGGCCATGCCTGACCTGTCCAAAACCCCTGCCCCTGCAGAATTTCGCCATTGCACAATTAAGCTTGCGCCTGGATTTCTCCACCGCCGCGTGGCTATCCGCACCCCTCCATTCCAACCTAGGGATGATTTCAGACCAAACAACCTCTGTGTCCCCTAACTGTCCCGCCAGCTCCTGCAATGAGAACATCATCTCACGCATGAGGATCCCTCTCCCTAAGCTAGTTAAATCGTTCCCCCCAGGTGAATGATCAGTATCTCAGGCTTACTTCTGTTGGCTAGGAGCTTGCGCACCTGCCCCTGCAGCTGTGCCCATTTCATGCCAGGCACCCCGTACCACCCAATTCTGAAATCGCCTGCCGTCTGTTTTTCTTGCTCCGCTGTCCAGCAAGCCCCAGCCCTAGACACAAAGGAGTGTCCTGCTACCCAAACCGATATCTTCTTCTTCCGGGCTGGCGCTAAGGAGGAAAAGAAGAAGGCATGTCACCCTTACATTTTTTCAGGCCTAATGTATCTCTTAAAGCAACCAGATTTCCATCTGCCAATCTGCTTGATTGCGATATCCGCCATACCCATGGCCGCTGCAGATGTCGCGGCCCCAATCCGGAATGAATGTGTCCCAAAAACCCCTTCAGTTTCCCCAATTCTTTCTAGTGGCAATTCCATCACCCTCCTGAATTGGAAGCGACTTAACGAGGAACCATCTTCATGAATAAGAAAAGGCGCCTCATTCCCCGATGCAGGTCTTACCCTGAGGAACCCTGCTACAGCCGTGACTGGGCAGACCGCACTCCCTGCAATGGGTTGCAAGGAGACTGTACATCCTTTCCCCTTCTGGTCTGTTTTTGACCTCCTTAACCATAGTGTTACCTGTCCTTCCGAACATTGTACGTCCTGAATCTGCAAATACCCTGTGCCTTTCGCCTTTTTATTCTCAGGGATCAGCTCGCTTACCCTGAATGCTCCAAAAAATGCCAATGAAAACGCTGCTCTGAACAGTGCAACTTCAAAACCCTCATGACAGATTTCATCCAAACTGGTTACCACCCTCTGTAATTTGACATAATCAATGGGTCGCTTCACGTCTGCTTTGGGTTGTGCCTGCCTGGCCCAACCTTTCATGGCCATACAGATATAGTGTTCTTTTGTGGGATCGGCCAACCCTTGCAAAATGAGCGATGGCTGCCAAGTGATGTGCCATCCATGACCTGGTTTTTCCTCCTTGCCATCCCCAGCCCACAAAGGCCCTTACTGGCCTATCTTGACTGTTTACCCCCATCTCCTGTCTGAATTTTTGGTATCTTTCCCAGCAAGCCAGATACCTTTTGTTCGTGCCTGGAGACAGCGCCGTCTGAATCAGGGAACTCAGATTGCCCCAATCATGTCCCACCACTTTGGATTGAATGGCGTCATCCCTTTTTCTGCTCCCGGGCAACACTCTCGAAATTTCTCCCACTGTAAACGAGAGAGAGCATCAGCTGCTGTGTTCTGCACCCCTGGAATATGCCTGGCTCTCACTTCAATGTTCCACTTTAGCATGCATTTGTTGAGCTCTCTCAGTAACCGCAGAACCCTAGAGCTTCTGGCGGATCCCTGATTGATTATTTGGACCACTGCTAAGTTGTCCGACCATAACATGACTTTTCTGTCCTTCAACTGTTCCCCCCACAGCTTAAATGCAACCACAATGGGGAAGAGCTCTAACAGTGTTATATCCTTGGTGATCCCTACGCCATGCCACTCATCTGGCCATGCTGCGCCGCACCACTGGTTATTCAAAATTGCCTCGAACCCTAGAGCCCCGGATGCATCTGTAAATAACTTGCGCCTCTTCTCGCTGTTGCTCATGGTTCTCCACACACGAACCCCGTTAAAACTGTCCACAAAATCATCCCACATAGCCAGGTCATCTCTCACTTCAGCCCCCAACCTGACATGTTGCCCTGCATGCTTTCGGTCCACCATTTTCAGCTCAATACTTCTCGCGAAGGTTTTACCCACCGGGATGACTTTGGCCGCAAAATTAAGATTACCCGCCATGACTTGTAGCTCTTTCAGAGTAGCCTTCCTCTTGGACCTTAATTCCTTGATGCATGCCTTCAGTTTCGCTACTTTGTCCTGAGGCAGCCTACACACACCCTCCACAGAGTCAATCTCAATCCCCAGGAAGGTGAGGCAAGTCACGGGCCCACAGTTTTCCCTTCGGACAGTGGTACCCTCATCGCTCCCATCAAGTTTTGGAACACCCGCATGATCTTCTGGTATTCCGCCGTACCTTCTTTCCCTATGAATAAGAAATCACCCAGGTAGTGCAGTACAGCCCCTGACTTGCACTCCTGCTTTACCGTGAACTCCAAGAAGGAGCTGAACGCTCCAAAGTACGCACATGAAATGGCACACCCCATTGGTAAACATTTGTCAAAATTATACAACCCTTGAACCTTAAAGCCCAACAAATGCTGGCTTTGCTGGTGTATGGGTAACAACCTGAATGCTGATTCGATGTCTGACTTCCCCATAAGAGCACCTTCCCCGTTGTCCTTACCAATTCCACAGCATCTTCAAAGGAAGCACAGTGCACCCTGCATTTATCCTCCCCTATCCCGACATTTACTGACTCACCCTCTGGGAATGACAAATGATGTATTAGGCGATATTGACCTTTCTCCTTTTTAGGTACCAGCCCCAGTGGTGATATTACAAGATTGGGCAGGGGCGGCTGCCTGAAAGGTCCCGCCACCCGGCCCAGATCAACTTCCTTGGCTACTTTCCGTAACACTACTTCAGGCATTGCTAAGGCTGATTTTAAGTTCCGAGCTTTGGTACCACCCGTCCTTACTACACTTGGGATCTTGAAACCCCACCTGAAGCCCTCCCACAACAGTCTAGCATGTTCAACGTTATGATAGGCATTCAGTCATGGAGTCGTAGCTTGTAAATTCACCGGGGTAGGCAACCCGCCTTTAATCACAACATTATACAATCCATGAGGGGCAACTCCCATTAATAAAACATTGACTTCATTCTTTATTAACCTTGCTTTTACCCTTAGGGCTGCCTTTGCGCCTCCCCTCGCCACTTGTGGAGCTGTGATATTTGCTGTTACCTCCCTTTGGATGTTTGAATCGGCAAGTTTTGCCAAATGGACACCCTTCTTCTGAGTTGACCCTCCAGCATTCAGCCTGCTCCCCCTGGTAGCTAGACCTGTTGTTCCAGGAGGAGTGCCCACGAAAGGACGCCCTTCCACGCCTGTTGTAACCACTTCTGCCCCTCCATACCTGAGTTTTTTCAACTGCTGGTTTTTCAACCCCTTCATTTGTGAGTACTAGTTTATCTACTACACCCCCCACATCCATTTCATCCCAAGCCAAAGCCGCCACACTTGCATCTTCAACCGAAATGCACGATCATACATAAGCCAGCCTTCACCTCCCTTTTTCAAATAAATATCTTGGATCTAGTGACAATATGCTAACATTGCAGCAGCATCCTGTGGGTGTTTTTCAATCATTATAGAGGTATAAATCAAAAAGGATTTTATCCAATTGTGGATGGATGCCTGAGTCTTAGGAGTCTCCTTCTCCCTTTTCTCTTTCTCTTTCTCCGATAACTAGGTCAACCCATTACCCAAGGGCTCTATCCCCACAAACTCCAGGATCTCAATAAATTCCTTCCTCCATACCCGTTCTTTGACTGACATTGGTATGTGCCATGACAGAGAGTTAACCGACACCCTAACTGGAGCAAACCCAGACATAGATCTCCCATATCGCGTCATAACATCCTCTGTTCCCCCTTGTCCAGTGATGCTGATCTGAGGTACTCCCATGTTAGCAACCCCTTGACCCCACCAAGCGGCTGGCTGTGCGCCTATCGCTGAATTCCCCTGATTCCCTGGCCCAGCCCCGGCCAACAGAATCCCGGAGTTAATAGGTAAGGGAGGCTGACTTAATGGGGCCTGCATTGCATTGAGATTCCCCATGACCCCATTACCTGCCATGTCTGTACCTTGCCCCATTGCCTGTTGATTCCCCTCATTCAATATCGGTGTGTTGGGCCACCCCCCAGACCATTGGACTCCCGACTCCGGCACCACACAACCCAGAGGGTTTGCAAACATTTGACCACTCACTGTGCCCCCCCCCGCCGAGACAGGTGTCACATCCTTCTGTTGTATTACAGTAGCCCCATTCCCCATTTGGTTAAATGCATTAACATTTCCACTCAAGAGTGGCCCATTGCCCCCACTCCCCAAGACTTGCATACATTGTAGCACCATACCTTTCAGCACCTCCATGGAAGGTGGTCCATTCCCCCTCACCGCCACCGGTCTGGTTTCAGGCATGCTGGGTGCCCCCTGGTTCATGGGTGCCGGCACAGGTGCAGGTGCCGGTACGGCTACAACCTCGTGTGCCCGTCCTTTGGTCCTAGCGGGCACAGTCCTCCCTTTCCTGCTGCTCGCCGCTTGCTCTTTACTTGCTTTTGCCTTCTACGTCATCACCCTTTTCCTCTTTCCCGATGGTTCTTCCTCTTCTCCGACCAGTTCTTCCTCTTCTTGGTCCCTTAAATCCTCATCTTCCTGAAACATTAAAGGAGAATTGGTGCAAGCCTGACTTCCACTTGGCTTATTGACCAGTGACTCCATCCAGTTGCTGCCATGTTTTGCAACCACCAATTTTGCCATCACCATAAAGGCCTCCATGTCCATGCTTCCTATGGGTCCTCCTCGTCTCAATAGTAAGCTAGCTCTTACTACCGCGTTTGCTGCTCTGCTGCTGATCTGTGAGCTACCGGCAACAGATTGCAATGAGCTGCTGCTTGGGAGCTTCCAGTTCGATCGTGCTCACCCTCCAGCAGTGTGTAGCTGCGTTCCTCTGAGCAGTGCCCGGTAGGCCCCGGCTGGACCTTAAGTATCCTGTTTACGGCATGCATGCATGCTCGCGTGAAAGAGCTGATCCCCTTTAAAGGCGCCGCAGCCCCCGAGCACCAGCTGATCTCTTTGCTGGATCCGTGCTGCTGAGCGGGCCTCCCTCCGTGCCAGGCAGCTGCTCTTACCCACCGGCAGGAAGTGGCGCTGCTCCCATGGACCAGCTGCTTCCTTCCGAAGCGCGGCGATGCAGAAGCAGCCTTTGACCGAGAGCCGTGCACCCTGCCGCTCTCCTTCTCGCTCCCCGGTGAGATCCGCTGCAGGTAGGCAGAATAGCAACCCGGCAGTGGCCTTTCAGATGGGCTGCAACGTTCCACCAGCTGCTCCCTCGGTTTGCGCCGACCAGCTCGAGGCGATCCCCTCCAGTTCTGTCTCTCCTCGCAGACGGACCGCCGCTGGTCCTAAAGCGGAGCGTGTACAGCAGCCGTTGATAACGCGGGACTCGGCAGCCACAGCGACACGGTTCCCGAGCTTGCAGTCTTCCTCTCAGCGATCTCCTCAGCCAAAGAGACACGTCCAGCGAAAACCTTCTCCTTATGCCCACGAGTGGGGGTCCACGGGTGCAGCTGGATGCTGCCTTCTGTGTGAGCCCCCACTCTCTATAAAGGGGGAAACCCCTCCCCTTTCTTTTGTTTGCCCTTTCGCGGGCTTTCCTTGTAGCTGCCGCGCTTTCTGGTTCGTGGGCTTTTCCCCACTTTTGGCGCTCTCCTTTTCGCGGGCTTCTGCCCGTTTTGCCGCCTTGTTCCTGCGCCTCCCCCTCCTTCGCCCAAAGGGAAGGGGGGAGGGTGAGGGATCCACCAGGAGGACAATGACCGGGTTATCGGGGGTGCCTCCTCCATTTTGCTGGGCTTTTGTCGTCGGCCCTTGCATTCCGACCCTGGAGGACCCGGTAAGTCCCCATTCAACCAACCATTCCCCATTCCCATTGAGCCCCCATAGGGCTCAATGGGAATGGGGAAGGTGATAATAACGGGCCAGCGAATAGCAGGCCCGTTATTAGCGCCCTGGTCCCTTAGCGGGACCTGTAAAGGATGTGTGGCCAGACCACACGTCCTTTACGGTTCCAGCTAAGGGACCTCAGAATTGAACGGTAAGGGATTACCGGCACTGGCCTCCTTAACGGTGCCCGGTATCCCTTACCGCCAAACTCAGAATGAGCCCCAGTGTCTGGTAACAGGAAAAAGTAGTTGATTGGCAAGTCGTCTACTGTGTAAAAAGGACATCTGAGTTTTACATTACTTCCCCAAAATACAAAACTGAAGCATTACATCCAAAACAAAATGCTTCATTATTGAAACAGTCACCAAAGCGGTATTCAGCTTAAAAGAAAGTATTCAGTAGCATCTAACAAAAGGGAGAAGGGAGGGGCAGCAAGCACAATGAACAAAATCGAACTGGCATACCTTGACTGATAAGGAGAAATGTTATGAATATTAAAGCAGGAATACATGTTGCCTGACCCTAAAATCAAGGGGCCAGCAATGCAACTAATATCACTCATGAAGTATCCAACTATATGTGTATGAGGGATAGTGTGGTTGTGTTAAGATAGGGAAAATCTGCCTATTGAGGTTGGTAAGTGAGCAATACACATCGGTTCACAGGGAGACTAATAACAGAATTCTGAATGCTTAACTTTTATTTTATTTGATCTCCATTTTATAATGTGCCAATATACAACAATGTTGTTTCAAAGTACCAGGGGTACATCCAAAGGGGGTGAAGAGAAGTGCATTCAAACATGTACTGTATATAGTAGCGTATATTGCTATTTGACGCCAGATCACAAAATAAGTGCAGCATCATTTAACACTGAAGGAATGAAAAGGGAAGATACTGAAGCGTGCAAAGAGCAGTGGGGACTTTCCACCTTTCACCAATCTTAAAGACGCTTCTTAGGGGAAGGGTCCCTAAAGGGAATATGATGCAGAAGTTAAGTAGAATCTCAAGGCTGATGTGTAGAGACCCATGGCCCACTGTAATTTTCTGGGAAGGCTACTATGAACAGGTCTGTGTTAAGTGTGCCCTGGAAAATGTTGTAGGTGGGTTCAGTTGTCAGGTAGGTGGGTAGGTAGTTCCACTTTTTTGTGTCAGAACCCACAAAAGGTTTTCCCCATGAATCTGCCTTTTAAATTCAGAGAGCATCAAAAGGTTCTAGCGCCATAATGTACACTTCCAATGTGGCATGATATGATATGATATGATAGGATATGCATTTATAACGTGCTTGTACACAAGTGTTTCTAGGCATGACAAGACAGGGAAGTGGAACAAGGGAGGACAAAAACAACGATCTTACTAGACCATGTGTCATTCAGATTGCGCAGGTGCAGGGAGGAGGGGAGTGCAGAAGTGCAAAGGGAGGGGAGAGGGAGAAGATCAGGTAACAAGTGCAGCATATGGATGGCTACGTGCTGGTAATCAGAAGGTGCAGCCATCGGGTGGCAATACCTTCAGAGAGTGGGTGGGCTATAGGATTACAGATACAGACCACAAGTGCTAGGGGGGGCCAAGAGGTGGTGTGAGGTGCAACTGGACAGACAGTGACCTGATCCCAAGTTCAGAGGGTGGCCAGGTAAGCCAGGTGTGTGGAACAGAGGGGTCATTGTTAAGATGGATTTCTAGCCTCTGACCTGGTGGGCAGAGGTGCAGAAGGCCAGCCTAGTTTCTTGGAACAGGGTAACCTTCTGGAGAAACCAGACCAATCAAGGTAGCATTGGTGGTCAAGACTGGGTCTCAGGAGGGGTGAGGGGGATTGAAAGCCACAATGAGCACACAAAGTAAACAACACCCCAACTTACTCTCAGTCAGGTGTATATATAAAAAAACCATAGACATTTATTAAAGACCTTTTAAGTCAAACACAAAGTAAATATTCAGCAGTATTAACAAAACCAACACAACACTATCTATGAAACATATATACAGTAACCAATGCCTAATGGGATATTACACAGTACTGATCCACAACCTGCAAAGAAAGGGGTCACAGAGTGCGAATATCCTATGGGCTACAGGGAATATCCAACTATCTTGAGTTGCTTCAGGAACTGAAGATGGATCTGCTCAAGCTAGAGAGAGCAGGGAGGCTGTTTCAGAGGGAGGCCCCAGCCAAAGAAAGAGTTCTTCCCCCAACTGTCTGCTTGTAAAAAGCTTCTGACCTTCAGTGAGTTGGTGGTGGATGAGCAGAGAGCTTGAGAAGGGAGATCCTTTAGAAAGAGAGAGATGGAGGTAGTGTGGATACAGGCCCCAGAAAACCTTGTGGACAATGCTGAGGGCCTTGAACTTAATCCTTGCCATCATTGGGAGCCAATGAAGAGATTTCAGAGCTGGAGAGATATGATCCCTGTGCTTGAGGCCAAGGACAAGTCTTGCAGTCCTATTCTGGATGAGTTGTAGAGGACGGAGAGTAGAGGCAGGAAGATTTAGAAAGAGGATGTTGCAGTAGCCCAGCCTTGAAAGGACCAGAGCTCTGGAGAAAGTGAGATTCTGGGGGAGGTGAAGAAGGGAAGACTAGCTCTGAGGAGCTATTGGCAGGAGGCATGGAAGAATGAGTCTATATGGCTCTGAAGTTGTTATTCAAATTAAGTTCCAATTTGAAATGCATTGAAATGCTTACACACTCATACTAAAAATTCAAGTCTTCATTTTGAGTTTCCATCGTTACATATTTCCTTTATTTTTTGTGACAAACACATGCACAAAATACATGCAAAGGGCCGGCCAATCACTTACTGTTTGAATGAGGTATTTTAGTAATGCTCTGCATTATTATTAAGAAAACACAAATCAGAAAAGTTCAGTGAATCAAATTCAAAATGTGTGAAATGTGATACACATTAATTTCTTTTCACATGTAAAATGTTAATGATTCATTATTAGCATGAAGTGGTTTATTCATTTAAAAATGTTCTCCATTTCAATTGTCAGAATTACCATTGCACAAACAAGCTGCTGCTAGATTGTATTTTAATATACCACACAGTGTACGCAGTTAGAAATTATTCAGGTGTGGCCTAATCACCTTCAGCTATAATACATTGTTAAAATAATTGTTCTTATTTCATAAAGAATGCATACCCTTGGAAAATCAACAGAATGCATTTCCTAAAAATTATTGAAATTCTCCATTGTAATGTGCAATTTTGAAAAGTCAATTGCATATGAGGAAAAAGACTAGACCAACACTTAAGCAATTCATGGTTGGTTTTGGAAGCAAATCATTAAGGGGGTAATTCATAGAATTTAGCGCACAAGTGGCGCACGCGGCTGGAGCATAGTGTGCGCGTGCGAATCCCTGCGCCAGCCGCGTGCGCTAAAATCCATTTCCGCGCACAGCGTATTCATGGATTCCAGCCACCAAAACCAGCCGTGGTGCACAGTGGCGCAGCGCCCCTGCAGCAGCGCCATTTATGCCCCCAAGAACGCCCCTCGCGCAGGGAAAAGCCATCAAAATCCCCAATCCAGCACAAAGGGCTGCGTTAACCCTGTCCCAGCACGGCAAGCGGGGAACGTGTATGACTGGGGATCGCGGGAAGTTTCACACGTGACTGGCCCTGTGTGAGCGGGGTAAGTGTATTACTGGGGTGCACGGGAAGTTTCACACGCGATTTCAGCAGGGTACGTGTATTACTGGGGTGCGCGGGAAGTTTCACACATGATTTCAGCAGGGTACATGTATTACTGGGGTGCACGGGAAGTTTCACACGCGATTGGCCCTGTGCGAGCGGGGTACGTGTATTACTGGGGTGCGCGGGAAGTTTCACACGCGATTTCAGCAGGGTACGTGTATTACTGGGGTGCGGGGAAGTTTCACATGCGATTTCAGCAGGGTACGTGTATTACTGGGGTGCACGGGAAGTTTCACATGCGATTGGCCCTGTGCGAGTGGGGTACGTGTATCACTGGGGTGCGTGGGAAGTTTCACACGCGATTTCAGCAGGGTAGGTGTATTACTGGGATGCACGGGAAGATTCACACACGATTTCAGCCGTGTACGTGTATTACTGGGGTGCGCGGGAAGTTTCACACACGATTTCAGCAGAGTACGTGTATTACTGGGGTGCGCTGGAAGTTTCACACGTGATTGGCCCAGTGCGAGCAGGGTACATGTATTACTGGGGTGCGCGGGAAGTTTCACACGCGATTTCAGCAGGGTACGTGTATTACTGGGGTGCGCGGGAAGTTTCACACGTGATTGGCCCTGTGCGAGCGGGGTACGTGTATTACTGGGGTGCGTGGGAAGTTTCACACGCGATTTCAGCAGGGTATGTGTATTACTGGGGTGCGCAGGAAGTTTCACACGCGATTTCAGCAGGGTACGTGTATTACTGGGGTGTGCGGGAAGTTTCACACGCGATTGGCCCTGTGCGAGCGGGGTACTTGTATTACTGGGGTGTGCGGGAAGTTTCACACGCGATTTCAGCAGAGTACGTGTATTACTGGGGTGCGCGGGAAGGTTCACACGCGATTGGCCCTGTGCGAGCGGGGTACGTGTGTTACTGGGGTGCGCGGGAAGTTTCACACGCGATTTCAGCAGGGAACATGTATTACTAGGGTGCGCAGGAAGTTTCACACGCGATTGGCCCTGTGCGAGCGGGGTACGTGTATTACTGGGGTGCGCGGGAAGTTTCACACGCGATTTCCGCAGGGTACGTGTATTACTGGGGCGCGGGGAAGTTTCACATGCGATTTCAGCAGGGTATGTGTATTACTGGGGTGCACGGGAAGTTCCACACGCGATTGGCCCTGTGCGAGTGGGGTACGTGTATCACTGGGGTGCGTGGGAAGTTTCACACGCGATTTCAGCAAGGTAGGTGTATTACTGGGGTGCACGGGAAGATTCACACGCAATTTCAGCCGGGTACGTGTATTACTGGGGTGCGTGGGAAGTTTCACACGCGATTTCAGCAGAGTACGTGTATTACTGGGGTGCGTTGGAAGTTTCACATGCGATTGGCCCTGTGCGAGCGGGGTACATGTATTACTGGGGTGCGCGGGAAGTTTCACACGCGATTTCAGCAGGGTACGTGTATTACTGGGGTGCGCGGGAAGTTTCACACGTGATTGGCCCTGTGCGAGCGGGGTACGTGTATTACTGGGGTGCGTGGGAAGTTTCACACGTGATTTCAGCAGGGTACGTGTATTACTGGGGTGCGCAGGAAGTTTCACACGCGATTTCAGCAGGGTACGTGTATTACTGGGGTGTGCGGGAAGTTTCACACACGATTTCAGCAGGGAACATGTATTACTAGGGTGCGCAGGAAGTTTCACACGCGATTGGCCCTGTGCGAGCGGGGTACGTGTATTACTGGGGTGCGCGGGAAGTTTCACACGCGATTTCAGCAGGGTACGTGTATTTCGGGAGTGTCGGGGAGTCCTACACGTGATTTGCCAGTGTGGGTCCTCCCAGGTGTTCCCTGTACACCCTCCACGGCCCCTGCAGGCAGCCCACACCACAGGGGACTACCCTGCATCCCTGGTCATGTCCCACAGGCAGCCCACCCAACATGGGCATGCCCCCCAGCAAAGGCACATGTCTCCATGCACTACTGATCACCAACTCATGTCCCCTTGCACCCCCACCCCCCAGCATTGCGGGGCACCTGCCAGCAGGCCCCCACTCATGTCCCACTCATGTCCCCCTGCACCCCCACCCCCCAGCATTGTGGGGCACCTGCCCGCAGGCCCCCACTCATGTCCCACTCATGTCCCCCTGCACCCCCACCCCCAGCATTGCGGGGCACCTGCCAGCAGGCCCCCACTCATGTCCCACTCATGTCCCCCTGCACCCCCACCCTCCAGCATTGTGGGGCACCTGCCAGCAGGCCCCCACTCATGTCCCACTCATGTCCCCCTGCACCCCCACCCCCCAGCATTGTGGGGCACCTGCCAGCAGGCCCCCACTCATGTCCCACTCATGTCTCCCTGCACCCCACCGCCCAACATTGCGGGACACCTTTCCGCAGGCCCCCACTCATGTTCCACTCATGTCCCCCTGCACCCCCACCCCCCAGCATTGTGGGGCACCTGCCAGCAGGCCCTGACACATGTCCCCAGCCAACACATCATCACAATCTAGATCCCTGGCCCTTATGGGCAGCCTCCACATGCCAAACACCCACCCAAGTATTGCATCCACCCACTTAGAAATGCCAATTAGATGATACAACCCCAATGGCAAGTATGTAAATGAGCACATGTCCCTCACATACACACAATGGGTGTAAGTGAATGTAAAAACCCATATCATGATATGCATGAAACCAATGAGATGATACTACACATTGAAGTTTGATGAAAAAAATGTATTAAAAGCAACATAAATGAAATTAAAAATAAACAAACGACAATGGGAATCAAAAACCAAAAGCAGCATGTCCGTAAAATAATGAAAAAACACAAATCATAATCCAAAGGAAAGGTGTCCAAAGTCACAGTTCAAAAAAGTAAATTCAGGGGAAAAACAAAACCGAAAACCATTGCTCCATAGGTAAATCCAAAAAAAAAACTATAATCCAACAGTCAACTATATACAGATAAACAATCCAGGGTCAATGATCCCAACTGAAGAAATGAAACCTATCTAAAAATACTACCTAATAAAAAAACTATATACAAAAATGTGGTCCATTGTCCAAAATGAATAAAAAAGCAAAGGAAACCTAACACTAACTACATAACTATTTATAAGGGCAGCAGGCTAGTCCGACGGCTCACTGTTGTTGTCATGGGCCAGGGCATCATCGAACTCCTGTTCAATGGCTTGGAGGCGGGCATGTTCCCTGGCCCCGAGGTCTTGCAGGGATAATGCAGTGTCCAGCTCCAACTCCCTGCGAATACCCTCGAGGCACTCAGCGCGCCTCAGCGCCCTCTGCATGGAGTTCTCCGCCCTGACCATTGTGGGCCGTTCCTCCTCTGCCCGCTGCCGCTCCACACCTATCTGCTGGCCCAACTGCTCCCACACGGAAGACACTCCCATTCCAGGGTTCTCCTGCCCTCCGGCCGATGCCTGCCCCCCTGATGTTGATGGCCCCGAGCCATGATGCCTCTCACGTTGAGCCTGCCGCTGCCTCCGATGCAACTGCCTGTGCCAGCACGACGGCATCCAGGCTGATGGAATCCACTGACGCCGTTGTGCACGTGCCCTGCCCGATGATGCCGTCACATCCTCCATCTGCTGGGGTCCAGTTGCTGGTGTGTCCACCCCTGCTGGACCTCCGACTCCCGACTGTGGCAGGGATGGGATCCCCACCGAGTTGGCTGCATTGGTCGGGGCAGGTCCACAGGGGGCCCTGGTAGCATCTGGGCCCGAAGACGGCATGGAGAACGACTGGCGCATAGCCTCCACAGAGGAGGAGAGGGTCGCCAGAGTGGCCGACACATGTACGAAACCCCCGACCACGGCCGCTCCCAACTGGGCCATGTTGGCACGGTGCTCTTCGTGATGACTTGCGTGCTCCCCCCGGAAAGCACGCACCTCATTACGAATGACACCCGTGCGCAACGCGACACCAATCAGAACCTTCTCCATACGGCCAGGGATCCCCTCGCCTGCAGGTGGAGGAGAGTCAGATGACATGGACATCCCCCCTACCTGCGGACGGGCCTGGGATGGGGCACCCCTGCTGGTGCATGGTGGTGCAGTCACAGTGTCAGGGACAGTGACATGCACAGGCACCTCCACGGCGACCTGTGCTACCTCCTGCCCCTGCCCCTGGACTGCACTACTTGCACCAGCAGGGATGCCCCCACCAGGCCCCATGTGCGGCTCAGTAGCGGACTCCTCCTCCTCTGTGGAAACCACCAACCTGGATGGCTCCACCCCGTCTTCCGCCGTTGCAAGCCCCTGTGGGGGCTCACCCACCCCTTCCGCTGCAGCCGTGGGCGCATCCCCGCCGCTTTGCTCCACAGCGCCGTCTCTGCCCTCTTCTTCACTTTGTGCTGTGTAGTGGGAGACATAGAACACAAGCATCAGGGTACTGTACAATGGTCCCATAGACAGGAAGCAATAGCAGATGAGTGGCACTGTCAAAGATCACTTCCATAATGTCCCTCCACAACACATGGGTCAGTGCAGGCAAAACACATGCAGTAACAGGCATGGCCCATGCTATGGACATTAGCAAACATGTCCAAGGAACTCTTGAAACATACAATGTTGTTTTTGAACTCACATGCATCATGGGTCATGCCTATCGCATGCACACACTTCACCGTACTTTCATCCATCTGGACTCGTACACCCCAGACACAGTGGATAACTAGCATCAGTGATTCTGAACATTGTCACAGACATGTGTCAAGCGTCCATGGCATTCACAAGTCACAGACACGCAGGTCAGACACACAGACATGGACACCATTCATGGCATCAGCACCCATCCCTCACCCCACCCATGTCCAGGAACATAGACTGGCATGCTCTCATGTGTCCATTCCGCATAGGGCTCCCCATGTTGCATTTAAACACATACACCAACCGTGTGCTTCACACATTACTGGTCTCACATGCATGACCATGATGTCCCTGCACACACACACGCGTACATGGCCTATGTCACACATACAGGCAAGTATCAGACAACCAGCACACTGCAACATGCACTGTCTCACACAGCAATGCTTGGCCACTTACCGCTCGACTCCAGACGGGTCTGCCTCTCAAGGATCTGGGCATGGAGCACTGGGCATACGCGTTCCAGGACCCTCAGCTAGATGGTACTCATGCTGCCCCGGCCCCCCTCCACGAGGCGCCGGGCCTTTATGAGGGTCCTGGACCTCAAGTCCTCCAAGCGCTTCTTGACTTGCTTGATGTTGCGGGTTGCCACCCCCTCCGTGTTGATGGCAACCACAAAGTCATCCCAGATCCTATCCCGCCCTTCCTTGTTGGCGCGTGATGATCCGAAGAGGGCATCATAATGCCCCAGGACAAGCTCCACCAGGACACCAACTTCCTTCTGACTGAAGCTGGTGGCCCTCTGCCCCTCTGGCTGGGGGTCGCCAGTGATCTCAGATGGTGTTTGCCCCGATATGGCGACCCCCGAGGCAGGCGTGGGTGGGCAACTGGGTCCTGGGGCTGGGCTGTGGAGCGATGGTATCCCAGTCGGGAGTCTTCTGTTCCAGCAGGGGTGGACACAGCAACTGGACCCCTGCAGATGGCTGATGTGCAGGCACCAAATGGCAGGGCACGAGGGCAGCAGGCAGTCAGGCAGCAGCAGATGGCAGGTGGGAGCGTGCTCGGGGCTCTGGGGGGCAGTGATTCAGCCTTTTGGGCAGGAGCGTGGTCTTCCGTGTGTTTTCGCGTGGCCAGCTTGATACGGAGTGATGTAGCATGTGAAAAAATTGCATGTCAGCGTGTAATTCGAGGAAAGGCCCTTAGCGCGTAAGCGCGTCTGCACGCATACGCGATTTCATTGGACCGAAGGCCCTTCAAGCGTAAGCGCTTCTTTGACGTGACGCTCGTGGGCGTGCACGGGCGTTTCAGCGCGCGTGAAAAACTGCACGTCCGCGTGGCAATGCATGTAATCCGAGGAAAGGGCCCATGCGCGTAAGTGACGTGACGCGCGGATACGTTTCCCTCAGCACGGGTTAAAGGTGAGCGGGGGCAGCAGTTCGCTGTACGTGCCTTTCGTGGAGACCGACGTGTGTTGCTGTTTCCTGTTGTTTCGTGCGCCATCACAACTTCACAGCTATCAAGGACGTATCTCTTCTTTTGGCGGGGGTATTGGTTACGTGTGTTTTTCTGCATCACGCTAGTCAGACGGTGAGTCGCACACGCTATTTTTCCCACTGCGGGTGCCCCTGTGTATCGCACCCATTTTTGAGGTCATAGTAGCCTGCGTGTCCCACGCGTACGCGTTATTCGTGTTACTGGGTGCCACCGCGTACTGCGGGAGGTTGATTCCACGCACGTAGGCTGCAGGGTTGCGTGCACGGTTTTACTGCAGGTTTGGGGTGCCTGATCATTGCGTGACCCGTCACTACATCACCGGGGTCACATACAGCCTTGCAGGTGTAGGGGGGCTGTTAACATCTTGCTTCCCACCCCCTTCACCCCAATTGCCCAGGTCAATTGTGGTGTACACCTCCCATTGGCACTACTCCATCTGTGCCTGCACTACTACATCTGTGCCATGGTTGGGAGGACACCAAAGGTGAGGGGCGCTTCAGCTGGGCGTACTCCTCCTGGCGGGCGAGGTCAGGGATGTGGCCATTGTGACCAGGGAGTAGGGGGACTCCAGGGTGTCCAGGGCGGCCACAGAGGGGGAAGAGGCAGGGGTGCGCCACTTGAGCACAATGTTGTGCCATGTGTTGGTGCAGTCATGCCACCACCCCCTGTGGTTCCGGGGGATGCAGCGTCTGCATCTGGCACTGGCGCCCCTGTGACCCGGCAGTCCGTTCCATCAACTGCCATGGGCCCAAGGGCAGTGGTAGCTGCAGGTGCAGCTGTGGACACCGCCACCCAGGCTCAGGGTCTGCCAGCGCAGGCTGTGTTGGCACTTGAGGAGCCCTTGGTAGATTTCCAACAGGCCAGGAGGGAAACCATAGGGGCACACAGGGCTGCTCTGACCAAGACACGTGTCCCTGGGGCAGTTATGTCATCTGCTGCCCCGAACAGCCGGGTGATGGCAAGTGCAGGGGCAGATGCACCCAACAACACCCCGGTTGTGAGTCTGCCAACCAGGACCGTTGCGGTCAATGATCCTGCCACAGCGGATGTTGCTGCGCAGGGTCCATTAGAGGGCACCCAGATGCCACTGACACAAGTCAGGCCTTTGGTCGTCCCTCCACCTGCCACTCCCTTGGCTCAATCCACCGAACCCACTGGCCATACTGGTCAGGGCGGCATTAGCCAGCCAGGGTCTGCGCCACAGTCCAAGAGGAGGAAGGTTGCACCTGCAGCACAGGCTGGGACCCCACACAGAGCCACGACCTCCTGTACATTGAGGAAGAAGCCTTTTTGCAAGCAGGAACTGGACTTCCTCGTGGACTACGTGCGGGGCCACAGCCGTGACATTGTAGTGGGTGCCAATAGTCAGACAACGGCTGCCCACCGTGACACCCACTGGAAGTATGTTGCGGAACATGTCAGTTCATTCGGCCATGAGGTGCGCACGGCGCAAGAGTGCAAAAAGCGTTGGAATGACCTCAAACGCAGCGCTAAGGCTAAGCGTGCCTCAAATTACAACTTGACTCTGGTGACTGGCGGTGGGCCTGCACCAGAGGAGGAAGAGCTCACTCTGCATGAGTCACTCATTGCAGAGTTCATACCACCTGAATTGGTCGAAGGAGTGGGAGAGATGCTGGACTTTGACGCCCAGTCCAGTGAGTGTTGATGCGTGTTTGTTGAGGACATGTGCGTTTTACTTGTCGGATGTGTTGTGCATGATTGCCACTACATGTGACGTGTACATGGTTCTGATGTGTAAGTAATGCAATGCTTCCGTGATGCATGTCTGCTCTGCTGGATGCTGGACATGTGGAGCAGACGGGGACTGTCCGCATCACCACTATTGCACCCTACTCACATTCTGGTTACAAGTATGCCCCTCCGGTCCATGTTCCAGCTCATTGGCCCTTCTGCATGTGGCGTGGGGTGACCTTCCTCTCAGCCAAGGAACAATGTCATTGCATGACTGACGTGCATGTGTCCTCTGCCTGAATGCGGGTACTCCATGTAGGCATGCTCCCTTGCCCCTCCTCCACCACTCTGCACCCCAGTTCCACCTTTGTACTGGTCTGCTTCAATCTTGCCATTGTGTACTTTCCTGTTCATGCGTCCTGTGTACATGCTAACTTCCAGCGTACAATCTGCCAGACATATGCTGTGTGGTACAGCCTTAGTACTTGATGATTGGTATCTCACTTGTACTGTGCATAGGTCAGATGTCCCGCAGGGACATGAGTGCCCATTCATGCTCCATGTGCATTGCACGCATGCCCCTATGTGTCCTTGACTGGATGATCACTGTAATACAAGTCCTGGGTGACATACATTGCAAGGCATCTCATCTGCCTTCCATTGTCAACTGTGGCTCAGTACTGTGTTGCACACATGTTTAGGGTCTGACAATCTGTGTGGGTCACAGGCCTCAGCCTGTTTAATGGCCAATGACTCTGTCCGACTGTTGTAGTGTTTTCTTCACACGTGGGTGGCCTACAGAGTTTTCATCATGTGTCCTGCTAACTGTCCCATCATCATTTGCAGTGTTGTCACTTGAATCACATTAAGCTGTTGATGCCAATCAACACTGCCCGTCAATACACAGGTCTATGGTCAGCCTTTTGATACCATGCTAGGCATCCCTGCTATTGTACTTGGGTGGAGGGGTGCTTTGCTTGTAGATATGCTACCCATTGAATGCACAGTGCACGTGATGCCTGAATTTGACCTTGCACTGCCTTCACATTTCCTGACACACACCATGGAGTCCTTGTACATGTAGGTAGTGAGTGACATACACATTTTCTGCGCTGCATAGACCCACTTCCATGCAAACTGCCACCTTTCAACAGGGCTGATCACAGAAGCAATTCAAAGTTGACCCAGCATGCATGCCAGGTTCTATGTTGTGTGTCACATGTCTGCCTGATGTGTTTGTTGTCGGTGTGTGTGTGTGTGTTGTGTGCTTCTGACATGTGTAGTGAGCTTTTTTCTCTCTATTTTTCAGGTGGAGGCGGAGGATGGTGTTGTCATGCCAGACACAGGGTTGTTACCACTACATCAACCCGGCACAAGTGGGGGTCATGGGGTGGTAGGCCACGAAAACCCCCAAGTGCTACAGTCCATCTTGTCTCTGGCTGTCTATGAGTCCAGCCCTGATGACGACTTTGACGTCCATGTCGAGTTGGATGAGCATCAAGTCCATGTGTCAGGGGTGAGTGATTCTGATGTGGACACTCCTCTGTCCACGACACCTGCACTGAGGGATCAGACAGTCTTGGTTCCTCTGCCCGTGGTGGATTGGGACGCAGGTTCACCCTCCACACCAGTCACTGATGTGCCTGGGACATCACGTCGACGGGGGCATGTAGTCGTGCAGCCGCGGGCGGTGCCAACACAGCGAGGACACCCAGTCCTTGGGTCCCACAGGGGTCAAGCCCAGCAACGCGGTCGCTGCACGCAACCGCAGTATACTGAGTGGGAGCAAGACATGACTGCCAATTCAGAACAGCAGGGGGCAGCAATGGAGAACATCGCTGAGAACATGGAGCGTGTGGCCCGATCTGTGCTCCCCCCTGCTAGGCAGGTGCTTCTCCAGCAGCAGGCGGCACGGTCCACGGCCCGGTCGCTCAGGCTGGGCATGGCGGCCTCAGACAGGGCACGCCAGGCTGAAATGTCGTCTCTGCGTAAAGCAATTGCTGCTCACGCAGAGGCGCACATGGATGCCCTGAGGGAGGAGTATGCTTCCCTCAAATCCACTCTGGGTGTCCTTATGATGTCCCAGAGGCAGCAGGCAGAGGAGAGGTTTGCACAGCTGTCTATACACAGGTCTATGGTCAGCCTTTTGATACCATGCTAGGCATCCCTGCTTTTGTACTTGGGTGGAGGGGTGCTTTGCTTGTAGATATGCTATCCATTGAATGCACAGTGCACATGATGCCTGAATTTGACCTTGCACTGCCTTCACATTTCCTGACACACACCATGGAGTCCTTGTACATGTAGGTAGTGAGTGACATACACATTTTCTGCGCTGCATAGACCCACTTCCATGCAAACTGCCACCTTTCAACAGGGCTGATCACAGAAGCAATTCAAAGTTGACCCAGCATGCATGCCAGGTTCTATGTTGTGTGTCACATGTCTGCCTGATGTGTTTGTTGTCGGTGTGTGTGTGTGTGTTGTGTGCTTCTGACATGTGTAGTGAGCTTTTTTCTCTCTATTTTACAGGTGATGACGCAATGGAGGCGGAGGATGGTGTTGTCATGCCAGACACAGGGTTGTTACCACTACATCAACCCGGCACAAGTGGGGGTCATGGGGTGGTAGGCCACGAAAACCCCCAAGTGCTACAGTCCATCTTGTCTCTGGCTGTCTATGAGTCCAGCCCTGATGACGACTTTGACGTCCATGTCGAGTTGGATGAGCATCAAGTCCATGTGTCAGGGGTGAGTGATTCTGATGTGGACACTCCTCTGTCCGCGACACCTGCACTGAGGGATCAGACAGTCTTGGTTCCTCTGCCCGTGGTGGATTGGGACGCAGGTTCACCCTCCACACCAGTCACTGATGTGCCTGGGACATCACGTCGACGGGGGCATGTAGTCGTGCAGCCGCGGGCGGTGCCAACACAGCGAGGACACCCAGTCCTTGGGTCCCACAGGGGTCAAGCCCAGCAACACGGTCGCTGCACGCAACCGCAGTATACTGAGTGGGAGCAAGACATGACTGCCAATTCAGAACAGCAGGGGGCAGCAATGGAGAACATCGCTGAGAACATGGAGCGTGTGGCCCGATCTGTGCTCCCCCCTGCTAGGCAGGTGCTTCTCCAGCAGCAGGCGGCACGGTCCACGGCCCGGTCGCTCAGGCTGGGCATGGCGGCCTCAGACAGGGCACGCCAGGCTGAAATGTCGTCTCTGCGTAAAGCAATTGCTGCTCACGCAGAGGCGCACATGGATGCCCTGAGGGAGGAGTATGCTTCCCTCAAATCCACTCTGGGTGTCCTTATGATGTCCCAGAGGCAGCGGAGAGGTTTGCACAGCTGTCTATACACAGGTCTATGGTCAGTCTTTTGATACCATGCTAGGCATCCCTGCTTTTGTACTTGGGTGGAGGGGTGCTTTGCTTGTAGATATGCTATCCATTGAATGCACAGTGCACATGATGCCTGAATTTGACCTTGCACTGCCTTCACATTTCCTGACACACACCATGGAGTCCTTGTACATGTAGGTAGTGAGTGACATACACATTTTCTGCACTGCATAGACCCACTTCCATGCAAACTGCCACCTTTCAACAGGTCTGATCACAGAAGAAATTCAAAGTTGACCCAGCATGCATGCCAGGTTCTATGTTGTGTGTCACATGTCTGCCTGATGTGTTTGTTGTCGATGTGTGTGTGTGTTGTGTGCTTCTGACATGTGTAGTGACCTTTTTTCTCTCTATTTTTCAGGTGATGACGCAATGGATGCGGGGGATGGTGTAGTCATGCCAGACACAGAGTTGTTACCACTACATCAACCCAGCACAAGTGGGGGTTGTGGGGTAGTAGGCCACGAAAACCCCCAAGTGGTACAGTCCATCTTGTCTCTGGCTGCCTATGAGTCCAGCCCTGATGACGACTTTGATGTCCATGTCGAGTTGGATGAGCATCAAGTCCATGTGTCAGGGGGGAGTGATTCTGATGTGGACACTCCTCTGTCCGCGACACCTTCACTGAGTGATCAGACAGTCTTGGTTCCTCTGCCAGTGGTGGATCGGGACGCAGGGTCACCCTCCACACCAGTCACTGATGTGCCTGGGACATCACGTCGACGGGGGCATGTAGTCGTGCAGCCGCTGTCATGATCTCTGCTTCCAAAAGGTCAGGGTTTTCCCAACTCCCTTGGAAGCAGATCCATAACCCAGGTTCCGAGTGCCAACAAGTCCAAATTGGGACCTTTTGGACCCAGTCCTGGCGCCAGTGGCACCAGGCTCATAAATATGCCCAGTCCCAGCGCTGGAAGCGCCGGGCTCATAATGCTTGGGTGGACTTACCTGCAGCAGACCATGCTGCTTACTTGCCTGCCAGTTGAGCCTCTGATCCTCTTCTGTTTGGAACTACTTTTCCTGTTGGGTGGGGCAGGAGCCACTCCCTCATCTGCAGCAGAACGCTCATCGTGTCTTCTGCATCTGATCCTGGGCCTAAGGAAAAAGGCTTACCATCCTGAATCCAGTCTTCAGCAACACCTATAAAGACAAGAAAGAACAGGTTAGCATTACGGTCTTCAGTGACAGCTCTTCACTTACCTGGTCCATCGGCTGTCACCAACGCCTCACGCTGCATTCCGGCATCTGAAAGACAAAGGCTTACCTACTCTTCGTGCGCTCCGGAGGTCTTCACACTGCATTCCGGCATCTGAAAGACAAAAGCTTACCAACTCTTTGCAACTCTGATCCTCTTCTGTTTGGAACTACTTTTCCTGTTGGGTGGGGCAGGAGCCACTCCCTAGATTCAGAACACTGGAACTCTTCTGGAAAGCAGGAACTCTTTTCTTACCTAGGCGTGGCTGTGGAAGGAGACACCTAAGCACTACAGGAGGCTATTTAAACCACACCCGATGGATGAATCTTGCTTTGCGTTATTCTGCATCATCTGCAGCAGAACGCTCATCGTGTCTTCTGCATCTGATCCTGGGCCTAAGGAAAAAGGCTTACCATCCTGAATCCAGTCTTCAGCAACACCTATAAAGACAAGAAAGAACAGGTTAGCATTACGGTCTTCAGTGACAGCTCTTCACTTACCTGGTCCATCGGCTGTCACCAACGCCTCACGCTGCATTCCGGCATCTGAAAGACAAAGGCTTACCTACTCTTTGTGCGCTCCGGAGGTCTTCACACTGCATTCCGGCATCTGAAAGACAAAAGCTTACCAACTCTTCGCACGCTCCGGAGGCCTTCGGCGCTGCATCCCGCATCTGAAAGACAAAACAAGGTGCGTTTAAAGACATTGGGGAACTTTAATACTCACGTGCCATTACTCCTTTCCACATCTAACCCAGTGGGTATTCCGGCACCCTGCAGCCGCTCCGAACTTGTACCTGCAAAATAAAAAGACAGATAGAGCGCACCGTGAAGCAGGCAACAAGCGCTTACTTACGTGCTTCCAGGCGCTTCTATTCATCACACGGGCTCCATCTTCAACTCACTTCAGCCCGTCATCCGCCATCGCCGGAACCCTGCAAAACAAGAAACATCATTACTAAAGACTTTAAAGACATTAGAATTACTCGAAACTTACCGTTCGTGCAGTAAACGACGGACAGCAGTCCTCTGAAGTCAAGAGGCCTGCTCCCCTTATCCAGTGAAGAAACTGGTTACAGCACCCTGCCCCGAGGCAGATGGAGAGCACGGCGTTCACTTACCTAAGGTGAGAGCGTTAACCTTTGGGGTTCTACAGGAGAAGAGAAAGGGAAGAAGAGAGAGACATTCAATAACCCAGTTCCTTAATCCCATATTTTCTATCTGCAGACATCTTACCCTTTGAGTCAGACATACAGTGCACAGAGGTCCAGCCCAAAGAGCCAGCCGTGTGTTACACATCACCTTTGAAGATACGGTATACGCCCAGTCAAGACCGGCGCCTCTACGGGAATCAGGTGAGCGTTACAGCCGCGGGCGGTGCCAACACAGCGAAGACACCCAGTCCTTGGGTCCCGCAGGGGTCAAGCCCAGCAACGCGGTCGCTGCACGCAACCGCAGTATACTGAGTGGGAGCAAGACATGACTGCCAATTCAGAACGGCAGGGGGCAGCAATGGAGAACATCGCTGAGAGCATGGAGCGTGTGGCCCGATCTGTGCTCCCCCCTGCTAGGCAGGTGCTTCTCCAGCAGCAGGCGGCACGGTCCACGGCCCGCTCGCTCAGGCTGGCGTGGTGGCCTCAGACAGGGCACGCCAGGCTGAAATGTCGTCTCTACGTAAAGCAATTGCTGCTCATGCAGAGGCGCTCATGGATGCCATGAGGGAGGAGTATGCTTCCCTCAAATCCACTCTGGGTGTCCTTATGATGTCCCAGAGGCATCGGGCAGAGGAGAGGTTTGCACAGCTTGAGCGTACCATCTCGGCTGAGCTACAGGCTTGCCGGGAGGTGCAGCGGTTGTCCCGCCAGGCCTTGCTGGAGGAACTCTGTGTTACATTTGCTACCTTGCAAGTGGAAGCACGTGTATCACGTGAGGCTCTGCATGCAGACCTACTTCACATCGCCACACAGAACCAGGCTCACCCGTCCGGCAGACTTGCTGCCGTTGAGGGGCAAGCTGCGGCTAGGCGTGACCAGGCTACTGTGCCACGTCCTCCTTTCCAGGATGAGCCAGACTCGGACGACCATCTATCTCCCACATAGGTCGGGCTGTGCAGGCGTTGAGCCCATGGAGGTTTTTTTTTTGGCTCAGCATCATCGCATGTGGGTGTTGAGCAGCACCCTGTACCTCCCCCCTTCTGGGTGCCTCCCCTCCCCCCGGGTCGTATGTGGCCATTTTTTATTTTTCTTTTAGTTTAGTTAGTTAAGTTTCTGTTTGATAGTTAGTTTAATTATGTAATGTAGGTTTTTTATAGTTAGTGTAATTAGTTAATATAGTTTAAAATTGCTTGTCTATTGTGCTTTCATGTGACGGTGCGGTGCTTTGTGGCTTTTGAAAGCATCCACTGTCTGTTCCAGCTGGGCCCTTCAGGCTTGTCTTGTCTATGTGTTTGCTCCTTGGGGTCCTTCACTCACATATGGTTCGGTGTGACAGCCTATTACACAAGGGCTTTGGACTGTCATATCTGTGGCATGTCTGGTGCTGTGTAACTTGTGTTAACACCCCTAGTGGGGATGATTGCGGTGTTATTGACCACTGTTCGGCTTTTGCTAGATGGGGTGTTTCATGATTAATGTGTACATTCATTGCTATGCATTGTGTAGTATTTTTCTGATCTTTACTGTACACGTGCTTGTTGCAATTCATGCCGTAGATAGTGTGTTCCACACTTTGGATGTGAAAGACGGACTGATGGTGTGATTTCTGATGTATGTCTCTGATATGGTCCAGTAATGAGATGCCTGAAGAGACACACACAGATGACTTTAAAGCATTAATCATGTGTTTCATGCCCTTTCTGCAGGGGGATGAGCCTCCAGACCACCTTTACCAGCAGACATGGTCCATTGGACGTCTGGATTCTGGACACGTTTGTTGGTGCCCACATGCACATGTGTGCACAAGCAGAGGCACAGGGATTGCAGACATACATCCTAGAACTGCTGACGTGTTCCAAGGAACTCCAGGCAAGGCGAGCAGCACAGGGGGGCCACAACACAGCAAAGCTTCCACCAGGCCAGTTGCACATTCAGGCTTAGTAGCAGCACTGAGGGTGCGCTTGGACGAATATTGGTGTTGAAGCACACAATACAGCTCAGATGTGTTGGTGGACTGATGGCTGTTGATTGTAAGGTTGTCTGGGGCACCTGCAGGGGCAGTGGCACATACCCTCCAGTACACCAAGGTCCATTGAGGGACTTGTATCACCCATGTAGCCTTCCGAGTCATGGAAAGGAGCAGCTCACAGGGACATACAGCAAGGGACATACTCGGGTGCAGTGCATTTCATTTCCATGTACATTTTGAAACATGCACTGCCTACTTTGTTTCGGTTATGGTGGAACACGACTTGTTCTGAAGTCATGCCTTGCTATATGGGTCTGTCTGCTTACCCAGGGTACATTGCATGTTGTGTGAATTGTGACACATTGGTGTTCCATTTGCCACGCACCCACCGGCGGCTGACTTACTGCATTGACTGTGTATGACCCATCACAGGGGTAATGTTACATATGGGTAGAAAACATCCACACCAGATTGTCTGTTTGTAGAGTAGTTTGTTGCTATGGGGCATATTTTGTGTGTTTTTGTGTTATGGGCACGCACAGATTATTAACTGTGGCTCTCTTTGCAGCATTGAAGTGCTCCTGTAACCGGACCTGAGAGTGCGCAGGCAAGAGGCCAGCACTCAAAACCAGAGCTAAGTGTCTTGTTGTTTTTCTTTCAAACTGCTCTGCATAGGCTTGCTGGGGGGTGCACTAATGCATGGATGAATGTGTAATTCAATTTGGTATGTTTTTTCCCCCTAATCAGCCGGAGTCCTATCCCTATCCAATTTTAAACCCTGTACCCTCTGCCCGGTGTTCCTGCTTCCCGTATCTATCCAACCAACGTTCCCTAACCCTCTTTCCCCGATGGGGTTGCGGATGCCTGTGTAAGCCCCAAGCTTGCAGGCGCCGAAACCCTAGAGGGGGTGGTTGGTTCGTGCCACTCCTAAGCCTGGACTCCGGAAGGCCCTGACAATGATGTACAAGTTTGTTCGGATTGTGTATGTGTTCATGCAGGTAGTACATTTTCGTGCATTCCCTACTTTCACGTGTTATTCCTCCTCCCCTCTCCTGCCACTCATTCCAGTTATCCAGTGTGCCAACCCCTGTCCCGACTGCATATCCCTGACCCTCCTTCCCCACCAGGGTCTCAGAGGCCTGTGTGAGTTTGACCTTGCAGGCACCCGGGCCACGGTGGGGGTGGTTGGTTCGTGCCACTCCTGCGCCTGTACACGGGAGCTGTGACAGTACACATCCGTTCGTGGTGCATCATTCTATGTTATGTACCACACATGGTTCACATCCTGTTGTGACATTGTTTTACTGTGCTACCTTGGTTGTTACATCATTGTGGTAGTACTTGGCCTTTGTGAGGTACTGCTACTTCAAGTCATCTACTGGAGGCTGTTCTGGTTCTTTTTTCTGCCCTGGATTTTGTGTTTTTGCAAATGAAGGTGGACTCTGAGGGTGCAGGCACCTTTTTACACACAAGGTGGGAGATGGTGACGAAGGGGAAGGGTGATCCTGTGGCCAGGTGAAATTGGGGGTTGAAGGCTCCATGACCCAGGTGCAGTTGTTCAGTGGGTCATGGTGATTTGTGAGGGAGGGGAGGTGTTTTGTTGTTGATAGCTGCCTTGCCCTGCAGTGTGATGGGAACACTGACATTGTAATTGTGGTATCCTATGTACATGTTGTGTTCTGCTGATCAATGCCTGTTCATGTGTTGTGTTTACCTTTTAGGTGTGAGGGGATAGTTGTGGTTTGACATGCTGGGGTGTACACATGGTGAATGTTCACATGTGATGTGTAGAGGACACTGATGGTCACTTGATTGCACATGCATATGTTGAGTGCATGTCCTTACTGACCCACACACTCGCACTATGATGCACTACATGTACAACCACCCTTGTATATCCACGTGTACACTCTGTTTGCCTTCTGGTGCCCACTGTGTCCCTGCAGCACATGTTCTGTGACCAATTATGGATCCTGTACATGCCTAATTTGCTTTTTGATGTGGTTTGTTGCTTAGATGTGATGCTCAGGGTGTGCATCACACACAATAGCTGTTCACTGTGCTGTGCGCTGAGGAGTGTGTTGCAGGAGTTAGACACAGCACACAGAGGCTGCAGTGTTGATTTTGCAATGCACAATGTGCATGTAGACAGGAATTCATTGTTATGTTACGGCTACAACTTTTGTAATGCATTTGGGAATTACTTATTTTGGGTGGGAGGTTGTTGGTCAGTCATTTCATCTGATTCCATGTCAGGCATCATTGTCTGATGCCAATGTACATTTTTAACATGGCAATAATGTGTACCTTATTGGTACTGTGTTGGTGTATGGCTATTGCTTGCCATGTCATGTTGTGGTTTGGGAGGGTTTGAGTGGCATATTAGTGATGGTCATGGCCTGTTTTGCAGGTGTGTGTGATTCACACCTTGCATGTCAGGGTCAGCCGCTTCTCGAAGCAACGAGCTGGGGGTAGATCTCTCTCTGCGGCAGGGTCCTCCCTCTGGAACAGCCTTCCTGCCTCCCTGGAACTTGAGGAGAACCATCTCCGGTTCCGGAAGCACCTCAGAACCTTCCTCTTTGCTTTTGCAAACTGCACTGAATCTGCAACTGGGCCACTCTCACCAACCTCGGTCCCTGGCCCAGCCACTCTCCACTTGCACTGTCTCCCTGGCAACCCCTGCACTGCGGGACTGTCTCTCTATCCCTACAGCCCCCCCTTCCCAGCACTTGTCTGCACTTACCTTTGCAGTTGCCACCAGCTGGCCTATTTATTTGTTTTTTATTCTAATTACCCTGTACTGCACTCCCTCCTCCCCTTCCCCTTTCACTTTTTCCTTACCCCTACCCCTGAACTTGCGCAATCTAAATGACACCTGGCCTAGTAGGATCGTTGTCTGTCTTCCCTTGTTCCCCCCTCCCTGCCTCTTTGCACCTTGAAACACTTGTGTATAGGCACGTTACAAATGCCATATCATGTCATGTCATATGTCATATGTGTGCCTTTTGGTCACACAGGATAGCTTGTGTTTAAGTAGCTAGGGATGCAGACAATGTGGCACTTCCATGGCAACAATCTCAGGGTGGTAAGGTTGTGACAGTTGACTGTCTCTTTGTCATCATCGATTGTCACCTGGTATGTGCCAGGCCTGTGTGCCCTCCGCAGGGGTGGGAGTTTAGGTGAAATATGTGGCCACAAGCTGGGTCCGGGCTTCCTCGCCACGTGCCCTGTCCCCTCCCATGGGCAGCGCCTGTGCCTGTGGTTGGGGATGTGGGGGCACCACCATGTCCACTGGTATGCCCTGCCGTGTTGCAACATTGTGCAGGACACATGCTGCCACAATGATCCTGCACACTACTGGGGGTGCATAGAGTAGCTGCCCGCCAGAGCGGTCAAGGGAGCGGAAACGTGACTTGAGCACTCCGAATGTACGCTCAACTATGGCCCTGGTTGCAATATGGGCGGCGTTGTATCTTACCTGGGGTGGTGTGGTGGGGTTCCGGATTGGCGTCATCATGTGGTTGCTCAGAGGGTAGGCACTGTCCCCTGGGGAGCTGTAAATGGTTGTGATTATCGGGGTTTGTGTATTTATGTGTGTGTGTGTGTGTGACATGCATGCATGTGCAAGGGCATTTGTACTAACCTAGGAGCCATGTGTCGCCATGCTGCCCAGCTTCCAGGGCCCGGCTCAGGGCGGTCATTCTGTATATGAAACTGTCATGGGTGGAGCCAGGGCAGTTAGCATAGACAGAGGTAATGATTCCCTTTGCATCGCATACCACCTGTACATTGATGGAATGCCAGTGCTTGCGGTTTCGGTAGATGTGCTCAGTGGCCCTAGGTGGACGTAGGGCCACATGGGTGCAATCTATGGCACCGAGCACTTTGGGGAAGTGTGCCACCCTGTAAAAATCCAGGACAACGGCCTGCCTTTCTGCGGGTGTTCTGGGCATGTATATGTGCCTGCGGACTGAGGGGCACGCTGTCATGATTGCCAGTACCTGGTGTAGGCAGCGTGACTGCGTGGCCTGTGAGACCCCCCCAATATGGCAGTAGTCCGCTGAAATGACCCAGTGGCCAAGAAATGCAGGACATTGAGCACCTTCTCCAAGGGGCTCAATGCTTGGGAGCAAAGGGTGGGGGATGTAAGGTCATCTTCCCACTCCCTGACCAGGTCTAGGATGATATGGGGTGGAAACCTATACCTGCCGTAGACCTGGTCGTCAGGCATCCCAAAAAGGCTTGTCCGTGGTGCGAAAATGCGTTCCCTGGCTATTCTCCTCCTTCTGCGGTGTCCCCCGATCAGTGCTGCGACAAATCGGGCATTCATCGTAGCTGTATATACGTGTTTGTTGTTTGCGCGCACTTTTATACCGTGCGCGGGTGCGCTTCCGCCTGCCTTCGTGTGGCGGACACGTTGACACCTGTGTGCGTCTTTTGCCGTGCGCGGGTTTCCCGTATTCAAATCCATGAATATGGGTTGTTCGCGTGCGTGTGGGCGTTCCGTGTAGTTCCCTGCAGTACTTCCCCAGTTACGCCTTCTTTTTCACGCGTTATTGCCCATTCCGCGCGTTACGCCCACTGTTCCGCCCACTTTGGTTGTGTGCGCCGCGCTACGTGCGCTTTTGCTGTGCGCGTAGCGCACGCTGTTTGGTGGAGTGTGTGCCCGCGTGCGCCATGCAAGGATTTGGCGCACATACAGCGGGAAACACGCGCAGCGTCTTCCTTGAATCGCACGCGTGCGCATTCGCTGGGTTTCTCACACTTGCGCCACCTGGCGCCTGCTTGCGCTGGGATTTTCGGCACACGTTTGCTCCATGAATCGACCCCTTAATTTCCTACACAACATTTCCACTGTTTTTTCAGAAAAAAAACAATGTTAAGCTATAGACGAAACATGCAGCTGTCTGTCTAAGTTCTGTTGTGATTTGGCTAGGTTTTGTTGTTGCAAAAGACCCAGATTAGTGGCCATGATATAATTAAGTCAAATATTTCAACTGTCTTTAAAAACAAAACAAATGTTGTCAAGCTGCAGAGAAAAAGTCGCCGGCTTAGGATGAGAAAATGACAATTGCAGATGTGAAATGGCAGGCAGGAGACGAGTGGGGTTTAGATAAGCCTGTGTTTACCCTATCAAGCAACAGTTCCTGGTGGTCACATTCCATGTGGGGAAGAGTTGGCAGGCAGAGCTGATCCACAGAGCTGAAGAAATTAAGCTCTGTTTTAGGAGCTCCGTCCATCAATAATGCCGATCTCTTGCCCAGCACCTTTACTATGCACTAGCCTCATCCCTTATACATGTGTTGTTAGTATTGTTAGTTGTTTGTTACTTGGTATATGTGCACCCCGATGCCTGTGGGTTACAGTGCGTTATAAGCACAAAGATAAATATAAACATTAATTGGCTTGGGTAAGAAAAAGCAATAATAATTTCAATATATGAATCAGGGCAGAGTACATTCGCTTGGTGGTCATAAAACAACTGTGACTTTGCAATTTTTGCCAAATTCTAATGGTATACATGCTTATATATTTTGGTTGCAGGGGTAAGTCTTCTTGGCTCAACTTTAGCATATTGCCTTTTCAAACATCACATTTTTCTTTTCAATGGTCTTTGACAATCAAGAGTGGCCAAAATGCATTTTTATTAGGCTACCTTTTAACTGTTAACTGTGAGAAACACTGAGCCATGGTATGGGGCAAGTGTGGGCTAAGGACATTTAAAAACCTTTGTTCTGTTCCAACTTGCATTTTACCTAGCCAGGTTAAGTAGAATCACATATGCATTATTGGATGAAAGGGAAAAATCCTGAATGGAGAGTTGAAATATTTTACATGGATTTTGAATCCATGTCTTTTGATTGTTTCAGGGAATTTCCCTTAGGCAAGCTGGGCTTTTAAAGAGTTTTTGTTAACCCTTTTATTTTAATTAGTTTACAATGGTTGGAATAACATTGCCCATTCACTGTCTCGCCAATCCAGACAGCACTGCTTTGAGTATAGCTTTAGATTTTACTGTGCCATACTTTAGGTGGCTATATATAGTAATGACTGTTTGTAGGTTTTAAATTCCTGGTCTTGAATAGAAGAGTAGAATTCTAGGAATATATTCAGCGACATTATTGCTAATATTTGGGACTGCTTATTGTTTGATGATAATAGTATAAATGCCCCTAAATGATGTCTACAAGGGTATACAACTAGACAATTGTGAAGTAAAAGCATGATAGCATTCTTTATGTGTTTCTATTCATGAGTTGTGAGGAAGTCCAATGCCTGGCCTTGTGAAACAACAGTAGGGTTGTTTTACTGTCTGGGGCAGCCAGAGACAGTGGATGCAGAACCCTGAGAAGGTTTAAGAGCAATCCCTAGATCTCCAACTGAGTTCTGTTAGATATATTTTCTGCCACTTTCCTCATTCCATTGGCTAGGCTAGACACATTTAGTCTTCCTACTGACCCTGATTTTTGTAAAATGATGTGTTATGCATTGGGCGTTGGACCAGCTGCACAATAAAACCACACAATAATCTCCACCACATATTGTCACCTTTCTGCAGTTAGGCCTTTTATTAAGTTAATTAATTTGAGAAACTGCACATATAGACAATCAAGCAACCTCAAAACTGATACAGTGGTGAGCATAGAAACCTTGGAAACAAATGTTGGCAATGAATATTTGAAAAGAAAAAGGAAAAATTAAAAACACTTTGTACTTTGATTCTGCATATCCCTCAGACCCCAGCTAGTACTTTGACTATGAAAGCAAATGCATTATAGATACAGCTTCAATCCTAATGTACTCCTTGCCCTTTAGCTAATGTCAGGTTGCTATGAGATTTAATATAATCGACTCTCCTGCACAGCAGAACAACCCCAATAACCAATTGTGTTTCACACAACTACTTTTATCCCGGGGTACTTTAGAAATAAAAGGAGATATGCCTTTTGGGTCGGTTTGACCTGGCCAGATTACCCCTGCAAGAGATCTCAGTTAATATTGTGACTATTAATAATCATTCTACTTCACTTGAGACTTTGGTGAACCCATCCCTTCAGTCCTGTTTGCAGTTTGAGCTCCACACGGCAGCTGCCCCACCTTCCTTCCGGCTGTTAGGATCCCAGAACACTGCACTGCTTGGAACTTTATTGCACTGCCAGCTACCCAGATTCAGTCAGCTCTCTCATCAAGTTTCAAGGTCCGTCTGCAGTCTTCGATCATGCTTGAAGCAACATACAGAACAAGCCAGCTCAGTTTTCTCACTCCATGCAAATCGAGGTAGCAAAAAGCTTTCTGGTAAGCCCCAAATCTCTCTCAAGATCCAACAATTAACAGCTCCAGGCCTTGCTTAAAGTCGGAGTTTGTTAAAGCTCAGCACAGTTTAAGATCCAAGGGAAAAAGCCCTATGGAGACAGCCAAGTCAACATGCCATGCAGCAAAACCCCAGGCAAAAGACCCCCTCCTTCCAGCGGACAGTCCATTATAAACCCTTCTTTCAAAACCATCCCTTTCTCATATATCACATATGGATTCTGAACATTTTTATCCACCTATCTTGATGATGTCAGCTACTACCTTCTTCAAACATCAGCCCCTTTCTTGTGTCAATCGTAACTTCAACACATGACAGAGCCTTTGAGAATCTACCAGCCCCTCCTGCACCCATTTTGTGTAATTTTCTAAACAAACTTTAGGTAGCATTCAGCACATCACCTGATAATGTAACATATTCCTTCCTTCCTCTTTTCCGCTCCTGAGTGAATGATGACCATGTTTATTTTCCAAGGCCTGTCATCTTGTCACATCACACATTTCACCTTGCAAAACAGGCCGTTCACCCTTTAATTTCTGCGTTTATTTTTTTAATCCAATCCCCACAAGAAAAGCTGTTTTGTTCATGCACATGCCGTAATGTTAGTATGTAAGGGCTGCAGTCTACACATCTAACCCCCTTGGTTTACCCGCAAAGCTACATATTAGCACTAATATAGTAAATCACACACAGCATGTGCTGCAATGTTAGTGTCTGTTGAAATTAGTGCCACGCCATCTCCCTACAGACCCTCTACTAAGGCACAGGGCAGTCACAAAAGCACATGCACCCTTCCCATCTCTACAGTCACCTGTGGTCATCTGAAGTATAAGTACTAATTCACAGAGCATTTTACAATTGGGTTTTGCCATTGTAAAACACTTCTGTGAATTAGACTGTTAGTCTCAAGAGATTCAACCATCCACTGCTCTTACTGAAATACAGAGATCCCAATGAGATAATCACTGGGGCAGTCACACCTTCATCACTCATACTGATATAGAGGTGTTCAAGGGGGTAGTCATATAGAAATGTCCCCCTCTCCCCTACTTCAAATTCAGGCCCAGAGAGGAGAATTAATTGAGGTCCTCATTCCAACCCTACACATATCAGCGATCCCCACAGGGTTAGACCTAGTCCTTAAATGAAACTTGTTTTCATCAGGCGAGCACACTAAGCGAGTAATTCCAGAGTCCAAGCCAGACTTGAACACCTAGCATTGGAGCAGAAGACTCTCCCTTTACAAAACCAACATTTCACCAGTTTAGAGTTCCTGAAAATCAGGTCAACACATGATTTACCCTGCATTGGTGTTGGAAAAATAGTCTCACACGGTGGTTCACTCATGCTTAACCCTCAGTAATCTGGCATTTCTAAACCGGCTTGTTATCTTGGTTGAGATGACCTGTTGTGAACGTACAAACGCAGGCATAAACTAATCCCAGTCTCCCTGCATCCTAAGGATTGCCAATTAACAAATCCCCCCTGATGAAGGAAGTGAAAGCACCATAGACAGTTTGTAAACATACTTAATGACTTGTACACTCACAATCCACGTTCCATGGGAGGAGGTTGACCTAGGCTCATACAGGCAACAACAGTGGTTTTTCTGGGGGAGGAAGGGACAATGCATGCCTGATCATGTCTCCAGGGGAATTCAAGATGATGGCAGGCCTTCAAATAATTATCTCCTGCCAAAACACATGACCACCCACCCTTAATCCATTAAGAAAACAGCACCTCCCTCCATATACAGGTGTCCTCCAGAAAGCTGAAATGGATTTCAACAAATATTACCACAAACAGCTAATATATGTTCCTAACTAATTTCTGGGAAGCTTCCAAACACCTTACACCTGGGTAGTACCTAATGCCCCCCCCAACTGTATGTGCCACTCGTATGTCTACCTCCTCTTCTTTGTGACTAGTTGACTCCACTCTAAACTCTTCAACTACCTTAAACTACACACATAAACACCCCCCTCCCACAAAAACACCAATATCCTACCTCAGGCCTACTGTAATCACATCTAGATGAATTGAGTCATGACAAGGACCACCTCTTTCACTCTACTAAACACCCCTGATAGCAGCTCAAAGAGACAGAGAACACTGTAATTTGTCATATATCAGGCTCTCCCCTCTGAATAAAACACATTCCCTTGTGTTACCACCAAGCCCATAGACACACAACAACATATAGCAATATGGTAGTTTCAACCTGCACCATCAACACAACAGCTGTTTACACCTGCCTCTATCACACTAACACGCCCTATCCACTTTTTTATAGGGCCACGTGCAGCGAGGCCACGGAAATGCTACAAGGGCACTGTACAAGACCATTCTGATCCAAGAAAGCAGGTCTAGTACAGAAATGAGAGAAACCAGAGAAGATATCTGCTGAAATTTCACAGACCCTATATATTTCCTAACATTCAGGAAGTCCCAATAAAAATTACAGAAACAGTGGGCAGTTGTCTTTCATGAGACATCTTGGCAACTAATGAGGTTTGCATAACCACCAATGAGAACATGTGTGTGTTCTCTGTGTCCTCTGATGACTATATCTTGCAATGGTGTTAATCTCTACCTGCACATAGTCTATATATGCTACTCTGGTTAGTAGTATAAAGTCTGTATAAACAGATCTCAAGAAAATGTATTGTTAGTACATTTGTGAAGTCTGGATAAGTAACTTTTACTTGCTACTAGTTAGATATTTGTTGTATCCTTGCAATTTTGGGGATGTCTGCTATCCAGAATGTTTGCAAAGCAAGAACAATGAAGACCACATCATTGGATTCCAGAAAAATATTGTTCTGGATGATGTGCACCAGCCATATGAAGGGGAGTGGGACATGCTAAAATAAGATTGAACATTCTGGGTGACAAACCATCTAGCAAGTGAATTGGAATAGTTGTTTTGAGTTTATCGGCTGAAGCTGGTGGCTCTCAGTGTAGGACCATATCGCGTAATGGATAAGCCAGTACATTCTTGGCTGATGCTCAACTTCACTGAACACTGCCACTCCAGTGTGGTCTATTGTACAGACTACAGCAGCACCTTAGCTCGGGGTGAGGGAAGAGTGCGCTCTCTTTTCCTCACAACTGCTTCGATTGAGTTTTTAAACTGAAGTTGACGTTGGCAGTAGGATAATTGCTGCTGACCACCAGGCACAACAATCCAGTAATTGCAAAACCTGTGTAGCAGCTCAGGGGCTACAACCAAAAGGCTAGCTAGCCCTGAGTACCGACAGTCCAGACATTAGCTCAGCCCCAGATCTTTTCCAGACCTCGTAACACCCCTGCCTTACAGTAATGCACACTTGCATTTTCAAACATCGAGTAGATCACATGGCTTCCTCCCAGTTACGTCATGGCTTTGCTCACAATCACTTTCCCCTTATGGATCATTCATGCAAAATGAACAGGTGCTATTAGATTTTTGAAATAATAACAAACATGTATTTTTGGGTGAATAGTCTGTTCGTGGAACCCATATAAACTCAAAAACACACCGTGAGTCAAAGCAGATGTAGCTTCAGCGTTCAAGAGGTTCCCTTTGATATTTTCCATGATCAGACACCCATGGCATTAACACGCTGCCTGCCTATGAGAAGGCGAGTATTATCATTAATAATGATAATCATAGATGTGTAAAGGCCAGCGTCTTTGTCTGGCTCCCTGGTCCACTCTATGGCAAGTCCAGTTTAAAGCCAATGCCCGCATGGGGCCAGATATCACATGTGGTTCGAAATGCACCTGTTCACCCAATAAACGAACTAAGGAAAGTTTTATTTTAATCAAATTATAATCCAGCAATTATTTTGGTTATGCCCTGTCCTTGGAATACAGCTCCATTTTACACTTTTGTTTCAATTTGCCGGTTTTTAAGCGATGGTTGTGATGTATTGAATTACTTTCTGTTCCATATTTGAGACAACATACAAGGCCCACTTGTTTCCATCCAAAAAATGCCCGCGAATTGCTATTGTAAAGGATGCACTGACTTTAATTATAAAACTAAATCCTTTTTTTCACGTGCGCCTACACAAAGTCATTTTTCTACCGGTGTAATCACAGTTTCTCATTTAAGAAAAAATAAGATAAGGTTTCTATATTTACTGTGCAGCATTTCCGCAATTCCTAAATAAAGATTTGACAGGGTTTTCACCTTTCTGCTAGAGTCTGAAAGCCTCTTCTGTACCTGCAGCAAAGTAGCCAAAGCAGTTCAAGTTAATGCTTAATACCGCAGAGTGGAAGAGATAGGCATTTCTGGCAGGCAGGCAGGCCTCAATTAGAAGATAAAAGACAAATGGTGCAAAGCACTTGATAAAGCTAAGTACACAAGGACGGCATGGATGTGCTTGAAGCTGTCCACTGCGATAACTGGATAGTCAGCTGGAATCTCCTTGAATTGAAGTGGGTACTCTAACTTATCAAATTCCACATATGGGAAATTATTGGTGCCAACAGGGGTTATTAACACTAAACCAGTGGGTCAGAAACAAGCTGGGATAAAGGTGACAGCTGTATCTTCCTATCAACACCGAATACATCCATTTACAAAAAAAGATAGCGATGTTTTCCACACTCCGCATATCTTCCATTGTGCAGGCGCTCTGGCTGGCCATCGCAATTGCAAAAGCTGCGATTTTTATTTTCCAAGGTGTACACATTCAAATGAAGAACATAGACCTATTCCATTTAAATATGTCACAGTCCAATGTTTATTTTAGATAACGTTTTTTAAAATATATTACAGTTTAGAAGTGCTGCCCTAGATAACATTAATTTTAGACCAATATATCGACAAAGAGGGACTGTACTAAATCGTCTACTTAATTATAATAGTATGATTGAAAAATAGCCCATGAGGTTACAGTCATTTCTTTTTGTAACAATTGCTATTTTTCATATGTCTAGTAAGGTCAATCTCGGAAGATAATTAGGTGTTAAGAAGCATTGGCTGAGATGTTGCATACGTCTCTTTTCGAATGTGTGTGCGGGTGAGTGCAGCAGGGGAGGCAGCAACGTGCAAGGTGAAAGTGGTAACATTTTTACAAAATATTCCTATGATTGCATGTTGTATCGCATTGTGCTTATGTACATTTACAGTTCAGCCAGAGGGTAACTAATTACAATCGCAGAGGATGGGAATTCCTGCTCTACTTTGCACATAGAGCTAAACTCTCTCCTTGAATCAGATGCACCTGGGGTGAAATCTTATAAGGTTTCATCCGTCTGCTTTCTTGGAGTATGTAAAGCTTCACTTACTCAATATAAATCGGCAGACGCTTGATCAAACCTCACAGAATGGAACTATTCAACCCAAGTGTATTTTTCCAGGTAAACCGGTACACTTCTTTCACACGTGACATGAAGTGGAGATAAGTGGGGTAAGCGGGAGTTGGCGAAGTGGTGGCTCATTGTCAGCTTCTTCCTGGAAATTCTAAAAGAAGATGGAGAAATTGAGAACTTCCTCCCTGCATTGCGCGAGAAACCGGCAGCAGGTAAGGAGAGGTGTGGTGGGGTCTGAGACTCTCGCTGATGATTGTGTTTCCATAAGTGAATGAATTATCCAATACTGCGATGAAAGGGGTGCCTTTGTTGCCCTTGATGGAATCAGCTATGAGGGATGTTTGGATGCCCATGAAAGATGGTGAGGGTGTTCAGCCGGGGTTTTCGGTGTTCGAGGCCGGGTCTCAGGCTCCTTTATCGAAATCTCATGCCTCCAAAAGTTCCAGCGACTTGGAAGCCCCACCGCCCTCCTTTGAAGAAAGTTTGGTGTAGAAGAGGAGGGAAAGCCCTAGGGGTATTGAGGCGCTTCTGGAGACTGAAGTTGCTGGCCCCAGCATTAAGTCCTGTTTGCAACTAGCGGCCCTGAGCGTCAATCCATCAGGTGTGAGAAGAGTAAATGAGGAGCTGGCTAATAAACTGGCTAATAATGTCTGTGACCTCATTCTCAAAATTGCTAAACAAAAAAGACTAAGTCTGTCCCGGGTGAATGAATGTCTAAGAGTCTTGGATAATTCCCTCCTTGAAGCTGAGGACACTACATTAGACTTGAACGATGTGGGGGAAGGGGGCGAAGGGGAATCCCCCTGCTCACAAAAGGGTGGGGAGTGCCAAGTGTTGTCTGAGGGGGTGAAACAATCTAAGCTGCCCCGGTGGGAGCTGCGGATACTCCTATTAATAGTCCAAATATTCCCCCGGATGTAAATAGTCCGCCGTTTAGGAAGGAATTACGGCCAACGGTTTTGGGAGTGAGGTGGCATCTGATTCCTCATCATCGGGGAGTGTGTCTCCTGACTACTCTCCCATGATTCACGGAGAACGGGGAAGAAGAAAGAGAAGAACTGTGGATGTTGGGCAGGGGGTGAATTTAATGCAATTGCAGTAACTAGTGATGGCCTCACTGTCCATATACCTAGGGACCTTCACAAAGCTGTATGAGAATCTGAATGAGTCCCTTTAAACCCAATCAGCTTTGCTTGGTGGCATCTTAGAAAAAATGCAAAACATGGAAGCCCTGGCGATGAGAGTTGATAAGAGGCTTGATACAGAAGCGGAAACCTTGTCCATGTGGCAAAATAGATTATGCGACTTGGTTAGTCGTGAATTAGTGGAAAAGACTCTCATGATGGAAGCCCTCTTACAAGATTGTAAGTGGACGAGGTCACAGATGAAAGGGGTGATTAGAATGTCCTCCCTCATGAAAGAAAGTGCAGTCAAATCCACCAGGGCACTGCCATCTGGGCCCGGTGGGCCGGAGCTAACGGTAGATCTGACCGTGGCTAATGATATTTCTGCATCTAAGAATATTTTTTATGTTATCAATACAAAGAAGGACGCTAAGCCTGTGGTTGTAATTGAGGAAGGACCTCTAAAGGACTGTTTGGATAGTGCCGCTTGGATGCTACGGGCGAAGCAAACATCTAAATTGGCAAAAAAATCCAAATATATGCCATTGAATGCAAGAAGGAAGGTGAAGGGTTCCTGAGCCTTCCTCATCAGGAATATTAGATCTCCTCCTATGCAGCTAAGCCTCCCGATCCTAACAAACCTAGGCGAGATCTCCCCCCTACCAGATACCTCCATAGGGGAGGTGAGTCTGCTAGTGGAAGAACTTGAGAGAGCGGATGAGGACGCCAAATGTAAAGATGTAAGCAATTCAGAATGGGAAACAATGGAAGGCCTCTCAGAATTGAGGGTCCCAAGGGCACCTTCGTTGGACCGAGTGGTAAAAGAATATCCCTCAACGGCCACTGCCCCTGAAAAGAGTCTGCCCCTGGGTCAAAATATGGAAGAAAAAAATAAGACTGGTGGAGCATCCGCTAACCTTAAAAAGGGCAAGACTAAGTTGGAAAAAGATCTGGGGCTTTTCAAAACGCTAGAACAAAGAAGGAATGCCGTGCTTAGAGTTCCTACTAAAACTATGGAGAGATTGGACAGAGCCAACCAAAGAAATATTGACGAAATGGGTCTCGGTTTGAGGTCCTTGGAGGAAATGAGAAGAGGTGGTTTGGAGGCCAGAAATAGGAATGAGAATGTTAAGCCTGGTAAGAACAACGGTCCAGACAAGGAATTGAGATGGGAGGTCGTCAGGAGGGCGGGAAGGAGTGAGAATCCCCAGTTGAAACATAAAACTGAAGAATTGAGTCCAAAGGTCTGTTTGGAAAGGACTGAGAGCAATTCCAAGATGTTCTTGTTGAATAGAGAAAATGTGGTGCAGCTGTTTAATACCATAACCCCGAACCTCAAATTTGTGACAGAGGATATTGAGATCGTGGAGTTTGTAGAAGAAAAAAAGACAGATTGGATTATATTATATCTCTCTTCCAAAGGTAAAACAGACTCTTTGTTGGCTCTCAGAGAGAAATTCTTACCCTTCGGATTTTAATTAACGGATTTTCATGCTCAACTGAAAATGAACTGGAAAATGGCGACATCAGCAAAGACCCCGAGCACCGGAAATCCAGCTCGTGTGTTGAAAAGAGGAAAGACAGTGGTAATGAAGGATCTAGGAGGCAATCCAAAGTGGTGGATCAGGTTGTAAATTAGAAAGATGTACATTCACAGAAGTTTACTGTTGTGAATCATTGTGAGTTGAAGGACCTAACTTTACCTACTGCTACCACTTTTTCTTTAACAAGGTTAGCGGGGGCATTGGGTCGTCCCTGCGGGTGCTAGATTTCCGGGGACAGTAAGCCTACCCGTCCGAGGATGGGCTGTTGGAACACTAGAGGATTTCAAAGCTTGTTTGGTGGGGGGATGTTGGCTCTGGATGATTTTGAAATCCTCTTGTTATAAGAAACTTGGTTAAGGGAGCCTCCTCAATGTGATGGATATGTGGTGTTCTTAAACCCAGATCCAAAAGGGCAGTTGGGCCGCCCATTTTCAGGTCTGCTGATGATGATGAAGAACGACTTGGGAAGGTCAGTGATTGCCATTAAATGCCCAAATACTTATGTTCAGGCAATCTACTTAAAGAACGAGCAGGATGCTGTGTAATTTTCTTGGGTATTGATTGTTTATTGGCAAATTAACATGGGGAATGATTTTGGTTTTACAAAGTCTACAACTAATTTGATTGATGACGCTGTTTGCAAGGTGGAAGGAGTCAAGATTGTGTTGGGTGGTGATCTCAATATTAAATTGCTGGACAAAACAGGGAAAGTGTGTGATAAGAAGGAATGGAGGGAAAGAGAGAAGGAATGGATGTTGAGTATGAAGCTGAGAGAAATGCACATGTTAAATGGTCAAACGAGGGAGATATCCCTGGCCGCCTGACATCATGCATTGACTATTGTTTTATTTCAAAAAATCTCAAGGAGAGTAGTGAGCGCTTTGTGGTTAGACTCCAGTCCCTCAGTGATCATGATTTACTGACCATCAGTTTCAGCGAGTGGGTAGTAAGGGATCAGAAGGACATAATGGAAGCTGTTGAATTAAGGAGCTGAGGGATTCATCTAAGACTGAAAGAGTATGAGGTTAGGAGGATTAATAGAGATTACAAGCTTCTGTTGTTGACCGATCCTGGGAATACTGACTATAGGGGACTTCTTATAGAGTTTTCTAAGCCGGGAGTACTGAAAGGGGATTTGCCATGGTCAAAAAAACATGTCTATGACTGCGATCTTGTTAGAAAAAGAAATGGTATGCGAAAAGCATTGCGACAAACAAGGAGGGACTCTGCTCCTATAAAAACTGGTGTAGAAATATTCAAAATTTGCGTCTTCAACAAGATGCCGAATGCATGCTACAACCTGTTTGTATGAAAGACTCCAGATCTACATGGGAGTTAATTATTTAATGGTGGTGTCTTCTTCCAGGAGAAGTCCCTGGCGATGGTGGCGGAGAGAGATTGGATTAAACACTACCAGTCCTTGTTCTCTGACCCTGGTGAGGGTCCAGCTGTTTCTAAAGTACAGTGTAAGGGGGAATGGAATTTTGCTCTGGATGAACATGATGTAAGCCTTATGATATGAAGGCTAAGTGCCTCAAGCGCAACCGGACCTGATGGAATTTTGAACTCTGAATAAAAAAAGAAGAAAGACCATTGGGCAAGTGTTGTGATAACGATGCTTAGACAAATCATGGCTAATAAATATATTCCTGAGTCTTGGAAGTAGGGCTTGATCGTGCCCATTTTTAAAAAGGGCGATAGGGCTGATCCTAAAAACTATTGTCCTATCGCCCTTTTGGATGCGATAGGTAAACTCTTTGCAACCCTCCTCCTGCGCGACTTGAAAAAAATGGGCGGAAGTGAGTGGAATTTAGATCCTAGGAAAACTGGATTTGTGAGGGGAGTGGGTACGTCCTTAAACCTCTTTTTATTGAATCTCCTAAAGGAAAAGAGCCTTCGAGAAGGGATCGACACTGTTCTTGGCCTTCATGGACCTCAAACAGGCATTCAACAGTGTTATTAGGCGTCATTTGTTGGAAAAATGGAAGCACTTTATACTGACACTTTGGTTCGAAATGGTTGTGCTCAAGGGGAACATTATCCAGTAAGATCTTCACTTACTGGGGCTTGAAACAGGTACCAGCCCTTGCTCTGCTCCTGTTTTGCCTCTATTATATATCTGACTTGGGAGTGTCTGAGGTGAATATTCGGGCCTTTCTGCCAACAATCAATGGAGCCCAGGTACCGTAGATTCGTTTCGCGGATGACCTGGTCTTCCTTGATTGTACTCCCATAGGGCTCCAGCGCCGCCTCCAAGCTTTTGAACTGTACCTTAAAATCAATGGTATGAACATGAATGTATGGAAATCTAAGATTCTCCCTACGAAGAATGCAAGAATGGTTAAGAAAGAGATATTTACCTGGAGGATGGGAGGAATCCTCTTAAGACTGTGGACTCAATAGTGTACTTGGGGGTTAATGTCAATAGGAATGCTAATGAGGCTGCTCCTTATGCATATATATGGCAGAGAATGATTCCTTTGGTTAATCAGGGTAGGTTGCTTCACCGGAAATTTGGTAAATTCACACTAATACCTATTAAGCAAAAGGTGGCGCAGATTCTGACGTATGGAGCTGAGACAGTTCTCTGCCTCTCATGTGATTGCTGGGAAAAATTGGAGGGTCATTTTTGGCGTAAGTTATTAAACCTGCCAAGTGACCTGTTTATAATTAGGTTTGAATTGAGGCTCCAGTCTGATGAGTCAATGGTGGCTTGGAAGACCATGTCACTATCCAGGAAATGTGCTTTGGAGAGTGTTTGAAAAAGCCTTTTAAGATCTTGGCATTGGATAATAGGTTGGTAAAAAGACTGTTAGAACAATGGAGAAATAAGGTGGAAACCCTCTCGCGGGACATGGACTTTTCTGTAAATCTGTTATTGTCTAATCCAATGAGTGTGAGAAAGAAACTGTTGCTCAGGGATTGGATTTCCACCTTGGATCAATGTGGTGGTTTAAAGTCTAGAGAATCTTTGCCCATCGAGTGGGGGAGAGTCAATGAGTTACCCAAATTTATGATCAAATTCCCCTCGCCAAAATACCTTGACCAACTTCTCAGGTGTTGTCTGAACATCTTACATATAAGAGAGATTTTGTTTAGGAGGAAAATAGTGGGAGTTGAAAAGGAAAATTGTTGGTATTTTAAGAGTACCTGCATGTGGAAACCCCGGAGCATCTAGTAATGAATTGTGAAGCTCTGATTGAGATTCGAGCACTATTTTTAGATGAGCACTTATGGACGAGATCGACTCTCACAAGAGGGGAATGGTGGAAGTGGATGTTAATTGGTGACCAGCCCAGGTTGGTTATTGCTGTGATGAAAATGCTTGATGTTGTGTTATCAAATTAGGGGGGGAACAGTGAAGGGGGTACTAACAAAATGTTGGTCAGTTGCTGATTTTAACTGTTTATTTGTCTGTCTTGACATATGAAATAGGACATTATAGGAATGGATATTGTTGTAGTTTGGATGTAGATGCCTTTTGGAACTGAAATATTAAAGGTTTATTTTAAGTTTATTGTTTTATACATATTTAACTTCTAACCAATAAAACATTTATAAAAAAGAAAAAATAAATGACATGACATTTTCTTCTGTATGTAACATTTTGTAGGACACATTCAGGGGCAAGACTGATTCATAGCTTTTCAGATGTCAAACAGCTGTGGGGGAGAGACTGAAAGATAGTAGGAGGAGCGAACAATGCAAGAATTCAAAATGTGTCAGGAATATGGTTGGGTGTATTGGTGGCTGATGAAGGAAAATAAATATTTCCCCCAAATATGCCTTAGCCACCGAGCGTAGCGATGGAACCCAAACCAATCAAGGGTGCTTGGGGGGGGGATTGCATTCTCAAAATATGTTTTAAATAATAGTGCATTTTACAGCACACCTTTTCGGAAAAATTGGCTAAAAAGCCAAACTGTTTCCAATTGGGTTTTGTAGGGTAACATGAGATGCAAGTCACCAACAGTGCACAAGAGCATTTCTCCAACACATTTTTATGATGCCTTCCCCTAAAATATGTGCCAGTATGAAAACATTTACACGCAGGCTTTGCCGATATATTGCCATACTGGCTGCACCAATACATGCCAGCACAACTCTCCTACCCCCTACATGCCAAAATCAGCTCCCAGCTTAGCACAAACACCCCCCCCCACACACACACACACCCACATTCACACAACATTCACATGCAGCATGCACTCGTTCATTCACACGAGTATCCATCTTCATACACTCACTCATAACACAAGCATACATGCATCCATACGCATACTTAAATAATTAACATAAACGTACCTACTACATCCTGCTCCTGAAGTTTCTTCTCAGTGCTCCAGATTCTGTGGAGCATAAACAAGAATCAGGAAGCAAGAGTTTCCTGGTTCCTGCATATGCGCACAGGAGCCAGAGCATTGGTGATCAAGTGCTGCACCCCGGCCTGCTCCATTTATGTGTAGGGAAGTGCAGGAGCGCTGTCTGAAACATACAAACATGCAGTTCCCAAGTCAGCATTTCCAATGGGCTATGCAAGGCTGGGCTACCAAAACTCACCTGGTCTTGCATGGCTCATTGACCATGTGCGGATTGAGAACAGAACTGTGAAAGGGAAACTGTTTCCCTTTCACAGTTCAGTCAGCCAAGGAGCGCCCCCTCTGCTGCAAAAAGCCGCTGAGGGAGCTCTCAGTGTTTACTCTGAACTTGCTCCACAGCTCTTCCATAATGGATTACTTGGCCGGGGGTTGGCGCCCCCTTGTCCATTATGAACGAGCCGCCACTAGTTGGGTGGAAAGGGCCAAAAGGCATTCCTCTGAAAACCTTTAAAATGTCTGTAACAAAACCCTGATATTCACTTTTAAAGTTGTGGTATGGGTAAAAAAAAACATTAGCAACACCGAATTGGATGCTGTTTTTCCAATTTTGTTTAATCGACTCTAATTTTGGCCACCCTTAGTCAAGGGTAGGGCTAACCATTTTCCCTTCTGTGTTCCTTGTTATTGCTTATTAACCATGTTCAGGTTATACCTGCCATTGTGGTGGTGGAGCGGGCTCTTAAATTCTTCTATTGTCACTCCATCCCGGGACAAAGATAATAATGGGTTGATTGCCTCAGTTTCCCTAAAAACAACATTGTACATGTCAACGTGAATAGGTGACCACCTGAACACGCATTGACTGATCCAGTGGATTCTTCACTCCTTCAGAAAGACCACAGAATATAACCAGCTTGGCATGGGAACCTAACCACTTTGCAATTACAACTTTCTGCATATAGATATCTGCTGTGCTACTGTTTACCCTGATGTCGCCTGTCTGCCTGAGTGCTCTCATATGTACCCGAGTCTGATACAGAGGTTAGTAAGCATTTGTGGCCATTGCTGGTCATAATCATGCTGGCTATGCCTTCATCTTTTTTTTGGTGCTCTTTTTCTTAACCCCACACATTTCTTTCCATACTTAAGCTGCCTTACAGTATTTTCTTTTGCCGTTGATCAGCTGGTGAAAGTAGATCTAGGTCACGTGTCCTCTAGCCGATGGACCTGCTAATCTCTGCTAATCTTTTGGTGACTCTTTCTGGCACTCTTTTTCTTACTTCTGTCCCTTCCTTTCTCTACCAAATCAGCCTGCCCACCTCTTTTCAGTTGCTGTTGATCAGCTGGTGCAAGGTGACCAAGGACACAGGACCTTTGACCCACCCACCTGACAATGCTAAAGATTAATACACTGAAAATAGGTATTTGTAAACCTCGATAAGCATACTGAAAAACAGGCAATGGCTTCAGTAAGGTGTGAATGAAAGCAACTAGCAGATACGCCATTACTTTCCAATAAAGAGCTATCGCAGTTATGTTATATAGTGCGTGTTATTTTTTCTATAACTTGTTGATTTTGATGAAACCAGAAATTTAGTCTTTTTCCCCTAATCACAATGGAATGCTATATGAACTCACCCACAGGGGGTTTATTATTCTTTGCTGAAAGCCTAAGCTTATTTAAAGCTAATATCACAAGGAGTCATTTTTCCAAACCAAAGTTATTCCACTTTGCCAAAGGCACCACAATGTATAGAGTTAAGCAAGAGATGGGATGTACATGACTAGTGAATTTGACCGACTTGAATTGTCTCAGTTTAAAAGATGAGCTTCCATTAAGGTGGAGGCATAAATATCCAATACTAACTGCACAGCATGAAGGAAAGGTGCAGGTGACCCTGACCCTACCCAAAACCATTTGTAAACTGACCCATATAACATTTGCAAATAAAAGTGGTAGAAATGTACATTATCCAGCACAACTTTACAAAGGAATGAGCTAAAACATAATTCATTTAATTAATTACATGTATTTTATTTTGGGTATTTGTTGAGCTTCGACCTAGGTTTGGGAAGCAATGGCGTACTATACTTCAGCAGGGTTTAGAGGTATACATTAGAGGGTTAGAGTGGGCAACAATCCTAACAGCACGGCATGTCTTTATGACATACCATTTAAGGTAGAAGGGATTGGGTAACACCGTGAGTGGTGAAAATATAACAGTGTTGCCTGGTTTAGGAACACTGGTGAGCTGTAAAATGTGTTCATTATGTGGGATACTGTGCTAGGTTGGTTTGGGAATGTATTATGAGTGTGAAGTAGGTTCTCATTGAATGCATCCTTCTAAAGGACCACTCACCACTTCTGGGTCTACAAAAACACACTTAACCTTCCCTAGAGAGTTTGGGAAACCAGGATCAACAGAGTATTTCACAGCATCAGCTCCCCAAATCATGTTTTACATGCCTGTTACAGACAAACTGAATAACAAGAGCACACATGTTGGCTTGGCCTCCAATAACAGTTAAAAATGTGCTAAACATCAACATTTGGTTTTCATTTCGACTACCGCGATGTATTTGTTATTGATTCTTTTTGAATGATGAGCCATATTGAGAAATATACAATCTCACAACCAAAATCGATTCTGTCTAATATCTACATATGTATATAAAAGGCTAAGGATATCTTTGCAGATGAGAACATATACATGTTCACACATTCAGAAAACAATGCAGACTGCATGGAAGCTTGCAAAGTATGACATGTACATGGAATGAAAAATCGAAAATGCTGTGCATTTAAAAATATTTCTTTTTAGCAGCATTTTCATTAAAGGTAACAAATGCATGTATACATTTACAACAGCACTGTGTATATCTTTCATTTTTAAAAGATAGCAAATACAAATGATGTGTACAATGATTTTAAGTGCCACTCGGTGAGTGTGCAAGTTTAATAACTTGGTAACACGTGCATATTTGCTAACATAACCCATTCTAATGTGTAGGTGCTTATCCAGACCTACTTTTTTCTCTGCATTCTGGAACTTGTCGTCCAACTTTTCTGACAGAAAAAGTGAAACTAGAACTTCCACAATGCAAAGACAAAAACCAACACTTAATTAATACTTACATATTAGAATGCATAATATTGGTGAGTATACATGTACTGCCAACATATTAACCTTCCAAACAAGTGCGAATTTAACAATGTTGTATACCTCTTTTCCATCTGCTTTTCTTCTCTTTTACAAAAATGTTACACACAGTGCTGCTATTTATCCATTTTGTTACTTTCATGAAAATGCTCCGAAAAAGAAACCTTTTTAAACACTCTGCATTTACCATTTTCTCATTCCTTATAAATGTCATACAATCCGACCTCACTCATTACATCCCTTACACTGCCACCATTCTCCCCTGCTCACACATACATGTGTATCACCAAAGTATCTACATTCAACACTTCCCCTTACATATAAAGTGCTCTTCTTTCCATACCTCTACTATAGGACACCACACACTGATGTAAAAAAAATCCTCCATTGCAATACTACGAGGGCACATTTGACTTTTGTTTAATAAAAACAGTGCAAATCATTAAAAATACATTGCACCAGAAACAGAGCACTTCCATCATTTTAATGAGCAGCACTAATGCACCTTTTTCTTACACACGTTTGCCCTGTTCCTTCTAATGTCCCAAATAGCTTCACTCGTATTCAAATTGTTCATGAAACATAGTTAACATACTTTAGTAGGATATGCATAACACAACTTTCTTAACTCTTTTTCCCAACAATGCCTCCTACATTCCTAATAACCTTTTTTGCTAAAAGTACTTCACCATTACCATGTATACTTCTATAGATGCAAATAATCACTCTGTATGTGAGAGAGCTCTTTATTATGATTTTCAATGATCTTGTTGCTTTATTAAAGATTACCTGTTGTGTTTGCCCAGCAGTATATATACATAGTAGATTGCAATCTTTCAGTTTCTGGCGCCAAGTAATAATTTTACAAACACCAATGAGTTAAGGCTGTGTTTAATTCATTTTAGTTGAACTCAATCAAGTTTAGCAAACAGTTGCTGCTATATTGTATCTCAGTGTATTCTTTGACTTAGTCTTAGATGGTATTTAAGTTGTTTTAGATTCTATTATTCTTGCATTGTCATGCTTAATTCTGATCTTACATGTCCAAAATCTCTTAGTCCTGTGTCCGTTTAATGTCCAATTGTTGTATGATTATGTTTGTTATTTAGATTCTTGCAATTCTTTTGTCTTTAATGTTCTAATGAGATTGATCATGAATCCTCTTAATTTCATATTTTCCAAATATTGTTGATCATATGTTTTCAAAACATATCCTGAATTGTTAAGCCTTGATCATACATTTGTAGACCTTTTCATGAGTTGTCAAACCTCTACACGTGATTCACCACCTAGTTGTGGCTATTTAGGAGGTTGAATTAAATCTGACTATGGTAGACAGAAGAGTTTTATTTTGAAAAAGCATGCAATCATCCTCGTGTTTAAATTAATTGTGTTTTTGAACATCTGAGAAAAATTCAGATAAAATAAAAAAAATATTTTGTAAGTAATTTTTTGTTTTTTTTTAATAATGTCTCATTGGTTAATATAACCTAGTAAGCTTTGAAATGTGTATCCCTTACAAAAATGAGTTAAGCTTTTCAATTGTTACAAGCATTAAAGTTCACTTACCCTGCTTTGCTAGTGCAGGTAATTTCATTGATTCATTGATTCACCCATCTAATTCTTTCTTTTAGTGCTGGTGTGCTTTTGAAATTTTCCAATTGCTGAAGAAAAGACAAAATAATCCAAAAATAAACATATTAAAATGTATGTTGTGAGCCACTATCATTGCTCAAAATATGTCAAGGACAATTTAAAGATGGTAAGAACTTCAGTGATGAATTTGGAGAGAAAAGGCGAGGCCTGTGGCTCCAAGGTGTAGACTTTCGGCCTGGCACTTCCTTTTTTGGAGTGAACAGGATGCAAAAGGATGTGATCATCCTAACTGGATTGGCCGTGAACAGCTAACTTGAAAATGGCCCCCACTTAAATACGTCTGGGTGCCTGGCGTCACCGTGTCCTGAAACTATACAATGGCGTCAAGACGTCTCAAACTGACAGACAACGTCATTGCGCTAGTGGTGTGGTGCAGTGAATGCTAGGTGCATGATTACGATTTTTCTCAAATATGTTAATCCACATGCTAGCGTGAAATACTTTCACAACTGACATAGACGTCCTTACATAGAAACGTGGTGTGATGCAGTCAAAATGTTTGGATTAAGTACAATTTCTGATAATGATTTGAAAATGCTGAACTCTTTTAATTTATTCCCCCAAAAAAAATGTGTTTTCTGTTTTCTTGTTTTAAGTGTGAACTCTTGATTCACACTGGAAAGTTGTAGCAGTTTGCCCTAATGGCATGATTTGGGAAGATTTGTTTGGATGTAATTAACAAATAAGACTGAAAAAATGAGAACATTATTTTAGTTATTTGATGTGGGAAATATATTCATGCCCTCTTTGCTTGAGTCTTTAGAGGAATGACCAAAATTAATTGTCCTGATTGAAACCGTTGCAACAACTGTCCATTAATGTTATCCATTTCAATTCCAGTTGTCTCAATTTCTTGATCCTATTGCCTCCTCTCAGGTTTTCCTTTGTAATGACCAGACCTGCACATTTTACATCCTCAGCTTTTTGATCCCTGTCTTCTGAATTGTGATGGATAGCCAATGGATATCTTGATTCTTGATTTTTTATTTCTCTTATATTTCTCTTATATGTTCAGCTATTCTTATTTTTAATTTCCTGATGTTGCTCCCTATGTACTATTTGTTGCAATGACATCGAATTCCGTAGACTGCAAATTGTGTGTTGCAATTCCATAATTTTCCACATTGATTCAGTGGTACCTGATGGTTTTGAATGAGTTGGTTTCATGTAAATGGTACTAATAATTGTTTTAATGGATTCAGCTTCCCTGAATGCCATCAATGGTTTGTTGTCTAGATATCTTGATAAAGTTGGATAAAGTAGAAGAATATTTTATTGTGTGTTCAATAGTTTTATTATTTTGTAGTGGTTCAAGCTGTATGTTGTTACTAATCTAATTTTTCTTGATATGTGGTCTTTGTCCACTAGTAGCTCAGCTCTGTCTTAATTAAGTGCTCTTGATTTCGCAGTGTTTAGCGTCAACATTTGATATCGTCTTTCCTTGAATTTGTGTTCACTGTTATCCAGATGCTTTTTGAATTCTGTTTCTTCACCACAGTTTTTTTTTAATGCAAAGAAATTCACAGTAAGGGATGTTTTGTACTGTATGATCTGGGTGGTTGCTGGAAGCATGAAGAAAGGTGTTGCCTGAAGTTAGTTTGATAAATAAAGTTGTATGAATTTCATTATCTTGAACATCAATTTCCAAATGTAAGAAATGTATTGTTTAAGTACTTTCCTCCATTGTCAGTTTGATGTTTAAGTTGTTATGGTTTAGATATTGTATATATTCCAAGAGTGAGTTTTTAACTCCTTTCCAAATCATTAAGATGTCATCAATATATTGAGCCCAAAATAGTATTTTTTCAGTTTTCCCTTAATGCTTTGTGAGCCCGCACATGCGCCAACTCAAAAAAAAAAACATAAATAAGTTTGTGAATTTCACTTCCATGGCTGTTCCTTGGGTTTGCCAATATATTTGATTGTCAAACAAAAGATGTTATTCATGAGAGTGAAGTTAAGCATTTCAGTTATCATTTTGTTTTGTTCATAAAAGGACATCAATCTGGATTTTAGAAAATATTCTGTTGCTGCTATGTCTTTTTCATGTTCAATGCAAGTATATAATGGTGTCACATCCATGGTTACCAATCTGTACTGTTCTTGCCACATTGTTGATTCAATTTATTGTATTACATTCTTGTTGTCCTTGATATAAGAAGCTACATCTTGAGCCAATGGATTAAAAAGTGTATCTATGAATACAGAATTTTTCTGTAATTGATCCAATCGAGTTTATGATAGATCTTAGGGGCGGAAATGTGCAATTTCTTTTGTGGAATGTGAAAAGTAAATTGTTGCCAATGTTGGGTATGGCTCATTAAGATAGTCAAATTCTTCCTCTCAGTAGGCCTTGTTGTTGCCGAATTATGCTCAATTGTGTCCACATTTTTCCAATTTCTTTTAAAGGGTTGTTCGAGAACTTTTAGTAGCATCTTTGGTATGTAGTTCTTTCTTAACTTCCTTCATTAATCTACTTTATTCATAATGACTACTTTGACACCTTTGTCTGCTGTTTTGATGACAAAGTTTTCATTATTTTGCAATTCTTTGACGGCTTTGCTTTCTGCATGTCTGAGATTGTATTCAGAACATTTTGGAAACTTGTTAAGATAGATATTTTTAAAATCCGCTGCAACTGCCTTATTGAGCATTTAACACATTATCGGGAGGCAATTGTGGTGTGAATTTTGATTTAGGTTTCAATTCACTATTTTCAGTTTAAAAAGTATATATATCTTATTCTCTAATTAGATGATGAATGGTGAATTCATTATCAGAAATATCTAAATTCATCAGTATAACAATGTCTTCCGCTACAGTAGATGATATTATCGAAAGAGGGTTCACTGTTTTGGTTTGAGTTTCCCAAACACTTTGTTTATCAAAATATTTTTTAAGGCTGAGACACCTGCAAAATGTATATAGGTAAACATTAATTTCAAAATAGTCAACAATGTTCGTAGGTCAGAATGTCATGCCCTTATTTAATGTTGAAAGCAGATCTTTGGTCAATATTAGATTCAAGAGGTTGACTACTAAATCTGCTTTGGAACTGATTTATTCTTCCGTGATCTTGTTGTTGCCCTGACTTGGTCTGACACAATTTCTACCAGCTCTTAGCCCCTGCAATGGATTTGAATGGAATTGTGGTCTTTTTCTTGTGTTAGGGTTTTTTGTGAGACCAGGTTGAAATTGTGATCTCCTTGTGCTAAATTTGTGCCTCTTTAGAGTCTCTAAAAAAAGACATACCCTTGTAATTCTGGGAGACACTGATCTTTAATGGGATCTATATCACTTCCGCTTTCCGAAAGATCTGTTTTCGATGAGGAACATGAAGATACTGGTTGTGGAAGAGCTTTTTTATTAACAACTGTTTTGGTGAACGGTTTTTGCTAGTCAAAGGGTTTTTGAAATGTGTTGATTCTTTTGTTTACATGATCTTGTTAATCTCATTTCAATTTTTTTTGTTTTTTCATCTTCAATTCTGCTGTAAAGTGTAGCAGATAATGATCAAGGATTTGATAATTTTTGAAGGTGGCCTCTTGTAAGTTTAACCTTTCTATATTTTTCTTGATATCATTCATTTCTTGTAATATCTTTCATGTGCTTTCACAGATTGCGCTATTACTCTTTGAATCGTTTATATAGAGGTGCGATTTAGCATTTCTTCCCATTCATTCAGGGCTTGTCTGTCTTTGTCTTCAAATGTAGGGAAAAAAATAAATCCTAAGGCCTCTAAGTATTCTTCCAACCCGTAAAGTACATTTTAAGTGCTTTTTTTAATCTCCCACCACTTGGAAAGTTCTTTTTTAGACACATTTTCCTACTGTTCAAACATTTTTCTCAATGATGGAGATTGATTGTTGTTGTTGATATTAGATATGGGAGTAGAAGACTTAAAACAATGTTTGTCTGCTTAAATTTCAATTTGGTTAAATGCATTAGCCATTGTTGAGTTTAAGACTGTTTGATCATGGTTTAGAATAATTAGATGAGTGAAAGCACCCTAGTTGCACGTGTCCCAATAGTATGCAAAAATAAGATAAACTCCCCGTCGGGGGAATGAGACCAGGAGATGAGTTGCAAGATAACAAAGTTTATATAATCATAAAAATTTCCAGGAAAGAACTCTGCTGCCTGAGAGCGCTCTGCTGCAACATTACACGGGCAGCCCGTTAAAAGGGCACACAGCATCACTGATGATGACATACATAGTGTACACATTCTTGCATCGGATTGGAAAGTGGCCTATAGAACATTTGATGCTATAAGGCATACAAGATGCTAATTGGCCACCGTCTTTCAGTTGCTCTTGTCACACGTGGTTCAGCTGGGCTCATCTCTGCAGTGTGAAGGTCATGTCGAGGGTTCAACATAACTACCCAACTAAACTAAAAAACAGGAACTGAAAATGCAGAAATAATGGCACACATACAATCTTGCATAAATAGGGATACTTAGGTCAAATGAGCTAATATATTGACATTCTAACCTCTACACTTTGGATGTTCTTTGATACCACAATCCTCGCACCCAGGTGCCCACCCCAAAGGTTTGATTACCATCTATCTTTTGGTATACGGCTATAAGCGATTAGGCCTGTGGTGGGGGTTCTGGAGTGGCCGGGCCATGGGAGGGTCAGATGGGTATCAGTATGAAAGGAACTAAGGGGTCGGAGCAGAGGGGGCTCTGGCCTGTCAGGGTGGGAGTTGAGAGGGCACGGGCAGTTTAGAGGAGATGAATGGGCACTTGGGCTTATGACTTGTCACTATCTCACGCTCTCCGCAGAGCACATTCTTTTGGAATTGATACTACGGGATTGTAACAAGGCATAGCTGGGCTTCGTAAGAACATGGCTCACGTGGAGCTGGCGGGGGAGGTGATGGAGTGGGCTGGGTGTGCGAGGCGCTGAGGATGGGAGAGCTGCATTTCTACAGAGAGAGGCCTAGTAAAAAGATGGCGTTGAGCCTACTTCAAAATGGCTTCTTATTGCGGTGCTGGGGGCTATAGTGTATGTGTTATTTTCTTGTGGGATTTCGTATGATGTAAGCACATGGGGCTGGCTGTGCCTCCCCCCTTTGCTACTATGTACGTTAGTGACCTGGAGTGACATTGAAGGGGGGTGGGCAAGGATCGTCTCCTTCCCAACGAGAGTCAACCCAGAAATTGATTTGTGAATACATTCTTTGAATGGTTGCAAAAATTCACTCTGTATCTAGGTTGTGATTTTCAATGATCTTGTTGCTTGATTAAAGATTAGCTGTTCTGTTTGCCCAGCAGTATATATAAATTGTAGATTGTAATCTTTAAGTTTTCCTTACCAAGAAATATTTTTACAAACTCTGATGAGTTAAGGCTGCATTTAATTAATTTTAATTAAAATCAAACACGTTTAGCAAACAGTTGCAGTTATATTGTATCTCGGTTTATTCTTTGTTTTAATCTTAGATGGTATTTAAGTTGTTTTAGATTTTGTTTGTTCTTGCATTCTCATGCTTAATTTTTAACTTAAATGTCTAAAATCAATTAGCCTTTTGTCATGTTGCTGTCCAATTGTGTTTATGATTCTGTTCGTTATTTGGATTCTCGTGTTTCTTTTGCTTTAATGTTCTAATTCTCTTGATCATAAATCCTCTGAATTTCATAGTTTCCAAATATTGTTGATCATATGTTTTCAAAACGTATCCTAAATTGTGAATCTCAATTTTCTAGATCATATGATTTCAAAACCGATCCTGAATTGTCAATCCTCAATCATACATTTTCAGACCTTTTCCTGAGTTGTCAAACCTCTACATGTGTTTCGCCACTTCGGTGTGGCTCTTCAGGAGGTTGAATTAAATGTGACTATGGTAGTCAGAGTAAGAATTTTATTTTGAAAGGTTATGCAATCATCCTTGTGTTTAAATTAATTGTGTTATTGAACATCTGAGAAAAATTAAGAAAAAAGAAAATGAAAATGCGTTTTAAGTAAAATTTAACATTTTTGTTAAATAATTTCTCATTGGTTAATGAATGTTTGAATCGTTGCTGCACTCTGCTGAAGTGCCTTACTGTGCCATTGCGATTTGCACCTTTGCTGCACTGTGTTGAAGCACCCTGCTGCTGTTAGTCCAGAAACAACCCTAATCATGTATAGTATGTATATTATGTTTGCCGGAAACCAATCGCATCATGTGACAAACATCACAAACACTGAATCGTCAGTATAACCAGAGGGCGTCCATTTTGTGTAATGACCGCCACTTGCACTTTGCAAAATGTATTTTATTCAGAAAGCTCATACACAGTGCAAGGCCACAGCTTGCATGTTGAAAGATCAAATCAGATAGGAATGCCAAACAGTACAGAAATACATTGTTTTCCTCCCCCACAAAGTCCTTGGAGGCAAACAGAAACAGCATTTAATCAGCGGCCCAGGTGCCGGCCTATCTCACCAAAGCTGTAGCAATAGGCATTTAAAGCATGAATTATATTCTTCTAGCGGTCCTCCTTCGCGGATCTGCCTCAGAACAGGCTGACCCCTAGTTCACGAATAGAAACGGTAGATAACGTACTATGAAATGTGCCTCTCTCACAAACATGAAATCCTTGCTGAACAAGTGCTTTATGTTCTCCATAACAAAGAACTGTCTATGCAACTGTTGCTAAAAATAAGTATAATTAGACTGAATAAGAAACTTGTCATAATGTTTCATATTTGTCATGATTGTCAATCACCAAACCCTAGCACTAGAAGATACATTATGGGTGGTTTGATTTGCCTTCAAAGATTACATGTTTGTATAAATGTTGCCGCTTGAGCGATGCTCGCTCTCTTGCGTCTCACGAGGTCTGGGTGACACACGTTGTGAGACTTGGAAAATCGAACCTCGTGTCTGTCATATCACTAGCATATGGTGATTGTGCCTTAGTTTCCATATACGGGGGTCTTTATGGCCTAGCAAAAATGGTGCCAGAATAGGGACCCTCGCCCTTTTGCTCCATCGTATATGTTAAATTTGAAGAAGGCAAAAACGAATCGAGGATGAAGCTGTCGAGCCGGGATCGAAAGGTGTTCGGGGCGCCCCTGTAGAAGCGATGAGAGACTCCTTTGCAGATCTGTACACAGCCGATCCCTGATCAACGAACAGCGTCCAGGGAGCATCGAGGCGAGGGTCCTGAAACAAGGCAGATAGAGCCAGATACTCAGTTACAACGATTCTTGGTTGCGTCTGTGCATGGATGAATTGCATTTTGAGTGACAAATTGATTGATCTGGTGAGTTGTGCCCTGATTCTTAAACGCCCTGATATTGATTGAGAGTTGCTCTTGCAAAATCAAACACCCAGGGTAAGAAACGAGTCAGGATCAATTATGCCTGGGAAATTGTCTTCCTGCCTAGTGGGATTTTTCCACTGCAGTAGACATTCTTTGGAAACGGACCAGGTCACGCCAGCCATAGGGTCGCTGGCGTTTGAAATGTATGTGAAATATGGAGTAGGGGCAATAATGTTTCATGCGATATGGCATAGGCAGACCAGACATGCATCAGACTTACAGTGGCCTAATGATGGGAGTTTTGAATTGACACATATAGAACACTGAGAATCAGTATTGCTACGCAAGAAAGCACAGCATTTGATGTCGTAAGAGATTAGAGGAATGAAGCTACTCTCCTTCTGAGAAGTAGAGAGAAGCATGCCCGTAGACATAAATCAAATACAGAGAAAGCACTAGAAATTGATGAGCATCAACAAACAGAGGATCTTAGGAGAATGGACAGGGCTTTCCAATTAGGTGTACAAAAAATATATCCACAACAAGATTTGCATACATCAGATGAACTAACAAACAAAATCCTGAATGAACGAAGAAAGGAACATCCTCAAAAAAGTATTGACCCTATTGCTTCTCCACCTCATTTGCCACTCCCCACTCCTGTTGTTCCATCTGCACCATCTCCCGCTGTGCCTGTGACATAATTTCCTCTACTGCCGTCAGAGCGTGAATTAGCAGCCGCCTCGGCAGGCAGTTCTACAGAGGAGGGGCCTGCTCCACAAGGAAGCATTAGAGTAACTCGTAGTACGGTTAGCAAAGCCAGGAAAGAGCAGTTGAGAGCCTGGGCAGAAACGTATATGAAGGTGATGATGAGGGAGCCGTGCAGAATTCCATGTGCGACTATAAAAGGCTTGGAAATAGCAAGTATTGTGAGAATGCATGGGAGAGTATCTTGTGGGAAAATGGAGTAAGTTGACTGGTACATTGGCACCGCAACAGTTGCGTGATCTCAATGTTTTTTCACGTTTGCGGGATAATGCGTCGGAGGTACAAGAACATGTATGCCAGCTATTTGTGTTTAGAAACAAGCTTGATCAATTGAATGAAGAAATAATGAAAAAAGATAAACAGGTTGTGTCATATGTTCAGCGACGATTCTTGCCGCCGTTAAAACGTATTAGTGAAGAGATGAAAATGTGCACGCGAGAGGCGCTTAGATGGATTAGAATGTCACAATTTCACCAATAGAAGTGCATGATATGTTTAGTCAGTATAGACTAGAGATGCAGAGAAAGGTATTGCAGGTCATGGTCGAATATTTGCAAGATGATTATTTGAAGAAGAAAGTATGTTGTCCTACTGATTTGATGATGATATACAAAAGAGCATTTTCGTCTGAAACTGGAATGAGTGCCTTTTCTCTCGATTTAACTTTATTGCAAACGAACAGATGTAGAATCACCTAGTTTGCAATTGCCTATGAGAGAAGTGCCCCCACCTTTTTCCCGAAAGTAGAAATTGCTGGCGCTGGCGGAAATCCAGCGCGCACGATAGAAGCCCATTATACAGTGCAGTTTATGCATGTCCCTTTTTCTAGACAGGAGGTAAATAATATTAAGCAAACAATCCCTGATTTTAGGAAAAATCCGGTGGGATTCTATAAGGAAATTGAGTCTGTTTTGATTTCCTCCGTTTTTACAATGAGTGATATTGATCTATTGTTTCTTGTGATTCTTCCTATAGACATATGGAAACAAGTTAGGAATATAAATGACGCAGATATATTGGGGGATACATGGGATAATTTGACTAGAATTGATGCAGAGAGAAAAGCTGGAGAAAAACTGCAGCCGTTCATGTTGGCCTTACCAGCGTGAATAGTACAGAAATTGAAAATTTTGAAACCTGAGAAAAGAAATGTTTGGGATAAATTAACGGCTTGCTTACAGGGCAAAGATGAAGCTGCGACAGATTATTTAAATCGCTTTGAAGAAGTATTTGCAGATTTCAGTGGGCAAGATTTGATTGAACACGGGAAGAGGTTGTTTGTTGATACGTTTGTGCGAGGGTTGTTACCGAAAATTCAAAATTTAATAATGACATCTGAAAGTGCATGGCAAGCAAAATCACAAAGTGAAGTATTACACATTGCCCAATATTATGAGAATAGAGTAAATGCAGAGAAGGAGAAAGAAATAAGGGACAAAGGGGATTTAGAAACAAGGGTGTTAATGCAGCAAGTAGCAAACAATAACAGAGGTGGCGGGAACGCACAAGCCAGAGCTCATTTCTCCAACATGCAAGGTGGTCCAATAGGGATTAATCAATGCACCTATTGTAGACAAGAAGGCAATTGGCGAGCACAGTGCCCGCAGATACAGAATCGGAATGGGACTTTCCATTCCAGAGAAGGCAGAATAGAGGTCACCCGGGAACACAAGGACAGAATAGAAACACAAGAGCGCTACCAGTTCAGAGCAACCAGGGGAATCAGAACCAGGAACATCAGAATAGCACAGGGGATGGAAATGTTTTTGATAATCAGTCCAACGCATACTACTCTGGCGACTATACATCTGATGATGTATTGTTTTACTAGGACAGCCCAAGACAGGGGTTGGAACCAGTATCTATTCCCGTAGACCAGAAAGGGCCCTACGTATAAATGAAGGTTGGGAATAGGGAACACACTTTTCTAGTGGACACAGATGCACATAAATGTTCAATTGACCATCACCAGGTTCCAGATATACCACTGTTAGGGCAAAATAATGTCTCAGTAGGGTTCGCAGGTACACCAGTAATTAGTCCAATGTCACAGTCAGTTCCTATAACACTAGGTCCATTCACTGAGTCTTGCCCATTTCTTTTGACAAAAATTGCAGTGAAAATTTGTTGGGTTTAAATTTGTTTAAGAAATTGAATGTGGTTATTTATTGTTCTCCTGATGGAGTGTATTTGACAATATCACCACAAAAAACTCCTGTATCACAATTTTTATCTAAACCATTACTGGCTGAATTGAGTAAAGTACCAACTTGTATATGGGCAGTAAATGATAACGATGTTGGTTGTTTGAAAGTAGAGCCAGTGAAAATTGTCTTGACAGAAGGAATTACAATCCCGTGTATTCCACAATATAAAATCTCGGCAGAAGGGGAGAAAGCATTGAAATGCATTGTGTCAGATTTAATTCAAAGGAACGTAATTGAAGAGATTTCAGGTAGCACTTGCAATAGTCCAATTCTTCCGGTTTATAAGAAAGGAGGTAATGACATACCGTACAGTTTCATAATTGATTTGCGCGGATTGAATAAAGTTGTTGACCCGCAATTTCCATTAGTCCCGGATGTGACTACAATTTTGACAATAATTCCAGCATCTGCATCATACTTTAGTGTTGTAGAATTGAAGAATGCGTTTTCAGTATTCCAGTACATCCAGATAGCAGATATTAATATGCTTTTACTCTAGGCGGACCTTCATTTACATTCACATGAATTCGCAGGGTTACACTGAAAGTCTGAGTATTTATAGTAGAGCATTAAAAGAATAACTAGACATGCTAGAGCTACCAACAGGTTGTGTATTGTTACAGTATATTGATGATTTACTGATTGCAGCAGATCAAGAAGACATTTGTAAAGAAAGTACACTTACACTGTTGACACATTTAGCAGCGAATGGACACAAAGGATGTTGCCTTACCTTTGCCATGGAACATGGAATGTCAAGATGCATTTGACCTGTTCAAAGCTGCATTGTGTTCAGCTCCAGTTTTGGACACACTAAATTATGACAAGAGTTTCAAGTTATTTGTGCATGAAAACAATGGTTGTGCTTTGGCTGTCTTGACCCAGGAACAAGGAGGGAGAAATAGACCATGTGGTTATTTTTCTTGTGTGCTGGATCCTGTTGCATGCGCTTTGCCAAGGTGTTTGCGAGATGTTGCTGCGGCTGCCGCGTCAGTGAAACAAACTGGGGGTATGGGTTTAGGTCACACTTTAACTGTCATGGTGCCCCACGCAGTAGACATTCTTTTAAATAGAACGCAGATGCAACACCTTACATCAGCCAGGCAGACGAGGTATGAAATAGTTTTATTTGCACTGCATATTCAAATTATGAGGTGTTGCACTTTGAATTCGGCTGAGTTAATGCCTCCTCTCAATGAAAAAGTGGGTGAAAAAGAATTCACCCATGATTGCTTAGTGGTCACTGAACAAGAAACGAAAGGAAGAATTGATCTAACAGATACCCGACAAAAAGAGCCAGATGGAGTACTGTTTTGTGACGGTTCTTGTTTCAAATTACCCGATGGTACATCAACTGCTGCATATGCCATCACTACATTGAAGAGTATTGTAGAAAGCAAACTAATACCGTACAACTCAGCACAGGCTGTAGAGATAATAGCATTAACAAGAGCATGTGAAACACTTAAATGTAAACATATATACTGACAGTCAGTACGCATTTGGGGTGGTACATAATTTTGGTCGACTATGAGCTGAAAGAGGTTTATTGACATCACACGGAACTAAAATCCAACATGGCACTTTGATAGTAAGATTGTTGTCCGCACTTCTGCTTCTCAAACGATTAGCAATAATGAAATGCGAAGCACATAAGAAGGTAACATGTAACGTTGGAAAGGGAAACGCATTTGCAGACAAAATTGCGAAACAAACTGCCATTGATTTGCACGCAAAAATGTATATTGAGAAGTCGAAAGCGGTACCCTGCAGGGTAGAAAATGGTATTGCGACAGTTAAAGAGATGCAAACAGAAGCAACTGCAGATGAAATAAAAGCATGGTCTGAGGGTCCAGCAAAATTAGATATAGAAGGTTGCTCGGTGGACAAAAAGAATAAAAAATGGATGTTGCCAAATGCCTATATAACAGCGATGGTCACTATGGCCCATAGCCCAACACACATATGTGCTAAGAAAATGATTCAACATCTAGACACGGTATGGCAGAATCCGCACATTATAAAAACTGCTGACATGCTGGTTCAAAACTGCATGACTTGTTTGCAACATAACACTGAAAAGGAACAGCAACTCCAGTGGGTAGTTTTGGCCCCCCCTCTATGCAAATTGAAGTGATCCATTTTGATTTTATAGAAATGGAAAGGTGTCAACATTACAAATACGTTCTTGTAGTGATCTGTGCATTTAGCAAATGGGTGAAGGCCTATCCCCTAAAAGACTGTACAGCAATGAGCACAGCGAAAGTTATGCTAAAAGACTATTTTTCCCATTTCCGTTTGCCACGTGTCGTATGGTCAGATAACGGGGCGCATTTTATTTCAGCCGTAATACTACAGATCTGTGCAGGCCTCCAGATTGATAAAAGATTCCACTCGGCCAGGCACCCAATGAGTGCTGGTCTTGTGGAACACCAAAACGGTATTTTGAAGAATAAGATCAGTAGAATATGCACAGGGAGTGAGTTGAAGTGGCCTGATGCATTGCTGTTAGCTTTGTTGTGCATGCAAACGTCTGTGCAGGCAAAGACTGGACTCTCCCCATATGAAATTGTCGTTAGGAGATGAGCAAATGTTTGAAGTGCCGCGCAGCCTAAGAAACTGCAAGACATTGCTCATTACATATTGTAAACTGTTAACTCAGAACTTGCGTTTAATTCATCAGCAAGTGCAGGAGGCTCTTCCTGTCAGATATACCGGCCCAGGGCATTGTCTGCAGACTGGAGACTGGATCCTCACCAAGAATTTTGAAAGAAAGTCTTCACTTGCACCGGAGTGGAAAGGGCCTTATCAGGTCCTCCTAGCAACACAGACTGCAGTCCGAGTGGATGGGCACAAGTCATGGATCCACACCACGCATACGAAAAGAATTCCGTTCCCTTTGAAAGAGCTGCCTGATCCGAACGCAGAAAAAGGAACAGCTGCACTTGATCACAAAAATACTATTGCCAGTTCTCTGTCAGAAGTGCTTGCTAAGCCTGAGAAAGGGCCTGAAGAGATTGCAACAAAGATCGAAAGGCCAAAGGTGCTTCAGCCTTTTCCAACGTTGTGCCTGGACGGAAAACCACTTGATTTCATTCATCATAAAAGACGACGGTAACCAAAACAACTTCCTCAACCTCGCCCCTCTAACCCAAACCAGGAACACCTGTAACGTAACAGTGGAAAAACTGCTCCCTCTACTGTAACCTATCCTCAATGCTACCAAAATGAAACACTCAGACCCTGCTGTCTTGGTAAACCTATTCCACCAAACAGTACTAAACGACATCTGAACTTGTGGTTCTCCCCCACCTCAGATCTTTGCGCATAGAAAAAATAAATGCAGAAGCACTGTGGAAAAGTCACTCCACTGCTTCCAACAAAGAGAACTTCCTATCGACCACCCTCACCTACAAAGAAGCAATCTTTCAATCTAAAAAAGAAACTTACAACAGCTGCATCGTGCAAGCTAAATCAAAAACTGAGGAACTTTTCAAGGTTCTCAGAGAGCTGCAATCACCTGCATCACCACCAGTCACTTGCACTAAAGACGTTTCTTGGTGCTCTAAAAGACAGGCAGCCCTATTAAACAAAATTACTATGCTGCAAAATAAAATAGAGTCCAAAAAACTCCTAATCCTAGACACTGCCTCAAAGCCCATGGCCTCAACGCTAGTCACTAAAACCTGCACACTCTTCAACTGCTCCCCTCTAACTACGAAAAAGGTAGAGGACATCATCTACAAGCTAAAACTCTCAAGATGCCAGGGCAACATCTGCCCGGCGCCAATCATCAAGGAGGCTGCCAAAGAACTTGCACCCTTAATCACCTCCTTAATTAACACATCCATCGAAACATGCATAGTGCCTAATAACCTCAAAGATGCCTGGGTCCTCCCGTTACTCAACAAGCCTATTCTAAACCCCACCATCCCCACAAACTACAGACCGATCGCCACAGTCCCATTCCTTCTCAAAATCATTGACAGAGCAGCCTATCTGCAGATCCAGGAGCAGCTAGAAACTAACAACCTCCTTGGCCTTAGACAATCAGGCTTTAGGCCTAGGCACGACACATAAACGGCCTTAATTGACTTAAAGACTCAAATTGAGGAGGTAAAAGACAAAGGCAAACTAGCCCTCCTCCTACTCCTAGACCTGTCGGCAGCGTTCAACTTAGTAGATTATGAAGTCCTCTGCTTGCACCTTACATCAGCGGCACTCTTCTCCCACAAAGCCACAACATGAATACAATCCTACTTAGACAATAGATCAATGAGAGTCTTCTCTCAACAGCATCAGCCAACCCCCGCACCAGTCACATGCGGTGTCCCTGAAGGCTCCTACATATCTCCCATCCTGCCTTTGTTTGACACAATCCAACACCAAAGAATTGTTCAGAATCCTAAAAGAACTTGAAACTCCTGTCATGGCACCAGATACTTGCACTAAAGATAGTACTTGGTGCACAAAAATCCAAGAGGCTCTCCTTTGCAAGATTGCCTCTCTCCAAATCAAAATTAACAATAAACAAACTAGCCTACAATCCAACCTACAATCTAACCCTATTCTAAACCACTCCATTCCTGACTCTCTGACTCCCTTTAGCTTCTCTCCACTTTCCATTACTGAAGTGGAAAAGATCATCGTCAGCCTTAAACCTTCCAATTGTCAAGGCAATCTCTGCCCGGCGCCCATTATCAAGGAAGCAGCTCATGACCTAGCGCCATTCATCACCTCACTCATCAACTCTTCCTTTAGTTCTGGGATTGTACCTGACAACCTAAAGGATGCGTGGGTTATCCCTCTTCTGAAAAAAAAAACTCTGGACGCTAGCATACCTACAAACTACAGGCCAATCACTACGGTCCCGTTTTTACTAAAAATTCTTGACCGAGCCGCATACCTACAAATTCAAGATTACCTTGAATCCAACATCTTTTGGGAGTCAGACAATCTGGGTTTTGGCCGCGTCACTGCTCTGAAACTGCCCTTATAGATCTCAAAACACAGATCCAGGATTTAAAAGACAAGGGCAAACTTGCTCGCCTACTCCTCTCGGACCTCTCTGCGGCATTCGATCTTGTCAATCACCAAATACTATGTCACCACCTTAAATCAGCCGCACACTTCTCTGACAAAGCTACAACCTGGATTAGTTCCTTTTTAGACAATAGATCAATGTGCATGTTCTCTCCACTAGCAGCAGCCCCGTCTTCACCTGTCTCCTGTCACGAGCCACAAGGATCTTGTGTCTCACCCACGTTGTATAACATGTTCACAAAACCTCTATTCGATATCTTGGACTATCTGGGTGTCACCTACACCAATTACGCTGATGACACCCAGATACTAATCCCAATCTCAGTGACTACACAGCAGAATCCCTCACCATCAATTCCATCTACCAGGTCATCCAAGCCTGGATGGCACAACATGGACTCTGTCTAAATGAGGAAAAGACAGAGCTCCTCATTCTTGGCTCACCACTAAAACTTACTAAACTTGACCCTGCGTTCAAGTCCTTCATCATTGATGGTAATACCATACTAACCACCAAGGACACCAAAACCTTAGGGATCTACATCGACTCTGCTCTATCCCTGGCCAGACAAACCAACTCAGTCCCCTCCGCAGCTGCATATACCTGCAAGCTTATCACAGCCAGCCGCCCTTTTCTCTCTTCAGCCAATTGTGTTACCCTGGCTAGGACCATTGTATTGTCCAAGATTGATTACTGTAATGCACTTTACCTGGGCACTAATCGCTGCAACCTAAATAAGCTAGAAATTGTCCAAAACAATGCTATTAGAGCTGCCCTCAACATCTCCAGGCACCAACACATTTCCGACACCAGATGCAACATTCGTTGGCTCTCAATCCCACACCGGATTTCTCTGAAAACTCTGGCTCTCACTCACAAATGCCTTCACAACCAAGCACCCTGCTACCTGGCCAACCGATTTGCCCTCCACAATTCCACCAGACCTCACAGAATGGCTCAAACTAACTTCCTTGTCTTTCCACGTTTCAATCTTCAAAGATCAGGTGGAACCAGTTTCCCTATCATGGTAGCTAAATTATGGAACACGCTTCCAAATGAGCTTAGAGCAGAACCCTCCTTCCTGAGATTCAAACACCTAACCAAAGCCTGGCTGTCCACCCAAGACATCTAGCCTTGGGTTCACTGTGTAACCTTTTACATATCTGTATCCTTGTAAATATAATCTGCTTTGTCTTCTCATTGTTATTTTTATACCTGTAACCTCTTGGAATTATTGCTTTGTCTGCCCTATCATGCTGTAACTAAGTGATGCGCCCGTTTGCTCCTGGGCCTGGTGCGCTATACAAATAAAATAAATACAAATACAAATACTTCCTCGACTATCTGGGTGTCACCTACACTAACTATGCAGATGACACCCAGATACTCATACATATGACTTATGACTATGAGACAGATGCCAAAATGCTTAACTATATCTACAGTATCATTCAAGCCTGGATGGCCAAACATGAACTCTATCTAAAAGACTGAGCTCCTCCTCCTAAGATCTAAGCTCAAACTCAATAAACTAAGTAAAGAATTTGATGGTTTCAACATTGATGGCAACTCCATCAAGGTCTCTAAAGATGTAGAAAATCTTGGCATATAGATCGACTCATCATTAAACCTATCAAGACAGGTTAATGGAACAGCCTCCTCCATAGCCTATACCTGCAAGTTAATTGCTGCTTGCAGACTCTTTCTCTCCACACCTAACTGCATCACTTTAGCTAGAGCATTAGCACTCTCTAAGTTAGATCACTGCAAAACACTTTATCCTGGAACTAGTCAACAGATTTTGAGAAAAATGAAAATTCTCCAAAATAACGCCATCAGAGCAGTGCTGAATATTCCTAGATCCCATCATATATCGGAGATCAGATGTAACTTAAATTGGCTCTTGGTCAAGCAAAGGATCACTTACAAAACTCTCTCACTCACCCACAAATGCTTCACCAGCTACCTGACTAGAAACTTCACACGTAATATCTCAGGCCTCCCCACAAGATTGCCACAGGCACACTGCCTCAAAGTCCCTGGCTTCAAGCTTCAAAAGGCTGGAGGGAGCAGTTTCCCGGTACTTGCAGCCAAGTTATGTAATTCTCTACCACACTCACTAAGTGTCACGCCTCTTCGAAGGCGTTGGTCTTTGTGGCATCGATGGTCCCGGGGACGACGAGCTTCGGCCATTTTTACTTTCAAGATGGCCGCCGCAACTAATGATGCGGGTCTAGACAATACACGACTCAGTATCCAGGAAGTGCCGTCCACCTACTCGAGAGAAGGTTTATCAGTTCCTGTGAACAATGCACGGGTGCGTTGCTACTCCTTTCTAACAACGCTACGGGAGTTCGTATCTAGGATCCTTCTAATACGTCTTTCATGCTACTGAACTTTACTATATCTAAAACTGTCCTTCGTCTTTCCCGACTTTAGTGCCTACCATACCACGCCTCCCTTTCCCGACTTCAAGGACTCCAACACTTGCACACTCCAGACGGCTCACCGGTTCCTTTCCGGACCTCGGTAAGCTACAATCAGGGGTCTCCGAGATCAGTTACAGTGACTTACTGATCCTCCCACCTTCGGATCGTAATCCGTACTTAACATCCTTCTCCCATTCTTACATATCCAGGCATACACAATACGGTTTACGCACCCGCTCGTTCCAAACACAACATTGCGGAAATACCTTCAAGCTCCGCTCTTACCTCATTCCAGGTAAAGATCCCTCCTTGATCCAAGCCCGACTCATTTCAGTCTTCTTCCTAGTGCTAATCTCACTATTTCTATGCTACCCTAGGGGTCTCTCAGAAGTCTCCGGGTTTCAACTTGACACGCCTCCTACTCCCTCATAAGGGTAATCTGAATAAAGACCTCTATACAATATCTATCTCTCACTTACCTGTAGAATACTTACCATCTTCTTTCTCAAGACCGCCTTTCACCGGACTTCACCTGAACCTTCGCTGCATTGAAGACAGCTATCCCGCAGCCGTCGACACAGGGTTTTCTTCCCCAGAGGGTTTCCCTGAGATCTCTTCTCCTCTCTAGTTTTCTAGTGGTGAGAAGGGGTATCAGGAAGGCGTTCATATTCATCCCCCCTGTTGGAAGCACGCGTATTCATCCTCCTGTTGGAAGGTGTCATCCACAAGGAGAGGAAAGAAAGTATCGGTGAGTCTTTGGGATAACCTGCCAGTATTCTAAGTGGTATTTTTCCCGTGAATTATTTCAGTTAGCAACGCCTCAGAACTTTCCTGATTCAGAGCAGGAATTCTGAGCAGGTTATCTCAGGGTTTCATTGCTACATCGTATGGAAAAATATGGACCCGGCCCAACAACAGCAGTTGGTTACTGCGGTACAAGCACTAACTGCTGAAGTGCAGGCTTTAAAACAGGAGAATGCATTTCTCCGGCAACAGGTGGGAAGAGTCCCTAGTTGTTCCGAGTTACCTCCAGGCCCAATTCCGGGGGGTTTGTACGATGGTAATCCACATAAACTTAAGGCCTTTATCGAAGCCTGCACAGTTCAATTTTCATTCAAGACTGCCTTTTTCCAAAACAACCGTGATAAGGTAGGACATATGATTGCGCATTTAACAGGTCCTGCTTTAGCCTGGGCTACACCACTCGTTACCACTAACAACACGTTATTAGATTCCTACCCCACCTTTTTGAACAGCCTCAGAGCTATGTTCAGCCACCAGGAAATCACAGTCTCCGCCCAAGAACAGTTGTTGGACTTTAAACAAGGATCTCAAGATCTACTGTCTTACATCGCCACTTTTAAGCAGTTAGCAGCTGGAACTTCATGGGCCGATGATGCACTGATCACTTTATTCCATAGGGGATTGAACGAGGAATTAAAGGATGATGTGTCCCGAGTTCCTAGACCTCCCAATTTGGCAGAATTGATTACAATGGTAATGCAGATGGACTACCGATTGCAAGAAAGACTAAAGGAACGACGTCGAGGCCGTCTTGTGAGACAGCCTGTTACTTATTCTCCTAGGGCAGGGAGAACACAGGCGGAAGAACTTATGCAAATAGGAACTACAAGAGGCCGACTTACCCCGGAAGAGCCTAATAGACGTCGGGTCAAGTGTTTGTGTATGTACTGCGGTTCTAAAGACCACACAGTTCAAGATTGCCCTATCACCCCTGTCAAGAGACAGGGAAACGCCACTTCCCAACCACAAGGGGAACCGCGGCTAGGGAGTCAGTAACAGGTTCCTCAACAGCAACATTGCCATCACAAGTAACAGACATTCCCGATCTCACTATGCTGGCTTTACAAGTCAAAATTGAATGGGGTGCTTCAGACTCCATTCTGGTCATGGCCTTAATAGATTGTGGGGCTGCCGGAAATTTCATAGATACCTTCTGGAAGACAACTCATAAAATACTGTGTTCAGTTAAATCCTTGGCAATACCCATAGAATCTGTGGATGGTAGTCCACTAGTTTCAGGTCCCATCAAGGAACAAACAATACCAATTCAGATGAATATTTCCTCCCATCAAGAAACCATTGTATTTGATGTCATCCGTACTGCACACTAACCTGTGATTTTAGGATTGCCTTGGCTTCGAACCCATAATGCTTACATCAATTGGAAGGCTGGCACTGTCCTTCTAGGTCAGAACACTGTTTGGCGCACTGTCTCTCGGATGGGGCTTTGGGGTTTCGTTCTACGATATCAGTATTAGAAAAGACTTGTTCCACCTCTATGTTGCACAACATTCAAGAATTATCCAACGAATACAGGGAATTTCAGGCAGTATTTTCTGACTCAGAATATGCAGAATTACCCCCACATCGTAGAGATGACTGTGCCTTAGAACTCGTTCCAGATGCACTGATTCCTTTCGGTCGCATGTATGCTCTACCCACCCGGGAACGAGAAGTCCTTAAGGAATACCTCCAAAAGAACCTACGCAATGGGCTAATTCAGGAATCCACCTCTCCAGCAGGGGCTTCCTTATCTTCATCCCCAAGAAGGATTCTACGGAACTCAGGCTGTGTATTGATTTTCGGGGTATAAATAAGATTACGACCCCTGATCGATATGCTATGCCTCTCATACCGAATATTCTGGAGGCCGTTAAGGGAGCTACAATCTTCACAAAACTAGACCTCTGCGGGGCCTACCATCTCATTCGTATACGCGTTGGCGATGAGTGGAAGACGGCCTTTCGTACTCCCTTGGGACATTATGAATATAAAGTAATGCCATTCGGCCTGTCCAATGTCCCATCTGTTTTCCAGCGTTTTATGGACCACATATTTTCAGATATCCTTCTTCACACAGTTATTGTCTACTTAGATGATTTTCCGGTTTTGTCTACATCACCATCTGAACACAGTCATCATGTAAAGGAAGTCCTACGGAGACTGTTCAACAATCATCTTTATTGCAAATTGGACAAATGCAAGTTCCACATGAACCAGGTGGCATATCTGGGATACATAATATCAGAGGAGGGGGTAGCCATGGACCCTAGGAAGGTATCAGCTATTACTGATTGGCCTATTCCACTGTGCATCAAAGATCTACAGAGATTCCTGGGATTTGCCAACTTTTATAGACGTTTCATCCCCCATTATTCTGAAGAGATTCTTCCCATGATAGCCCTTCTTAAGAAAGATATACGATTTCATTGGTCGGAAGGGGCCCATCTAGCATTTGAGAGACTAAAGAAGCATTACCTCACAGGAGCCATCCTGATTACTCCGGACCAATCCAAAAGATTCATTGTCGAATCAGACGCATCCCATCAGGCTTTAGGGGCCGTTCTGCTTCAAGAGAACGATCAAGGCGTAGAATGCCCTGTAGCCTATCTTTCAAAGACACTTTCGTCTTCAGAGATAAATTATTCAGTGCTTGAAAAGGAATTACTGGCGATAAAGAGAGCATTTGAAGAGTGGAGACACTTACTATTAGGGGCGAGACACCCGATTGAAGTTCGAACAGACCACAGTAATCTACGCATCTTACAATAGTCACAGACCGGAATAGCCGACAGGCACGTTGGGCACACTTCTTTTCTCCTTATGAGATTGTATTCACCTTTATCCCAGGAAGATCAAATCTTAAAGCAGACGCACTGTCCAGGAAGGATTACAATACCTCAACACCTTTCCGATCAGAGCCTCTTTTTCCTCGAGCAAGATTTGTACAGGTGGTTACTACCTTTCTTCAGAATGTGGCTGAATCGACCTCTAAATTCATCCAGTTGAATCCTAGGTGTTTGTCCACTTGGAAGCTGACATTGTCCCACGGATGTGCTTATAGAGATAAGAAGCTCTTTCTACCTTCTGAGGAACTAAGAAGAACGGTTCTACAGCCATGCCACGACTCCCACTTAGCTGGTCACAGAGGTGTGACAAATACCAAGGAATTGATTCAGCGCAATTTCTGGTGGCCGGAAATGACTCGAGACATTATAGACTATGTTTCCGCTTGTGCCATATGTTTACAATCTAAACACCCTCGGTCTGCCCCCTCAGGTCTCCTATCTGTGATGCCTGTTCCTGACCGTCCTTGGCAAATGATTTCAACGGATTTTCACAAACCGTGTTTCATGGGTGGGTTGGAGAATAATATGTCTTTATACATACCACCCAGCACGGCCAGAGAAGCTTGTGACAATTTGCACCCTGGATGTATATCAAGGGAACAAATGGTATGTAGGGGTGCTAATAGCAATTTATTTCTTTAAAACAATGAGTCACAGTGACCGCAAGACCCGCTTTCCAAGAAACTGAAGCATGGCTCTGATCACAGCCAATCTTACATCTCCATGGTGGCCCGTGGATATGAGAGGATCAGTGTCACATCACCACAACTCCTTCAGGTAAGTGGGAGGCAGTGAGGGGTGGGGAGAAATAATCAAGTATGGCAGAGGGAGGCATAATAGCATAGAGGGCGTGAGCAGCTGACAGCCCACTCACATTGCAGAGTTATACCATGAGGTTCCACCTGCGTTCTAAGAATCCTGAGTGCCTGCAGCACCAGCCCAGGGTGCTAATATGAGCTAACACTTTGGCTCACAGGAATTTCTACTCTTTTACCATTCATACTGATAAAACTACCCTGCTCCATTTTAACAATGACATTAAAAGAATGTGTCTTTTAGTCTATGTTCCTGCACCAAAACAATGTTCATACCTCCAAACTAACCAACTTCTGTGTAGGCCTATTAGTCTAATCTGGAAACTAAAATTGACCTTGTCATCTGTCACATTAGAAAAGGAGGAGCTGAGACAAAATACGTACACAACAGATAGGTTTCAACACCTAGGTTTAACATAGGAAGAAGTTGTACATTGCCTAAAGGATGTGATGCAGCTACAAACAATGAATCTGGGGAAAATGGTGGGAGGAAGAAGGGATAAAGTTAACACAAAGTCAGGGCCTATGCTAAATGTCCTAATGTCCAGAGCACAAGTCTAGCTTACATTCAAAACACCTGACCATCCACCTAGGACAGTGTTCTACAAGTCACTCACAGTGGTTTGAATGTAACAAGGCACACTTCCTTAATTATGTATTTGTCCTGATGAGTCTTGTTTTTTGTCTTGGCTTTGTCTTTTTCATGGCCATTGGTTGACCTGGTCTTGATGTATGACTTGGTGTGGTTTAGTCTTTTTCCTCATCTGTAGGATAAATTGACAGTCTCTTGCTCCTTGCAGAGTAAGCCTTGTATCGGGATGCTCTTTCCCTTGGGGTCATGACTTGGCTGATGCTACTAGTTACTTTTGAGTAGTATATTCTCCTTCCACTTGGGTATTTAAAGGTTTTCAATACTGCTTTATTTGGCTGGTGGCTTTGAAATTCCATTCAGGATTGGGACTAGAGCCCGCAGCTGGATTTGCTCCAAAGCTTGTTTCAAGGGTTGCCCTCTACTAGTCTTTGGGCCCATGTTCTTACCAGGCTTCCTATATCAACCTGACACACGAACCTTGTATCTTCCAAGCACTGGCCTAACTGGCCAAATCACCCTCATCTATGTTTGCTGTTGTCTGTCTGTCTTGTTTGTCTTAGCTAACTTGTTCTGATGTTACATTTATGTTTCTGTCTTCTTTCCTGTTAATATTTGGCATTCTTAGAGTGAGCAATACAGATTCTCTGCACCTAACTCTTCTTCTGTTTCTCTACGAAGCAAAATACATTTCCTTGCTTGTGCACAATTCTAAAACCCACACAGACTGGAGGATGTTCCCTGTTTTTATAGAAGGGCTGATTTAGTGCTTGTGTCAATGAGTAATCTGATGTATTGGTCCATTTCTCTCGGCTTTGTTATGATTGGCTTTTGCCTAATGCTGCCACATCCTCCTGTGTTTGTGCTCTTTGGGTAAGTGGGAGCAGGTGTAGATAATACTTTAATTCTTTTGGGAGGTAGGAGAGCCTAGTCTACACTTTTTGGATGTATGTGTCACATACAGAGAAGGAATTCTGACAAGTATTTACAGAAAGCCAACTGACGTGAATAATACTGTACATTACAGTAGCTTTCATCCTTCTTATTTGAAGGAAAGTCTACCGTACAGTCAGTTTCTCAAACTGAAACAGAAAGTCAACAGCACTGACACACTCCAGAAAGGGTACAACCTAATGTCTGAAAGGTTTCAGGATCAGGGATACCCATAAGCGATACTGAATACAACTGTAGCCCAAGCAGAGACACATCAAAGACAATATCTATTGAAACCAGATGCCAAAAGGGAGAGCAATAGATTAATACATACGTTGAAATATTCACCTCAAAGCTATAAAGTTTCAAGCATTATACAAAAGAAGTGGAATCTGGTCAAGTTAGACCCCACACTCCATGGAATTTTCTAGATCCACTGATGATGGCTTATAAAAGAGGAACACACTACAGGGATACACTGATCTGAGCAGAAAGACTGAAGAAACCAACACAGAGACAACAGCAAAAACCCAAACCGGGCAACTTGCCGTGTGTGAATTGAGAACACTGTTCAAACATCCTTATGGGAGACCACATCAGACATCTGAACAAAGGCAAAAAAAGAATACTCCAGGACTTCGCAACATGCCACAGCAAAAATGCAATATACACTGTGAAATGCCTGTGTGGTAAATATTATGTAGGTCAAACTACTTGCAAATTCAAGGAGCGATGGACAGAACATAAATCAAACATTAGGACTCTAAACCACAAGTCACCGGTGTACAGACAATTCCATGACAACAGACACAAAGTTGCACAAATTAAATGTGTAGTTCTAGAGATTATACACCCTGTTTCTAGAGGTGAAGATACCAACAACAACTTGACTCAACGTGAACTATTCTGGATTCATCATCTGGATGCTATTGCTATATTAGGGATGAATGAGGACTTCTATTTGGGACCTTTTCTGTAAAAATTGTAAGATTTTGATACATTTTGAGCCCACTGCTCATAAGTACTATCTACTCTATTCTAGGGCGATTTGTTAGGTTAAGTCTCCTTGAACAACAGCTTACAGAATATACATACATACGTAACTAATGGGGAATTAATATAAATGTTTACAGGAGGTGTGATGTCTTATTTGATGGAGTGTCATTTGTTACAGATCACTAGGATATTTACCCCAAAGTACTACATTGTAAATGCCATTTACCTGCCTTTGGTTTGAAGAGTCACTCGATTCTGTACTCCTATGAGTATGACAATGTAGAGGAGGGGTAATGTATTACATGTACAGATGAAAGTTTGTATATGTAGAAGATTATCCTGTGGGCTACATTGACCCACTGAACAGAATTCCTCCCATCCATAACAAAGCTGCATTTCAGCAGAAACAGCAAAATGGCTGCGCTGGATCCAGTGTGCACCATGGCCTAAAAACTGCGTTTTGGAGCAACAAAAAGATGGCTGCACCATCTTGCCAAGCACATATTGGGCCAGATGGAACAAGAAGAGGGCACATTGAGGAAGCCTGCCAGCGTGTTCTTACATGTAAAAAAGAAATAGAGTGAAAAAGCAGCACTGCTTTGCTGAAAGCCCAAAGTCCCCATTGAAAAAGGAAGCATTTCACCTTTAAAATTGATGCTGCTCCGACGCTATTTTTATCTGGCCTTCCTCAAATTACTTTACTTACGATGAAGCTGTTGCATAGTATACCTGCCTTGAGGAATATCCGATCTGACGATATCAAAATCGTTGAATATAAAAAAGAATCTAGATCAGATTGGGTAATCCTGCATATGCAATCCAAAACAGTGGCGCGTCCAATTCTTGACGCAAAAGAAGATCTACTGTTTTACGGATTTAATCTAACTACAGTAATCGACTCTCCAGTTTCAAATAAATCGACACAGGGACATGATCAAAACAAAAAGCCATTTACTACAAAAAGAGAGGACCCAAGAAACCAACTTAAAAAACATTTATCTCAGGCCTCCGAAACAAATAGACGAAAAAATAACGCATAGGATCATGGAGGGTCCAGACAAGTGACCCAACTACTAACAACTTGGAACACCAGAGGATTCACTCATCTATTTCGTGAAGGAAGAGAGCAAGACATCAGAAGCCTGTTTATTTGTTTTCAGGAAACATGGCTCAGAAAGATACCCTCCTGTGACGGATACACAACATACTTAAATGAAGCAGGCAAAAACAAAATGGGAAGGCCTTTTTCCGGCCTTCTTGCCATGATAAAACATTCATCAGGATGGAAAGTAATCGACATCCAAAATCCAAACTTATTTGTTCAAGCAATCACGCTTGAAGCATCGCCACATATCATACAAGGACTAAAAGGAAAACAACATCTGCTGTTGATAAACACATACTGGAATCCCGCAATGATCTCAGATGACGACTACTTGAGGTCAATAACTACTCAAATAGATAACTGCTATGTAGCATTTGTCGCACCATTTATATTAATCTGCGGAGATCTAAACTTCTCATGGTTTAAAACACCTAATCAATCTAATATAGACACTACACAAGTGATCCCATCTGAAAGGTCGGATCGAAGCACGAAATGGACACATGAAATATCAGCTCGTAATTGTGTGTTGCTAAATGGGAATACTAAAGGAGATATTCCTGCTGCAGCAACATGGCAACGTGGTGGTCTATCTAAAACCTTAGACTACATATGGGCATCTGATAACCTACGTGCCTTGATTTCTGACTTACAAGTAAAGCAAATGCCCAATAGTGATCATAACCCACTTATTCTATCATGGTTTACGAGCTCAATAACAACGCCAAAATGCTACCCAATGCAATTGGACATCAACTTCTCCCTAAACCGTCTAAGAATAACTAACAAACAAATCGACAAAATAACTTTAGCTTTTATGGAGGCATGCTCCACAAACTTTCACACAGAATATACTCCTCTCCTGGACCCGCACCGAAAAACAAACAAGAAAACGGTGAGAGACCACACTCATCCATTTAGTCCAGCTTTAAGTGAAGCAAAGAAGCTCTTTACCAGTGACTTAAAAAAACTAAAATCCATCGGAGGGACAAACCTACTACAACATTTAGCCACCAGGCGTCAAAAATACCGGAATTGGCTGAAATCCTTCAAAGCCACTCGAAGACAGGAACAAGCAGAACTAATGCTGCGTCTCCTAATTCAAAAAGACAGTTCCAATATATGGAAAATAATAAATAATGGTTGCCTGAACCAACCCAATTATCTAGCAAACGGTGTGAATGCATCCTCCTGGATAACTCATTACGATACAGTTTTTAACAACACTGGTGATGATAAAACCTCAAATTTAAAAACAGATCAATATATCTGGGATACAAGAGAATCGCTCGAGAACATCTCACACGCAATTCAGAAGCTAAAATCATCACGTGCCGCTGGCCCCGATGGAGTATCCAATATCATGCTCAAAACAAACAAAACAAGCTGGTCAAAGTTCATCAAGGTGCTATTCGACCAGATTGCCCGAACATCTAAAATTCCTTGCTCATGGACGAAAGCAATAATCGTTCCAGTGTTTAAAAGAGGAAACAAAGACGATCCTGCAAACTATCGCCCCATAGCTCTGCTTGATACGATGGGGAAGATATTTGCCACTTTCCTCCAAGAAAAAATTGAAAGGTGGGCAAAACTGAATAAGATATATGATGAGAGACAAACTGGATTCACCAAAGGAGTCGGAGTAGAACTTAATTTAGCACTATTAAATCTGGCCAAACTAAATGCAATAAAACAAAAAAAAAGGTTGTACTTAGCGTTCATAGATCTAAAACAGGCTTTCGATTGCATAAACCGGAACCTGTTGTGGCACAAACTGAAAAAATGGGGTTGCCCAAACGAACTACTAGCCCCACTAGTGGCACTACATACAAAAACCAGTATCCGTGTGCGTCTAAATGCAGAAGGCGAACTAACCAATGAAATAACAACTACACAGGGTGTGAAGCAAGGATGCCCACTAGCAGCCACTCTGTTCAAACTTTTCATCTCAGATCTACCCGAAGCGTTTGCTCAAACGAGGTGCTTTCCTCCAAAAATCAATGGCACACATGTAACACACATAATCTATGCAGACGACATAGTGTTGCTTGATTGCACCGAAATAGGTCTACAACGATCACTAACAGCTTTGCAAACTTACCTAACAGAAAACCATCTAAGGATAAACGCAAACAAAACGCAAGTGATGGTTGTTGGATCAGAAAATAACCTAAAAAAACCGAGGTTTAACTGGCACATCGAAAAAGAAATATTAGCAAGAATAGAAGCCATCAGATACCTGGGTGTTTCATTCAATAGATCAATCAGAGAGTGGAGCTGGACAAACGACATCACCCAGCGAATGAAAATGTTCGCTCTACAAGGTCGCAAACTACATTTAAACTACGGGAAATTTTCACTCCAACCCGTAATGACCTTTTACTTACAGAAAGTGATCCCAGCAATATGTTTTGGAAGTGAAACAGGGTGGAATATCAGAGCAAGTCTATGGGCACAAGTTGAAGGTTGTTTTTGGCGTAAAGTTCTTCAATTACCACAATGTGTCTCAATGGTGGCTGTGAGACACGAACTTGGCCTCGACTCCTTGCACTCTACCCTACAATGGAAATCCATACTACTGCTGAGAAAAATCAGAATGGTGCCGGTAGAAACTGCTTACACAATCTTGGCTAACAAAAAAATTGACGCATCTGCATCTATGCTAAAAAGCTGGGAAGAAAATCTATTAAGCATTCTGGAAGAAGCAAACATAAAAATGCCTTTGGTACTACGGATACCAAAACAGGCAAAAACAAAATTCATGCAATACAAGTGGATAAAAAATGCGGAAAGGCGTGTAGCACTATCCTCTGGACTAGATTTTGGACCGAGTGAACAGGAAAGAGGTAACCTATCGCAATATCTGTCCAAGTTTCCCTCGCAATACCATCGGAATCAATTTCTAAGGCTTCGTCTCAACCTGTCCAACACCAAGCTATATAAAAGAAGAATAAAAGATCCCATGACGTTCGACACAAACTGTCGCTTCTGTAAGCAGGAACCTGAATCAATCAAACATCTCATAATCGAATGCACACAAATTTCTGTACAGCGTACCCTCCATCTCGAACGCTTTTCCCCTAAAAACGGCAATATGGAAGAATGGTGGTCGTATCTGATAACGGGAAGAAATGCACAACTAACCTGTAACGTGATTAACTTTATGGACATGATACTGACATAAACTATTGTAAATCATTAGCTCGCCAAAAAAAACAGGGTTTAACCTTAGATGATTCATCAAGCCCACGCTTGCCTAATTCAAGGGAAAACAGAATAACGGCATGACGTGGGCTGGGGAGTGCAAATGAATTGAATGTGACAAAAAAGTTTGTTTTTCTTTACAAAACTAAAGTCAATAAAAAAAAAAAAAAAAAAAAATACTGTTATTAATAAGGCCCTGTCTCTCCATTCATATCACCTTTGTGCTTCTGCAAAACCAAGCATGACTGCTGAATGACAGGCCCTGTCAAACCAAATCTGAGAGAAATCCACAAAAGGGTTATTTCAGCAGCATGGAAAAAATGCTTAACTTTTGCTACCAAGCATCAAAATCACTGTTTGAAAAGAAATCATAGCTTTCTGTGCACATGTCAATTTCATGGAGACCTTTGCCTTGTACAGACTGTTGTGTAAAACAAGATGGCTACAGCTACAGAACCATATTGGAAAGGCAGATGCAAAAACCAAATTTAAAAAGAAATGCCAGCTTTCACTCCATGTGTCAAAATGGGCTTGTGCAAACTAAAGGAAAAAAATGCCGTTTTACAAAAGGAAAATGTTGAATGAACGCTTGTCTGTGCCTAGCAATGTGAAGGGGTTGGCTGCTCGGAAACACATATGGGCTGTTAATTAAACAGGCTTGTTTTTTTAAATTCAGGACCAAATAAAATGAAATAAAGGTTTTAAACTGCCTTGGCCGGATTTTGCAAGCTCCCAAAAACAGGCTATTCCAGTTGACAGAGGTAGGGCTTCCCCCAAAGAAAGGGGACCACCTTAAACTTTCAGGTTTCTGCTGAGAGGATGACAGAAACACAAGTACTAGGTTGGACAGAATCTGGTCTAGGCTGAGCCCTCTGACAATGGAACTTCCAGGACAAGGACATGTGGAAAAGAAATTCACACTTCCTCGTGATTTCTACAGGAAGCTTCAAAGGAAATCTCTGTGACAACCTGGGGTGACGGGGTAGCCTTGGAAAGGCATGCCCATACATGGAGAACAATACTGACATTTGTTTCCAAAGACTATTTATTGATAAAAATGTAAAGACTTTTATCTCTGCAGTAGGACTTTGTAAAAATGTGAAAATCTTGCAGTTTAAAAGTGATTTTGTGGTTTATAATTTGAGACATTGTAGAATTCACTGACACCTTGGGTACAGAAATGGGGATTATAAGGAAAGTATCCATGATGCCATCGCAAATTTTAATACTTACATCCCATATGATAATCCACACATATGTATAAAGTTACAGAATGTTAGGCCGAATCTTTCAAACTCAAAATTAACAAAAAGTATTAGAAGGGCGAAACAATGTCACACAGAGTTCAGAGTTGGAGTGGAATGGTTTGCATAAAATGTGTTTATGTAAATTGTTAAGAGACTTCAAATGTATAAACGTACCATTTGTGGAAAAATCGGATTTTAGCAAAAGTAACTGTGGGAGATTTTTGAACATTGTAAAACTCATATCATAAATCTGACATTCTGCCTTGAAATCCAACCAGTTGAGAGCGAGGCAGGGACTAGCACCCCTGACCAATCCAGTCAGTTAGAGGTGGGCTTAGTTAAGCCTGCCCAGCCATATTCTTTGATGATGTCACTATGCATTATAAATAAGAGTCCCTGACAAGATTCCATACAGACACTCTTCCTGAATTTCCTGCGCTGCGTTGATGATCTGCTCCATCCATCTTGCTGATCACAACTACAAGGCCTGAGCATTGCTGATCCTATCCCAGCAAGCCCTCAATTCTGAAATCCCACGAAAATACCTAATAACCAAAGGGGAAAGCTGTGGTATTCTCTTGGGAAGCATCCTGAACCAGCCTGGCTTGCTGCCCACTAACTGCTTGCCCACTAACTGCATCCAACGGTACCTGTACCATCCAGTGACCAGAATTGCCCAGCTGTTCGCTACCTGGTGACCAGACCTTGCCCAGCTGTCTTTTGCCAGGCATGCCAGCCGTGTGGTGACCAGACACTGTTGACTGTCCAAAAATCCCAAAACTCAAAAGAGGACTGTCAGTATAATCCCTACCCCATAAAAATGCATAGCCTTCCTTGTCTTGCCTTTGTCTCTATCCCACTACCCAAGCAATCCTATTTTTACCCTGGTAACTTGTTGAAACTGTTAGAATTATCCTCGTATCCTGTCCTTAATTTTTAAGTGCTAGCACCATTCCTTTTCAATTTTGTCTTGTGTAATCCTAAACCATTAGTCAAATTTCGAGTGATCTGACTGGCTTCTGCCAGGGTTGGGCGCTGGGGTGACAGGGTTGAACTCGCGAATAAACCTTGGATCTTACTGTGTCCATCTTTGGGTGGTGTAGTCTGAATACTCCAGTTTAAAGTAAAACCGTTCTTGTGACAACTGATTTCCTTTCCTATTTCACGGCTTCATTTTACTCAAATCGACCCTTTTTATATCTTGCAAATCTCATCCAGTTTCATAGCTAGAGACCTATTTTCACCTCTATATTGTCCCTGTGATATATACCTCTATCCCCAACGCACCCCAAATCAGATTATTTCACCCGTTTTTATTTAAAAACATTTGGGTAATTTAAAGCTGGAATTGAGAAAATTGCAAGATTTCCCACGCGTCATTTGGCTGCATCATGCTCTAAACTTTCCACTCATTTTCAAATTTTCTGCCTTTTGCTGATCCATTGCCTTGTGATTGCCAGTGATATAACATACATGCTATTGTGATAAAACATATGTATATTATAATTTAACCACACATTATCTAATTGTTTGTACAATTCGAGTGTTATTTTAGGCCTTTGCTAAGGGTTTTAAGTCCGTTTTGCCTCTTACTCTATGAGGGAAGGTCAGATTTTTGTTCTGTCTTCTGCTTCTTATTCCTGACTACCTGCTGCTTGGTTCAGAATTCGATTATCTGTGGGTTGAGGGAACATTGCAGGGGGAAATCTTAAATGGTGTGCTATCTTTCCTAAATGAAAAAGTGCTCCTATTCAATTGTTCTGTGTATATGTTCTAGGAGAAGTGTAACCAAGTGTCTTGATTTCATTTTCATTGTGATTATCACCCCATTGGTGATTGCTGCCCCACATTAAAAAATTGCATGATTTCTTTAGAATTTTAAAATAAATAAATAAATACATATTGCATTTCACAAAGTAGCCTGGTTCATGGTCCATTGTGACCTGGGGTATTTTAAAAAAGGGGGTGTGATACGAGTTGTATACCATCTCAAATATAATCTGCATAAAATAAGGAGAAAGACATCTCATTCGTGCACTACATACTACGCTGAGACCAAGGTGTGTGTCACCAGATTGATATACTTAACAGTACACTCTCATGAGCAAGGACATGTATATATGAAAATGTGCAACATTTAGTGTTAACATTCATGATTATGACAGACAATTTGAATTCAGCTAACAGGATGTAACAATAAGGCTGCTATAGACAGACCTAAAGTGAGGGACTATGAATGTTGGAGAAAGAACACGCTGGTCAGGCAAGATTTAGAATAGTAATGTGGGGTAGTAGACTGAGAGGCCATTGAAATAGATAATTCCCCTTTTTTTAAACAACAAACTTTTTCAGCAACAAACATTCAAACAATGAAGACGTTTCGCTTTATTAGCTTTGCTGTATTTAATACAACTCACACAACTATGTAATTGTGTTCATACAGTAGGACTTCATTTGGTACATTGTACCTAACTACATAAGCACATTACATAATATGGGGCGCATACGAATCACGCCACCAAAATCCATTTGTTTACATTCATGACATCATCAGCATCACAACGCAATAACGTCACAACGGTAATGCAGCACACCAGAATAACTGGTGGCCATTTTGCAGCTATCCGAGTTAGTCATTTGTGAACTCTGAGGCCCAAGAGAAATTCTGGAAATACGTTGGGTCTTTTTACCTTTTCAAATTAAAGTGTAAACATCTTTTTCAGTACAAGTAAACATTTGTGAATTAATTCATATTTAATTCTTATCTGAAACATTCTTAATGATAATAATTGTTTTTGAATACAAGCCATAATAGAGATCTACTTATCTATAATTGTTTGCCGTTTAGTCTAAGATAGTGTGCAGGGGATATGATATGATATGGCATTTATAATGCTCCTATGCACAAGTGTTCCAAGGTGCGAAACTCACGCAAACACAGAAACTCACACATTCAACCTCATCTTGGGAACTCCCACAATTTCATTTATATATACCGTCTACGTGCCAGGGTTGTCTTCTCTCCCTTGCACCTTAATTTCTGATCAATCATAAACCTTTAAGAGACATACAAAACTAATAGCTCATTATCTTAAAACTAAGGGTGTGCATGGTAAAAAATAATCAAGAATCTGAGCCATGTCACCCACCTTGAGAGAAGGTCTCTCTGCTATCACTACCATAGCAGCGCTCTGTGCAACCTTGTATGCCTCCTCGAGATTGAGTATGTTTTCCCTTTTCTTTCTGAGAATCCTCAAAGTGTGACTGCCACTTGTGTATGTAACACCCTGCTGGGGGAACAGAAAAAAGAACAAAAGTGAAGGATACTTTGGTACGGTAAGCGACGTGGGAGACCCTTCAAACAAAACACAAAGAACTCAGCAAGGTGTGAGCGCAGTGCCGTTTTCACACTTACTGTTTGCCTGACTATCACAGTAGAAGGTCTAAACGGCACTCCACTCAGCCCCTTATGAAACGGCATAAGAAAAAATAATGGCTTGGTTTATGGTGCCATGCAACAGTCATGTGGCCCAATTGCTAGGAGGAGAGCTGTGGCTTTGCTCAATTGTTTGTCACTCCTCATGGGGACATGGAGTGCCACACATAGAGCACCTCAGGCCTGGGCTCACTGTTTAGTGCTCTCCACGAGGACAGGGAGCACCCACATCACCGCCACCATCCGGGCTGCTTCTGTCATATTTGTGGTGTTCTGTGTAAGACGAAGGGGAGCTTGGGCTAAATACTGCTGGGCCTAGCCCCTGCCAATTCAGGCCCCATTGAATCCCCAGGCCACTGATGGCAGACACAGCCTAGGTCATAGGACTTGGTGGGGCCAGTCTTACTGCTGCAATAAATGCCAGGCTGACCCTAGCATATTTAGCTACTTACAATAGTGTTAGTGTGTACATAGTGTCTATTGTGATGCCCTCGTTTATACAAAAACTAAAATAGTGCTGGTGTACTGAGGCTGATGCCATGGACATCATCTGTGGGTCGCACCCTAGGTCTTGGGGTGCCCCACTGCAGTCCTTTCTCATCAGGGTGAAGGCTGGGCCGGAGCTTGCAGCCCAAGAAGGAAGCACTCAGTAGGGGTTGTAGTTGACCAAGACATGTGGCACATGTCACATGCCACGTTAAGCTCCAACCCTTTCTACTCCAGTTGGCTCATAAACAGGAAACAGGAAGCTCTCCCAGCTTTCTGGTTCCTATTTGTGAGCAGTGCAGAGGAGCCGAGGGTGGCCTGAAGTGACAGACAGAATCTTGAAAAACAGGTAAGAAGGTTTTAAAAAATAATTTGATGTATGTTTTGCATGTGTGAAGTGGGTGTCAGATGTATGTATGTGCTATGGGTCAGTGAGTGGTGGGTGAATGAGATGAAATGTGAGAGTGTGTGTGTTTGAATGTTCTGGGTGTGTGGGTGTGTGCCTGTGTAGATAGCACAGTGAGAATGGATGTAAGAGAAGGTGTATGAGTGAGTGATTGGTGGGTGAATGAGTATGAATGTGGTAGTGTGTGTTTGAGTGTTCTGGTGTGTGCCTGTGTAGAGAATGCAGTGAGAGTTGATGTAAGAGAAGGTGTTTGAGTGACTGACTGGTGGGTGATTGAGTATTAATGTCATAGTGTGTTTCAATGTTCTGGATGGGTACATGTCTCTGTGGAGAATGAAGTGTGAGTGGACACGAGAGAAGGTGTATGGGTCAGTGAGTAGTGGTTGAATGAGTAGTAATGTTATAGTGTGTGTTTGAATGTTCTGGGTGGGTGGGTGAATTTCTTGTGTGGAGAAAGCAGTGCAAGTGGACGTTAGAGGTTAACGGGTGAGTGAATGGTGGGTGAGTGCCAGTGTAAGCGTATGTGAGAGAAGGTATATGGGGGAGTGACTAGTGGGTGATTGTGTGAATGTTCTGAGTGGGTGGGTGCATGCCTCTGTGATGAATGCAAAGTGCATGAATGTGAGAGGAGATGTGTTGGCGGGGAAAGGGGATACTGCATGTGTGTAAGGCCCTGGGAGACTGAGGAGCACTAGAGCATTTTGACACATCATTTATTGACTGTTTTACTGCTAGTTTTAGGAAAAGCCAAGTTTATGTGTGTCATAGCCTAGCTAGACAGGCATTATGGTACAGCCAGTCTAGCCATTGCTTACTGTGGAATTACATGTATTACTCGGCATCATTGATAAAGCAAGTGTGATAAGTAGTATGAGAGGATAAGAGATTAGTGGGTTTGATACGGTTACTGTGCGCTCGTGACCATACTGTACTTAGAAGAATATTTAGAACTCGTATTCCAGCAGCGAGAATCTCCAAACAAAAAACCCACCCACTAGGGTTTCTATCATGAAGAAAAGACAGAATGATGTTGAGCGATGTAAAATCGCGCTCAGGATAAAAGATTTTGAAAAATAGTTTCAATGTCCATAAAAGTAGGATCTTGAGATATCTAGGTTTGTACTCTCAAAGCAGTAGGAACAAAATCCTCTTGGCTTAGAATAGCCTGTTTTATTGTTGAACAGGAAAACAGCCGACATGTGTTTCGACCACCCTGGTCATTTTCAAGGCTGTGAAAAATCATAATATCCATAGAAATGTCATATTGCAAACACAATTTGTTCAACAAATGATATTACAACAGGTGTACACATAAAAGCAAATAAAAAACCTTACCATACAATGGAGTTTCGAATGAAGAGTTGCAACGTCATGGTCAGGGATTTGAAAAGAAAACAATTGCAAAAATGTTTTCAGAGTTAGCAATGCAATTTCTTGATATTAAAAAAGGTAATCAATTTACTATTCACACAATGAAGCCTGTTGCAAATTTCATCAAAAAGGTGAATTGACGTTGAAAATGTGAATTTAAGTGCAGCACTGACTAGTCACCATGCAAAAAAAGTGATGTGAACATTAATGTTAGTGAGGTATCAGAGGAAATGAACCAGCACCCAAATCCTGTGGTATATTTACAGTGCTAATTAGAACAGAGAGCCCTGTGTGAAGTCTGTTGTAAACTCTACAGAGATAGGAAAAAGACACTGAATACCGAAGAATGAAAGGGTCTTACCTAATTTCATAATAATGCGCTTCCTTTATCTGAAAACCAATCATTAGAAATCCATCTTGAATTAGTCCTATACACATCTAGGGTCTCCTTACGACCCTGGCGTTGGACCATGGTGCTAATAGCACATGATCCATGCCGGTAACCCACCGACTCCGCCATGGCGGGATGGGGAATGACCGCCCCATTCCGAGGTTGGCGGGCGGTAATTCCCCATGCCGCCATGGTCCTTCCCCATTCCCATTTTTGCCCCATAGGGCTCAATGGGAATGGGGAAGGCGCTAAGTACGGTGCCGCAAATTGTGGCACCGTACTTAGCACCAAGGTCCCTTTGCGGGTTGGTTTTTAACGCCTGCAAAAAGCAGGCGTTAAAGTCTCCAACCTGCAAAGGGACCTCGTAATCAGGCGCTAAGGGATTACCGGTACGGGTACCCTTACCGGTACCGGTAATCCCTTATCGCCAGGGTCGTAATGAGGCCCCTAGTCTTTATGAAAAGGACCACAATCATCAAAGACAAGATCAAAATGACAGGGCGTATCTGAGGGACTAGTGTGTCCCAGGTTCAAATGTGCGATGTTTATCTTCTACTGGATAAATCAGACGAGTCAATAGTATCTATGGCGACCAACTGTTTGAAATGTCTTGCCTGTTATGTCTGTAAATTGTATCATAGAAAACACTCAGAGTCCCTTCTAAAATGCATAATCCACATGCGCGAAATATCATATGAGACAATTGATTCTCTGCGTGTTTGCCCCCAACAATACAAGAACCCCATGAGCCTTCTAATTGTCAGAAAAGGTATCACAAATCACTCTTCTACACATCTGAAATTCCAAATTGGACAAGCCGTGTGTTTTTCCTATAACGTAGTGTCCCAATTTATCACAAAACAAACACCCAGCAAATAGATTGTCTCATATGATATTTCGGGCATGTGGATTATGCATTTTAGAAGGGACTCTGAGTGTTTTCTATGATACAGTTGGGTGCTGGTTCATTTCCTAGGATAGCCCACTAACATTTAGGTTCACAGCACTTTTTTCACATGGTGACTAGTCAGTGGTGTAACGCACAAAAATTCACATGTTGAACATCAATATACCTTTTTGATGAAATGTGCAACAAGCTTCATTGTGTGAATAGTCAATTGATTACCTTTTTGTAATATCAAGATATTCCATTGCTAACATGAACAAAAAATTGCAATTGTTTTCTTTTTAAATCCCTGACCATGATGTTGCAACTCTTTGTTTCGAAACTCCATTGTATGTTATGGTTTTTGATAAGTAGTATTACCTTGCTAGACTGACATTTTAGTGTAGTGTTCAAGAATGATAAATTGCATTTGGGCAATGGTGTGTCACAATTTGCTGAAATGGTGTGAGACTGGTGATCTTTCTGATACTAGTCTAACATTTGTTTTGTGCTCGGCCCAGCAAGTTTGAGCTTTCCTTGAGGTGAGTTTAGTGTGACCTTTCCACAGGTTGTAGAGTTATATTTAGATGTAAGATCTCATTCACACATCATTATTTCTATTTACAGCTTCAAAAACAGATATCTTCTACCTGATGAAGGGTGTCTTCACCCAAAACACGTCATACCACACACAAGAAGACACAATAGGACACACCAACCTTCCCAAAGAAACAATCTGCTTGACAGTGATATCTGGCTCCACTAAGGAATCAACTTTTATCATGAATTGCTGTCTGACCATGATTTTGAATATTCAGCAGAAACACATTTTCCATTGCAATTAAGATGTATATTTTGTGAAGATTTGACAACAAATCATTATGTATATCAATGAAATTGTTTGGAAATGTGTTTCTCATTTAATTGAGGACTACCCTATTGTTTTTGTGGAACTAATCCACTATTTATTATTGTATTGTGTTAAATACCTTTGCCTGCTATTGGAATTGAATTCAATTAGGCAATTTTTTTCAAAAGTGTGCTCCAGTCTAATTCTTATTGTTGCTTGCCACATTTAATGGCCAAACCAAAGGGAGTATTTTCTTTACATAGGAGTACTGGCATATATTGGCAGAGTCAGCTTTGTGCCTAGTGCCAGTAATGATACTATAAAATACATCTCAAAGCAAACTTGAGTATGTTCTTAAAAACGGAATACTAGCATTTGTTAGTGGAGCCAGCATGGAAATGTATGGGCACAGCCAGCATGAACATGCTTTTTGTACTGACATATATTGAAGGGATCAGCATAACAGTGCATTGGAAAATGTGTGTGTGCATCTATAGTACATTTCTTCAATGAGTAACCCCACACACTACAAAACCGATTCTGAACTGTCTGGCCTTCTAACCAAATTTTCACAGAAAGTGTGCTGTGTAATGCACCATTTTAACCCATTATTAAAAACATTTTCTCACAGGAGGGGGAAGAACCCTCTGACTCCCCCAACTCATTTTCCTTAGTTCATGCCCCCTCGCTATGCTCGGTCGCAATCGCATGCTTGTGGCAAATATTTACACCCTCCAATAAAACAACTCATCAGCCACCACTGGTGGCTGGTATATTTTGGGACCAGGCACCTCTCCCTTCTGTCTAAGCTAGGTGAAACATTTAATCTTTGATTAAAAAGACTGGAAAATGACATTGAAATTGAAATTGAAATGAGAGCGCCTGAAAACACAGGTGTTAGACATATCCGAAGGTCGTATGCCATCACTTCCTGTGATGTATCTTGGGGCGGGGCCAATCGGAGGTCACAGGATGTGTGATGTCACTCCCGCTACCCCATGCATTTTGGTGGAAGGTCCTCCCTAGCTGATGCAAGATATCAACATGCAAATCAATAACTAAACAAATCCGTACACCAGCATTCTTGGTCTGCCTTTCTTTGTATGAGGTACATCTTTCCTATAGCCACGTGTTTCTTCCTACGGAGTGTGGGGAATCCTTCAACCATTGCCTTTCCTGACCACTTCCTTTTCTACATTCAGGGTGATCCAGACAATTAGGGAAGCAGTGGTTGTTGGAGACAGGTGGGTTACATATTTAACAGTAAGAACATGTGAATTGTTTTGCTTGCCTACACAGGTCTTCCACCACATGTGTTAGATCCATCCCCCACTACATATATGTATTTTTGGAACTTGATATTGATGTTTGCCTTCACCTTCGGCCTATTCTCCAGGCAGGGTTCATGAACACATGTGTGGTGCATGATGAATGCCGTTCCCCACATGAACCCATGATCCAGGTTGCATGAAGTTGGAAATGATGTACAGTCTTTCCTAGTTTCCAGACTGCCTGAGGACTGCTTTTTGTGGTTTTCTCCCTCTGTCATTTGGCATACTATTTGGGATCAACAGTAAATACTCCTTCCTTCTTGCAAAGTGCACACTTGACTTCCTGGCCACTATGTGTGTTCTGTGCTAGTTGGAACTGTTGTGATCCTTCATCATTACTTGAGGGAAGATTGGGGGAGGAGCACTGAGATATCTCCCAAGGACCACTTGCAGGGATCACATCAGGAGCCGGTGGCTTCGACAGACCCCCACATTTCACCAGTATTCCACCTCAGGCAATGACCCAATCACTCATTGACTCTTGCAAATATTCACCAGCCTTTGCCACCACCTAACGGAGGATACGATACATACAATTCACTGTACTGAAAAAAGCTATTACATTTTTGATCCAAGATCTTGGATTTTCTGAAGTTTGTTTACTGCTTATTTCATGATAGCAAATGTGTCAGAACACATATTGCACTGGAACATTCATGTGCCCCATGAAGCACACATGCCCAAGGGCCAGTCCAGCCAAATTAAGTCCTCAACAAGGCCACCAGTACATTTGACATTACTCTGTATTCACATACAACCATTGAAAGCCCTTGGTGGATTTAATAATGAGGCAGATCTAGATGTGCATGATCCATTCCAATGCCTATAGGGATGTTTATCACAAGTATATTTATTTATTATTTATTAAACATTCTTGTACCATCACGCCAAATGCCCATAGGCCTCAGGGCACACACACATAGTCAACAAGACAGACAAGAGTACAATAGAGTACAATAGAGTTAAAAACAGTGCGAAAAGAGAAACCAGTGGCAGAACTCATAATCAATGCATGGAGAGCTCACAGCAGAGGGCAGCCTAATCAGGCAGCAGGTTGAAGAGAAACGTTTTTAGCTCCTTCCTAAACCTAATTGTCCTCTCAGCAGCTCTGGGATTGAGAGGTGACACGTTCCAATCATTGGGACCTTGACCATTGAAACTGCGGCCACCAGCCTTCACCAACCTGAATCTGGGTTGGGCCAGTTTGAGCAGGCGGTTGGATCGAAGAGAGCGAGCAGGAACTTGTGGTTGATACTCAGGAGCCATATTCGTCACACATTTGTGTGTTCGAGTGAGAATTTTGTGTCTGATTCTGAGTTTAACTTGCAACCAGTGTATACCTTGCCTGGGGGTTCATCTGGCCAAACCTGTGAGTGCCCAAACTACACTGTTCTGCGTAACCCGTAAGGCGGCTATAACAGAATGCGAGCAGCCACTGAGCAGACTGTTAAAATAATCGAGGTGGGTATTAATGAGGACTGAGGCCAGGGTGGCTAGATTCTCTTGAGTAAGAAAAGGTTGGATGTTACACAGATGCTTATTAATCATACTACAAGAAGATCTAATAAGGGCCACATGTTGAATCATGGAAAGTTTGGCGTCCAGGACCACACCGAGGGGCTTGGCCTTCTTGGCCACTGGAATCGACATGCCCAAGATTAGAAAATTCTTATACTCTGCAGGGAGCGACTTCATCTTAGAGCCGGAAGCGACAATTATGAGCTCTGTTTTGCTTGCACTCAGGACCAGGGAGTTGGCAGCCAACCACAGATGAAGGGACTTGTAGATGGTATTAAGATTAGCTGAGTCCTCAAGGTATGAGACTGAGTGTTTTACAATGACCTGAGTATCATCCGCATAATTTGCCACCTAGGCCCCCAGGCTAACCAAAAGTTTAAAAATGGAATCATGTAAATGTTGAACAACATTGGAGAAATACATGTACATATGCAGTCATATGGTACTATCGTGTGACCTAGGGACATGAGCATAGTCCGTAATTGCACAGGTGTGTTCAGGAATGCGTTTAATACACATATTATCAGTGTCACTGCCTGCTTTCGCTGTATACACTATCATACCAGCCACCATATTTTGGAGAGGGGGGCAGAGGTCCTCAGCTGCAAAATGGTTCAGGCCAGACTCTGTCATGACCTAAGGTTCCTCTTTCCAATTTGGTGTGGGATTGGGTAATGCCGGTCTACATTTGTGTTCTAGAGAACTCCAAGGCAATATTCCCACACTGCACCAACCCGGTGCTCTGTGAGAATGCACCAGACCCGGGCTTGGGGCAGGTATTACACATTTTGGGTTAGGTGTCGCATTATAGGGTCTGTTGTAGAAGAGTTTGACAACCCATGAAAACATACTACAGCCCAAAACATTAACTTTTCCTTCAAAGTCCATAACAATTCTGAACACAAAACACCCCAAGGCACCTGAGAAACTAAAAGAGACTTTATTCAGACGGAATTCACTTTACCAGCACTTTTAAGGCGTCCCCCCCAAAAACTACTTTTTAATTAATGGGAGCTTGCATTGCCTTTCCTTGTAGAGGTAGTAACGCCGTCCGCACATTTCGCTTGACTGCCAAAGGGTAGCTTCTAATCAGAGGGTGCTCGTGATGTTTTAACTGTGTCTATTTCGTCATTCAGTTAACATCTGATAGTAGAGATAATAATTGACATTAAAGTATACACAATAATGTTTAAACGCGTGTGATTGGGAGCAATTTTGATCGTAAATACATGTTTTCATTTACGTAGCGTTTAATTGTTTTCTATCGTTAAAGGGTATCATTTAAACACATTATCAGCCCGTGGTAAATGATGGTTTAGGACTGAGAAATAAATTACTGTTTTAATTACAAAGCCATCGACGATCCTGCATGTAACATTTCCAAACAAAAGCACAAAAAATTGCTATTTGACTTGTTCAATTAAAGCAAAGCAGAGTTATTATGAAATCCTTGTTTTCAGTAACGCGATGGATTTAAAGATTTTCCTGCTGGCGCCATTATCTGCATACTGGCTGACTGCGAACCTTTACCAGACATCTAACAAGTTTCCATAGAAATGCAATGATTAGACTCTCATTTCAGTTCCTATTTTCTTTTTGCTGGGTGCCATGCTTGCTTACACGAACTGCCCCGGCCCCTTGCAATCGTTCCCTTCTTTTGTCCGGCTCAGCAGGTTTCCTAACTGGCAGATTGTATTGAGTAAATTCCAGCTGTCACTCCTTCTGCCTGAAGGATGACTCGAATGCAACACATAATAATAAAAGAAAAGTAGGATAAAATAATCTTGTCAAGCCAGAAAACTGATTGCTTGAAGTTGTAGACCTCAATCAATAGCCTAATTCCACAATTTATACCTCCTTCTATTGAAGACGAAGGACACCTTGATATGGCATTTCCTGGCTCACTGACCAACTTTGAAAGGCTCCCTTTGTGAGCGTGGGATTAGCCAGCGTCTCTGCTTAGCACAAGCACCCAGGAACGTGTGAACCTAAAGAGTTGACATTTAAGGCTTAAACAAACTATATTAATGTTATGAAATACGCCAGGATGCCACTGCTTACACCATACGGATTGCGTGCGTACTGCATCATTACACCACATTGCATCGGATCATGAGACAACGGAAATTAAAAATGAAAGGGAAAACAGACAGGTTGTGATGTTAGAAACAACACCATTAGCATTTAAATTGTGTTTGTCTTTTTCTGCGAACTGTTTAAAATAGGACAATGTTGCTAGCGCAAATGAACACGGAGAATGACAAACACAAAACAGGTTTATTGCAAAATCCGCGTATATTTGATGTGTGCTTTTGATGTTGGGCAGCCTCTTCCTGTGGCTGGTCGATTACAGGTAATTCAGATTTATTTCATGTTCATCTAGGCCCGAATGCGCGCGGGGTAGAGCTTAACAAGGTCCTTTGTTGCACCTGGCGCAGCATGCGGGCCTGCGTCCCGTAATCCCAACCTAAAGATGCTCCCCAGAAGTGGTCCACAATACCTCACTGACATCTGTGTGAGGTTCGAAGCAGAATTCTCATTTGAAGGGGCCAGGGCCAAACCATAGGCATGGTGTGGAGGAGGTTTGGCTGGTGGGACCATGGCACCTTCAAAGGAGCATGCGGGTTAGACTCAGTGTGTGCACAACAACACCCAGGTGAAGTAATGCAGACACACAAGGACAGATTTCCCATGCAGATGGTATTGTTAATAAATAATATGCACCGCGCGTGCAAAGGAAGGATACTACTCAGATATGCTATCTCAAAAAGGTAGCCGACGTGCATGCAGTGTCTTCTGGAAGGACCATTGAAGCAGGCTCTGTCATGAAGTCATCAAAGTTGTACTTAGAAAACATCTAGCAGTACTTTTCTTGATTTCAAGGGTTAAAAACCATCATAAAAGAATAATACAAACATTACAAAACAAAACAAAGAGTTATTGTCAGAAGTGACAATAATATAACCCGTACAGAAAAATGAAAAGTACAAATAAATGCATTAGGTTGGGAACACTCATCATTCAGTAATAGGGCTCCTTTGATGAAAGAATATAAATCATAAGCACCTCGTTTATCTGGCACAGAACACGAGAATTTATTTACGTCAACAATTACTCTGCAATAGCTCCTTCTTAGCATTGGAATGAAGCACCTTTTCCTTAAAGCAGGTGAAAGAGGCCAGAAAAACAGGAAATGTGTAAGATCACCCAGAGTTCTACCATCACATGGGCAAATGTGCTTGATTGACAACAGGGACTTCATTTCACCAAAATGCCAGGGTTAGCGGAAGTGGCATCACAGGACCCGACCCTTGACACCTGATGACATCACAGAAAGTGATGTTATTTGACCCCAACCCGAAGTGATGTTGCGGGAAGCGACAGAACACGACCGTTCCCCCATTGACAAAACAGGAAGTGGCATCACAGAGCATTGAACACTACGAAAAATATGGTTAAGTACCGAAAAGGACGTTAAAAGGCTTAACGACCTTTTCGGTACTTAAGACCTATTCTGAAGGTGGCACATTCTTCCAAAGTCGGAAGGAATGCGCCACTTTCGGAATACATGTGGCGGTTGCTAGGATGGGTTGGAAACCAACCTAGCAACCGCCACATTCGTAAACTGGCTTTTTGGAAGCCTATTCTTGTGGCACTCCTCCAGTTTAATATGTGCGCTAAACTAGCTCACATTTACGGTACCCTTTTGTTGCTGTTAAAGTGGAGGAGTGAAACAAGAAGCCTTGTTTGGTGTAAATGGAAGTGTCCATACACCCGTGTTGTATATGGACACTTTCATGTACACCAAAGCAAGCAGCTTCAACGTTGTTACAACGTTGAAGCTGCTTGCTTTGGTGTACATGAAAGTGTTCATATACAACACACGGGTGTATATGAACACTTTCATTTACACCAAAGCGAGCAGCTTCAACGTTGCAGAATGCAAGGTTGAAGCTGCTCGCTTTAAATGAAAGTGTTCATATACACCAAACGGGTGTCTATGAACACTTTCCTATACACCACAGTAAGCAGCTTCAACATCCTGCAATGTTGAAGCTGCTCACTTTGGTGTATAGGAACTGTGTTCTCGGCAGCATTTTCGTTAAATAACGATTCCCTCGTTATTTAACGAAAATGCTGCCGAGATTCTGCAATCCGCCTGTTTCCATTAGAAACAGGTGGATTACAGCGAAAGCACTGTCGTGCTTTGCGAAGATGCCCAGGCCCACATGAGAATAGCAGTGGTGCCTGGGTGTCAAGAAATGGCGCACGCTCACTGCACCAAGATGAGAAACGGGCCCCTAGGTACTTAAATTCTTTTTTTAAGTCATTTAACATATGAATTTTAGTGTAAACATCCGTGGTTAGGAGTTATCCAATCAAGAAATGTGCTAAATGTAACTTTGGGGCCGATTCATGGAACAAACGTGCGCCGAAAATCTTCGCGCAAGCAGGCGCAAGCGCAAAAAAACAGGCGATTCATGGAAGTCCCTGCGCGTGTTTTCCTCGGGATGTGCGCCAAACCCGTGCATGGCGCACACGTCACTGCAACATCCCGAAAGACGTGCGCGACGTGCACAGTGAAAGCGCACAACCTCGGCGCGTACACTAGAAAGTGGGCGGAACACGGGGCGTAACGCGCGGAATGGGGAACAACTCGCGAAAACAAGGGCGTAACTGGGGATGTACTGCAGGGAAGCAGACGGAACGCCCACACGCACCCGAACCACACGTATTCATGGAATCGAATAGGGCAAAGCCACGCACAGCGAAAGACACGCACAAGCCGAAACACATCCGCCACACGAAGGCAGGCGGTAGCATCCCTGCGCATTACAAAAGTGGCAATATACAGCAATTGTGCCTGTGCGAGCGGGCTACGTGTATTTCAGGGGTTCGCGTGAACTTCTTCACGCGATCGTGCCTGTGCGAGCGGGGCACGTGTATTTTGGGGTTGCGCGGGAAGTTACACACGCGATTGAGCGGGGTACGTGTATTCCGGGGGTATGCGGGAAGTCACACACGCGATCTGGCCTGGGCGAGCGGGCTACGTGTATTTCAGGGGTTCGCGTGAACATTTTCACGCGATTGGGCCTGGGGGAGCGGGCTACGTGTATTTCAGGGGTTCGCGTGAACTTCTTTACGCGATCGGGCCTGGGGGAGCGGGATACATGTATTTCAGGGGTTCGCGTGAACTTCTTCACGCGATCGGGCCTGGGCGAGCGGGCTACGTGTATTTCAGGGGTTCGCGTGAACATTTTCACGCGATCGGGCCTGGGGGAGCGGGCTACGTGTATTTCAGGGGTTCGCGTGAACTTCTTCACGCTATCGGGCCTGTGCGAGCGGGGCACGTGTATTTCGGGGTTGCGCGGGAAGTTACACACGCGATTGAGCGGGGTACGTGTATTCCGGGGGTTCGCGGGAAGTCACACACGCGATCTGGCCTGGGGGAGCGGGCTACGTGTATTTCAGGGGTTCGCGTGAACATTTTCAAGCGATCGGGCCTGGGGGAGCGGGCTACGTGTATTTCAGGGGTTCGTGTGAACTTCTTCACGCGATCGGGCTGGGGGAGCGGGCTACGTGTATTTTAGGGGTTCGGCTGAACTTTTTCACGCGATCGGGCCTGGGGGAGCGGGCTATGTGTATTTCAGGGGTTCGCGTGAACATTTTCACGCGATCGGGCCTGGGGGAGCGGGCTACGTGTATTTCAGGGGTTCGCGTGAACATTTTAACGCGATCGGGCCTGGGGGAGCGGGCTACGTGTATTTCAGGGGTTCGCGTGAACTTCTTCACGCGATCGGGCCTGGGGGAGCGGGCTACGTGTATTTCAGGGGTTCGCGTGAACATTTTCACGCGATCGGGCCTGGGGGAGCGGGCTACGTGTATTTCAGGGGTTCGCGTGAACTTTTTCACACGATCGGGCCTGGGGGAGCGGGGTACCACTCACCGTCTGCCTTGCGTGTAGAAGAACGCGTAGCCAACACCCGCTGTGAAGTAATAGCGTGTGAACCCCAACGGATGGAAAACACACGCACCGCACGAAAAGCACGTACAGAACATAAAGGCACGTGGGATCTCCAAGCCCTGCCAGGGCAACGCCCGTGCGCAAAACGTCACAGACGCGCTTACGCTGTAAGGGCCTTTGGTCCAAATGAAATCGCGTACGCGTGCTGACGCGCTTACGCGCTAAGGGCCTTTCCTCGATTTTCACGCTGACGTGCAGGATTTTCACGTGCCAAATCACTCCGTATCAAGCTGGCCACGCGAAAACACACGGAAGACCACGCTCCTGCCCAGAAGGCCGAATTACTGCCCCCCAGAGGCCCGAGCAGCCTCCCACGTGCCATCTGCTGCTGCCTGCCTGCCTGCCTGCCTGCTGCCACCGTGCCCTGCCATTTGGTGCCTGCACATCAGCCATCTGCAGGGGTCCAGTTGCTGTGTCCACCCCTGCTGGAACAGAAGACTCCCGACTCAGATAACATCGCTCCACAGCCCAGCCCCAGGACCCAGTTGCCCACCCACTCCTGCCCCTGGGGTTGCCATGTCGGGCACATCCACATCTGGCACCAGTGGCAACCCCCGGCCAGAGGGGCAGAGGGGCACCAGCTTCACTGCCACCGAAGTTGGTGTCCTGGTGGAGCAAGTCCTGGGGCAGTATGATGCCCTCTTCGGATCGTCCCGCGCCAACAAGGAAGGACGGGAGAGGATCTGAGCCGACTGTGTGGTTGCCATCAACGCGGAGGGGGTGGCAACCCGCACCATCCAGAAGGTCAAGAAGCGCTGGGAAGACTTGAGGTCCAGGACCCTCATAAAGGCTCGTGGAGGGGGGCCGGGGCCGCATGAGTTCCATCCAGATGAGGGTCCTGGAACGCGTACACCCAGCGCTCCACGCCCAGGTCCTTGAGAGGGAGACCCGTCTGGAGTTGAGCGGTAAGTGGCCAAGCATTGCTGTGTGAGACAGGGCATGTTGCAGTGTGCTGGTTGTCTGATACTTGCCTGTATGTGTGACATAGGCCATGTACGCATGTATGTGTGCAGGGACATCATGGTAATGCATGTGCGACCAGTAATGTGTGAACCGCACGGTCGTTGCATGTGTTTAAATGCGACATGGGGAGCCCTATGCAGATTGTACACATGAGAGCATGGCAGTCTCTGTTCCTGGACATGGGTGGGGGTGAGGGATGGGTGCTGATGCCAGGTACATATATGGTATCCATGTCTGTGTGCCTGACCTGCGTGTCTGTGACTTGTGAATGCCATGGATGCATGACACATGTCTGTGACAATGTACAGATTCACTGATGCAGCCTAGTCATCCTTGTATCCACTGTGATTGGGGTGTACGGGGCCAGATGGATGTGACTGAGGTGAAGTGTGTGCATGTGATAGGCATGACCCATGATGCATGTGAGTACCATTACATTGTATGTTTCGAGAGTCCATTGGACATGTATGGAAATGTCCATGGCATGCACCATGCACCATGACTGTCACTGTGTGTGTTTTGCCTGGACTGACACATGTGTTGTGGAGGGACATGATGGAAGTGTACTTTGACAGTGGCACTCATCTGCTATTGCTTCCTGTCTAGGGGACCATTGTACAGTACCCTGATGCTTGTGTTCTATGTCTCCCTCTACGCAGCGGCTAGTGAAGAAGAGGGCGGAGACAGCGCTGTGGAGCAAGGCGGCGGGGATGCCCCCACGGCTGCAGCGGAAGGGGTGGGTGAGCCCCCACAGGGGCCTGCTACGGCAGAAGACGGTGAGGAGCCATCCAGGTTGGTGGTTTCCACAGAGGAGGAGGAGGCCGCCACTGAGGCGCACATGGGGCCTGGTGGGGGCATCCCTGCTGGTGCAAGTGGTGCAGTCCAGGGGCAGGGGCAGGAGGCAGCACAGGTCACCGTGGAGGGGCCTGTGCATGTCGCTGTCCCTGACCCTGTGGGTGCACCACCATGCACCAGCAGGGATGCCCCGTCCCAGGCCCGTCCATGTCATCTGATTCCCTTCCACCTGCGGACGAGGGGACCCCTGGCCGTATGGAGAAGGTCCTGATTGGGGTCGCAATGCGCACGGCTGTGATTCGTGATGCCGTGCATGCTTCCCAGGAGGAGCACGCACGTCATCACGAAGAGCACCGTGCTGACGTGGCCCAATTGGGATCGTCCATGTTCGGGGGTTTCCTGCATGTGTCGGCCAATCTGGCGGCCCTCTCCTCCTCTGTGGAGACTATACGCCAGTCGTTCTCCTTGCCGTCTTCCGGCCCAGATGCCACCAGGGCCCCCTGTGGACCTGCCCTGACCAATGCAGCCAGCTCGGTGGGGATCCCATCCCTGCCACAGTCGGGAGTCAGAGGTCCAGCAGGGGTGGACACCACAGCAACCGGACCCCAGCAGATGGAGGATGTGACGGCATCATCGGGCAGGGCACGTGCACGACGGTGTCTGTGGTTTCCATCAGCCTGGATGCCGTCGTGCTGGCACAGGCAGTTGCATCGGAGGCAGCAGCAGGCTCAACGTGGGAGGCATCATGGCTCGGGGCCATCAACATCAGGGGTGCAGGCATCGGCCGGAGGGCCGGAGAACCCTGGAATGGGAGTGGCTTCCGTGTGAGAGCGGTTGGGCCAGCAGATAGGTGCGCAGCGGCAACGGGCAGAGGAGGAACGGCTCACAATGGTCAGGGCGGAGGACTCCATGCGGAGGGCGCTGAGGCGGGCTGAGTGCTTCGAGGGTCTTCGCAGGGAGTTGGAGCTGGATACTGCATTATCCCTGCGGGACCTCGGGGCCAGGGAACATGCCCGCCTCCAAGCCATTGAACGGGAGTTCGATGATGCCCTGGCCCATGACAACAACCAGTGAGCCGTCGGACTAGCCCGCTGCCTTTGTATATAGTTATATAGTTAGTGGTAGGTTTCCTTTGATATTTTTTTTTTATTTGGTTGCGATTGGACAATGCGCCACATTTTTGTATATAGTTCAGTTTTGAGTTAGTTGTCATAGTTAGGTTTCATTTGGTTGGGCTCATGGACCCGGGATTATCTTGTAAATAGTTCTTCAATGGATTTTTTTATTTTTGGGATTTTTTTCATGGACATTCATCTTCTTTTGGTTGTTTTGCTTTGTGGTTTTTCTCATTTCATTTCCATTCAAGTTGATTTTCAATACATTTTTATTTTCATCCTTCAATGTGTCGTATCATCTCATTACTTTCATGCATGTCATGTTGGGTGTTTTAACATTCACTTGCAGCCATTGTGTGTGACAGACATGTGTTCATTTGCATTATTTACATTGGGTGTGTAACATGTAATTGCCTTTGAAATGTGGGTGGATGTGATAGTTGGTTGGGCCTTTTGGCAGGGGAGGATGGCCATTACGGACATGATTGGGGATTGTTGGGACCCAGGTGCAGGGGGGCATGGATGGGACATGGGCGAGGGCCTGGTGGAGGGTGCCCCTGCACTGCTGCGGGGTATGGGGGTGGGGAACATGAGTTGGACATGGGTGGGGGCCTGCTGGCAGGTGCCCCGCAATTCTGGGGGTGGGGGTGCAAGGGGACATGAGTTGGACATGGGTGGGGGCCTGCTGGCAGGTGCCCCGCAATTCTGGGGGTGGGGGTGCAAGGGGACATGAGTTGGACATGGGTGGGGGCCTGCTGGCAGGTGCCCCGCAATGCTGGGGGTGGGGGTGGTGGGAGACATGGGTGGGGGCCTGGTGGAGGGTGCCCCTGCACTGCTGGGGGGTGGGGGTGGTGGGGAACATGAGTTGGACATGGGTGGGGGCCTGCTGGCAGGTGCCCCACAATTCTGGGGGTGGGGGTGCAAGGGGACATGAGTTGGACATGGGTGGGGGCTTGCTGGCAGGTGCCCCACAGTGCTGGGGGGTGGGGGTGGTGGGGAACATGAGTTGGACATGGGTGTGGCCCTGCTGGCAGGTGCCCCACAGTGCTGGGGGGTGGGGTGGTGGGGAACATGAGTTGGACATGGGTGGGGGCCTGCTGGCAGGTGCCCCGCAATTCTGGGGGTGGGGGTGCAAGGGGACATGAGTTGGACATGGGTGGGGGCCTGCTGGCAGGTGCCCTGCAATTCTGGGGGTGGCGGTTCAAGGGGACATGAGTTGGTGATCATTAGTGCAAGGAGACATGTGCCTTTGCTGGGGGGCATGCCCATGTTGGGTGGGCTGCCTGCGGGACATGACCAGGGATGCAGGGTAGTCCCCTGTGGTGTGGGCTGCCTGCAGGGGCTGTGGAGGGTGTACAGGGAACACCTGGGAGGACCCACACTGGCAAATCACATGTAGGACTCCCCGGCACCCCTGAAATACACGTACCCTGCTGAAATCGCGTGTAAAACTTTCCGCGCACCCCTGGTATACACGCACACGCTCCCCCAGGCCAGATCGTGTGTGGAACTTCCCGCGCACCCCTGAAATACACGCGCCCAGGCCAATCGCGTGTGGAACTTCCCGCGCACCCCTGAAATACACGTGCCCAGGCCATTCGCGTGTGGAACTTCCCGCGCACCCCTGAAATACACGCGCCCAGGCCATTCGCGTGTGGAACTTCCCGCGCACCCCTGAAATACACGCGCCCAGGCCAATCGCGTGTGGAACTTCCCACGCACCCCTGAAATACACGCGCCCAGGCCAATCGCGTGTGGAACTTCCCGCGCACCCCTGAAATACACGCGCCCAGGCCAATCGCGTGTGGAACTTCCCGCGCACCCCTGAAATACAAGCGCCCAGGGCAATCGCGTGTGGAACTTCCCGCGCACCCCTGAAATACACGCGCCCAGGCCAATCGCGTGTGGAACTTCCCGCGCACCCCTGAAATACACGCGCCCAGGGCAATCGCGTGTGGAACTTCCCGCGCACCCCTGAAATACACGCGCCCAGGGCAATCGCGTGTGGAACTTCCCGCGCACCCCTGAAATACACGCGCCCAGGCCATTCGCGTGTGGAACTTCCCGCGCACCCCTGAAATACACGCGCCCAGGCCATTCGCGTGTGGAGCTTCCCGCGCACCCCTGAAATACACGCGCCCAGGCCATTCGCGTGTGGAGCTTCCCGCGCACCCCTGAAATACACGCGCCCAGGGCAATCGCGTGTGGAACATCCCGCGCACCCCTGAAATACACGCGCCCAGGGCAATCGCGTGTGGAACTTCCCGCGCACCCCTGAAATACACGCGCCCAGGCCAGATCGCGTGTGGAACTTCCCGCGCACCCCTGAAATACACGCGCCCAGGCCAATCGCGTGTGGAACTTCCCGCGCACCCCTGAAATACACGTGCCCAGGCCATTCGCGTGTGGAACTTCCCGCGCACCCCTGAAATACACGCGCCCAGGCCATTCGCGTGTGGAACTTCCCGCGCACCCCTGAAATACACGCGCCCAGGCCAATCGCGTGTGGAACTTCCCGCGCACCCCTGAAATACACGCGCCCAGGCCATTCGCGTGTGGAACTTCCCGCGCACCCCTGAAATACACGCGCCCAGGCCAATCGCGTGTGGAACTTCCCGCGCACCCCTGAAATACACGCGCCCAGGCCATTCGCGTGTGGAACTTCCCGCGCACCCCTGAAATACACGCGCCCAGGCCATTCGCGTGTGGAGCTTCCCGCGCACCCCTGAAATACACGCGCCCAGGGCAATCGCGTGTGGAACATCCCGCGCACCCCTGAAATACACGCGCCCAGGGCAATCGCGTGTGGAACTTCCCGCGCACCCCTGAAATACACGCGCCCAGGCCAATCTCGTGTGGAACTTCCCGCGCACCCCTGAAATACACGCGCCCAGGCCAGATCGCGTGTGGAACTTCCCGCGCACCCCTGAAATACACGCGCCCAGGCCAATCGCGTGTGGAACTTCCCGCGCACCCCTGAAATACACGCGCCCAGGCCAATCGCGTGTGGAACTTCCCGCGCACCCCTGAAATACACGCGCCCAGGCCAGTCGCGTGTGGAACTTCCCGCGCACCCCTGAAATACACGCGCCCAGGCCATTCGCGTGTGGAACTTCCCGCGCACCCCTGAAATACACGCGCCCAGGGCAATCGCGTGTGGAACTTCCCGCGCACCCCTGAAATACACGCGCCCATGCCATTCGCGTGTGGAACTTCCCGCGCACCCCTGAAATACACGCGCCCAGGCCATTCGCGTGTGGAACTTCCCGCGCACCCCTGAAATACACGCGCCCAGGCCATTCGCGTGTGGAACTTCCCGCGCACCCCTGAAATACACGCGCCCAGGCCAATCGCGTGTGGAACTTCCCGCGCACCCCTGAAATACACGCGCCCAGGCCAATCGCGTGTGGAACTTCCCGCGCACCCCTGAAATACATGCGCCCAGGCCAATCGCGTGTGGAACTTCCCGCGCACCCCTGAAATACACGCGCCCAGGGCAATCGCGTGTGGAACTTCCCGCGCACCCCTGAAATACACGCACCCAGGCCATTCGCGTGTAGAACTTCCCGCGCACCCCTGAAATACACGCACGCAGCCCAATCGCGTGTAGAACTTCACGCGCACCCCTGAAATACACGTACCCTGCGGAAATCACGTGTGTAACTTCCCCTGCACCCTGAAATACACGTACCCTGCTGATATCGCGTGTGGAACTTCACGCGCACCCCGAAATACACGTACCCTGATGGAATCGCGTGAGGTACTTCCCGCGCACCCCAGTGATACACGTAGCCCGCTTGCTGTGCTGGTACATGGTTAGCGCAGCCCTTTGCGCTGGATTGGGTATATTGATGGCTTTTCCCTGCGCGAGAGGCGTTCTTGGGGGCGTAACTGGCGCTGCTGCAGGGTCGCTGCGCCACTGTGCGCCACGGCTGGTTTTGGTGGCTGGAATCCATGAATACGCTGTGCGCGGAAATGGATTTTAGCGCACGCGGCTGGCGCAGGGATTCGCACGCGCACACTGTGCGCCAGCCGCGTGCGCCACTTGTGCGCTGGATTCTATGAATTACCCCCTTTGTGTTTATACAAAATCCGATCCAAAATTGTAGACTAAGACGAATTAGGTCACATATAGGATAGGCTGGCTTCCTGATGTAACAAATAGGACAAAACACCCATACTTCTGCACCAAAAGCACTGATTGCGGTTGGCCTAGCTTGATAAATAGCGAGAATAGGATCAAAAGTTAAACCACCCATGCGCATCCCATCTATATATATTTGAACAGAAAGTCTGTTAGGGTCCCATTCATGGAATTTTTGGCATGGTTCAAAGTGACGTTGCACTGACACAAACCCTGATTCATGGAACTGTGCAAAGTGTATTCTTACAGTGCAAAGTCATTTTATACTCCAAAAATGACTATACGCTGACTTTGCACTGCAAATTACACTTTGCACAATTGCATGAATTAGGGCCACTTTGAACTGTGCATAAAATTCCATGAATCGGGCTCTTAGCTTGTTTCTTATGAAATTGCACACCGTTCCACCAATCTGCACCAAATTTTGCATAGCTACCAGTTAGGACCCTAGGCAACAGGTGGGGAGAGGGTGCAGAAGGTCCCAGTTTGCTGCATCACGCCAACTCCGACCTCCAATCCACGTCTGCGGCAGGGTATTTCAGCCAATCACATACGCTCATTCGCAGTGCAGTTTACTAGTGAGTGCAAAGCACATCAATTGATAAACAACTCGGAACAGCGACGTACACGATCCTTGATTTTCACCAACTGATGAGAGTGTTATCACATCTGTTTACAGAACCTGTGTGCACTACGGGTACTTTTTGCTAGTACTTAATAATAGCACCATTTTATTGGCCAAATTCAGTAGCAGCTCAGTTTACATGGTCACTCCAATTCATTACATTATCAAGTACTATTCTGAAGCATGTGAATCTATTAACCCACTTCAGTTTGCAGCCAGATACCAAGATGCAATGTAAATTACCAATGGGTTTGCCCACACACATTAGGTGGGACCTTTCAGTGTTCAGGAGCAGATCTTTAGCATGCATCTACTTGACACAACCATTAACAAGTTTCTGCAAAGCATTTGGGGTGCAGAGCAGCAAGACCCATCATCCGCGTAGAACAGGACACAGACATGTGTACCAGCCTTTCTGGCTGTGTGCTTTGTTAATTTATTACGGTCAAGTCATAATATATTGACATTAAGATTAAACAATAACGGAGCCAACATGCACCCTTGCCTTACTCAGAACAACACACGGAATGATGTGGCGACATCGCCCTTGTTGTTCAATCTTAGTAGTAAGGTTGTTGTGTAATACAATTAGCAGGTTTAGTAGTGGCAAAGGAAAACCAAGAAAATTCAAAGCATGCCATCATTTTTGCCGATTCACATTGTTGAATGCCAGACTCAGATCCATGCACCCTAGGTAGATTAGGCATCTCCATATCCCAGGACATATTTGTCCAAATGCAGCCTGAAGTTGAGGACCTGTTTGACTGTCCCACTCCTTCTCAGAATCCAAATTATTCCTCAGAAAAAATATTATTAGTATGTGCCCATACATTCATGCGATTATTAACAACCCTACCCAGTCATTTTGCTGAACAATCAATCACTAAGATTAGGTGGTAACATCTTTTTGTCCAGTTGATCACCGTTCTTAAGGAAGGGTCATTTTACAGACTCCTTCCAGCTATATGGGATTACATTATTGGCTGTTATTGCATTACAAAATTTAGTAAATACAGGCACCCAAATGAAGCAGTTGTTTTTGAATGCATATATTGGGATCAGACTTGGTGCTGGTGCGTTCCCTAATGGGGCAGACAGCAGAGCATTCCTTACTCCATCAAGGGTAAATTGCATGGATGTTTCTTTGGGTGAAACCAGTTCATAATTCACTATTTCTGTTGGTTTGTGCTGGAAGATTACATAGCTGAGAGAAGTGATTAACCCCTGCTTCAACTGGTGATATAAAATTATCAACAGTTGGAGGTGTCCCACACGCCCAGGATACAATCTTCAAGGAATTCACTTTAATGTAGGCCAGATCCGTAGACAGGAGTTTGCAAGGATTAGGCGGTCATGGCCCTCTGCAACAACATGAATATTGACTACTGAAAAGCTGTCGAGTTTGGAGATGAGGAGAGGCTGATGGGATCCTATATGGACAGTGACTTTGAAGGTTACTGTCGGCTCCCCATCTGGAGGTGGGTGCATCTGTGTAGGGTGGGACACTGGAGAGATTGGGGTCGAGGAATACCAGGCTTAGTGATGGAGTATTGAGGATGTCTTCCTTGGGTTGCTGCAGTGGCAGTGGGAGATGATTGAGGGGGTAATTATGGGGAAATAGTCATGCTGGCATGCTGAGTATGACCAGGCTGGCGCGTTTGTCTGGGGGTGGCCCTGTGCTTTTCTTCAGCTGCTCCTGCTTAGGGGTTATGTGTTTTTTCGTTTTGTGGCAATACCCCAGTGCACATGATTGTATGCCAGAAATGAAGAGCAGCAGATAATGATGCATGCGTAAATGGTGCACGTTTGTACATTTAGTTGATCTAGGTTTCATACACTGTTATTTGTCAGTGTTTTCTTTGTTTTTCCAGTGATTGCTATGCTGATGATTCCAGCCAGTGCTAGCACTCAGCATTATTCATTACACTTCCACTGGGCCTGGCATTTCTCACTTGCCACACCATGACACTTCCTACTCATGCCTCTTCAAAAAAACCACTTCATTGCAGTAGCGTTGCTTGCGGCTGTGAGTCAGAGTCCGACGCTTTCCCCAGAGCCACCCTCGCCCACTTGCACCATCACTGCCTGCAGGCTCTTCACTGCTTCCTGCTCAACCCGTCTGTTCTGGATTTTAATTACACAATCTTTATTTTCTTATGTTGGCTCTGGTACTCCTCATTGGTGACCCTGTTTTTGCTTCCTATTCCCTCACCGCCCCTCCTTCTCTGCATTTTCTTCCCTAGCATGTGCTTGCCTATCTTAATGTATCCACTCTTACCACAGCTCTCCATTTACATTCGGGTCCTCTTCATGTGGAATTCATTCCAGGCCTGCACTCCTCCCCTTCCTAGCTAGAGTAAACCAGAGCTGAGATTATGTAGGAGAAACCTTTGGGGTCTTTCTTTAGGGTTTAGTGGTAATAGAATTAATAGCACAAAGATCTCAGACTAAGTCTCATAGTTAAGCAACATGTTCGCTCTCGCTTTCCCCAAAGACAAGAAATGGGCACTTTACCTTCTGCTTGGTTGTGAGGGGTTCATGTTAATTTCACTCTCATCGCTGGAATTACTTCACATTGTGTGTACAGTTTTGCCTTTTGAAAATGGTGTTGTAACACTTATTTATTTATTTATTTATTCGTATTTGTAAAGCGCGCGATCAGCCCGTGGGCATTGTAGCGCTGTTACAGATAGAACATTTGGCTGATTACAAGAAGGAAGGTAGTAAAGATTACAATGTCTTTAGTCACAGTATATCTTCGAGCTTGTGCAGCTGTTCTGTGTTGAGAACATGCACCTGTTTAGGGGTGGAGGTTTGTTTCGCTCTGGGTGATTGGTCGTCACGGGCATAAGCAGCACTTCTCTTTTAATGCTCCGTTGCGTTTAAATAATACAGAAAAAACAGGTACGTTATTTCTAATTGGAATTGACTAGTGTCCAATGTGTTGGGTTTCGTTACATCCGTTTAATTTGGTCTACAAGGATGGTTTGTGTGCTGGCTGGCTCCTTTCTCGGAATTAATAAGGTCAATTTTCTGTTGTAAATCTTCCTAATAGATTTCCTTATTTAGTGTTTAAACTATGACGTCCGTGCACATTCGCTATTAGATGATATCTGCACCTGGAATTTCCTTTAATCCATTTTAACCAGGTACTTTGGTTTTAATCGCTTTATTAAAAAAGGGACACAAGACTACAAGCCCTAGAATACACTGTTTATTGATGAATACCCAGAGCTATGTATTTGGGGCCAAGATGAGAAATAGCCTAGTGCGAGTGATAGTAATACTGAAAAAATACGGAAGGATACCATTGTCTGGTCACAAGCAAGTCTAGACCATTAAGAACATGGTCTATCCAAGTTATGACCCGGTCAATCACTACACCGTCTTTGAGATAGCTCGACCACCTGCATCCAGACTACACATGTGTAATTCATGCAATATTTCACTCTGCTTAAGATCGCTTCTATTCCTCCTTTCTATTCCTCGTGCATTTTTATCTCACTACTTTCATTTTCCTCCAGCAGACGAAGGTCAGGCGCTACCAAGTTGGGGACACAATACGCCTTAAACCTGGGACAAGGCTAGGCGCTTTGGGACAACAACGCTGGTTATTTGGTGGGGTTTAAAGCTCAACAATAACTCGTTAATTACATATAATGGCTCCAGCAGTTCTAGTGTTTCAGGGAAGCCCCTGGTGTTCTAGGATCACGCAAAAACAATATGGGCACTATATTAGGTATTTTACACTAAATCGCATGTTAATGCAATGCCCTGTAATTGGAAATGAGATCCTGCAAAGAAAAAAAGAGACACCATTTTCAATAACTTGCATAACCGGTATGGCAACAAATGGCATTCTTGAGCACCAATCAAGGATAAAACATTGAACCAATTGTCCAAAGTATCTTGAGTAAAAGGTGTGATGGGACAACTAATGTTACATACTGCTTTGCAAAAGAATATCATATCATTTATACTTCCAATGCTTCTTTTTTGATAGTATAATTCATTGTGTATCACAAAGAAAGGAACATGTCCAATGTGATCATGTATAACTGCTACATCATGTATCAGCTAGGATAACACTATGACACCATAGTTTACACAGGACAAACTAACAGAATGTAGTGCTAATTTCTTTCACAGAACTCTATTATGATTCCATACCGTAAAATGTAAACATAATTTAGAAAACACCTTTTATTTTCAAATTGTCATACACTGCCTTCTGTTGGCATAATTTCTCAAGACAGAAGAAACCATCTCTCAGCCTTGCCCAAGCAAGCTCAAGATAAAAACATGTCAATGGAAGCACTTAAGAGTTAATTCCGATGAGCTCTTATGACTGATGATGGACACATCTAAATCCCATAGAATTGAATCCCAATCTGGAGGCATCTTGCCCTTTAGATGACATTGATTGTGAGGCAGGACTACTGGTGTTTGAGTCTTTCCATACCACTGCCCTAGACATTCGATCCTTTATAGTCAGTTCCCATGCCCCTAAAAACACAGCAACCTAAAGGGTTCACCAAAGAGTTAGGGAGAATTCAGGCACATACTAAAATTGCCAAGCATCACAGGCATGGAGCACAAACTAGGGAAGCCCTCTATGGGTTCAATCAATAACTTAAAGGAGGAGTGCACCGTTTATTTGTATATCTTCAAGCAGGGTCTGCACCCTGCCATAAATTACAGAATACAAACTACAATAAATCCTATGGAGCTTACCAACATTATATGCTCCGGACCACCTGTTTCTTTCAAGGTGAAGTCTTCCTTTTTATAAGCCTGTCTTGTGTCTGTAAGCTACATTGCCCTGATAAAAGTAATCAAACACCAGCCCTCTCAAGCTGCTTCCAAACAATCTCCGTCCTGAAAACATTATGTCGCGGTAGCTGGTGTTTCTTTGGTGTCCCGTGATAAAGTCACCTGGGAAATGGCCACCATGGGGTGACATTTCGCCACAAATATACCCTCAGTAAAATCAGACACTTTCTCTATATATTCTAGGATTGGAGTGTATATTATAAAAGTATACCCCTCCTGGAATATTTGGGGAAAATATTTTAGGGGTCAGGAAAAAAAAGTTGCCTACCTGCCGACCTTTTCCACGTGACATTATCACATGGAACTGTTTGTTTAGTGCCGTCAGAGCATTCATTTCTAAAGACAACCACTGCTTTGTGTCTTTAAAAATGATTAGATTGTAACCTGTGTTCTTTCATTTTTCTTTGGCGTGTTGGTCTTTGTCGACCCATTTTTCATGTGTGAAGTTTGATGATGCATATCCTTATTTTGTTCCTACCTATTATTGTTGAGATCTCGATGTAAATATGAGTACCATGAGGAGAGTAAAGACATGTAAAAGCCATGATATCTAAATGAGATCATCAAAGTGGTGGAGGTAGATATTAAAAAGTCAGGGGGAAGTGCAAAGCTTTGTGGGAAAACACCAGTCACATTTGTAAAGTCTGATGGGAAATGGGTAGGGAGACACATTGTTGGCAGCCATCTAAAAATGGTTCGAGTCATCTTAAAGCCAACCAACTGATGCATAATTCTCTCACCGTAGATATAACGATAAATTACTTATGGCATCAATGTCTGCAGAAGGTTTCAATAGCACAAAAACGTCACTCACCCCTTGTCTTTAATCTGTCTGATAGTTGCCATCACAGATTCTGTACTATTTCCAGGACATAGGCAAGCCTACATAAAATCTAACAGATTATTTTCTTACAAAACAAATTGAAGCTGTGCCATTACTTCTCACTCTAAGGGCCCGATTCATGTAAATATTTGCCCACTTTAAAGTGAATTTGCTCTGCTGAAAGGCGACTTTGCACTCCAGTGCAAAGTCGCTTTTCAGCAGTGCAAATTCACTTTGAACTAGGCAAATATTCCATGAATCGGGCCCTGTAAGTGTTGTCAGGATCATTTGTGGTGTTTTTGTGAAGGACAAGCATTTGCAAACACAACTGGTCTGAGCTGTTTAAGTACATGCTCTGAACAATTGGTGGTAATTGAAAGAGAAGATCCAATGTCACATTAGCATAACAATGTGTTAGGGAGAATTCTCATTCTATGGCTAATTTCCCTTACCTATAGAGTCCCCCAGCAGCTTTGCTGGATTGGAAGGGTTTATTTATTTTTACCTGCTAAGAGTGAGGCTCTTTTTCCCACTCTTAGGCATTTTTGCTATGTGTGTTCTAGGCTATTTTTGTGTTGAATGCCTATGGGATTTTCTCTCACCCATAGGAACCATCTTTATTCACATGTGTTACACAGCACCCTCCGTGCAGTGAAACAGGGGTGTCGTAGCGACCCCCAAACATAGACTCCATACCCTGGGACTGACTACTGTCTCCCAGGGCATGTAAAGTCCCCATTGACTTTACTAGTCAAATCTTATGAACTTAACCAGTCCAACCCATCTTACTATGGAGGTACTGGAAAGGGTTAATAGTTTTTCCCTTAGGTTCATTTTCAAGGGGGTACCTTAAAGTCCTGCTCTGTAAAGTTTCTGGCTGATGGCAGTGGTTACTACCAGAAATATTAAACCGCAAATATTTTCCTATGGGATTTTCCTATTGTTCGAGGCTACCACTTTTACTGACAGCCTCTAACATACTGCCGGTTTATTTTATTATTAACTTTACTCCGGTAGGTTTTATTTGCCAGAACTTTAATCTAAATTCTTTCTCGTGTCTTACTCTAAACTCCTAACCCAGGTCGGGGATCCTTTGTTCACTCTTTTGGAAGGCTTCTGCCAAGAAGCCCTCCTTTCGGCGCTTCTGAGTCTGAGGTGGGTCTGTTGTTTGGGAGGGTGAGTAGAATCCCTGGACGGAGTTGCTGCAGCAACTCAGGTCGCACTCTAACCTGATAGGCTGGAGGGTCTCCCGCCAAGAAGACCACTCCACTGTGTGAGTGACAGCTAGGCTGCATGAATTGGTCTCTTTCTGCATAAAAGCAGGTTCCTGAGGATTGGAAGAGCAAGACGTCGCCACTGGAACTACGGAACTGAAGGGGAGAGAAGCCACAGACATCTTCAGCATCTACACCACTGGTGAAGCCCTGCCGGATCGTCTCACCACTTTTCCTCCACAGGACGAGAGGAGATCTTCATCGAAAGAGCCTTCTTCCCTTGAGCTGGTGGGAACAACCAGTTCACCCATCGCTTCCCCGGACCTGCCTTGGTCGAATCGACAGTGCCCAGCACTTGGAGACCGGATAGCCAGGCAGCTATCGACCTGGACCGCGATTAAAAGGAGCGTACCTTTTAAACTTCGTTTGGCAGCACCGCGGTTGGTTTCATCCCTGGGTAGTGCAGTGTCTCGAACCTTCCTCCACGACGAGAGCCTCTCTTCCTCTGCTGGACCCCTCGACCTGTAGGAACTACCAGGAACAACCGCCACCGCAGGAGCCATTTCTTCACGTTTAAGGTACATTGTTCCGCCAGGCCTCCCTTTCCCCGTGGTAGCCCTAAAGGTGTTTTAAATCCTTTATCTACTTGTTGGGTTGGCCGCCCTCTCTCTTAACATTGTCTTTCACCTCGCATCTACATTTTCAATATTTGTTTACCAAAGACTTGACTGCAGCTACAAGAACATTTTTGCTCCAAAGCTCTTGGTTCTGTACCACTGACTCTGGCTCAGGCCTACTGACTATGGCTGATTTGCTAGATCTGCTCTCACTAGATTGATTTTCAATGAGAAATGTGTTGATGCACCTGAATCTTCTAAACCCCTCTTCCTTCCTACTGTCTTAACTTGTGGAGTGCCATTTTGCTCAGCTTTCATTCACATATCTTTCTGCTAAAGTGTTACTGTGCATTACCTGTTCACAAAACTTCAGGGAAGTGTTGCTAGGGGGTGTATGAAGATATTTCGGTTTAACTTGTGCTTTCCCTCCCTTTCGTTAAATTGATAGAGTGCCATTTGTAGTTGCTTTTCACTGTGCCGTTTTGCTCAGTTTTCACTCTACCGCAAACTTGTCTACAATTGAATAGGGAGTTGTATATACTTTTCCTTGACTGAACTTAACTTGCTTTATTAACTGCGATTCATGTGTTGAACTAGAAGTGTATAAAATAAATATATATTCTTTTTTTGATACAAAGCTTTGGTCAGTGTTTCCTTGTTCCATAGTACTGTGATACCTATTGTGTAAACCCCGAATACTGCTCATCTCCCTCTTGAGATATGTCTGCTTAGCCACAGCTACCAGCTAAATCTTTGTGGTACAGACTGATACCAAAGGGGATTTATTGCTCTCGTCCTAATCCTGGGTAGTGTTCCCTGAGGGAACTGCACGGGATTCTGCCTAACACAATGTACTCCATTTAAGTTTCTGCATTTAAATGGACCAGAGAGTTCTGTTTGTGGATCGTAAGATGGGTCTGTACATCTTTGTGGTGAAGAGGCATTTGTGTGTTTATTTTCTGATGGATGTGACCTTGACTTGATTTTTTGTTGTATTGTTTGATACATGAGTTGGTCATTGATTTTTTAGTGTTGTTGTTGGGTAGCTTCTGTTTCTATAATTTGTCTCTTAAAAGATTTATTTTTTTGACGTACAGGGTGTATATTTAAATGGGGGGGTGTATAGTCCCTGTGGCCTGTTATATTACAGATTCTACGAAAGGTCAGCATTGACTTTGTTTGCATCAAAGTTAACTAGGAATAGACCATTGAGTGTACGCAGATGTGAAAGTGCTACGTAACTCATACTTTCTTCATATATTGTATATTGTTTATTGTGTAAACAATATACCTATTGTGTAAACCCCAAATACTGCTCATCTCCCTCTTGAGATATGTCTGCTTAGCCACAGCTACCAACTAAATCTTTGTGGTACAGACTGATACCAAAGGGGATTTATTGCTCTCACCTGGGTAGTGTTCCCTGAGGGAACTGCACGGGATTCTGCCTAACACAATGTACTCCATTTAAGTTTCTGCATTTAAATGGACCAGAGAGTTCTGTTTGTGGATCGTTAGATGGGTCTGTACATCTTTGTGGCGAAGAGGCATTTGTGTCTTTATTTTCTGATGGATGTGACCTTGACTTGATATTTTGTTGTATTGTTTGATACATGAGTTGGCCATTGTTTTTTTAGTGTTGTTGTTGGGTAGCTTCTGTTTCTATAATTTATCTCTTAAAAGATTTATTTTTTTGACGTACAGGGTGTATATTTAAATGGGGGGGTGTATAGTCCCGGTGGCCTGTTATATTACAGATTCTAAGAAAGGTCAGCATTGACTTTGTTTGCATCAAAGTTAACTAGGAATAGACCATTGAGTGTACGCAGATGTGAAAGTTCTACCTAACTCATACTTTCTTTAAAGACTGTGCTGCCAGTGTCAATGAATACTTGATCTAGGGGTAGACCTTGTGATTTGTTAATAGTGACAGCATATGCAAAGGACAGAGAAAATGGCTTTCTGCATATGTACATGTCTTTGAAAAGAAGGAAACGTCCTATTGTTCGGCCAATTTGTTTAACCTATGCAAGTTTGTCAAAGTTGATATTGACAAACTGAATTGTTGTTCTCATACGGATATGTCTGGAAGCCGACAACTGTACCAATTGCTCCATTGACTAAGCCTTGCTCTACATCAAGGTTACGTTTTAGAAATACTCTGCAGTTGAGACACAAAGTTAATATTTTCTCCGATTGGCTGAGTTGCAGATACATTTATCTAAGCTATTTAGTCGTGCTGTTGCTTGTTGACACATATGAAGTGTCCTGCCATGCACTTCTAATTTGTCTGTGGAGCTGATATGCAGTATAGGTTGCATTTCTTTTTCCCAACATTGTTTCTTTGAATTGACTACAGCTTACAAGCATTGGCATTAAGTACATACATTTCAGGTTTTGTTGCGTTAATTGTTGCATGACATCAGGAGCAGATGTGTTTTGCCCATACAGCTGATGAATTAGTCTAGCATTTAAGATGGATTTTGCATCTTTAGTAAGCTGCCGAGTACTAATGCTTTGAAATTTCTTTTTAACATATTTGAGTTTTGTAGACTGATGCATGTTTTGAGTTACTTTTTTGTAGCCAAAGCTTTGCCAGAGATTTACATTTCCAATGCTGCTGAGAGTATTGCAGAATTCTTTGTGTCCTAATGTTTTGAAATTAGGTTGCCCTTTCACTGGAGTTAACTGTAGGAGGTCTCTGAAAACAATACATGATTTCCCCCAAAACAGATCCTCGTAGTTGGTTATTAGGACTTCTTGCATTCTGGGATGAATTAAAGGCAACATGAGGTTGGAAAGCATGCTTACTTCATCTATCAAGAAGGCATTCATTTGTTTTAAAATTCTGCATACCTAAGTTGCAGCCTGTGCTGACAATGTGTGGTATTCTAATTTGTTTTGGTGTTCACCACCTATGTTTTAAGCAGCTAAACCAGTGGGGGCTTTTGCTGCAGTTGAAAGGTTGTTGTTTGTTAAGTTTTGTAGAAATTTGCTTATTTTTTTAATTAGGACTGTTTTGCCTCAAACAGCTTCACCACTTACATACAGGAGCAGAGGTTTATAATGTTTACAGGTACAAGTTTTACTTTCATGTTTAAAACCATGTTCAGTTTCTTGAGTTACTTCCAGATAAATGGTGAGTTGTACATCATTTAGTTGAGATTTCATAACTGACACGTTCTCCTCAGATTCTTTATATTGGAGGGTTGGGCCGAGTGTGTGGCCGTTACAGAGTGTGTACCGAACAGTTCTGTACTTGCTGCAGCCTGTCCACATTGCAGACCATTCTGAAAAAAAGGAGCTGCAAGCTACAAATAGACCGCCGGGAGCAGAGCGTGGGCGGAGTGTTGGGCCGAGTGTGTGGCTGTTACAGAGCGTGTACTGAACAGTTTTGTGCTTGCTGGAGTCTGAATTCATTGCAGACCATTCTGAAGCTGAAATGTACAAATAGACCACCGGGAGCGGAGCATGGGCGGAGTGTTGGGCAGAGTATTCGGCCGTAGTGAAGGGGTCTACCCTGAACACTGACAAGAACAAACAGCAGCCCGCTCAGTCCAAATGAAACTTTCAGTGAAAGGGTAATTAACCCGCTCCTTTGGCCATTGTAAATCCAGTTGGCAGACTGTTGGAGGAATGCCTTTGATCCCGCGAGATGATCCATAGTCGTTCTATTGGGCCCAGCGTATTATACAGATTGGAGATTTGAGTATTATCATACTCGGCTGATATTGGCCCAGCCTTAAAATCCCAAATTTATCTAGAGCGTTCAGCGGACGTCCCTGCGTATCCCACTTGCAAATTTTAACTTGATAACAGCATGCCGGCATGGAAGAAAGGGTTGCAATCATCCTACAATCTAAGGAACGCTGGGCGTAAAGAAGCCATCATTACCAGTGAGAGCGAGGGAGAGAAAGGCAGAAAGAAATATAAGGTGCTGCACTGTATAGGCACAATACCAGTGCTCCTCCAGGCGAGTACACTGAAGGACACAAACACTACTACAATGGAAGAGAGGGATAGGAATGCTCACAGCAGCAGTAACATACTAGACTCGATCAACTTTGGGGAAATTGATGATAACTCTCTTCTTGAACTTTGCCTTTCTATACAAAGATCAATAGCCCCAGCGATTTCGAAAACTTTGGAACATGAAGCACAAGTATTACACTCAGAGGAAAGTCCATCTGCCACTGGCATTTCAGGTAGACTGTCTGCTTTTCCGGACCTAGCAGTTGACTTGGAAAACTCAGTTCAGGAATTTCAACCCAATGGCATGGAAGATTCCTTCTCAAGTTCCATTGCACCAGCTGAACTTCAATCATCCATGGCGGTATTGCAATTTGTAATGAAAATTCTTTTGAAAACGTGTGGTTGAATCCTGGATAATACTTCATATTCCAACTGTTGACCCACTTGTGGTGGGTACTGCAGAAGCTTTAGAGGAGGGACCTGAGGCAACATAGGATGTCTCAGACTTTACATCTAATATGGTGCCTGAACAAAACGAGATGGATAAGTCTATACTTTTCTGTTCCAGGAAACAACGACTTGCTAGGAGAGAAGCCGCTCGTAAATCACCATGCGATGTAGCCTCTCCCCTTCCTAATACCGCTCCTACATGGAAAAGAACAATGAAGGCCAGGAAGAGAGCTGCACAGGCGAGGAAATGCCATTCTAATGGAGCAGGGAGCGTGACTAGCTGGCTTATATCTGAATAAGACAACAACACCCTGGGTGGGGGTGAGGAAATTGAGGAAGTAGTTCCACCTCGCACCATGGGAGCTGCTGCAAAGAGCTTGTCCACACCTTATAAGGAGTGTGTAACGAGATCACAGGTGAAGAGAACGCCAGAGAATGACCCAACTGACAAAATCACTAATCCTAAACGGTTTGAGGGTAAAATATGTGTGATTAAGAACCTTAATCAAAAAAGGTCAACATAGGTGTCTAGCGAGATCGGAATATATATCTAGACTCCACTTGATTCCCCAGCTACGAGTCCTCTTGTCCCAAGATTTTGGTTTTATTGAACCACTTAAGTGTATTAACCCCAACATTATGGCAATCCATTGCAAATATCTTGCTACAACTCAAATGATCCGTAACTACAAAGAAAGTCTGTTGGAGGTTGTTGTGGAATTTGATGCTGACCCGGAACAAGAGGACACTAAGTGGCCTACTAAGGATACTATGGGGGAAAAATGTGTTAAATCCCTCTACCCTACCGGAAGGAAAGGAAGTAAAGAATATGCTTAAAAGGGTGGCAGAATCACTGCCAGTTGTGGCTCAAAAGCATTGAGTGTGCTCAGTATTTTCCTGGAACACGCAAGGTTTTAATCATTTATTATCCTTTTTTCACCTTTTTGTAGGAAACGTGGCTTGTGACTCCAATTGTGATTAATGGATACACCACTCATCAGTCCTTAGCCAAGAAAGGCAATCGTGGTAGAACCTATGGGGGATTGATGACTGGGGTAATCCATAGATTGAAATCTCACATGATAAATACTAGACTAGAGGGGTATATTGTTGCAGTGGAGGTTGAAGTGATTATTGGTGGCTTTCCTGAAAAAATACTGCTGATTAACCTATATGACGCCTCAGGTCAAACCTGAGAGAATCTCTTCAAGAGGTACTACATGATCTTTTGATCCAATGGTCAAAAGTAAATTCATTATAGTCGAGGGCAACTTTAATTGTCATATTAGAGGAGGGAGAGATATTTTGACCAACCCGCTCCTTAATCCTGTGAGCAAAATGACACATAATGTTGAGGACCCCGAGGGGTTATATTGGCTTAATTTATTCAGCAGTTGGGACCTGGAGATGGTGAATGGACTTACATCTAGTGACTGCCCAGGAAAACATACTTGGAAGAGTGGTAGGGCCCGGAGTACACTTGATTATATGTTTGTCAGCTGTGACATAGCATCCCTCATCGAGGACATGATTGTTAATCCAAATCACTGGAGAGATCATGATGCCTTAACGTTGACATTTGTGGCGAATGAGGGTAGTCCTATTATCAAGCAATTAGGTAATATGAGGGCAAGTCATGCAGGAACTCGTATTTGTTGGTCAGAAAAGAACATACTAAATGCCGGATTGGCAACGTCCCTGAAGGGTAACGCTCATTATAGACAGTTTGATACAATGTCGATTGACACCATTGAGAGATGGATCTCTTCCTTTGCCAGCTGTCATGCTACCTGCACCACCAATGTGATCATAAAAGGGTCTATTAATCATAACCCCTATGATAAAAGCATTTAGAGATGCCAAAAGGAAACTTAGAAGGCAGATGTGTAAGTCTAAGCATGTTGGTGGGTTGTTATCTACTTATCTACTTATCAGGCGACCTATAGAGCTCTAAAAAATAAATATAGAGCCTGGTTAAAATAATAAGGTTGGCCTAATAGGTTGGCCTTATGTTATGGCAACATACAGTGAAAGTATTGTGTTCTTGGAACACTCAGAATATATGGAATTATTGGGAGATGCTAAAGGGAATAGATTAGACTCTTTAATAAACCGTATAGTGCTGATGAGTGGTAACGATTCCTGGTTAATCGTAATGATACTGTAAGTCGAGAGTCTCAAGTGGTGATCATTAACAAACCACCTGGTCCCCCCTTTATGCGACATTGGGCATTCTGGTGACCAAAATAAATAATTTAAAATCCTTGAGAGTGCCAGGTCCTAATGGGCTAGCAAACATAGTAATTAAGGGCAATTCCGAAATTCTTGGCAGGCCTACTAAAAATCCTATTTAATAAGATAATGGCGGAAGGGATTATTCATTGCTTGTGGCAGACTGCCATCCTTATCCCAGCTTATGACAAGGCATTAAGACAGAACCGGGTAATTATAGACTATTTTCAATGTTAGAATGCACGGGTAAATCTTTTGACATGTTTCTTTTAGAAGAGCTGCAAAAATGGGTGAACAGAACAGGCTTACTTAATCGTTTCCAAAGTGGCTTTAGACACAGCTATTTTACAGATCATAACCTATTAATTATGGATACTCTGCGGGCTAGAGCTAGACAACCTAGTAATCCCCCTGTATATGCCTTGTACATAGATTTCAAAGCATCCTTTGATATTGTGTGCAGGGAAAAGCTATGGCAAAAGCTGAGAAATCATGATTGTCCTGATGGATTACTGTACTATCTGAGATTACTTCATTCTAATACTTCTGTTGCACTTAAACTTGACACTCAAGGTACAATGACCAATCCCATCGAACAAAATTGGGGGGTTAAGCAGGGATGCGTGACAGCACCTTTGTTGCATAACCTTTTTGTGTACGATCTCCCTGCTGCCATTGCAGAGGTCCACAACTGCCCCCCAAAAATTGGTACATTACACTGCCCGGTTTTAGCCTACGCAGATGATTTGGTCATTCTGGACCACAACTTCAGTGGTCTTTTTAGATCTGTGGAAGCAGTATGGGCATATGCAGAATGTAATGACCTGGAGATTAATTGTGAAAAAATGCGGCTCATGGCTTTTTCGGGCAAAAAGATTGCTCGACCCCGACTAATTATACGTGAGCTAGAGATCGATTAAACGCCTCAATATAAATATTTATGGGTGGAGAATGAAGCTAGAGCGTAATATATCTCATGCATTCAGGCACATACGACCAGGGCTGCGCAAATGACTGCATTAATATATCTATTCACCTGTAAACAAAGCGGTTATTTAGTCTGGGGAGCTCATCAATTGTATATCCAGGTTCTTGTCCCGATGGTAATTTATGGTTTAGAATCTCTAATATCAATCGATTTGAAATGGCTCCAGATAATTGAAGGTAAATTCTGGAGGAAGATTTGGGGCCTCCCCACTTGTATCCCTATGTGCTGAAAAGCAAGTTGAATTTTATCTGAAAATGTTTAATGGCCCAGAAAATCTCCTTTTGGCTAGTATGAGTGTTGAATATCTAAGTTGAATGGTAATCCTCGCTTTAAGAAGAGTATGGAAATGCTATATAAAGAAATCAGCCGGATTCCCAGATTGGGGGGGGTGATACCTTGACAATGAAGTTATCACTTGCCTAACATTTTGACCATTTGGATTTTCATGAAAATGATGTCCACTTGGCCAAACTCAAAAAATACCAGTTCATTCCACATATGCTCTATACATTTAAGAGTCCTCAGCTATATCTGAATTTATGTCTGTCGCCTAGGCTTAGGAGATTCATTCTATTATTTAGAATTCAGCATCTCCCAGTCCTGCCTACGGTGGGTAACAAAAGTCAGCTGACTAGTAATGAACCATTTTGTCGCATGTGTAGGAATGAAAAGGTGGATGAGGCCGGTAAGCATGTGCTTATGGAGTGCCCAAAATTGAATAAAGTACATACAAACTTCTATAGCAGGTTTGTACATCAACTGGAATTGATACGTGATCCTACCCTCTGGCCACAATGTGTTAATACAAGAAACTTAGCCTTCTTATGGCACTATTTAATGTCTGGTCTGCGATTGAGAAAGTGCTGGGTATAAATCTATAACCATCTTGAGCTTCTTATCATATGTTACGTTACTTGGCATTTATATAGCGCTCTATATATCATTGGTATGACCTCAAAGCGCTGGTAGGTTGAATGCCCTTGGGAACAGTGGTTCTGGTCAGTAGAGAGAGATAGTGGTATAGGCTGCGTGGGTGCACCAGATATGTGTGCAGCTAATGTAATTGCCTGGTGGTAGCTGCATCCTAGCGTTAGGTGTGGTGCTGGAGATATCAGTTGAATGTGCACAGTTTGGCGTGTGGACATCCAGACTGGGCTCTGGCTGCGTAAGGCCTGAAGGACGCATATGTTAGAGACTCTTCGGAATGTGCTCGGCTAGCTGCATTTTATTAGGGTGATGAGGAGCTCATGGGGTAGTATTCATTTGTGAACAGCTAGGCCGAATTAATCAGGGGTATAGCTGTGTTCTAGATGAATGATGGTGTATAGTAGAGAGTACGCGTAGTGATGTGATATGATGATTATCTTTAAAGCGCCCAAGACCAGGCACGTGAACAGGATGGCAGGGAACATAGTGACACACGGACACATAGAGACAGGGGGCTGGGTTTACAGCAACAGGGGGATACAGATATATAGCAACAGCATGGGAACAGGAAGGCAGGGCACACAGTGATACACGTGTTAACATTTACATTCATATTTGTATCCATTTGTGACTAAGGCTAATGCTTACAGCTCCACCCAAGTGTGGAACATGCCAACATTCGCATCTCCATCCAGAAGTGACTCAGGCCAACGCTCACAATCTTGTCAGAGTCTGGCGCAGGCTAATGTTCACAGTTAAATTGAGTACTCCATTAATTCCATCCATTTCCATCCATTTCATCCACTTATTCCTTTTCTTCCATTCCATCCATTCCACCCACTTCATCCTTGCCATCCATTTCATCCACTCCACCCATTCCATCTATTCCATCCACTCCACCCATTCCATACATTTCATTTATTCGGTCCATTCCATCCCTCCACACAATCCATCGGTTCCATCCACTCCACCCATTTCTATCTGTTTCATCCATTTCTATCCGTTTCATCCATTCTATCCATTTCATCCATTTTATCTGTTTCATCCACTCCATCCACCCCATCGACCCCGTCCACTCCATCCACCCCATCTATCTATTCTATCCATATTATCCATTCCATCCGTTTTATCCATTACCTCAGTTCCATCCAGTACATCTATCTCATCCATTCCATCCATCCACTTCATACACTCTATCTATTCCATCTATTCCATCCATTTTGTCCATTACACCAATTCCATCGATTTCATCCATTCCATCCATTTTATCCATTAGAACAATTCCACTCATTTCATCCATTACACTAATTCCATCCATTCCACCTACCTCATCCACTCCATCCATTCGATCCACTACATCCATTCGATTTACTTCCTTCAACAACTCCATCCAAACCATCCGCTCCATCCATTTGATCCACTCCTCATTCACAATCCTATCTAGATGTGACGCAGGCTAATGCTAACATTAACAATTCTATCTAAGTGTGGCACATACTAATATTCACAATTCTGTCTGGGTCCGGTGCAGGCTAATGTTTCACAATTCTATCTAAATGTGGCACTTGCTAAAATTCACAGTTCTAAGTGTGGCACATGCTAACATTCACCATTCTAAGTGTGATACTTGCTATCCTTCACAATCCTATCTAGATGTGACACAAGCTAATGTTCACAATTCTATCTAAGTGTGGCACTTGCTAACCTTCACAGTCCTAGCAAGATGCGGTGCAGGCTACTGTTTCACAATTCTATCTAAATGTGGCACTTGCTAATATTCATAGTTCTAAGTGTGGTACTTGCTATCATTCACAATCTTATCTAGAGGCAATGTAGGCTAATGTTCACAATTCTATACAAGTGTGATACTTGCTATCATTTATAGATCTATCTGGGTCTGGCGCAGGCTAATGTTCACAATTCTATCTAAGTGTGGTACTTGCTAACCCTCACAATTCTATCTAAGTGTGGTACTTGCTATCATTTACAATTCTATTTGGGTCCGGCACAGGCTAATGTTTCACAATTCTATCTAAATGTAGTACTTGCTATCATTCACAATCCTATCTAGATGCGACGCAAGCTAATGTTCACAATCCTATCTAGATGTGATGCAACGTAATGTTCACAATTCTATCTAGATGTGGCACATGCTAATATTCACAGTTCTAAGTGTTGAACTTGCTAACACTCACAAATATGTCTAGATGCAACGCAAGGCAACGTTTACAATCCTGTCTCTATGAGACACAAGTTAATGGTCACAATTCTATGTAAGTATGAGTGATGTTCACCTGGCAATCTATGTCCAGAGGTAAGGTAAGGTATAGTGGCAGGACTTTCTTGAGTAGAGTGATTGCTTTACTCCCCACCCATGCCAAGCTTACTTATTTTTGTTGCTGTTGGTTGATGGCTGGCCACTGGTTCCCCTGCTGACACCTGCAGACACCGTCTGGAGCCGCCTCTGTAGGAGCCGCCCTTTTCCTTGGGGCTCTTAGATGCAGGGGCTGCAAGGGCAGAGGGCTGCCTTAGGAGGGTGTGTTTAGAGCTGCGATTAGCCAATCGGGGGGGGGGGGCAGGAGGGAGGAGGGAACAGGCCTGGTCCGGAAGCAGGGAAAAGGAGGGAAATCTCAATGCGCACTGAGCACTGCAGCAAATTAACCCCAGGAAACTGGGCAAATGATTTTAGTGCCTTTGCAGGCACCCGCTTATCTCTGAGAAATGAACGAGCACAGTGATGTGCCTCGCAATAGCGAGGTCTGGGGCCAATGGGGGGGGCTATGGGCAGGGGAGAAAGACTTGCAGGGAAGGGGGCTGAGCAGGGGAGAGAGCATGCTGGAATGCGCAGAAAAGTAAATTAAATTAAACACTCAAGGAAGAAAGGTGCAGTAAAGGGGGTCAGGGGAAGTATAAAAAAGAGGAAGAAAGAAAAAACAGAGGGGAAGAAAAGGGCAGCAGAAGGGGGTCGGGGCATAAGGGGAAGATCGGGTTCAAATGCTCACCTGAAACTCCAGCTCAAAAATGGAGTCCTGGTGATGCCAGCACATATGATGATGATTGGTATGTAAATGTGTACTCTATTACTTCGGCTTATGTAATCTAAATGTTGTAATAATGTTTGGAGCTCTGCCTTATATGATTAATTGGCCTAAGCGTAATTGTCCTGCGATCAGATGGGTGGTAAGATGTTAATAGTTTCAGTTTTTTCAGTATGATATGATTTTATATTTTATATTTTAAATATGAAGTGTTTATACATTTACGTATGTATTTGGAAAGATTGAATATGATGATTTAGGATGTATTTTGTGTAAAGTTTCTTAGTTAACTTTATCTCATTAAATAAAATAAAATAGATACATGGTATTTTCTACCTCAGCCATGGCTATTTCTGATTCATTTAGAATGAGTGATATTATATGATGTGGCATTTATAACATGCCTATGCACCTATGGAGTGGTTCCCCAAGAGGGTCTTGGCTTCCTGTAAGGTAAGGTTGACTGCCCTTAGGATTGTCTTTGTGTAGTTGAGATTCAATTTCTTCCTCTTGTTGGCGTTCATTGTCCAATATTTCTTTGTATTGTTTGAAATTGTCATTTGTGATAATGCTTTCATTTACTTTAAATGCAGCTTCAAATGAGTCATTGAGCCTCATTACGAGTGTGGTGGTAAGGGGTTAAGGGCACCAGTAAGGATGCCGGTGCCGTTAACCCTCTACCGCCGCATTCCGAGGTCCCTTAGCGGGTCCCACTAAGGCTGGATGGTTTTACCAGCCGCCCTTTGCGGGAGCCACTAAGGGACCAGGGAGCTTATAACGGGCCCGCTATTTGCGGGCCCGTTATTAGCTCCTTCCCCATTCCCATTGAGCCCTATGGGGGTTCGAATGGGAATGGGGAATGTTTTTCAGAATGGGGACTTACTGGGTCCTCTAAGGTTGGAATGACCCGGTAAGTCCCCATTCCAACAACCCGGACCCACACACGGGTTTGGAGGCAGCCATGGCGCTAATAGCGCCATGGCTACCTCCAAACTCGTAATGACCCCCATTGTCACCTAATAATCCTTTTTCTTTTCTCCAAGGTTTGAAAAGTTGGCGTAAGGCCATGTAATATAGTTCTCTATGTTGTGGAGTTTTAAATGATAATTTAATATTATTATTTAGACAGGGTTTAGTTAGCTTCACTAGGCTTCATTCATATGTTGAAACTGAATATTTGCCAGTTGTCTAATGTAGTCTGACATTGTTTTTGTAGGTGTAGTTTTGAGCAAAGTCATAGAGACACATGTTTTCCAAAGTAGTACTTATGTTTTGGTAGTATGTGTCAAGTAAATTGTTTTAAAAAATGTCCTGGATGTTGGGCTCATTTGTGGCTATGTTTTCTATCTCTTAGTAGGATTTTAGAACTCTTTTTCAGGATGAGGCTGGTCCAAGGTTCAGCCAGACAATGTGCTCAGATTTGCCATATAAAGTTGTACCAGTTAAATGGTCTGCAGTTTCATAGGATCTGCATTCTCTATGGGAGAGCATTTTTATACCTAAGCTGTACAATTTCTGTAATAGTGTTTAGTCAGATGATATGTCATCCCAGAGGTCTTTTAGCTCTGTTTTCTCAGCTTTTGGTGAGCATATTTTGCCACTGCAATGGAATTGTCTGCAATATATTGTATGTCTATGTGTGCATTCCACAAGAGGGCAGTGATTGCATTGTAATCATTAATGTACTTGGATGCTCTGTCCCTTCTAATGTCATAGGTATATTTAGGGGATTTGCCTTTACGCTGTGTCTAACAGAAAACATTCAGCTATTTACTTGTCCTTTTTTGCACACTGGTCTAGGGAAGCGAAAGTGACATTTGGTATATTATTTCCCTTTGTTTTTATATCTGCGTCAGCAGTATTTGCCAAATTTATGTTTTTGGAAGCGTAACACTTGTGTATGTAGGTCACTTTGAGTGGTTTCTGAAGGGATGTTGTAGGTAATGCATTTCTCAATAAATTGTAAAACAGTGGCCTCAGAATCATTGCCAAATTTTGGAGCATCTTTTATCCACAAAATCATGTGGATGTGTTGTGTTCCTCTGGATTGATATTCTTTTCTCCAAAAGAATTGTTGCACTTCTCTGAGCGAAGGGGTAGTTGTATTGCACATCAAACACAGCATGGCTACGAAGCAATTGTGAAAGTACATTGATACTTTTACAGGGTCAAGTGAACAGAGTTCTCCAGGTGTTTTTATCTCTATTCCGTCTTTATTTTGGTTTGCAGTGCATAAGAAGTCATGCAAGTCATCCCATGCACACTCTGCATAACTTAAAGTAACAAACCATGTGGGTGGGCCTAGGTTCCTTAGCATATAACGTACATCAACGTGACGTCGGAACCAGTATTCCATTGTACCATGCATGTTTGGCAACAGATTTGTGATACTTTTCTACAGAAATGTCATCTTTCTCTTTTATTTTTTGAAGTCGTTGAGTAGCGGATATGTTTAAAAAGTTAGAGCCTGTTTTTAATGGGTGTGCAACTCCATAACATAGAGTTGCTAGTTCACTTTCAAAAAGGGGGTGAAAACGAATTCAACAGTTTGCCTGAATCTGGGGTCTTCAGAATACCTTCTGACGCACTAATTTGTGTGGACCTTTCATCATATTGACCTTCTTTTCCTGTAGGAGAGGGGAGGGGAAAAACATGCTTCTACACTTTTTCCCATATGCTCATTGGGGATCCTTTAGCTTGATGCATTTGATAGGTTTCTATTGCATCATCAATTGTGTCTTCGGAGTGCAGTGGGTGAATGGTGTATTGGTCTAAAATATTGGCTGCTGTAACAGGATCTACATGTTGAAATTGGCCCCTTTCTGGTGACTTTTGAATAATGTGGGTGGTTTCTCTTACATTTTCCTCTATGTTTATATCTTTGCAGTACTCATTGTTTTCTTTTAGATATTGCTGGTCTTGTCTAACTTTGATTAAGTTTACTAGTTGTTGCCAAATCATTTTGTCTTGTGTTGATACACCATTAACTAGTGCAATGCAAGATTTATCTATTGGCCCTTGTAGTCCTAGAGTGTGATCATTTTCATTTAGATCCAATGGTAAATATACTACTTTGCCACAGGTGCTCATTAGTAGTTAGGATGCAGGTAATTTGGTTGATATTGGTTGAAGGCTTTTTTATTGCCTGAAATAGGTGCACTGTTTGTATTATAATGCTCTCTTACAAGTTAAGCTGTTGGAGAGCTTTTGGAAGTGGGAATATTTCAATGACATTTGTGATGTCATCTTTGATGTCATGGGTGTTAATCCTTGCAATGCACAGTGGTGGCACATGTTATGGTTGCTTAGCTTTCCATAACTGGCAAATTTCTGTTTTATTTGGTTTTACATAATATGGATAGGTTGTTACTAGTGCAAAGTAACTATAATGTCCCTTAAAAATGTTTTTGCACTGTATTTGGTTGGTTTCTCTTACATCAAATGAACCATAACGACCCTATAACAATATTTTTTCACTGAATTTGATAGGTTTTTAGTAGCGCAGTTTAACCATAACGTTCCATTAACAAAGTCTTTTCACTGAATTTCATTGGTTTTTACCAGGATACCCTTAGTTTGTATAGATGTACCATACAACATACCAAATCGATGGCTCTATGCCGATGGGCACAGTGACCACGGAGTGTGCATCTGTTTGCAGACATCGGGTAGCAGCCAAACTGCTGAAAAAGGCAGGGATTCTCCTACAAAGTGGTACCGTTCAGCAAAGTCACAGGACATATACAAACAGTACCATGTACGTGAATTTCAAGGAAAAATAGAGTAGCTCTGCAAACTCTGTACTTAAGAAACAAACAGAACAAATGCATAGGGTATGCACCGTAATGGAATGCACCAACAAGAGAAATAACGTTTGCCTCCAACAATATTAGCGCACTGCTTCTTTACATAGGAATGAAGAAGGAACTGGCAGAGTAAGGACTGCAAAGTACTGAGAGCAAACGTGGTAAGCACACTAAAGTTTCTCCTATAATTGCACAGTTTGTTCAGTGTACAATAGTAGAAAAACATGATGTTTATTTTTTTACACAGCAATGGCAAGCACCCTAGAATGGCTAGACGAGAATTTCCCTCCTGACGAAATGAGTAACGATAGCCCCATTGGGCCTCATTCCGAGATTGGTGGTAGTCATGGTGTTATTTGCGCCATGACTGCCTCCAATAACGGGTCCGGCACCAGTGTTTTTCAGTGGGGACTTACCGGTGTAGTCCGACCCTGGCGGGACCGGTAAGTTCCCATTGAACAAACCATTCCCTATTCCCATTTGAGCCCCCATGGGGCTCAATGGGAATGGGGAGGGCGCTAATAACGGGCTCGCAACTTGCAAGCCCCTTATTAGCACCCTGGTCCCTTAGCGGGACCCGTAAGGGACGTGTGGTTGGACCTTGGAATAGGGCGGTAAGGGATCTCCTTACCGGTGCCCGGTATCCCTTACCGCCACCTTGTAATGACCCCCATTGTCTGAAAAGTAAGACAGTTACTATATATTGCTTCATACACACCTAACAGATATGTGTTTCTTTAACAGTACAAACTGGAAATGAAGGGAAAACACCACAAGTGGCACCTCTTCCACAATAGCATACGGCCAAAGGAAATGAAGGAAACTCTGTAAATAACAAACTAGACAGACTGGACACCTAAATGGAGCAATTGCTAAAAGATTTTGCCACCTTAAAAGATTTTGTACAAGGACATATTATGGAAAAATTAAAATACCACTGCCCCACCTGCACCTGTACCCCTTCCCCATTTCCCAGCCAACTATCTCCACAAATTTCCTGTGAAGAGAGATGTTACGATGAGACCTCAATCCCTTCCTCCCCTTATAGCCAACTTGTATAAATCCCCAATCTCCCTGTATATGTGCCCATTTCTGCTACCCCTTCCCTTTCCTAATTGTATCTATGAATGTGTGAAAATAAAGGTTTATATGTAAATTATTGCTGAGTGTGTGTGTGGGTTTTCCTTTTTTTTTTAAATCCTGTTATGACTCTGCGGTGCACGGAACTGTCCGGGATGGCTGCAATTAAGCAAAATGGAGATGTCCTACAGACACCGCACCTGCCCGCCCTATTTGCAATCAAAATGGAGGTGTCCGTAGGACACCACTCCTGTCCGCATGTCCGCATCTTGTAATACACCTTTAATTAGTTGTGGGAGCGCACGTCTGTCCGTTGCACACCTACATGCATGCATCGCTCATCCTCTGTGTCCTGGTAACACCACCCCTGTCCAGCATGTCAGAAAAAACTTGTGACGTACTTTCATTAGTTTGTGGTGCCCACCCGCATCCTACGGTTAGATGCGCACATGCACCTCCCACCTGCTGTATTCTACAAAGACCCAGATTGTTCGTAAAATGTTCGCTGCGCATGTGTCGCACTTTTAATTAGTCCGGGGATCCCAACCCTGTCCGTAGGACACCTATGCACATGCGCACAAGGTATTCCAAGCAATACGCATCCTGCGGACAGTCGTCCCATTCGAGAACATTTGCAACATCACCATGTGACTTCACCCATGCTGAACCCTTATTTGCCGGACATAATCCGGGCCCCCGGACATCGAAAAAGTACTGTTTTCGGCTATGTAAGGAGTGTTACTGTGATACTACACCCTTACAGAGGCCCCACACTCTGCTAACCATTTTTGGGAACGTTTTAGGCCCTCTTTCCGGTTCCAAGTGCTCCCCAGCAGCCCTATAAAAGGCCACACCCCAGAGCAGCTCCTCATTCTGTTTCTGGCTTTGCAGAACACAGCAGCGGTCCACATTGCTTCATGCTGGAATTGCTTTCTGATCAATTCTGCTGTGCTATATTACCTTTGGAGCTAATGGAAACCATGGCTGCTGCTACTGCCCCTACCTCACCAGCACCCACACCCTCACACTCACCACCACCTTCTGAAGGGCCTGGATAAGGGAACATGCATGGTAATGTAGATAGGGATCAAGAAGAGGACGAGGATGAAGTAGTGGAATTCCCCATTCCCTGTAGCCAGCGTTAGTCCTGGGTGTAGAAACTATTTACCACCATAGGAGACGTGCCCAAATCTCATGCTAACCAGGTGAGATGCACTGAGTGTACTCAGTAGCAGCAAACCAGGCGTGTACAGCTACGGCACCAACTCCATGTAGCAACACCTGAAATCGAACCACAAGGCAGCAGTTGGAGGGTTGTCCCCTTCGAACAAGGCAGTAGGTTAAATTCCTCTGCAGCATTCTCCGCATCTGCTCCTGCTACCACTAGGGACACTCCTGTGGGGCAGTGGATCCCTAAACAAGCCTTGCAGGCCATACGCACCGCAGAAGACCCTTACCTTTCAAAGGTCACTGTATTGTGCATGTACTGTGACGTGGTACTCTGCAGGGGGAGCAACTTCGAAGTGCTTTCAAGGCTTTGGTCCGGGAGCATGAGAAGGACTGCCCCCTACCTAAGTAAGGCCCACCCAACATCTTCCTCTCTCCATTTGCCCTTTGTTATCCCTGTGGTTGGTGCCCTTTCCTTACCTACCCTCCCTTGCCTTCCTTTCCTTCTGTGTAGTGTGTTAAAAGACCAAGGAAAATAAAAAAAATAAAATTAAAAAAAGCTCTTTTCAGAGCCACCTTTCACTGTTCAAAAATATAATTGCCAATGAAAGGAGGCTGGTCACCATGTAGCCTATAAGCTCTGTGGACAGTGCAGCAGTCCACAGACATCCAAAATAATGTGAGCGGTGGCTCCATCAGAAACATTGCACTTACTTATGGGAGGAAGTGGTGGCTCTGAAAAGAGCCTTTTTATGGTGTTTGTTTTTAGAAGGATTGAAGTGGTCAACACCTCCTAGGGAAGTGCTTGCTATACTTGCAAGATGCGGTACAGTGCATTTTGGATATTTCACAGAAACAGCTGATTGCCAGCATCAGTAAGATGGACTCCATCTCTACGAAAAATATTGGTGCTATGAAACGTAAAGTTTTCATTGTGGATGGAGAACATGTCAACATTTCTCAAAAAGGCGCAAACAGCCTTGATCACATTGCGCCTCGCTTTCTCCATTTGCGGACCTTTTGAAGAAGAACGCAGGCACATCTGTCTCTGGGCAATGCGAGAAAAAATTACTCAAGAGTTTGGAACATGTCCATGACTTGCCAAAGTGTCTCCTTCATTGCAAACTGCCGAGAAATTCTGGTAACATGTCCTAAACTGTTCCCTCCACAATGAATAATAATAATGTCTGGATGATTGAGCGTCACCAAAGTGGAACAAAGAGGACCCACATTCAGCCACTTCATGCCACATACTCCATACCAGTGGACATCCACATGATGGAATCCAAGATGTGCAGCCACCCCATAGCATTCTGCATGCACTTCGAACCAATGTATCCAGGAGTCGCCCAAAATCCACACACTCTGCCTCCTGAACGACACAGCCATAACCATAGCCATCTGCACTCCTCTCTGCAAACACCTTCTGCCACAGTCTCTCCTTACACACCACATCCAGGAAACCTAATTGAGCAACCCCCAGACCTCCACAGTCCTATTTCCATGCCTGCCACCCTCAAAAGTCCCGGATGTGGCATGCACGATCCTCGAACTGCTGCGGTGTCCACGGACATATTATCCTTTGTGCATGGGTCGGGGGACACATTTCAACCATTGTAGGGGATATCCCCTTTATTGGAGGCTCTGAAAAGAGTTTTTATTTTTAAAGTTGCCTGTAAACAAACACCTGTTCTTTTGTATTTTTTGTGGATTTTTCTCTTCTTCTCCTCCTTACATTATTACACAAGCCTCTCCAAAAAAACTCTTAGATTGTTGAACCAAATAGCATTTTCAACGGGGGACAAAAAAAGTAGCTGCACCGAAAAAACTAACATTAAAAGCAGTAAGGTTCTCATTGCCAAAGAAGAACATCCCAGCATCGAACAAAAATGCAGACATGCCCCTGTTTACAAAATACCGTGCGATCTTTACCTGGGAAGAAAGTACATTGGGATTGTTCCATAGTGTTCTAGGTGGTATGCATGAGGAAACCACCTTTGCAGTGGGAAAAAGCTGCATCAGTGCTTTCACCAAGTCCTTTAGTTCACAGAGCAAACTTGCAGCAGTGATGTAACCCAAATTCAGTGCTCCACAATGCACCACTAGGACGTCAACAGTACTCCAAGCCACATCTCTGCACACTGCAATCACAGCTTCCAAACTACACATAGACACAGTGCACCACAAAGCGTTCACCCCTTCAAGATCAAAATTGTCAGCAACTCCTCTCTCCTGGGCATATCTCTGCAGATCACCCACAAAGGAATCACCCACGATCAACACTCTGACTCTCTGCATCTCTGCCATCATCATGGTGCACAACGATGGAAAAAAAGTATTACCACCCCTTCCTGTTAAGCACTGCCTCAACACCTGATTGGATAATCCCCACACTCCCATTCCCATGACAAGCATATTGAGAAGGGCAGGATGTGGCACGTACGATTCCCCAACTATTGCAGTGTCTGCAGTCCCCGTAAAGCAGGGGTAGTCCTTCTTCCCTTTCTGCTACTCTCTTTGCAGCACTTCCTCATTAGGTACTGTTAAGCAGTCACATACACATCCACCAATCACATCCAAGAACTCTGCATCTAACTCTGTCATCTCTGTTCAACTCTCCATATGTACCGTTAAACACTCACAGTACAAGTTTCCTGTGATTCAAAAGCACCTCCAGTAAAAGTACTGTCAATCTATCCAAGATTTCTGCATCCATATTCATCCACATAGCCACACATCAGCACAAACTGCAGGTATCAATATTTTTTATACAGTACATTTGCAACTCTGTTATAAGTGCCTCTGAACAGGGTACCTGCCACTAGACCCCCATAGCATACTGGAAAAGCATACTGTAATTTCTCTCATCACCTACCCCGCGCTTTACAGCCTCTCTTCCCACTACCAGATGCTGCCAAACATGTTTTCGAGCCCCTTTCGCCACACACTATCCTCGGCTACAACATGACGGGCTGTACAGAAAATTATGATGCACATCACGCTTCCCTCCAGGCAACCACTGGGTCCGTCGTATGTCCGTGAACATTATGCCTTCCTCCAGGCCAATTGGAGTTATGACCGCAGAGCGAATAGGGAAATTGGACCGCAGAGCGGAGCCAGATATCACAAATTTTGTGTGACCTACATTTTACCAGTTTTAAAAAAAATGACTGGGCAGATGTTCAATGGTTTGGCCTCTACGCATGCACAAAGTTTTTCACCATGTAGTCTATGGGGAAAAATGTTTTGGGACCCCCTATAACTTCACCCCCCCTGCACGAAACCTCACCAAACTTACCAAGAAGATTCAGAGCGAGCCATATACTATATTTCCAAAGGTTGATGAGGATACGTCCAGGGGGAGAAAAGTAATAAGACTCACATGGTCTTCCTATGGGCTGAGCAACTTAACCATAACTACACGGCCACTACCGCAGGCCATGTTATATATATATATATATATATTTATACAATGAAAAAACTTTGTTAAAAGGGACGTTATGGTTAAGTTGCACTACTAAAAACCTATCAAATTCAGTAAAAAAACTTTGTTAAAGGGACGTTATGGTTCAAAGTAAAACCGAAAAACCCCTGAAATTCGGCAGTTATGGTAAGATAAGCAACCATAACTCGCGCCACCGTGCACAGCTAACACTAACACCCAGGACATCAAAGATGACATCACAAAACTACTGGATGGATTTACACCAACTTTTTAAAAGCACACTTTCGGGGCCAAGCCCCCGCTCCTGCCGCAAATTTGGTGTAAATCCATCCAGCGGTTTGGGCTGTAGGTGTGCGCAAAGTTTTTTCCCATTATGTCTCTGGGAAAAAACAAAAGTTTTGGGACCCCCCTATAACCTTGCCCACCCTGGACCAAACCTCTCCAAACAAAGAAATTCAGAGTGGGCCATATACGTTTTTTGCAAAGTTTGGTGAGGATTCGTCCAGAGGGAGCGAAGTTATAAGCCACCCAAAAAATGCTCTTCCTATGGAAACAGCAACTTAACCATAACTACATGGACACTTCCGCATCCATGTAATATATATATATATATATACATATATATATATATATATATATATATATATATATATATATATATATATATATATATATATATATATTTATATATATATATATATATATATTTATATTTGTGAAAGAGTTCAAGAAAACATATTTTTTAAATTTCAGCAAACCTGTATTACATTTTCTTAGATGCAGATCTCAGTGAATCTGGAAATAAAGATGTTGGCCAGTTGCACAGTAGGTTTTGATGCAGATGTGTTTTATTAAGGGGAGATATGTATTGAAGAGAGTATGACGTATTGAAGAGCGATGACGGGGTTAGGTGTAGAGGTTGCCTTTGTGATTGGTGGATGGATGTGTGACTCTTTGAAAGCAGCCAATGAGGGAGTGTTAAGAAAATGGAAGTGCAAAGGGTAGAATGGCTGCCCTCTGCAAGCGGGTCTGCAGACCCTGCAGAAGTTTGCAGACGTCACATGCCACATTCGGGCCTTTTGCGGGTGCCTGCTATGGAAAGGGGACTGTGGGGAGCAGCCAATCAGGTTTGCTGGGTGTGGTGTACAGGAACATAGAGGGTAGTAGGAGTTTTGTTTGCAAGAGCTGTGAGATAGGCTTTGGAAATGTCTTTGAGAAGGCAGACTGTGTGGATTCTGGTGGACTCTTCAATTCAGTCATGGAAGGTTTATGCTGATAATCAGGATATCATTGGAAATATTGGAATGGCAGAGGTAGAAGTTTCCTGGCATGCAGTTTGTGGATCAAACTGGGTAAACTTGCTTTCATTTTGTGAGACTATGGCTAACTTCAAATATCCAGATATTGTGATTGTCCATTGTGGAGGGGGCAGTTTGGGGGGGGGTGACTCCAGTGTCTTTACAAGTTGCGCAGAGGATTTTTTTAAAAGCCTAATGCAACTGTTTCCTGCTGCTAAGATTATATTTTCAGAAATAAATCAGAGATCCATATCGAGATGTCCAACACATTTTTTCAGTCCTCAAATTTAACAATCAAGACACATTGTCAATAAAGATGTATCTGCTTTTTTGTATGGTTCTGGATTGTCACCTTTTGAGAATCATAATATCCATTCTCAGGGTGTGAACTTTTTCTGTCCGGATGGAATTCACTTCACAAATATTGGAAATGCAATTTTCCTTTATTATTTAAGGAATGCATTGGCGAGGCTCCTGCAAGGAAAAAGCAGCATAAAGAAAAAAGATAAAAAAGGTGTTTGTTTATGAACCCCCCAACAAAAAAGGTTCTTTTCAGAGGCACCACTAAGGATTAACTAACTTACATTGGGCCTCATCACGAGTTGGGCGGTAACACCGGCGCTATTAGCGCAGGCGTTAATAGCCCTACTGCCAAACCCCCAGTGCTAATAGCGCCAGATCACAGGTTTGGCGGACGGATATTGCCCATTCCCCATTGAGCTAATTCGGGAATACCCCATTCCGCATTGGGCTCAATGGGGAAATTTTGCGCTCTTACCGCCGGCGGATTTCCCGCTGGCAGTAAGAGCACGAAATTTTGGCAAATTTCCCCCCAGCTAACAGCTGGGGGGAAATCAGCTGAAGCCGTGATTTGTACGACCCTTAAATGTAGCAGTAATAGTGCTACCGCCGCATTTAAGGTTTACAGCCAAACTCGTTTAGAGGCCCATAGTGTTTAATTTCCCTCCCCACCCCATTCAATTGGACGATATGTCTGCATACACTGTGGTAGTCCGCAGAGAGCACATGCCTCATCTGGGTCTTTTGGTGCTGCCTGGCATGGATTAGGGACAGTGGAGGCCACGGGCAGTCATTTCTTGGGTGTGGTGTCTAGGAAGACAGGGTAGTAGGAGTTTTTTTTGTAGGAGATGTGAGAGGATTGAAAATGGCTTTAGCAATGACATTCAGCAGACAGAGTGTTTGGCTTTTGGGGTACTCTTGGATCCACTGGGTAAAGTTGCATGGTGAGCATTTTGGAATAGCCAACAATCTTGGATTTCCGATTTGGAAGTGTTCTGGTATGGAGTGTGTGGCATGAAGTGGGTAGACCTGCTCCCATTTGGGGCAAATATGGTTCAATTGAAGCATCTGGACATTGTTATCATTCATTGTGGTGGGAAAAGTATGGGGAATATGACTGGAATCTCATTGAAGTTTGCAATGAAGGAGACATCGGGAAAGTTGAAGAGTTGAAGGAAATGTTTCCTTTTTCTAAAATATTTTTTTCACAAATTGCCAGAGACAAATGTGAATGCGTTTTAGTTCATTTGGTCTGCAAATGGAAAAAGCGAGGCGCAACGCCAATAAAGCTGTGTGTGCATTATATTTAATAGGGCCAACATTTTTTCAGTGAGATGGAGTCCATCTAACTGATGTGGGTAATCACATTATTTTATTTAGAAAACATTACAGATGCTTTGAAACAGTTTTTGTGAAAGTGAGAATAATGAAAATCAGTGAAATGTTTGTAAAATAAAAATAAAGCCAAAAGCCCCAAAAACGGTCCTTTTAAGATGCACAGTTTTTGAATGCAAGACAATTACAATGATTCCAATGGCCCCAGGCCTGACATTTTTAAATGTCTGTGGACCACTGCTTTGTCCACAGACTTTGCGGGATGCAGAGGGGCTGCAACTTTTTTTGCACTGTGAAAGGTTGCTCCTAATGGAACCTTTTTTTCTCAGGAGAGGCAAAGTAGGGGAGGGAAGGGGCCCCAACCACATGGACGAAGGGGCAAGTGGAATGAGGAAGATGTTTGGCGGGCCTTAATCAGGTAGGTGGCAGTGTTTCTCATGCTCCTTGACCGCTGCCTCGAAAGCACTTCGAAACTGCTCACCCCTACAGTTCGGAACTTCACAGTACATGCATAGCACTCATTGTGACCCTTGAAAGGTAAGGGTCAACAGCATTTTGTATGGCCTGTGAAGACGCTGCTGTGATCCTCTGCCCCAAAGGAGTATCCTTTGTGGTCATAAAGCCATAGACCTTGTCCCTTTAATACAAGGTGGCAATATTTATAGATGGATGGGGATGCAGAAATTACTCATACATCGATAATCAAACTGACTCAGGAAGTTGGCAATACTCTGTTCTGTTTTATTTGCAATTATCTAAAACAGGGACGTTACAACGAGCATCATCCGACGTTCGCTCGAGTTCTCAATGCATTTCATAAACAACATAACTTTTATATTCAATATTCGTCATCATTGACGTCACACTACGTGGCAAACTACAAAAACCTACTTGGGGATGTGATAGGCTTACAGGGAACATCTAAGAATACGTTCCATACTTACAGGGGTAGTGATTGGGTCTCCAACATCAGGTGGACAACTAAACCCTCCTCCAGTGCAAGTCATCTTTGTCGTCATAAAATACATGATGATTCATTGATTACAAACTATAGTGCTCTTTGATACGTGGCCCTGTACAGTTGGTTGGCATGCTTGTACCCTACTGGAATATTTCACATGCTAGCAGCATGCAGGCTACTACCCCAGGTGCTGGGTGCTGGGTGCTGGGTCATGCCACCCACCCAATTAGCCCAACATCTATCATCACTCTTACAGTCTGTAACTTGGCCTTGCAGAAGCTCTCTGTGCCTGAGCATAAAAGGGAGTGTGGCATGGCCTTATCTTCTGGTTTCGGTGTAGCTCGACCAAAAGCTATTCTCATCAGACCATGTGACTGTAGACCATGTTTTCAAGCTCTTTGCTGCATAAAATACTATTCAATTATGAACTCCAGGCACCTTCAGTGTTTTACCATTTCCCCTCAAACAGAAGTTAGTTTCTTTCTCACGTTCATGGAACTACTTGATGGACAACCAAGCTCACAGTGGCCTTGACTCTTGGTGCTGGGCCAGCTAAGCCTTTATTAAATTTCTCCTTCGCCATTCGCTGTTTTCCAACAGCGCCACACTGAAAACCTTTCCATACACAGGGTTTCAAGCCTTGGTAAAGTGCTTCGTAGAACATCCAGATTCTATGCACTACTGTGTATATACATTGGCGCATTGCCGCAATCTATTCACTATGTAGCCAGCCTCAGGGTCACTGTATCTACTTGCGTTACATCACCTGTACAAGTGTAAAATGACTTTGCATTTTCTTCAGCGTTTCTTCACATGAGCATCTTCATTTCGATCCCGAAATGTTGCTTATCTTCAACACCTCCTCTTCATATCTTATAGAATGTCTAAGTTCTTTCGTCTTGTGTCTCTTTTCAGAGTGCGTCAGTTCTACTCCGCATGATGTCACCAGTCTTCTTTCTCATTCATTTTGACACTTCTTCTGGGACTCCGTCGAGAAGAACACTGTTTCTTCATGAATGCATTTAGGGATTTCTCGGTGGATACCTTGTTTCAAGATTTCTTTGCGGTACAGGCATCCTCACTGGTACTGCACATGTCACAATTTCCGGTTCTCAACGTATTGGCAACATGGGGGCAGAGCTCTTGATAGGGGTATGTGGCTCCTCCTCTACAGAAACAAGAGCATATGAAGATGATGGGTGGAGGAAGTCAACCTGCTCTTACCTGAGAAAGGTATTGCTATTCTCAGAACACTCTGGTGGGCCGATTTGGTGTGGTGCCTCATGGAAGTAGTCCCGTAGGAATACAAGCCAGAATTCCCATGACTAAGTACAACTGTGGACTGAGTGCATCGAACTTTGTTTGCATATGCCTTTGGAACATATCCAATGGTGGTGGAAAATTGCCACACCCAGGACTCACTCTGACAGGGACTTCCTCCACTTCATCCTCTTCTTTTTGATCCTCTTCTGTATCACCACACCTGTTACCCTCTTAAGACACTCTAGGTTGTTGAGGTGGTGGTGGTGGTGGGGGTGCTTGGGGAGCAAAGATGGCCATAGGAGATGTCATTGCAGCAGGTTTTTGGAGATTTGGAAAGCAGGTGTTCTCCAGATGCGCTTTCCTGGACAGCCAGATTGAGAATGTGGAAAAGTAATAAGTGGGTTCCTTTAGAGAAACGGGCAGTGGACAGTTGTGCTGTTGAGGGACTACTGAGTCCAAATAGGCAGTGGAAAGTTGTAAAAAGCTGCCAGTAAATGTGGAATGTTCCTGGAAGCTGTACAAGGGTAATGTTTGTGCTTGAAACACCCGAGATTGCTGGAAAAGCACTTTCAAATGGTCTGTGTGATTGGAACACTAGAATGGTTGGAAGAGAACTTCCCAAGGGGTGAAATGAGCGACAATAACATTGCCAATGGTATGCAATACATATTTTACTGTCGACAAATAATGTACTTTGTAGAAACCATACTGAAATAATTATTTTTATTTCTCTTACAGTACATAGTGTTAATGAAGAAAGCACGCATCCCCAAATGTTAATAGTCAAAGGAAGAACTTTTCAACAAAATTGGTTACACTAAATAATAATCTCAATGAACGTGTACAGCACTTGAAAAACCACCAGAATAAACATGTTCCTTTTCACTGTCCCACTCTCATCTACATCTCTTGTACCCAGCAATTCCATTGCATCTAATGCCATTCCATCACATTTTTTCCATCATAAAACTTTGCATCTAATGCATTTTTTCCAGAGGTAAAGGGTTAATTTTTGTTCAGGTGCATTATAAAGGGTAAAGAACAGGGGTTAAGGGACCCCACCGAAAAATACAAAAATAAAATAATTATAAAAAATGCATTAGATGCAGAGTTTTTAGATGGAAAAAATTTGATGGAATGGCATTAGATGCAATGGCATTTGATGGAAAGACCATACAACCAGAAGTCATCGCTAGCCAATTTTGAACATTTTCCTCAAAGAAAATTTGATGAAACCTCAGTCCCTTCCTCCCCTCATGATTATTCCACACAGATGCCTAATTCCTCTATTTTTGTTTCATATAGTGCCTCCTTTTTATGAATATTGGCCTAAGCCCATTCACGTTACGCAGAAAACCGCGTTCGCAAAGTTCTGATTTTGGGTTTAACTTTGCCGCCATTTTAAGGCTCATTCGCCATTTTGATTTCGACTCATGTTCCATGTTCTAAAATGGTGGACTGTGTTTTCGACTTGCAGTGGAGCCGAACGACCTTTGAGTTTCGTTAATGTTTAGGTTGACCGAGAGCCGACTGTTTAACCTATGCAAAGAAACCTTGCGCTTCATACGAACTTCCATTCAAGTGTTGTCTGCGCTCACAAGCCTCATCCTTGTAAAAACACTGAAAGAATGGAGAGTAAACGCTGGTTGTATGCCTTAGCTGAACTGCATTGTAGTGACTCTTGGAATAAGGCTTACCGTGAATCCGAGAACCAACAACATTTTCATGGACATGTAAACTTGTTTAATCCTTTGTATAATATTGTAACATCTGTCATATGAACTAGGCATGAACTCTAGCCTGCGAATTATTGATTTGGAGAGAGGCTGGACAATATTGCTAAGATAGTATAATTACGTCTCTGTTTAGATGTCCAGCACTCTCACTCCTCACTGTGTCTGCTGGTACACACTGCGAGGTGTTGGGAGCCAGATAGCTATCTGTTTTGCTTTGTAAACTGTACAGTAATAAAAGAACTTGTATCTTTTCAGCCCGTGATTGGTGTATTTCATTTGTTGTACTAAGCCTCAATATTTATTTGGTCTTTCAGTGTGACACACTTTAATTAGTCCATGGACAGTATGACTACCCGTGGGTGTCCTCACTCAAAATGGAGGTGCCCCCAGACAAGCGGATCGCCAAGGCTTTTTTAATTAGTCAGCGGATGCCACACAAGTCCTACAGACACTCTGCGCATACGCCTTGTGATTCCTCCCTACAGGCTGTCTGCAAATGGCCATCAGGGTCGCGGATGTCCGGGGATGTCATCATTGACTGCACCCATACATGTGATGGGTGTGCTCACGAATGCTGTTTAAAAGCCCATTTCCTACCAATGTAGGGTGTTTCAAGCAGAACTGTTACCCTTGCACATCACCCAGTCCCATTATACATTGATTGACAATTCTTAAACACGTTTCAAGGCCTTTTTGTGATTTGGTAGTCTGTGGATAGCACAAATTTCCACGGACGGTTCCTCTAAAGGAACCCATCCATTACTTTTCCTCATTCTCAATATGCTATCCTTAAGAGAGTACATGTTTTGCTGATCTGTTTTGGAGAAGTTGAGGTGGTGGAAGTGCTGACCTCCAGCACTTGGAGTGTGTCCTGGTTGTGGCAGTTCTTTTAGACCATGGGTGGGGTCGCAAAGACAAAGGCTGCCCGTGTTGAATGCATTGAGTGTGGGGTGAAACAGACAACTGGGGCACTACTCCTTTGGGCCCACATTAATGTGCCTCCACGTCCATTTTAACCACCGGTTGCACTGAGAAAGGCTGTTCCTTTCTCAGGGAGGAGAAGGCAATCTTTCTCTGCGCCATCTTCGACTCCCAATTCCTCCAGCACACAGGGTACTCCTGTGGGGCAGAGGATCCCACCGTCCGCCTCGCAGGCCATACCAGATGCTAGAGATCCTTACCTTTCAAGGGTCACAGTACGCTGCATGTATTGCAAAATGTGCTGGCATGGACTAGGGACAGTGGAGGCCACGGGCAGTCATTTCTTGGGTGTGGTGTCTAGGAAGACAGGGTAGTAGGAGTTTTTTTAGTAGGAGATGTAAGAGGATTGAAAATGGCTATAGCAATGTCATTCAGCAGGGAGAGTTTTTGGCTTTTGGGGTACTCTTGGATCCACTGGGTAAAGTTGTATGGTGAGCATTTTGGAATAGCCAGCAATCTTGGATTTCCGATTTGGAAGTGTTCTGATATGGAGTGTGTGGCATGAAGTGGGCAGACTTGCTCTCATTTTGTGCAAATATGGTTCAATTGAAGCATCTGGACATTGTTATCATTTATTGTGGTGGGAAAAGTATGAGGAATATGACTGGAATCTCATTGCAATTTGCAATGAAGGAGACATCGGGAAAGTTGAAGAGTTGAAGGAAATGATCCCTTATTCTAAAATATTTTTTTCACAAATTGCCAGAGACAATTGTGAATGCGTTTTAGTTAATTTGGTCTGCAAATGGAAAAAGCGAGGCGCAACGCCAATAAAGCTGTGTGTGCATTATATTTAATAGGGCCAACATTTTTTCAGTGAGATGGAGTCCATCTTACTGATGTGGGTAATCACATTATTTTAGAAAACTTTACAGATGCTTTGAAACAGCTTTTGTGAAAGTGAGAATAATGAAAATCAGTGAAATGTTTGTAAAATAAAAATAAAGCCAAAAGCCCCAAAAACGGTCCTTTTAAGATGCACAGTTTTTGAATGCAAGACAATTACAATGATTCCAATGGCCCCAGGCCTGCCATTTTTAAATGTCTGTGGACCACTGCTTTGTCCACAGACTTTTCGGGATGCAGAGGGGCCTGCAACTTTTTTTGCACTGTGAAAGGTTGCTCCTAATGGAACCTTTTTTTCTCAGGAGAGGCAAGGTAGGGGAGGGAAGGGGCCCCAACCACATGGACGAAGGGGCAGGTGGAATGAGGAAGATGTTTGGCGGGCCTTAATCAGGTAGGTGGCAGTGTTTCTCATGCTCCTTGACCGCTGCCTCGAAAACACTTCGAAATTGCTCGCCCCTACAGTTCGGAACTTCACAGTACATGCATAGCACTCATTGTGACCCTTGAAAGGTAAGAGTCAACAGCATTTTGTATGGCCTGTGAAGACGCTGCTGTGATCCTCTGCCCCAAAGGAGTATCCTTTGTGGTCATAAAGCCATAGACCTTGTCCCTTTAATACGAGGTGGCAATATTTATAGATGGATGGGGATGCAGAAATTACTCATACATCGATAATCAAACTGACTCAGGAAGTTGGCAATACTCTGTTCTGTTTTATTTGCAATTATCTAAAACAGGGACGTTACAACGAGCATCATCCGACGTTCGCTCGAGCTCTCAATGCATTTCATAAACAACATAACTTTTATATTCAATATTCGTCATCATTGACGTCACACTACGTGGCAAACTACAAAAACCTACTTGGGGATGTGATAGGCTTACAGGGAAAATCTAAGAATACGTTCCATACTTACAGGGGTAGTGATTGGGTCTCCAACATCAGGTGGACAACTAAACCCTCCTCCAGTGCAAGTCATCTTTGTCGTCATAAAATACATGATGATTCATTGATTACAAACTATAGGGCTCTTTGATACGTGGCCCTGTACAGTTGGTTGGCAGGCTTGTACCCTTCTGGAATATTCCACATGCTAGCAGCATGCAGGCTACTACCCCAGGTGCTGGGTCATGCCACCCACCCAATTAGCCCAACATCTATCATCACTCTTACAGTCTGCCATTCAATTAAGGCTTTGAACTTGGCCTTGCAGAAGCTCTCTGTGCCTGAGAATAAAAGGGAGTGTGGCATGGCCTTATCTTCTGGTTTCGGTGTAGCTCGACCAAAAGCTATTCTCATCAGACCATGTGACTGTAGACCATGTTTTCAAGCTCTTTGCTGCATAAAATACTATTCAATTATGAACTCCAGGCACCTTCAGTGTTTTACCATTTCCCCTCAAACAGAGGTTAGTTTCTTTCTCACGTTCATGGAACTACTTGACGGACAACCAAGCTCACAGTGGCCTTGACTCTTTGTGCTGGGCCAGCTAAGCCTTTATTAAATTTCTCCTTCGTCATTCGCTGTTTTCCAACAGCGCCACACTGAAAACCTTTCCATACACAGGGTTTCAAGCCTTGGTAAAGTGCTTCGTAGAACATCCAGATTCTATGCACTACTGTGTATATACATTGGCGCATTGCCGCAATCTATTCACTATGTAGCCAGCCTCAGGGTCACTGTATCTACTTGCGTTACATCATCTGTACAAGTGTAAAATGACTGCATTTTCTTCAGCGTTTCTTCACATGAGCATCTTCATTTCGATCCCGAAATGTTGCTTATCTTCGACACCTCCTCTTCATATTTTATCGAATGTCTATGTTCTTTCGTCTTGTGTCTCTTTTCAGAGTGCGTCAGTTCTACTCCGCATGATGTCACCAGTCTTCTTTCTCATTCATTTTGACACTTCTTCTGGGACTCCGTCGAGAAGAACACTGTTTCTTCGTGAATGCATTTAGGGCTTTCTCGGTGGATACCTTGTTTCAAGATTTCTTTGCGGTACAGGCATCCTCACTGGTACTGCACATGTCACAATGTCCGGTTCCCAACGTATTGACAACATGGGGGCAGAGCTCTTGATAGGGCTATGTGGCTCCTCCTCTACAGTAACAAGAGCATATGAAGATGATGGGTGGAGGAAGTCAACCTGCTCTTACCTGAGAAAGGTATTGCTATTCTCAGAACACTCTGGTTGGCCGATTTGGTGTGGTGCCTCATGGAAGTAGTCCCGTAGGAATACAAGCCAGAATTCCCATGACTAAGTACAACTGTGGACTGAGTGCATCGAACCTTGTTTGCATATGCCTTTGGAACATATCCAATGGTGGTGGAAAATTGCCACACCCAGGACTCACTCTGACAGGGACTTCCTCCACTTCATCCTCTTCTTTTTGATCCTCTTCTGTATCACCACGCCTGTTACCCTCTTAAGACACTTTAGGTTGTTGAGGTGGTGGTGGGGGTGCTTGGGAAGCAAAGATGGCCATAGGAGATGTCATTGCAGCAGGTTTTTGGAGATTTGGAAAGCAGGTGTTCTCCAGAGGCGCTTTCCTGGACAGCCAGATTGAGAATGTGGAAAAGTAATGAGTGGGTGCCTTTAGAGAAACGACAGTGGACAGTTGTGCTGTTGAGGGACTACTGAGTCCAAAATAGGCAGTGGAAAGTTGTAAAAAGCTGCCAGTCAATGTAGAATGTTCCTGGAAGCTGTGCAAGGGTAAAGTTTGTGCTTGAAACATCCGAGATTGCTGGAAAAGCACTTTCAAATGGTCTGTGTGATTGGAACACTAGAATGGTTGGAAGAGAACTTCCCAAGGGGTGAAATGAGCGACAATAACATTGCCAATGGTATGCAATACATATTTTACTGTCGACAAATAATGTACTTTGTAGAAACCATACTGAAATAATTATTTTTATTTCTCTTACAGTACATAGTGTTAATGAAGAAAGCACGCATCCCCAAATGTAAATAGTCAAAGGAAGAACTTTTCAACAAAATTGGTTACACTAAATAATAATCTCAATGAACGTGTACAGCACTTGAAAAACCATCAGATTAAACATGTTCCTTTTCACTGTCCATTTTCCCTGTCCCACTCTCATCTACATCTCTTGTACCCAGCAATTCCATTGCATCTAATGCCATTCCATCACATTTTTTCCATCATAAAGCTTTGCATCTAATACATTTTTTCCAGCGGTAAAGGGTTAATTTTTGTTTAGGTGCATTATAAAGGGTAAAGAACAGGGGTTGGGGGACCCCACCACAAAATACAAAAATAAAATAATTATAAAAAATGCATTAGATGCAAAGTTTTTAGATGGAAAAAATTTGATGGAATGGCATTAGATGCAATGACATTAGATGGAAAGACCATACAACCAGAAGTCATCACTAGCCAATTTTGAACATTTTCCTCAAAGAAAATTTGATGAAACCTCAGTCCCTTCCTCCCCTCATGATTATTCCACACAGATGCCTAATTCCTCTATTTTTGTTTCATATAGTGCCTCCTTATTATGAATATTGGCCTAAGCCCATTCACGTTATGTAGAAAACCGCGTTCGCAAAGTTCTGATTTTGGGTTCAACTTTGCCGCCATTTTAAGGCTCATTCGCCATTTTGATTTCGACTCATGTTCCATGTTCTAAAATGGTGGACTGTGTTTTCGACTTGCAGTGGAGCCGAACGACCTTTGAGTTTCGTTAATGTTTAGGTTGACCGAGAGCCGACTGTTTAACCTATGCAAAGAAACCTTGCGCTTCATACGAACTTCCATTCAAGTGTTGTCTGCGCTCACAAGCCTCATCCTTGTAAAAACACTGAAAGAATGGAGAGTAAACGCTGGTTGTATTCCTTAGCTGAACTGCATTGTAGTGACTCTTGGAATAAGGCTTACCGTGAATCCGAGAACCAACAACATTTTCATGGACATGTAAACTTGTTTAATCCTTTGTATAATATTGTAACATCTGTCATATGAACTAGGCATGAACTCTAGCCTGCGAATTATTGATTTGGAGAGAGGCTGGACAATATTGCTAAGATAGTATAATTACGTCTCTGTTTAGATGTCCAGCACTCTCACTCCTCACTGTGTCTGCTGGTACACACTGCGAGGTGTTGGGAGCCAGATAGCTATCTGTTTTGCTTTGTAAACTGTACAGTAATAAAAGAACTTGTATCTTTTGAGCCCGTGATTGGTGTATTTCATTTGTTGTACTAAGCCTCAATATTTATTTGGTCTTTCAGTGTGACACACTTTAATTAGTCCATGGACAGTATGACTACCCGTGGGTGTCCTCGCTCAAAATGGAAGTGCCCCCAGACAAGCGGATCGCCAAGGCTTTTTTAATTAGTCAGCGGATGCCACACAAGTCCTACAGACACTCTGCGCATACGCCTTGTGATTCCTGCCTACAGGCTGTCTGCAAATGGCCATCAGGGTCGCGGATGTCCGGGGATGTCATCATTGACTGCACCCATACATGTGATGGGTGTGCTCACGAATGCTGTTTAAAAGCCCATTTCCTACCAATGTAGGGTGTTTCAAGCAGAACTGTTACCTTTGCACATCACCCAGACCCATTATACATTGATTGACAATTCTTAAACACGTTTCAAGGCCTTTTTGTGATTTGGTAGTCTGTGGATAGCACGAATTTCCACGGACGGTTCCTCTAAAGGAACCCATCCATTACTTTTCCTCATTCTCAATATGCTATCCTTAAGAGAGTACATGTTTTGCTGATCTGTTTTGGAGAAGTTGAGGTGGTGGAAGTGCTGACCTCCAGCACTTGGAGTGTGTCCTGGTTGTGGCAGTTCTTTTAGACCATGGGTGGGGTCGCAAAGACAAAGGCTGCCCGTGTTGAATGCATTGAGTGTGGGGTGAAACAGACAACTGGGGCACTACTCCTTTGGGCCCACATTAATGTGCCTCCACGTCCATTTTAACCACCGGTTGCACTGAGAAAGGCTGTTCCTTTCTCAGGGAGGAGAAGGCAATCTTTCTCTGCGCCATCTTCGACTCCCAATTCCTCCAGCACACAGGGTACTCCTGTGGGGCAGAGGATCCCACCGTCCGCCTCGCAGGCCATACCAGATGCTAGAGATCCTTACCTTTCAAGGGTCACAGTACGCTGCATGTATTGCAAAATGTGCTGGCATGGACTAGGGACAGTGGAGGCCACGGGCAGTCATTTCTTGGGTGTGGTGTCTAGGAAGACAGGGTAGTAGGAGTTTTTTTAGTAGGAGATGTAAGAGGATTGAAAATGGCTATAGCAATGTCATTCAGCAGGCAGAGTTTTTGGCTTTTGGGGTACTCTTGGATCCACTGGGTAAAGTTGTATGGTGAGCATTTTGGAATAGCCAGCAATCTTGGATTTCCGATTTGGAAGTGTTCTGATATGGAGTGTGTGGCATGAAGTGGGCAGACTTGCTCTCATTTTGTGCAAATATGGTTCAATTGAAGCATCTGGACATTGTTATCATTCATTGTGGTGGGAAAAGTATGAGGAATATGACTGGAATCTCATTGCAATTTGCAATGAAGGAGACATCGGGAAAGTTGAAGAGTTGAAGGAAATGATCCCTTATTCTAAAATATTTTTTTCACAAATTGCCAGAGACAATTGTGAATGCGCTTTAGTTAATTTGGTCTGCAAATGGAAAAAGCGAGGCGCAACGCCAATAAAGCTGTGTGTGCATTATATTTAATAGGGCCAACATTTTTTCAGTGAGATGGAGTCCATCTTACTGATGTGGGTAATCACATTATTTTAGAAAACTTTACAGATGCTTTGAAACAGCTTTTGTGAAAGTGAGAATAATGAAAATCAGTGAAATGTTTGTAAAATAAAAATAAAGCCAAAAGCCCCAAAAACGGTCCTTTTAAGATGCACAGTTTTTGAATGCAAGACAATTACAATGATTCCAATGGCCCCAGGCCTGCCATTTTTAAATGTCTGTGGACCACTGCTTTGTCCACAGACTTTTCGGGATGCAGAGGGGCTTGCAACTTTTTTTGCACTGTGAAAGGTTGCTCCTAATGGAACCTTTTTTTCTCAGGAGAGGCAAGGTAGGGGAGGGAAGGGGCCCCAACCACATGGACGAAGGGGCAGGTGGAATGAGGAAGATGTTTGGCGGGCCTTAATCAGGTAGGTGGCAGTGTTTCTCATGCTCCTTGACCGCTGCCTCGAAAACACTTCGAAATTGCTCGCCCCTACAGTTCGGAACTTCACAGTACATGCATAGCACTCATTGTGACCCTTGAAAGGTAAGAGTCAACAGCATTTTGTATGGCCTGTGAAGACGCTGCTGTGATCCTCTGCCCCAAAGGAGTATCCTTTGTGGTCATAAAGCCATAGACCTTGTCCCTTTAATACGAGGTGGCAATATTTATAGATGGATGGGGATGCAGAAATTACTCATACATCGATAATCAAACTGACTCAGGAAGTTGGCAATACTCTGTTCTGTTTTATTTGCAATTATCTAAAACAGGGACGTTACAACGGGCATCATCCGACGTTCGCTCGAGCTCTCAATGCATTTCATAAACAACATAACTTTTATATTCAATATTCGTCATCATTGACGTCACACTACGTGGCAAACTACAAAAACCTACTTGGGGATGTGATAGGCTTACAGGGAAAATCTAAGAATACGTTCCATACTTACAGGGGTAGTGATTGGGTCTCCAACATCAGGTGGACAACTAAACCCTCCTCCAGTGCAAGTCATCTTTGTCGTCATAAAATACATGATGATTCATTGATTACAAACTATAGGGCTCTTTGATACGTGGCCCTGTACAGTTGGTTGGCAGGCTTGTACCCTTCTGGAATATTCCACATGCTAGCAGCATGCAGGCTACTACCCCAGGTGCTGGGTCATGCCACCCACCCAATTAGCCCAACATCTATCATCACTCTTACAGTCTGCCATTCAATTAAGGCTTTGAACTTGGCCTTGCAGAAGCTCTCTGTGCCTGAGAATAAAAGGGAGTGTGGCATGGCCTTATCTTCTGGTTTCGGTGTAGCTCGACCAAAAGCTATTCTCATCAGACCATGTGACTGTAGACCATGTTTTCAAGCTCTTTGCTGCATAAAATACTATTCAATTATGAACTCCAGGCACCTTCAGTGTTTTACCATTTCCCCTCAAACAGAGGTTAGTTTCTTTCTCACGTTCATGGAACTACTTGACGGACAACCAAGCTCACAGTGGCCTTGACTCTTTGTGCTGGGCCAGCTAAGCCTTTATTAAATTTCTCCTTCGTCATTCGCTGTTTTCCAACAGCGCCACACTGAAAACCTTTCCATACACAGGGTTTCAAGCCTTGGTAAAGTGCTTCGTAGAACATCCAGATTCTATGCACTACTGTGTATATACATTGGCGCATTGCCGCAATCTATTCACTATGTAGCCAGCCTCAGGGTCACTGTATCTACTTGCGTTACATCATCTGTACAAGTGTAAAATGACTGCATTTTCTTCAGCGTTTCTTCACATGAGCATCTTCATTTCGATCCCGAAATGTTGCTTATCTTCGACACCTCCTCTTCATATTTTATCGAATGTCTATGTTCTTTCGTCTTGTGTCTCTTTTCAGAGTGCGTCAGTTCTACTCCGCATGATGTCACCAGTCTTCTTTCTCATTCATTTTGACACTTCTTCTGGGACTCCGTCGAGAAGAACACTGTTTCTTCGTGAATGCATTTAGGGCTTTCTCGGTGGATACCTTGTTTCAAGATTTCTTTGCGGTACAGGCATCCTCACTGGTACTGCACATGTCACAATGTCCGGTTCCCAACGTATTGACAACATGGGGGCAGAGCTCTTGATAGGGCTATGTGGCTCCTCCTCTACAGTAACAAGAGCATATGAAGATGATGGGTGGAGGAAGTCAACCTGCTCTTACCTGAGAAAGGTATTGCTATTCTCAGAACACTCTGGTTGGCCGATTTGGTGTGGTGCCTCATGGAAGTAGTCCCGTAGGAATACAAGCCAGAATTCCCATGACTAAGTACAACTGTGGACTGAGTGCATCGAACCTTGTTTGCATATGCCTTTGGAACATATCCAATGGTGGTGGAAAATTGCCACACCCAGGACTCACTCTGACAGGGACTTCCTCCACTTCATCCTCTTCTTTTTGATCCTCTTCTGTATCACCACGCCTGTTACCCTCTTAAGACACTTTAGGTTGTTGAGGTGGTGGTGGTGGTGGGGGTGCTTGGGAAGCAAAGATGGCCATAGGAGATGTCATTGCAGCAGGTTTTTGGAGATTTGGAAAGCAGGTGTTCTCCAGAGGCGCTTTCCTGGACAGCCAGATTGAGAATGTGGAAAAGTAATGAGTGGGTGCCTTTAGAGAAACGACAGTGGACAGTTGTGCTGTTGAGGGACTACTGAGTCCAAAATAGGCAGTGGAAAGTTGTAAAAAGCTGCCAGTCAATGTAGAATGTTCCTGGAAGCTGTGCAAGGGTAAAGTTTGTGCTTGAAACATCCGAGATTGCTGGAAAAGCACTTTCAAATGGTCTGTGTGATTGGAACACTAGAATGGTTGGAAGAGAACTTCCCAAGGGGTGAAATGAGCGACAATAACATTGCCAATGGTATGCAATACATATTTTACTGTCGACAAATAATGTACTTTGTAGAAACCATACTGAAATAATTATTTTTATTTCTCTTACAGTACATAGTGTTAATGAAGAAAGCACGCATCCCCAAATGTAAATAGTCAAAGGAAGAACTTTTCAACAAAATTGGTTACACTAAATAATAATCTCAATGAACGTGTACAGCACTTGAAAAACCATCAGATTAAACATGTTCCTTTTCACTGTCCATTTTCCCTGTCCCACTCTCATCTACATCTCTTGTACCCAGCAATTCCATTGCATCTAATGCCATTCCATCACATTTTTTCCATCATAAAGCTTTGCATCTAATACATTTTTTCCAGAGGTAAAGGGTTAATTTTTGTTTAGGTGCATTATAAAGGGTAAAGAACAGGGGTTGGGGGACCCCACCACAAAATACAAAAATAAAATAATTATAAAAAATGCATTAGATGCAAAGTTTTTAGATGGAAAAAATTTGATGGAATGGCATTAGATGCAATGACATTAGATGGAAAGACCATACAACCAGAAGTCATCACTAGCCAATTTTGAACATTTTCCTCAAAGAAAATTTGATGAAACCTCAGTCCCTTCCTCCCCTCATGATTATTCCACACAGATGCCTAATTCCTCTATTTTTGTTTCATATAGTGCCTCCTTATTATGAATATTGGCCTAAGCCCATTCACGTTATGTAGAAAACCGCGTTCGCAAAGTTCTGATTTTGGGTTCAACTTTGCCGCCATTTTAAGGCTCATTCGCCATTTTGATTTCGACTCATGTTCCATGTTCTAAAATGGTGGACTGTGTTTTCGACTTGCAGTGGAGCCGAACGACCTTTGAGTTTCGTTAATGTTTAGGTTGACCGAGAGCCGACTGTTTAACCTATGCAAAGAAACCTTGCGCTTCATACGAACTTCCATTCAAGTGTTGTCTGCGCTCACAAGCCTCATCCTTGTAAAAACACTGAAAGAATGGAGAGTAAACGCTGGTTGTATTCCTTAGCTGAACTGCATTGTAGTGACTCTTGGAATAAGGCTTACCGTGAATCCGAGAACCAACAACATTTTCATGGACATGTAAACTTGTTTAATCCTTTGTATAATATTGTAACATCTGTCATATGAACTAGGCATGAACTCTAGCCTGCGAATTATTGATTTGGAGAGAGGCTGGACAATATTGCTAAGATAGTATAATTACGTCTCTGTTTAGATGTCCAGCACTCTCACTCCTCACTGTGTCTGCTGGTACACACTGCGAGGTGTTGGGAGCCAGATAGCTATCTGTTTTGCTTTGTAAACTGTACAGTAATAAAAGAACTTGTATCTTTTGAGCCCGTGATTGGTGTATTTCATTTGTTGTACTAAGCCTCAATATTTATTTGGTCTTTCAGTGTGACACACTTTAATTAGTCCATGGACAGTATGACTACCCGTGGGTGTCCTCGCTCAAAATGGAAGTGCCCCCAGACAAGCGGATCGCCAAGGCTTTTTTAATTAGTCAGCGGATGCCACACAAGTCCTACAGACACTCTGCGCATACGCCTTGTGATTCCTGCCTACAGGCTGTCTGCAAATGGCCATCAGGGTCGCGGATGTCCGGGGATGTCATCATTGACTGCACCCATACATGTGATGGGTGTGCTCACGAATGCTGTTTAAAAGCCCATTTCCTACCAATGTAGGGTGTTTCAAGCAGAACTGTTACCTTTGCACATCACCCAGACCCATTATACATTGATTGACAATTCTTAAACACGTTTCAAGGCCTTTTTGTGATTTGGTAGTCTGTGGATAGCACGAATTTCCACGGACGGTTCCTCTAAAGGAACCCATCCATTACTTTTCCTCATTCTCAATATGCTATCCTTAAGAGAGTACATGTTTTGCTGATCTGTTTTGGAGAAGTTGAGGTGGTGGAAGTGCTGACCTCCAGCACTTGGAGTGTGTCCTGGTTGTGGCAGTTCTTTTAGACCATGGGTGGGGTCGCAAAGACAAAGGCTGCCCGTGTTGAATGCATTGAGTGTGGGGTGAAACAGACAACTGGGGCACTACTCCTTTGGGCCCACATTAATGTGCCTCCACGTCCATTTTAACCACCGGTTGCACTGAGAAAGGCTGTTCCTTTCTCAGGGAGGAGAAGGCAATCTTTCTCTGTGCCATCTTCGACTCCCAATTCCTCCAGCACACAGGGTACTCCTGTGGGGCAGAGGATCCCACCGTCCGCCTCGCAGGTCATACCAGATGCTAGAGATCCTTACCTTTCAAGGGTCACAGTACGCTGCATGTATTGCAAAATGTGCTGGCATGGACTAGGGACAGTGGAGGCCACGGGCAGTCATTTCTTGGGTGTGGTGTCTAGGAAGACAGGGTAGTAGGAGTTTTTTTAGTAGGAGATGTAAGAGGATTGAAAATGGCTATAGCAATGTCATTCAGCAGGCAGAGTGTTTGGCTTTTGGGGTACTCTTGGATCCACTGGGTAAAGTTGTATGGTGAGCATTTTGGAATAGCCAGCAATCTTGGATTTCCGATTTGGAAGTGTTCTGATATGGAGTGTGTGGCATGAAGTGGGCAGACTTGCTCTCATTTTGTGCAAATATGGTTCAATTGAAGCATCTGGACATTGTTATCATTCATTGTGGTGGGAAAAGTATGGGGAATATGACTGGAATCTCATTGCAATTTGCAATGAAGGAGACATCGGGAAAGTTGAAGAGTTGAAGGAAATGATCCCTTATTCTAAAATATTTTTTTCACAAATTGCCAGAGACAATTGTGAATGCGTTTTAGTTAATTTGGTCTGCAAATGGAAAAAGCGAGGCGCAACGCCAATAAAGCTGTGTGTGCATTATATTTAATAGGGCCAACATTTTTTCAGTGAGATGGAGTCCATCTTACTGATGTGAATAATCACATTATTTTAGAAAACTTTACAGATGCTTTGAAACAGCTTTTGTGAAAGTGAGAATAATGAAAATCAGTGAAATGTTTGTAAAATAAAAATAAAGCCAAAAGCCCCAAAAACGGTCCTTTTAAGATGCACAGTTTTTGAATGCAAGACAATTACAATGATTCCAATGGCCCCAGGCCTGCCATTTTTAAATGTCTGTGGACCACTGCTTTGTCCACAGACTTTGCGGGATGCAGAGGGGCCTGCAACTTTTTTTGCACTGTGAAAGGTTGCTCCTAATGGAACCTTTTTTTCTCAGGAGAGGCAAGGTAGGGGAGGGAAGCGGCCCCAACCACATGGACGAAGGGGCAGGTGGAATGAGGAAGATGTTTGGCGGGCCTTAATCAGGTAGGTGGCAGTGTTTCTCATGCTCCTTGACCGCTGCCTCGAAAGCACTTCGAAACTGCTCGCCCCTACAGTTCGGAACTTCACAGTACATGCATAGCACTCATTGTGACCCTTGAAAGGTAAGAGTCAACAGCATTTTGTATGGCCTGTGAAGACGCTGCTGTGATCCTCTGCCCCAAAGGAGTATCCTTTGTGGTCATAAAGCCATAGACCTTGTCCCTTTAATACGAGGTGGCAATATTTATAGATGGATGGGGATGCAGAAATTACTCATAAATCGATAATCAAACTGACTCAGGAAGTTGGCAATACTCTGTTCTGTTTTATTTGCAAATATCTAAAACAGGGACGTTACAACGAGCATCATCCGACGTTCGCTCGAGCTCTCAATGCATTTCATAAACAACATAACTTTTATATTCAATATTCGTCATCATTGACGTCACACTACGTGGCAAACTACAAAAACCTACTTGGGGATGTGATAGGCTTACAGGGAACATCTAAGAATACGTTCCATACTTACAGGGGTAGTGATTGGGTCTCCAACATCAGGTGGACAACTAAACCCTCCTCCAGTGCAAGTCATCTTTGTCGTCATAAAATACATGATGATTCATTGATTACAAACTATAGGGCTCTTTGATACGTGGCCCTGTACAGTTGGTTGGCATGCTTGTACCCTTCTGGAATATTCCACATGCTAGCAGCATGCAGGCTACTACCCCAGGTGCTGGGTCATGCCACCCACCCAATTAGCCCAACATCTATCATCACTCTTACAGTCTGCCATTCAATTAAGGCTTTGAACTTGGCCTTGCAGAAGCTCTCTGTGCCTGAGAATAAAAGGGAGTGTGGCATGGCCTTATCTTCTGGTTTCGGTGTAGCTCGACCAAAAGCTATTCTCATCAGACCATGTGACTGTAGACCATGTTTTCAAGCTCTTTGCTGCATAAAATACTATTCAATTATGAACTCCAGGCACCTTCAGTGTTTTACCATTTCCCCTCAAACAGAAGTTAGTTTCTTTCTCACGTTCATGGAACTACTTGACGGACAACCAAGCTCACAGTGGCCTTGACTCTTTGTGCTGGGCCAGCTAAGCCTTTATTAAATTTCTCCTTCGTCATTCGCTGTTTTCCAACAGCGCCACACTGAAAACCTTTCCATACAGATGGTTTCAAGCCTTGGTAAAGTGCTTCGTAGAACATCCAGATTCTATGCACTACTGTGTATATACATTGGCGCATTGCCGCAATCTATTCACTATGTAGCCAGCCTCAGGGTCACTGTATCTACTTGCGTTACATCATCTGTACAAGTGTAAAATGACTGCAGTTTCTTCACATGAGCATCTTCATTTCGATCCCGAAATGTTGCTTATCTTCGACACCTCCTCTTCATATTTTATAGAATGTCTATGTTCTTTCGTCTTGTGTCTCTTTTCAGAGTGCGTCAGTTCTACTCCGCATGATGTCACCAGTCTTCTTTCTCATTCATTTTGACACTTCTTATGGGACTCCGTCGAGAAGAACACTCTTTCTTCGTGAATGCATTTAGGGCTTTCTCGGTGGATACCTTGTTTCAAGATTTCTTTGCGGTACAGGCATCCTCACTGGTACTGCACATGTCACAATGTCCGGTTCCCAACGTATTGACAACATGGGGGCAGAGCTCTTGATAGGGCTATGTGGCTCCTCCTCTACAGTAACAAGAGCATATGAAGATGATGGGTGGAGGAAGTCAACCTGCTCTTACCTGAGAAAGGTATTGCTATTCTCAGAACACTCTGGTGGGCCGATTTGGTGTGGTGCCTCATGGAAGTAGTCCCGTAGGAATACAAGCCAGAATTCCCATGACTAAGTACAACTGTGGACTGAGTGCATCGAACCTTGTTTGCATATGCCTTTGGAACATATCCAATGGTGGTGGAAAATTGCCACACCCAGGACTCACTCTGACAGGGACTTCCTCCACTTCATCCTCTTCTTTTTGATCCTCTTCTGTATCACCACGCCTGTTACCCTCTTAAGACACTTTAGGTTGTTGAGGTGGTGGTGGTGGTGGGGGTGCTTGGGAAGCAAAGATGGCCATAGGAGATGTCATTGCAGCAGGTTTTTGGAGATTTGGAAAGCAGGTGTTCTCTAGATGCGCTTTCCTGGACAGCCAGATTGAGAATGTGGAAAAGTAATGAGTGGGTGCCTTTAGAGAAACGACAGTGGACAGTTGTGCTGTTGAGGGACTACTGAGTCCAAAATAGGCAGTGGAAAGTTGTAAAAAGCTGCCAGTCAATGTAGAATGTTCCTGGAAGCTGTGCAAGGGTAAAGTTTGTGCTTGAAACACCCGAGATTGCTGGAAAAGCACTTTCAAATGGTCTGTGTGATTGGAACACTAGAATGGTTGGAAGAGATCTTCCCAAGGGGTGAAATGAGCGACAATAACATTGCCAATGGTATGCAATACATATTTTACTGTCGACAAATAATGTACTTTGTAGAAACCATACTGAAATAATTATTTTTATTTCTCTTACAGTACATAGTGTTAATGAAGAAAGCACGCATCCCCAAATGTAAATAGTCAAAGGAAGAACTTTTCAACAAAATTGGTTACACTAAATAATAATCTCAATGAACGTGTACAGCACTTGAAAAACCACCAGATTAAACATGTTCCTTTTCACTGTCCCACTCTCATCTACATCTCTTGTACCCAGCAATTCCATTGTATCTAATGCCATTCCATCACATTTTTTCCATCATAAAGCTTTGCATCTAATGCATTTTTTCCAGAGGTAAAGGGTTAATTTTTGTTTAGGTGCATTATAAAGGGTAAAGAACAGGGGTTGGGGGACCCCACCACAAAATACAAAAATAAAATAATTATAAAAAATGCATTAGATGCAAAGTTTTTAGATGGAAAAAATTTGATGGAATGGCATTAGATGCAATGACATTAGATGGAAAGACCATACAACCAGAAGTCATCACTAGCCAATTTTGAACATTTTCCTCAAAGAAAATTTGATGAAACCTCAGTCCCTTCCTCCCCTCATGATTATTCCACACAGATGCCTAATTCCTCTATTTTTGTTTCATATAGTGCCTCCTTATTATGAATATTGGCCTAAGCCCATTCACGTTACGTAGAAAACCGCGTTCGCAAAGTTCTGATTTTGGGTTTAACTTTGCCGCCATTTTAAGGCTCATTCGCCATTTTGATTTCGACTCATGTTCCATGTTTTAAAATGGTGGACTGTGTTTTCGACTTGCAGTGGAGCCGAACGACCTTTGAGTTTCGTTAATGTTTAGGTTGACCGAGAGCCGACTGTTTAACCTATGCAAAGAAACCTTGCGCTTCATACGAACTTCCATTCAAGTGTTGTCTGCGCTCACAAGCCTCATCCTTGTAAAAACACTGAAAGAATGGAGAGTAAACGCTGGTTGTATGCCTTAGCTGAACTGCATTGTAGTGACTCTTGGAATAAGGCTTACCGTGAATCCGAGAACCAACAACATTTTCATGGACATGTAAACTTGTTTAATCCTTTGTATAATATTGTAACATCTGTCATATGAACTAGGCATGAACTCTAGCCTGCGAATTATTGATTTGGAGAGAGGCTGGACAATATTGCTAAGATAGTATAATTACGTCTCTGTTTAGATGTCCAGCACTCTCACTCCTCACTGTGTCTGCTGGTACACACTGCGAGGTGTTGGGAGCAGATAGCTATCTGTTTTGCTTTGTAAACTGTACAGTAATAAAAGAACTTGTATCTTTTGAGCCCGTGATTGGTGTATTTCATTTGTTGTACTAAGCCTCAATATTTATTTGGTCTTTCAGTGTGACACACTTTAATTAGTCCATGGACAGTATGACTACCCGTGGGTGTCCTCGCTCAAAATGGAAGTGCCCCCAGACAAGCGGATCGCCAAGGCTTTTTTAATTAGTCAGCGGATGCCACACAAGTCCTACAGACACTCTGCGCATACGCCTTGTGATTCCTGCCTACAGGCTGTCTGCAAATGGCCATCAGGGTCGCGGATGTCCGGGGATGTCATCATTGACTGCACCCATACATGTGATGGGTGTGCTCACGAATGCTGTTTAAAAGCCCATTTCCTACCAATGTAGGGTGTTTCAAGCAGAACTGTTACCCTTGCACATCACCCAGACCCATTATACATTGATTGACAATTCTTAAACACGTTTCAAGGCCTTTTTGTGATTTGGTAGTCTGTGGATAGCACGAATTTCCACGGACGGTTCCTCTAAAGGAACCCATCCATTACTTTTCCTCATTCTCAATATGCTATCCTTAAGAGAGTACATGTTTTGCTGATCTGTTTTGGAGAAGTTGAGGTGGTGGAAGTGCTGACCTCCAGCACTTGGAGTGTGTCCTGGTTGTGGCAGTTCTTTTAGACCATGGGTGGGGTCGCAAAGACAAAGGCTGCCCGTGTTGAATGCATTGAGTGTGGGGTGAAACAGACAACTGGGGCACTACTCCTTTGGGCCCACATTAATGTGCCTCCACGCCCATTTTAACCACCGGTTGCACTGAGAAAGGCTGTTCCTTTCTCAGGGAGGAGAAGGCAATCTTTCTCTGCGCCATCTTCGACTGCCAATTCCTCCAGCACACAGGGTACTCCTGTGGGGCAGAGGATCCCACCGTCCGCCTCGCAGGTCATACCAGATGCTAGAGATCCTTACCTTTCAAGGGTCACAGTACGCTGCATGTATTGCAAAATGTGCTGGCATGGACTAGGGACAGTGGAGGCCACGGGCAGTCATTTCTTGGGTGTGGTGTCTAGGAAGACAGGGTAGTAGGAGTTTTTTTAGTAGGAGATGTAAGAGGATTGAAAATGGCTATAGCAATGTCATTCAGCAGGCAGAGTGTTTGGCTTTTGGGGTACTCTTGGATCCACTGGGTAAAGTTGTATGGTGAGCATTTTGGAATAGCCAGCAATCTTGGATTTCCGATTTGGAAGTGTTCTGATATGGAGTGTGTGGCATGAAGTGGGCAGACTTGCTCTCATTTTGTGCAAATATGGTTCAATTGAAGCATCTGGACATTGTTATCATTCATTGTGGAGGGAAAAGTATGGGGAATATGACTGGAATCTCATTGCAATTTGCAATGAAGGAGACATCGGGAAAGTTGAAGAGTTGAAGGAAATGATCCCTTATTCTAAAATATTTTTTTCACAAATTGCCAGAGACAATTGTGAATGCGTTTTAGTTAATTTGGTCTGCAAATGGAAAAAGCGAGGCGCAACGCCAATAAAGCTGTGTGTGCATTATATTTAATAGGCCCAACATTTTTTCAGTGAGATGGAGTCCATCTTACTGATGTGGGTAATCACATTATTTTAGAAAACTTTACAGATGCTTTGAAACAGCTTTTGTGAAAGTGAGAATAATGAAAATCAGTGAAATGTTTGTAAAATAAAAATAAAGCCAAAAGCCCCAAAAACGGTCCTTTTAAGATGCACAGTTTTTGAATGCAAGACAATTACAATGATTCCAATGGCCCCAGGCCTGCCATTTTTAAATGTCTGTGGACCACTGCTTTGTCCACAGACTTTGCGGGATGCAGAGGGGCCTGCAACTTTTTTTGCACTGTGAAAGGTTGCTCCTAATGGAACCTTTTTTTCTCAGGAGAGGCAAGGTAGGGGAGGGAAGGGGCCCTAACCACATGGACGAAGGGGCAGGTGGAATGAGGAAGATGTTTGGCGGGCCTTAATCAGGTAGGTGGCAGTGTTTCTCATGCTCCTTGACCGCTGCCTCGAAAGCACTTCGAAACTGCTCGCCCCTACAGTTCGGAACTTCACAGTACATGCATAGCACTCATTGTGACCCTTGAAAGGTAAGAGTCAACAGCATTTTGTATGGCCTGTGAAGACGCTGCTGTGATCCTCTGCCCCAAAGGAGTATCCTTTGTGGTCATAAAGCCATAGACCTTGTCCCTTTAATACGAGGTGGCAATATTTATAGATGGATGGGGATGCAGAAATTACTCATAAATCGATAATCAAACTGACTCAGGAAGTTGGCAATACTCTGTTCTGTTTTATTTGCAAATATCTAAAACAGGGACGTTACAACGAGCATCATCCGACGTTCGCTCGAGCTCTCAATGCATTTCATAAACAACATAACTTTTATATTCAATATTCGTCATCATTGACGTCACACTACGTGGCAAACTACAAAAACCTACTTGGGGATGTGATAGGCTTACAGGGAACATCTAAGAATACGTTCCATACTTACAGGGGTAGTGATTGGGTCTCCAACATCAGGTGGACAACTAAACCCTCCTCCAGTGCAAGTCATCTTTGTCGTCATAAAATACATGATGATTCATTGATTACAAACTATAGGGCTCTTTGATACGTGGCCCTGTACAGTTGGTTGGCATGCTTGTACCCTTCTGGAATATTCCACATGCTAGCAGCATGCAGGCTACTACCCCAGGTGCTGGGTCATGCCACCCACCCAATTAGCCCAACATCTATCATCACTCTTACAGTCTGCCATTCAATTAAGGCTTTGAACTTGGCCTTGCAGAAGCTCTCTGTGCCTGAGAATAAAAGGGAGTGTGGCATGGCCTTATCTTCTGGTTTCGGTGTAGCTCGACCAAAAGCTATTCTCATCAGACCATGTGACTGTAGACCATGTTTTCAAGCTCTTTGCTGCATAAAATACTATTCAATTATGAACTCCAGGCACCTTCAGTGTTTTACCATTTCCCCTCAAACAGAAGTTAGTTTCTTTCTCACGTTCATGGAACTACTTGACGGACAACCAAGCTCACAGTGGCCTTGACTCTTTGTGCTGGGCCAGCTAAGCCTTTATTAAATTTCTCCTTCGTCATTCGCTGTTTTCCAACAGCGCCACACTGAAAACCTTTCCATACAGATGGTTTCAAGCCTTGGTAAAGTGCTTCGTAGAACATCCAGATTCTATGCACTACTGTGTATATACATTGGCGCATTGCCGCAATCTATTCACTATGTAGCCAGCCTCAGGGTCACTGTATCTACTTGCGTTACATCATCTGTACAAGTGTAAAATGACTGCAGTTTCTTCACATGAGCATCTTCATTTCGATCCCGAAATGTTGCTTATCTTCGACACCTCCTCTTCATATTTTATAGAATGTCTATGTTCTTTCGTCTTGTGTCTCTTTTCAGAGTGCGTCAGTTCTACTCCGCATGATGTCACCAGTCTTCTTTCTCATTCATTTTGACACTTCTTATGGGACTCCGTCGAGAAGAACACTCTTTCTTCGTGAATGCATTTAGGGCTTTCTCGGTGGATACCTTGTTTCAAGATTTCTTTGCGGTACAGGCATCCTCACTGGTACTGCACATGTCACAATGTCCGGTTCCCAACGTATTGACAACATGGGGGCAGAGCTCTTGATAGGGCTATGTGGCTCCTCCTCTACAGTAACAAGAGCATATGAAGATGATGGGTGGAGGAAGTCAACCTGCTCTTACCTGAGAAAGGTATTGCTATTCTCAGAACACTCTGGTGGGCCGATTTGGTGTGGTGCCTCATGGAAGTAGTCCCGTAGGAATACAAGCCAGAATTCCCATGACTAAGTACAACTGTGGACTGAGTGCATCGAACCTTGTTTGCATATGCCTTTGGAACATATCCAATGGTGGTGGAAAATTGCCACACCCAGGACTCACTCTGACAGGGACTTCCTCCACTTCATCCTCTTCTTTTTGATCCTCTTCTGTATCACCACGCCTGTTACCCTCTTAAGACACTTTAGGTTGTTGAGGTGGTGGTGGTGGTGGGGGTGCTTGGGAAGCAAAGATGGCCATAGGAGATGTCATTGCAGCAGGTTTTTGGAGATTTGGAAAGCAGGTGTTCTCTAGATGCGCTTTCCTGGACAGCCAGATTGAGAATGTGGAAAAGTAATGAGTGGGTGCCTTTAGAGAAACGACAGTGGACAGTTGTGCTGTTGAGGGACTACTGAGTCCAAAATAGGCAGTGGAAAGTTGTAAAAAGCTGCCAGTCAATGTAGAATGTTCCTGGAAGCTGTGCAAGGGTAAAGTTTGTGCTTGAAACACCCGAGATTGCTGGAAAAGCACTTTCAAATGGTCTGTGTGATTGGAACACTAGAATGGTTGGAAGAGATCTTCCCAAGGGGTGAAATGAGCGACAATAACATTGCCAATGGTATGCAATACATATTTTACTGTCGACAAATAATGTACTTTGTAGAAACCATACTGAAATAATTATTTTTATTTCTCTTACAGTACATAGTGTTAATGAAGAAAGCACGCATCCCCAAATGTAAATAGTCAAAGGAAGAACTTTTCAACAAAATTGGTTACACTAAATAATAATCTCAATGAACGTGTACAGCACTTGAAAAACCACCAGATTAAACATGTTCCTTTTCACTGTCCCACTCTCATCTACATCTCTTGTACCCAGCAATTCCATTGTATCTAATGCCATTCCATCACATTTTTTCCATCATAAAGCTTTGCATCTAATGCATTTTTTCCAGAGGTAAAGGGTTAATTTTTGTTTAGGTGCATTATAAAGGGTAAAGAACAGGGGTTGGGGGACCCCACCACAAAATACAAAAATAAAATAATTATAAAAAATGCATTAGATGCAAAGTTTTTAGATGGAAAAAATTTGATGGAATGGCATTAGATGCAATGACATTAGATGGAAAGACCATACAACCAGAAGTCATCACTAGCCAATTTTGAACATTTTCCTCAAAGAAAATTTGATGAAACCTCAGTCCCTTCCTCCCCTCATGATTATTCCACACAGATGCCTAATTCCTCTATTTTTGTTTCATATAGTGCCTCCTTATTATGAATATTGGCCTAAGCCCATTCACGTTACGTAGAAAACCGCGTTCGCAAAGTTCTGATTTTGGGTTTAACTTTGCCGCCATTTTAAGGCTCATTCGCCATTTTGATTTCGACTCATGTTCCATGTTTTAAAATGGTGGACTGTGTTTTCGACTTGCAGTGGAGCCGAACGACCTTTGAGTTTCGTTAATGTTTAGGTTGACCGAGAGCCGACTGTTTAACCTATGCAAAGAAACCTTGCGCTTCATACGAACTTCCATTCAAGTGTTGTCTGCGCTCACAAGCCTCATCCTTGTAAAAACACTGAAAGAATGGAGAGTAAACGCTGGTTGTATGCCTTAGCTGAACTGCATTGTAGTGACTCTTGGAATAAGGCTTACCGTGAATCCGAGAACCAACAACATTTTCATGGACATGTAAACTTGTTTAATCCTTTGTATAATATTGTAACATCTGTCATATGAACTAGGCATGAACTCTAGCCTGCGAATTATTGATTTGGAGAGAGGCTGGACAATATTGCTAAGATAGTATAATTACGTCTCTGTTTAGATGTCCAGCACTCTCACTCCTCACTGTGTCTGCTGGTACACACTGCGAGGTGTTGGGAGCAGATAGCTATCTGTTTTGCTTTGTAAACTGTACAGTAATAAAAGAACTTGTATCTTTTGAGCCCGTGATTGGTGTATTTCATTTGTTGTACTAAGCCTCAATATTTATTTGGTCTTTCAGTGTGACACACTTTAATTAGTCCATGGACAGTATGACTACCCGTGGGTGTCCTCGCTCAAAATGGAAGTGCCCCCAGACAAGCGGATCGCCAAGGCTTTTTTAATTAGTCAGCGGATGCCACACAAGTCCTACAGACACTCTGCGCATACGCCTTGTGATTCCTGCCTACAGGCTGTCTGCAAATGGCCATCAGGGTCGCGGATGTCCGGGGATGTCATCATTGACTGCACCCATACATGTGATGGGTGTGCTCACGAATGCTGTTTAAAAGCCCATTTCCTACCAATGTAGGGTGTTTCAAGCAGAACTGTTACCCTTGCACATCACCCAGACCCATTATACATTGATTGACAATTCTTAAACACGTTTCAAGGCCTTTTTGTGATTTGGTAGTCTGTGGATAGCACGAATTTCCACGGACGGTTCCTCTAAAGGAACCCATCCATTACTTTTCCTCATTCTCAATATGCTATCCTTAAGAGAGTACATGTTTTGCTGATCTGTTTTGGAGAAGTTGAGGTGGTGGAAGTGCTGACCTCCAGCACTTGGAGTGTGTCCTGGTTGTGGCAGTTCTTTTAGACCATGGGTGGGGTCGCAAAGACAAAGGCTGCCCGTGTTGAATGCATTGAGTGTGGGGTGAAACAGACAACTGGGGCACTACTCCTTTGGGCCCACATTAATGTGCCTCCACGCCCATTTTAACCACCGGTTGCACTGAGAAAGGCTGTTCCTTTCTCAGGGAGGAGAAGGCAATCTTTCTCTGCGCCATCTTCGACTGCCAATTCCTCCAGCACACAGGGTACTCCTGTGGGGCAGAGGATCCCACCGTCCGCCTCGCAGGTCATACCAGATGCTAGAGATCCTTACCTTTCAAGGGTCACAGTACGCTGCATGTATTGCAAAATGTGCTGGCATGGACTAGGGACAGTGGAGGCCACGGGCAGTCATTTCTTGGGTGTGGTGTCTAGGAAGACAGGGTAGTAGGAGTTTTTTTAGTAGGAGATGTAAGAGGATTGAAAATGGCTATAGCAATGTCATTCAGCAGGCAGAGTGTTTGGCTTTTGGGGTACTCTTGGATCCACTGGGTAAAGTTGTATGGTGAGCATTTTGGAATAGCCAGCAATCTTGGATTTCCGATTTGGAAGTGTTCTGATATGGAGTGTGTGGCATGAAGTGGGCAGACTTGCTCTCATTTTGTGCAAATATGGTTCAATTGAAGCATCTGGACATTGTTATCATTCATTGTGGAGGGAAAAGTATGGGGAATATGACTGGAATCTCATTGCAATTTGCAATGAAGGAGACATCGGGAAAGTTGAAGAGTTGAAGGAAATGATCCCTTATTCTAAAATATTTTTTTCACAAATTGCCAGAGACAATTGTGAATGCGTTTTAGTTAATTTGGTCTGCAAATGGAAAAAGCGAGGCGCAACGCCAATAAAGCTGTGTGTGCATTATATTTAATAGGCCCAACATTTTTTCAGTGAGATGGAGTCCATCTTACTGATGTGGGTAATCACATTATTTTAGAAAACTTTACAGATGCTTTGAAACAGCTTTTGTGAAAGTGAGAATAATGAAAATCAGTGAAATGTTTGTAAAATAAAAATAAAGCCAAAAGCCCCAAAAACGGTCCTTTTAAGATGCACAGTTTTTGAATGCAAGACAATTACAATGATTCCAATGGCCCCAGGCCTGCCATTTTTAAATGTCTGTGGACCACTGCTTTGTCCACAGACTTTGCGGGATGCAGAGGGGCCTGCAACTTTTTTTGCACTGTGAAAGGTTGCTCCTAATGGAACCTTTTTTTCTCAGGAGAGGCAAGGTAGGGGAGGGAAGGGGCCCCAACCACATGGACGAAGGGGCAGGTGGAATGAGGAAGATGTTTGGCGGGCCTTAATCAGGTAGGTGGCAGTGTTTCTCATGCTCCTTGACCGCTGCCTCGAAAGCACTTCGAAACTGCTCGCCCCTACAGTTCGGAACTTCACAGTACATGCATAGCACTCATTGTGACCCTTGAAAGGTAAGAGTCAACAGCATTTTGTATGGCCTGTGAAGACGCTGCTGTGATCCTCTGCCCCAAAGGAGTATCCTTTGTGGTCATAAAGCCATAGACCTTGTCCCTTTAATACGAGGTGGCAATATTTATAGATGGATGGGGATGCAGAAATTACTCATAAATCGATAATCAAACTGACTCAGGAAGTTGGCAATACTCTGTTCTGTTTTATTTGCAATTATCTAAAACAGGGACGTTACAACGAGCATCATCCGACGTTCGCTCGAGCTCTCAATGCATTTCATAAACAACATAACTTTTATATTCAATATTCGTCATCATTGACGTCACACTACGTGGCAAACTACAAAAACCTACTTGGGGATGTGATAGGCTTACAGGGAACATCTAAGAATACGTTCCATACTTACAGGGGTAGTGATTGGGTCTCCAACATCAGGTGGACAACTAAATCCTCCTCCAGTGCAAGTCATCTTTGTCGTCATAAAATACATGATGATTCATTGATTACAAACTATAGGGCTCTTTGATACGTGGCCCTGTACAGTTGGTTGGCATGCTTGTACCCTTCTGGAATATTCCACATGCTAGCAGCATCCAGGCTACTACCCCAGGTGCTGGGTCATGCCACCCACTCAATTAGCCCAACATCTATCATCACTCTTACAGTCTGCCATTCAATTAAGGCTTTGAACTTGGCCTTGCAGAAGCTCTCCGTGCCTGAGAATAAAAGGGAGTGTGGCATGGCCTTATCTTCTGGTTTCGGTGTAGCTCGACCAAAAGCTATTCTCATCAGACCATGTGACTGTAGACCATGTTTTCAAGCTCTTTGCTGCATAAAATACTATTCAATTATGAACTCCAGGCACCTTCAGTGTTTTACCATTTCCCCTCAAACAGAAGTTAGTTTCTTTCTCACGTTCATGGAACTACTTGACGGACAACCAAGCTCACAGTGGCCTTGACTCTTGGTGCTGGGCCACCTAAGCCTTTATTAAATTTCTCCTTCGTCATTCGCTGTTTTCCAACAGCGCCACACTGAAAACCTTTCCATACACAGGGTTTCAAGCCTTGGTAAAGTGCTTCGTAGAACATCCAGATTCTATGCACTACTGTGTATATACATTGGCGCATTGCCGCAATCTATTCACTATGTAGCCAGTCTCAGGGTCACTGTATCTACTTGCGTTACATAATCTGTACAAGTGTAAAATGACTGCATTTTCTTCAGCGTTTCTTCACAAGACCATCTTCATTTCGATCCCGAAATGTTGCTTATCTTCGACACCTCCTCTTCATATTTTATAGAATGTCTATGTTCTTTCGTCTTGTGTCTCTTTTCAGAGTGCGTCAGTTCTACTCCGCATGATGTCACCAGTCTTCTTTCTCATTAATTTTGACACTTCTTCTGGGACTCCGTCGAGAAGAACACTGTTTCTTCGTGAATGCATTTAGGGCTTTCTCGGTGGATACCTTGTTTCAAGATTTCTTTGCGGCACAGGCATCCTCACTAGTATTGCACATGTCACAATGTCCGGTTCCCAACGTATTGACAACATGGGGGCAGAGCTCTTGATAGGGCTATGTGGCTCCTCCTCTACAGTAACAAGAGCATATGAAGATGATGGGTGGAGGAAGTCAACCTGCTCTTACCTGAGAAAGGTATTGCTATTCTCAGAACACTCTGGTGGGCCGATTTGGTGTGGTGCCTCATGGAAGTAGTCCTGTAGGAATACAAGCCAGAATTCCCATGACTAAGTACAACTGTGGACTGAGTGCATCGAACCTTGTTTGCATATGCCTTTGGAACATATCCAATGGTGGTGGAAAATTGCCACACCCAGGACTCACTCTGACAGGGACTTCCTCCACTTCATCCTCTTCTTTTTGATCCTCTTCTGTATCACCACACCTGTTACCCTCTTAAGACACTTTAGGTTGTTGAGGTGGTGGTGGTGGTGGGGGTGCTTGGGAAGCAAAGATGGCCATAGGAGATGTCATTGCAGCAGGTTTTTGGAGATTTGGAAAGCAAGTGTTCTCCAGATGCGCTTTCCTGGACAGCCAGATTGAGAATGTGGAAAAGTAATGAGTGGGTGCCTTTAGAGAAACGGCAGTGGACAGTTGTGCTGTTGAGGGACTACTGAGTCCAAAATAGGCAGTGGAAAGTTGTAAAAAGCTGCCAGTCAATGTAGAATGTTCCTGGAAGCTGTGCAAGGGTAAAGTTTGTGCTTGAAACACCCGAGATTGCTGGAAAAGCACTTTCAAATGGTCTGTGTGATTGGAACACTAGAATGGTTGGAAGAGAACTTCCCAAGGGGTGAAATGAGCGACAATAACATTGCCAATGGTATGCAATACATATTTTACTGTCGACAAATAATGTACTTTGTAGAAACCATACTGAAATAATTATTTTTATTTCTCTTACAGTACATAGTGTTAATGAAGAAAGCACGCATCCCCAAATGTAAATAGTCAAAGGAAGAACTTTTCAACAAAATTGGTTACACTAAATAATAATCTCAATGAACGTGTACAGCACTTGAAAAACCACCAGATTAAACATGTTCCTTTTCACTGTCCCTTTTCCCTGTCCCACTCTCATCTACATCTCTTGTACCCAGCAATTCCATTGCATCTAATGCCATTCCATCACATTTTTTCCATCATAAAGCTTTGCATCTAATGCATTTTTTCCAGAGGTAAAGGGTTAATTTTTGTTTAGGTGCATTATAAAGGGTAAAGAACAGGGGTTGGGGGACCCCACCACAAAATACAAAAATAAAATAATTATAAAAAATGCATTAGATGCAAAGTTTTTAGATGGAAAAAATTTGATGGAATGGCATTAGATGCAATGACATTAGATGGAAAGACCATACAACCAGAAGTCATCACTAGCCAATTTTGAACATTTTCCTCAAAGAAAATTTGATGAAACCTCAGTCCCTTCCTCCCCTCATGATTATTCCACACAGATGCCTAATTCCTCTATTTTTGTTTCATATAGTGCCTCCTTATTATGAATATTGGCCTAAGCCCATTCACATTACGTAGAAAACCGCGTTCGCAAAGTTCTGATTTTGGGTTTAACTTTGCCGCCATTTTAAGGCTCATTCGCCATTTTGATTTCGACTCATGTTCCATGTTCTAAAATGGTGGACTGTGTTTTCGACTTGCAGTGGAGCCGAACGACCTTTGAGTTTCGTTAATGTTTAGGTTGACCGAGAGCCGACTGTTTAACCTATGCAAAGAAACCTTGCGCTTCATACGAACTTCCATTCAAGTGTTGTCTGCGCTCACAAGCCTCATCCTTGTAAAAACACTGAAAGAATGGAGAATAAACGCTGGTTGTATGCCTTAGCTGAACTGCATTGTAGTGACTCTTGGAATAAGGCTTACCGTGAATCCGAGAACCAACAACATTTTCATGGACATGTAAACTTGTTTAATCCTTTGTATAATATTGTAACATCTGTCATATGAACTAAGCATGAACTCTATATCGAGGGCTGCACACATCTCTTAACTGCGCCACAATTGTATTTCAAAAACTTGGACTCTTGGTCATAGTGAGAGTAGGTTTATTAATAGCCCTTTTTTGATAACACGTGTTTCGGCACACTCCTAGTGCCTTCCTCAGATCAGGGCAATATCTATTTACTGATTATTTATAACATAAAATTTAGAGATTTGGCAAATACAAAAAACAAAAAATCAAAAAATCAAAAAATCAATTTAACAAACGTTACATTTACGACGGAGCACAAATCATATTGAGTTCATATGTTTCGCGAATTCCCCAAAGTAGAAAATAAATAATAAATAAAACATCCATTTAGACACATAAACAACGTAAATTACATACATGAACCCATTTGTAAACAAAAATGTTAAGCACATACCAATCAGGAATCGAAAAATCATTTGGAGGAGTGTGGAGGTGGGAGTAAAGGGTAGTTGAAAATATAAAAAAGAAAACGAGATTGGAATATTGTAAGTCGCTAATTAAGATCACGAGGTTGTATTGATTAATATATCGGGGAAATCCCAAATGGGTAAATCTAGCTTACCCATCAACTGTTCTGTCCGCTACAAATAACGTATTTGGTGGCTGAGTCCCATCAGACTCTAAACGTTTTCTAGAAAAACCGAGGTGAGACATCAGAGTCAAACCACTGTATTCATACATTGCCGTTTTGTTGCATCCTGACATTACCGTTAATTTGCCTTCAAGCGTTTAAACAGACTCCCATTTCGCTACGTTAAAAATGTTCTATAGTTCTAAGCGTTTCTGCCCAGCAGTAAGATCTGAACAATCCTCATGTTAGTTTCCATTAACCTGCATTCTATCATTGTGTGCCATAGAAATTATACGGATGAGGATCCGGACTGCAGTTTCAAACGCGGACCCTTTGTTAATTGGTGCGTTGTTATGTGGGCTTAACCGCCCCCTAGGGCTTACCTGACAAGTTCTGTTTTACTGCATCACGCGTCGGGTTTCTAAAATGGCAGAGGTCTTTCCCTGTCATTTATATATAAAGTGTTGCTATGGTGCTGGTACTCCGTCCTACCTCTGTTTCCATGTTAGGAAAACTGTCAGCCATATTTTAATGGTGAGGGCTAAATTATCTACAGCGAGTTCGTGCGTGTTCTAAGGCTGTTTTGAATTTAAAAGGAGCCAGTCCTTCTGCTGCAGTATGAGTTCCATTAATTGTAGTCTTACTCTGGGCTAATTACATGTGATCCTAATCTGAAGTCCCATCCTGTGGAGTGTTAGTTGCTACAGGTGCATGCTGGAAGATGTAGTCTCTGTGAAATTGAGAGGTCAGCGCCTTGATTATCTATAACGAATTCGTGCGTGTTCTTAAGGCCGTTTCGAATTTAACAGAAGACAGTCCTTCTGCTGAAATATGAGCTCCATTAATTGTAGTCTTAATCTGGACTAAATGCATGTGAACCTAGTCCGAGGTCCCATCCTGAGGAGTGTTAACTCCTACAGGTGCATACTGGGAAAAGTAGTCCCTGTGAGATTGTGAGGGCAGGGCAATCCTAAAATCTCGTTCATGGGGAGGCAAAAGTGATGCTACTTTGAATTTAAATTTACCATATGTTGGGGTACATCATACTAATCTGGATTTTAAAAAAAATAATTCAACTACATTGTGGCCTGCTTCACAGGCGCTTCATTCTAATCTATATAATAACAGTTGTCATTTACAGAATGCATAGAAAATATGACATTTCCTTGTCTGTGTTAAGGCCGTCTTCTACACTTCTGAAGAAATTTATAAGTTTAGCCTCCCCCTGACGTAGCAACAGTTCCTGGTCGCCACCTCTGCAACCCAATGTCACTTTTTTTAGGCCGATGAATTTGATGTCTTGTTTATTGTCCATCTGGTGGACGCGCTGCCAGTGTTCTGCTAGAGGCAGATTCTTGTCTTGACTTCCAATCACTGCCAGGTGTTCCCTAATCCTGAAACGGAGTTCACGAATCGTACTGCCAATATAGATTTTTTTGCAAATGCAGATAATAGCGTATATGACATGCTTGCTTTTGCAGTTTATCTGTTCTCGTATCTTAATTCGAAGACCATTATCTGTCTTGAAATTATTTGTCATGGGTGTGGCATATTTGCACATTGTGCATGTGCCACATTTCCTGAACCCTGGGCTGGATTCTTGAGTTTCCGAAGTGCATTTTTCTCTTGTAGTGTAAGGTTCTCCCGTTCTGTTTGTCTGCGGTTATGCCTCAATTTGTCTTGGATATTAAACAAGTCTTTTGTGACTGATTTGTAGAAGGCATCTATCATATTGTCCGGAGGTAATTGTGGCAAAAATTTAGATGTAGGTTTGAGTTCTTTGTTGATTAGACCAATGGGTGTAATTGATAGTTCATGCATGGTTTGATGAATAGGAGAGTTATCTGATTCTTGTAAGGATCTTAGTAGATGAATATTGCCCAATTCCTCTATCGTAAATTCGCTTCTTTCTGCTGGGTCTGAAGTTCGTTTCCCTTTCTCTACTTGAGTGGCAAAGAATTTCTTAAGTTTTAATTTTCTCACAAATTTGAACAAATCTATATGCACTTGCATAGGTTCCATATAGGCAGTTGGTGCAAATGATAGTCCTTTGTTAAGGAGAGAAATTTCGTCCTGAGATAGATCTGTATCTGATAGGTTCATCACAAGGGTGTTTATTGGTTCTGTTTGGCTGCTGCCCTGGCTCCTACCAAGACGAGATTAAATTACGGAAGTTACGGAAGTTTTTCAGGGATGAGCGAGATTACAAGGAGGACAGGATATATACTTTTCAGGAGAAATACAATAAGTTGATTACTTCATCATCCAAGGAAAGCACACCTAATACGTCACCATCAAGCTCTGATGCGGAAGAAATATCGGAAGGGGAACTACTCGTATCGGAAGATGACGTCAGAGCAGGGAAAGGCTTCCTAAACCAGATAAGGAGATACAAAAAGGGCAATAGGACCCAAATACCCAAGCAAGTCCGTTTTCAGTTAACGAATCCTTCAAACAGGAAACAACCTATACTCGGAGGAGAGGAAGGAGGGGGTCGGGTAGACACAGGCAACCTAGATGCCTTAGAAGACTATCGAAGATTGACAAGAGCAGGAGCCAGGGCAGCAGCCAAACAGAACCAATAAACACCCTTGTGATGAACCTATCAGATACAGATCTATCTCAGGACGAAATTTCTCTCCTTAACAAAGGACTATCATTTGCACCAACTGCCTATATGGAACCTATGCAAGTGCATATAGATTTGTTCAAATTTGTGAGAAAATTAAAACTTAAGAAATTCTTTGCCACTCAAGTAGAGAAAGGGAAACGAACTTCAGACCCAGCAGAAAGAAGCGAATTTACGATAGAGGAATTGGGCAATATTCATCTACTAAGATCCTTACAAGAATCAGATAACTCTCCTATTCATCAAACCATGCATGAACTATCAATTACACCCATTGGTCTAATCAACAAAGAACTCAAACCTACATCTAAATTTTTGCCACAATTACCTCCGGACAATATGATAGATGCCTTCTACAAATCAGTCACAAAAGACTTGTTTAATATCCAAGACAAATTGAGGCATAACCGCAGACAAACAGAACGGGAGAACCTTACACTACAAGAGAAAAATGCACTTCGGAAACTCAAGAATCCAGCCCAGGGTTCAGGAAATGTGGCACATGCACAATGTGCAAATATGCCACACCCATGACAAATAATTTCAAGACAGATAATGGTCTTCGAATTAAGATACGAGAACAGATAAACTGCAAAAGCAAGCATGTCATATACGCTATTATCTGCATTTGCAAAAAAATCTATATTGGCAGTACGATTCGTGAACTCCGTTTCAGGATTAGGGAACACCTGGCAGTGATTGGAAGTCAAGACAAGAATCTGCCTCTAGCAGAACACTGGCAGCGCGTCCACCAGATGGACAATAAACAAGACATCAAATTCATCGGCCTAAAAAAAGTGACATTGGGTTGCAGAGGTGGCGACCAGGAACTGTTGCTACGTCAGGGGGAGGCTAAACTTATAAATTTCTTCAGAAGTGTAGAAGACGGCCTTAACACAGACAAGGAAATGTCATATTTTCTATGAATTCTGTAAATGACAACTGTTATTATATAGATTAGAATGAAGCGCCTGTGAAGCAGGCCACAATGTAGTTGAATTATTTTTTTTAAAATCCAGATTAGTATGATGTACCCCAACATATGGTAAATTTAAATTCAAAGTAGCATCACTTTTGCCTCCCCATGAACGAGATTTTAGGATTGCCCTGCCCTCACAATCTCACAGGGACTACTTTTCCCAGTATGCACCTGTAGGAGTTAACACTCCTCACGATGGGACCTCGGACTAGGTTCACATGCATTTAGTCCAGATTAAGACTACAATTAATGGAGCTCATATTTCAGCAGAAGGACTGTCTTCTGTTAAATTCGAAACGGCCTTAAGAACACGCACGAATTCGTTATAGATAATCAAGGCGCTGACCTCTCAATTTCACAGAGACTACATCTTCCAGCATGCACCTGTAGCAACTAACACTCCACAGGATGGGACTTCAGATTAGGATCACATGTAATTAGCCCAGAGTAAGACTACAATTAATGGAACTCATACTGCAGCAGAAGGACTGGCTCCTTTTAAATTCAAAACAGCCTTAGAACACGCACGAACTCGCTGTAGATAATTTAGCCCTCACCATTAAAATATGGCTGACAGTTTTCCTAGCATGGAAACAGAGGTAGGACGGAGTACCAGCACCATAGCAACACTTTATATATAAATGACAGGGAAAGACCTCTGCCATTTTAGAAACCCGACGCGTGATGCAGTAAAACAGAACTTGTCAGGTAAGCCCTAGGGGGCGGTTAAGCCCACATAACAACGCACCAATTAACAAAGGGTCCGCGTTTGAAACTGCAGTCCGGATCCTCATCCGTATAATTTCTATGGCACACAATGATAGAATGCAGGTTAATGGAAACTAACATGAGGATTGTTCAGATCTTACTGCTGGGCAGAAACGCTTAGAACTATAGAACATTTTTAACGTAGCGAAATGGGAGTCTGTTTAAACGCTTGAAGGCAAATTAACGGTAATGTCAGGATGCAACAAAACGGCAATGTATGAATACAGTGGTTTGACTCTGATGTCTCACCTCGGTTTTTCTAGAAAACGTTTAGAGTCTGATGGGACTCAGCCACCAAATACGTTATTTGTAGCGGACAGAACAGTCGATGGGTAAGCTAGATTTACCCATTTGGGATTTCCCCGATATATTAATCAATACAACCTCGTGATCTTAATTAGTGACTTACAATATTCCTATCTCTTTTTCTTTTTTATATTTTCAACTACCCTTTACTCCCACCTCCACACTCCTCCAAATGATTTTTCGATTCCTGATTGGTATGTGCTTAACATTTTTGTTTACAAATGGGTTCATGTATGTAATTTACGTTGTTTATGTGTCTAAATGGATGTTTTATTTATTATTTATTTTCTACTTTGGGGAATTCGCGAAACATATGAACTCAATATGATTTGTGCTCCGTCGTAAATGTAACGTTTGTTAAATTGATTTTTTGATTTTTTGATTTTTTGTTTTTTGTATTTGCCAAATCTCTAAATTTTATGTTATAAATAATCAGTAAATAGATATTGCCCTGATCTGAGGAAGGCACTAGGAGTGTGCCGAAACACGTGTTATCAAAAAAGGGCTATTAATAAACCTACTCTCACTATGACCAAGAGTCCAAGTTTTTGAAATACAATTGTGGCGCAGTTAAGAGATGTGTGCAGCCCTCGATATCTCTTTCACAATCGGAGTGAGGGAACTCTTTGTCTCCGTTTCTGCTGCACACACCATTGCGACACCACCAGATTTGGTGTACATAATTGAAGTCGCGGAGGTCAAAGAGTGATTTGCCCCAAAAAGTTCCCTATATAAGCATGAACTCTAGCCTGCGAATTATTGATTTGGAGAGAGGCTGGACAATATTGCTAAGATAGTATAATTACGTCTCTGTTTAGATGTCCAGCACTCTCACTCCTCACTGTGTCTGCTGGTACACACTGCGAGGTGTCGGGAGCCAGATAGCTATCTGTTATGCTTTGTAAACTGTACAATAATAAAAGAACTTGTATCTTTTCAGCCCGTGATTGGTTTATTTCATTTGTGGTACTAAGCCTCGATATTTATTTGGTCTTTCAGTGTGACACACTTTAATTAGTCCATGGACAGTATGACTACCCGTGGGTGTCCTCACTCAAAATGGAGGTGCCCCCGGACAAGCGGATCACCAAGGCTTTTTTAATTAGTCAGCGGATGCCACAAAAGTCCTACAGACACTCTGCGCATACGCCTTGTGATTCCTGCCTACAGGCTGTCTGCAAATGGCCATCAGGGTTGCGGATGTCCGGGGATGTCATCATTGACTGCACCCATACATGTGATGGGTGTGCTCACGAATGCTGTTTAAAAGCCCATTTCCTACCAATGTAGGGTGTTTCAAGCAGAACTGTTACCCTTGCACAGGTCCCAGACCCATTATACATTGATTGACAATTCTTAAACACGTTTCAAGGCCTTTTTGTGATTTGGTAGTCTGTGGATAGCACGAATTTCCACTGACGGTTCCTCTAAAGCAGTGGTATTCAAACTGTGGGTCGCGGCCCCCTAGGGGTCCGCGGGTGCATCCCAGGGGGGCCCTGAGAGCTCAGCATGAAAAAAGATTTTTTTTTTTTTTTTTTTTTTTAGATTGGAAGAAATGGGCAGGGGTGGCCCACATGGGCGGGCTGAAGCATGAAACTGTCTCAGGCAACAATGAAAAAGTGGCCCACAGTTGTAAATGGATATTCATTACTTTAGTCACAGACTGGGCCTCATTACTACTATGGCGGACCAGTAACAACGGTGCTGGTAAGCTACCGGCACCGTTGCTACCGTTCCGCCATAGTAAGAGTTGTGCTCGTGGGTGCTTGACAGCCCCCGCCAGGTCTGACCTCCGCTCGTCGGATGCACCAGCACCGTTATTAACGGTGCCGGTGCATCCGAGCTCCCCCTTCCCATTTGAGCCATATGGGGCTCAAATGGGAATGGGGATCTACCGGCACCTTCGAAAGGGCAATTATCATGTCCGCCTAACTCGGCATGACCTAGTAATTGCCCATTCGCGGGTGCCAGACCCGGATGCAACTCCAGTGGCAGCCGTGCCGGTTTTACCGGCACAGCTACCGCCAGAGTAGTTATGAAGCCCACTGTTTCAATAGTACCCAAAGGGGTGCTTTGTGTTAAAATGTAAGTAAATTGTGATATATTCAGCAACAATGGTCAACATTACTAACTGCATAGTGGCCCCTCACCCATTATGGAGGAGCTAAGGAGCCAGCCCAGTGAAACAGTGAGCACTCCCTCAGCTGCTTTATCCAGCTAATGGAGTGCTCCTGGGCTGGCTGAACTGTCAAAGGGAAACACTGTTTCCCTTTGACAGTTCAGTTTAGTTCCCCAGCCGCACATGCTCACTGAGCCATGCAAGTGCTGGGGCGTTTTGCTTCGCCAGCATTGCATAGCTCATTGGAAATGCTGGCTGGGGCACTGCATGTCTGTATGTCCGAGGGGGAGCTCCTGCGCCTCCTCGCACATACGGACAGAGCAGCTGGAGCAGCACCCACACACAGGCCAATGCAGAAGGTACGTTTATGTTCATTGTTTTTATTTAAACATGTGTATGGATGCGTTATGAGTGAGTGTATGGTGATGGATGCTCATGTGAATGATAGAGTGATTGCTGTATGAATGTGCAGCGCCTTGCATATACACATAATCATGTTCATTGTGTTAGGACCAGTGGGGCCCAGGGGACAGGGATGGTATCTTTTTACCGGACATCTATCATTCAAAACCCTCTGCCTTGTCCACAAGGCTTTCTGGGGCCTCGGTCCAAAATACCTTCAGCTATTCCTCCGCAAATACCTCCCCTCTCGAGCTCTTCACTCCTCTACCTCCAACTCCCTCAGGGTCAGTCGTTTATCAAAGAAACGAGCTGGGGGTAGATCTCCGTCTTCGGCTGGGGCCTCCCTCTGGAACAGCGTCCTGCCACTCTAAAACTTGAGGAGAACCATCTTTCTTCCTGCACTTATCAGACCTACCCTGTCTGCTGCCTTAAACGTAGCACTTGCAAATTGCTGGCTGCACTACCACTGTTTGTTGCCTTTATTATTTATTTATTGTTATTTATCTGTTTCTCCTCTGCTTCGCACTTTCCACTTCTCCCCCCTTCCATGCACTTTTCCCCTCACACTTGCGCGTTCTCAATGTCACTGGGCCTAGTAAGATCGCTGTTTTATTCTCCTCTGTTCCCCTCCCTTGCCTTGTCACGCTCTGAAACACTTGTGTACGAGCGCGATAGAAATAAAATATCAATGCCTGCCCCCTGGACTCCCAGCAACAATTGCAAACTGTTTGGCTATTTACCCATTTTTTGTTAAAAGTATGCTCTACAATGCAACATTTCAACCTATTATTTAAAAAAAAATTCACAGGGGGAAACCCCCCCGAACCTCCCCTTAATGCCCCTCCACTTAAAAAAGATTCACCAGCCGCCACTGGCCCTCAGACTGTGTTGGGAACGGGATGGGGGAACCGAGGGACTATGGTGGGAGCACAATGGGCAGGAACCATGGGATAGTGATGGGAGCAGAGTGGGGAGAGCCCTGGGTGTGTGATGGGGTGGGGAGAGACCAGCGACTGGGTAGGAGTGGGATGAGGGAGCCCAGCGACTTTGATGGGAGCAGGTGACGGCGCGCAATATATACTGTCCATTTGGCATTTCTGGGGGGTCCCGACCTGCCCAAATTTTGCTCAGGGGGGCCCTGGCCAAAAAAGTTTGAAGACCACTGCTCTAAAGGAACCCATCCATTACTTTTCCTCATTCTCAATATGCTATCCTTAAGAGAGTACATGTTTTGCTGATCTGTTTTGGAGAAGTTGAGGTGGTGGAAGTGCTGACCTCTAGCACTCGGAGTGAGTCCTGGGTGTGGCAGTTCTTTTAGACCGTGGGTGGGGTCGCAAAGACGAAGGCTGTCCGTGTTGAATGCATTGAGTGTGGGGTGAAACAGACAACTGGGGCACTACTCCTTTGGGCCCACATTAATGTGCCTCCACGTCCATTTTAACCACCGGTTGCACTGAGAAAGGATGTTCCTTTCTCAGGGAGGAGAAGGCAATCTTCCTCTGCGCCATCTTCTACTCCGAATTCCTCCAGCACACAGGGTACTCCTGTGGGGCAGAGGATCCCACCGTCCGCCTCGCAGGCCATACCAGATGCTAGAGATCCTTACCTTTCAAGGGTCACAGTACGCTGCATGTATTGCAAAACACCACTATGCAGGGGGAACAGTTTTGCAGTGCCTTTGCGTTAAGACCTGGGCGTCCATTTGGACGCAGAATTGACCAAGAAGACCCATGTGGTACATTTACGCTCATCATCTGGCTATATCATTAAGTTATTCAATCAATTCTGGCCACACATTTCCATCAATAATAGATTGCTATTGACTACTGTCCTAGTAACAGCCAGACTTAATTATTTTAATCGACTTTTAACCAGGACATTCCAGGCTAATCTCCACTCCCTTCAAACCACTCAGAATAGTGCTGTATGAGCAGTATATGGTCTATCTAAATGCAACGATATAACTGACTCAAGAATGGATTTACACGATTTCCTGTCAGGCACATGGAGCATTAAAAGCATTTAGCTCTCTCTTTAAATGCTGGACCTCCATTGCCCCCAATATCTTTCAGACTGCTTGAGTGCAAATCATTCAACTAGGTATTTGCACTCCCATGATAACCATAAGGTCAAGCAACCACAGTTCAGGATGGCCAAATATGGAGGCACCAGCTTTGATGTTCAGGCATTTAAAGAATAGAATGCACTTCCCTTTACACTGAGAAACTTTCCATTTTTGACAGTTTTTAAGAGGCCTGAAAATGTACCTGTTGAATCTTAAACCTGGTTAATGAAAACATGGCCCCGTAGCTCACCCCCTAGACCGACCAACTGACTGTGCTCTTTGTTTTTTTGTCTTGCATTGTTAACTGTGCACTCTGAGGCCTATGGGCATGTGGCTCCATAGACAAATAAAATAATAATAATAATAATATATATTATAGTGGATTGGTTGCTGCACTATAGTTAAGATATGTGTTGCGTACCATGGGAAATACGATAAATGATTTGCTAATACATTTTGACTTGCATGACATTTTTGGCTGAGATTTTGCAGACAAAATTGTACGCACAGGGTGCCCCGTTCTCCCTCCCAAAATTATCAAGATATCTCCTATGGTGCTTTGCAGGATCTACCTGAAAATGAAAAGTGTAAAAAATGCTATTTGGAAGGGGAGAAATCATCTATCAGGCTTCAGGTGGGGGACAGCGTGTGAAATTGTGGAGTCTAAGATGCATGAATTAAGAAAAATGTTTCCGATAACCGCGGCTATTAGAAATTGTCAATAGCCACGGCTATACATACACACATCACATGCCGTTGCAGCCACCGTTAGTCGCAATTTAAAGAGTTTAAAGCACTGATGTAGAGGGTTTGGAAAAGTTCAAATGAAATCAGGGTAGAGCTGGGGAAGAGGAAAAATTATGGTATGTGAAATTGTGAAGTCTAAGATCCAGGAAATAATGATTTTTTTAATGAAGGAATTTTTTATGCTGACCCCGGATAAAGCTGCGTTTATAACCAAGCCTGTATGCCCATAAGGTCAAAAGAGCATCAAAGCAAATATACCATGGATAAGCACAGAGAGTCTAGGCAGAATCAGAGGGAGGCAGGGAGAGTGTTTTTGAGTGTGGGAAGGTAAGGGGAGAATAATGAAGTTTGTGAATGTTCATAAACACTGGGAAGGCACACTTGTTTCATTTTCATCAAATAACCAGGGGTGTGATCCTGTTACATTTTAGAATAGTTCCGATTATCGAGAAGAATTTACAAAAAACGCCCTTTTCTAGCACAACCTTTATGTTATTTATGTTATTTTATGTTATATACATTACATTTTGTTATGTTATTATTATTGATCTATGTTTACAGTACATGCTTTTTTTCTCTTTTTTTATAACTGGAAGGGTGTCTCTGTAAAGAGACGTTTGAATTGTACAGAGGGGCTGGAATTGGATGGAGAGAACATTAAGGGTGGACCATATAACAAGGGGTTTACAAAAGGGAACATATTATCTATTTTTAAAAATGGAGAAAACAAATTGCCACTTAAATAAAACAATAATCACCTCCCTTGGCAATTCTGTCCTGGCAAACAATGCAAACAATGCAGAGCACCATGCAATTGTTTAAATTGATTGCTGGGTTAATGACAGCAGGTTGGATCACTGTTGGTATGACTACTGGTGCCCCACTGGAGGAAGATGCTGTGGGCTGTGTAGATGTCACTGGAGGTGACATGGGTGGAGTCGATGATGTCAAGGGCGAGGATCTGGGTGCCGCACTGGTGGAATGACGGTGTGCCACTTGAGCCTGCAGGTAGGGAACTTCTGCCGTTGGTGTGCCTGCAGGTAGGGCTCATCAACCTCATCCCTGTGTACACATAACAGAAGTTGAATTAGCACTGATGTGCTAAGGCCCTGGGATGGGGTATTGGACCGCCCCTGTCTTAGGACTTTATGGCAGGAGGTACACTGGACCTTCTCCACCTCCTTCAGGCTGCAGTGTTTCTTCACCAGAAAGTACCTCCAGCTGTCCACTTTCTTGTGCATCCCGCACATCTTCTTGCAGAAGAGTGATGGCAGGGAGAGGGCATGGTGACCCAGGTGACATCGTCATATTCTCCTGGAACAGTGACATGCTGGAGGTCGTCACTGCTGTCACTGCTCTGCTGTGTACAGACATTTTAGGAACTGTCGGACAGGGGAGGAAAATGTAAAAACAGTAAAAAAGACAAGACAAAAAGGACAATGTTACTTAAAATGTTTAAAAAAAGAAAAAAAGCTAAAATAAAGAATAGACAGTACTCAAAAATCACAAGACAAGGGAGAGAGGTTTGGGTGAAGGGAAGGGAAGGGAAGTTTTAGGGATGTGCTTTTTTGGGACACAGAGAGATCTCTCTCAGTGGAAGACCAAAACTCAAAGAGAAAAGTGAAGAATTTTCCAATGGGTGTGGTGAATAACCATGGTTATGCCCCCTGACAAATTAAAAGACATGTCTATGCATCATCATGTTATTGCACCTCGCGTAGCAGCGGCTATTCCCGTGACCAATCAGAAGCCACATTAGGTAAACGCAGCTATGCATCAACGTGCCAAACGTAGCTCCAGCTATGCCCTAAACAAATCAGTAATCGTGTTGCGTAACCATGGGAAGGGTCATCGCATGTGCGGTAATCTTGGTTATGCCCCGACCAATCAGAGGCTGTGCTGCATAGCCGCGAGAAGTGCTATTGTATGTGCAGTAATCACCGCTATGTCCCCAACCAATCAGAGGCTGCATTGCATAGCCGTGGGGAGCATCATCACAACTATGCAGTGGGTATCGGCACACAATGTGATGACATAGCCATGAATATTGCACGTGTGATTGCTTGTAGTCGCAATTATTTTGCCAGACAATGGCCGTTGTGTTATTTTGGCGTGTGTTATAAAAATGGTTATACAGTTGCCGTTATAGTAGTGAGTACGGTAACTACCAATGGAGGATCGCTATTTGTAGTCACGATTATCAGCACGTAGGTAGCTACAGCTATGTGACAGCCAATCGGACGTCATGGATTTCTGGCAGGCCACAGTAATCATGGCTTTAGCAGCTTGATGGATAGCTGTGGATATTGGGCCTCATTACACGGTAGGCGGTAAGGGTTTACCGGTACCGGTATTTTACCGGTACCAGTAAATCCTTACCGCCTTACTACGAGGTCCCTTTGCGGGTTGGGGAATTTAACACCTGCTTTTTGCAGGCGTTAAAAATCCAACCCGCAAAGGGACCAGGGAGCTAATTATGGTACTGCAATTTGCGGTACCGTAATTAGCGCCTTCCCCATTCCCATTATGCCCTATGGGGCAAAAATGGGAGTGGGTAAGGGCAATGGAGAAAGGAGGAATTACCGCCTTCCCAACCTTGGAATAGGGCAGTAATTCCCCTTTCCTCCAAGGCAGTACCTGTAAATTACCGGCATGAACCATGGCGCTTACCGCCTACCGTGTAATGAGGCCCATTGAGTTCCATTTAGTTATATTATAACCACAGCTATCAGGTAAAGATGAACAATGTACACCAATGACAATAGGAGTTTGGAAAGAACATATGATTGGTTGATCCAAAGTACATTTTCAGAGATGTTATGGTGTTATTTATTTTACATTTTCCTGAGAGAGAGGTGTGTTATTAGCAGATATGGAGTTGAACAGTGCATACATACTATTATTGGTGGGCATTTTAGAAATATTTTTTTGAGGTGGAAAAATTTAGAGAAGTTGTTGAGAACTCATTCAGTGATTTGTCAGGTTATGAATTCCATTGTTCAGAAGAGTGTGGGGGAATACCTAATTTTGAGAATCTGATTAATAGTGATGTGGAAGAAATTGGGAACGTTTATGAGAAGCATTCGCTAAGTATATGTTTTTGGTTTTACAATAGCACTTTGGATGGAGTTTTTGAAAGAAGAGCTTTGAATATGTATTGCAGACAAATATTTTTGACTGAGAGTACAGTATATTTTATTTATTGGAATAGTAAATTAATGAAGCATCTAAGGGAAGAGCACAGAGACATGTTGCATTTTTTTAAATCTTTTAAAAGAAGCTTGTAGAGGAATTGGAGAATTAGACGGCTTGTCACAATGAAAATGTATTTGCTGGGTGCAATTTTCATGTAAAAACACAAAGGCTCTTTTAAGAGCCACCCATAGAAGGTATTTAATCATATTTAAAATGTAGTGTATGGTGTGTGTTTTTTTTATAGCTGATGAAAGCAGAAACAACTATTATTTACAGTCCTCATAGATTTCTCAATTTTAGAATTAAATCTGGTGGTCCTCTTCCATTTTTGCCCATGCATTAGCCCAAGCGTTAGCACATGCATTAGGCTTGAAAAACTGAAGTTGTGTGAGGAAAAAGCTGCATGAGTTTTTTGAAAATCTTGTTTCATCATCAAAGCCAGAGACATACCTAGTACATTCCCCAAATCATTTCTACCACAATGAATGAGGCATCCGGCTGCCCTGTGCTTCTCAGGCTCAAAGATTTAAGAAAAACCTGGGACCATCGCGTTCCTCGCAATCCAAACTATTTAACTAAAAAATCTGTGAATCCAAGTTCCATGTCAATATACAGATTCTGCCGAAAAATCATTAACCAGAACGTAGGGTTTTGGTTAATGATTATCTATGGATGGGTGGGTTTATCTATCAGTTGAACTTCGTACAACTGATAGATAAACCCACCCACTCAAAAGGAAGAACCTTAGACTGGCTTCTCACTCTTAACTCTCTAGTCACCATTGACTCCATCCTCCCAGTCAATTGGTCAGATCACTTTGTAATTAACTTCACTATAGACAATGCCAGTGCAGAACACATCACCCCCAAAAACCAGAAACATTCGAAACTAGAAATATCAAAAAGCTCTCTTCCGACAAACTCACCCCAGCCCTGAGTGCTGCCCTTGCCCATACGGCTCTAGGCACTAACAACCCCTCCTATCTAGCAGAACAATACCAACAATGCCTTACCCAAACTATTGACCTACTTGCTCCCATCACCACTAAAACCCGTAAACCTGACAAACACTCCTGTTTTTGGTTTAATGAGGAACTTGTAGCCTTAAAACGCACAATACCCCAGAATCGGCATTAGCCTTCGCTGAAGCCAACAATACTTATAAATCAGCAATAATCACCCAAAAAGCCAATGCCTTCAACCTCTGCATTACTAATGCGTCCTCAGACAGCAAAGAACTTTTTACAATCCTTAGAGAGCTCGAAAACCCTTGTCAAACCTCAGCGCCTTCTAACGCTAGCAAAGACTGGTGCACCACTATTCAAAAAGCACTCTCATCTAAAATCCTCCTACTGCAAAATAAAATCGATAGTAAAAAAACGCTCCTAGCTGACAAAACTCCACCCACCATATTAATGACCACATCAAATGCCACTACTGGCCCCCCATTTCAATTCACACCAGTGACTAACAAAGTAGTATTTGACACCATAATGAAACTCAAAGCTTCCAACTGTAAAGAAGACCAATTCCCCTCCCACCTAGTGAAACTATGTGCCCCCACCCTCACACCTATCATCACCGAATTCATCAATGCCTCTTTCCTCACAAACACAGTCCCCACCAGTATCAAAAAAGCTTGGGTGACACCACTTCTAAAAAAACCATCCCTGGACCCAACAATACCCACTAATTACCGACCTATTACAACGGTCCCATTTCTCCTAAAAATAATTGACAAAATAGCCTACTGCCAAATTCAGAACCATTTGGAACAACTTCAATTACTAGGAGACCGCCAGTCAGGATTCCGTCCCAACCATAGCACAGAGACAGCCCTCCTTGATCTGAAGATCCAAATGGATGCCACTAGAGAAGCATGCAAACTCTGTCTACTGATGCTCCTGGACCTCTCAGCGGCCTTCGATCTGGTTGACCACGATAAACTCTGCAACACTCTAGCGAACAATTTAAACCTAGCTCAGAACGCTACCAACTGGATCAAATCATTCTTGGCGGATAGGACTTCCAGAGTATCCATCGGCAAAGAATCAGCAGACCCAGTGCCTGTCCCTGCAGGTGTGCCGCAAGGTTCCTGCCTATCCTCCACTCTGTATAATGCCTACACCAAGCTATTATTTGCAGCGTTGGATACCATGGGTGTCATCTATACCAACTTCGCCGATGACACCCAAATCCTTATTCCTCTCTCAGGCAATCATGAACAAGACTCCCTCCTGGTTAACCAAATTCACTCACTCATCCAAAACTGGATGGCTAATAACAGCCTTTGTCTCAACGATGACAAAACCAAGCTCCTCATACTAGGCTCCTCCAGCAAAATCAACACCCTTGAGCCCGCTTTCAAATCATTCACCATCGATGGAACCATAATCCCTGTTCTTAAACAAGTCAAGACCCTTGGCGTCTACTTAGATGCAACACTATCCATGTCTAAACAAGTAAACACATTAGCCTCGTCCACTTCCTACACCTCCAAACTCATTTTCCTCAGCCGTAAATTCTTCTCAGCCAATAACTGTGTTACCCTAGCCAGAGCACTCATACTGTCTAAACTAGACTATTGTAATATCCTATTCCTTGGCACTTCCAAAGCCAACATAGCCAAACTTCAGCTCATGCAGAACAGAGCCCTCAGAGCAGCTCTAGGCATCAAAAAATCCGAACATATCTCTAACACCAGAAGAGACCATCACTGGATCCCCATCCAAGCCAGAATTCTATTTAAAACCCTGAGCATCACCCACAAATGCAGGGCTAACAAAGCTCCCAAATATCTCAACAACACAGTCATCATGAAGCCCCAGACCAGACTCCTCAGGTCCAACAAAAACGCATACCTTGAAACCCCCAGATACAAAAGAGAGAAAGCAGGGGGTAGTAGCTTCAAAACACTGGCCCCAAGACATTGGAATGCGCTACCTTCCCACATTATGAATGAAACCTCCTTCCCTAAATTCGAAAGCTTCTTGAAGACTTGGCTCTTCAATAAGTTCTATCTGAACCAGAGCACTAACCCCCTCCAATTAACTGTTTATACCTGACTGCTTTGTATATTATTGTATATTACTGATTCCTGACTGCTTTGTATATTATTGTTTATTACTGATTGCTATTCCTGTGGACCTCTGAGTTCTTTCTAAGATTGCATTCTCCCATTGTCTGTAACTACGCTGTGATACCCCCGGGTCTGGGCGTATAACAAATGTAATAAAATAAAATAAAACATAAAAAGTAGAGCTGTCTTCAACAACCACACAGTCTTAGCTCCAGCCATGATATCTACACTCTGTAACTGTCCTCTTGTAAATGCACGCTTGTCTGTAAATGAAATATTAGTAGCGGTGGGGCATGAAGGATGTCACTATTTCTGCATTTGCCATTGGTAGAGGTGATGGTTTCCATTGTGTTACTGGATGTGATAGGTTAAAGTGAAAGTGTGTCGGCCATGTTGGTACTTTGGGAAGTTTAAAAAAATGCTTTTTGAAAGGTTTCATAGGCACTATTTCATTTACACTCGTTATTGTGTTTGCAGAAACTCTGCTGTGCTGATGCTTATGTTTGGCTTAAGGTGCAGGCTATTGCAAGTGTCTGTCAAAGGAATGCATTACAGTAGTTTAATGAAGATGTTAGGGATGTGTACTTGTGACATATGGTTGTAGAGAGTTAATGTATGTTTCCACGTGTATAAAATGTGTTTTGTTTCCAGTACTTGAAGTAAGTAAATTAAGAATTTCTGAGGATCTTCCTTTGTGTTTTTGGTGAATATTACCATTCCTGCACAGTAGTCAACTCGCTTTCTTATTCCTGAGATACTGTAGATAGTGTCTGGATTGTTAGTGGTGTTTCCATGTAGGGTGAACATTTGTAAACACAACTGGTCTAAGCCATTTAAGTAAATATTGTTGGCAATTGGAACAGAAGATTAATTGCTACATTTGCATAGCAATTTATTCCAATTGTTTTGGGGAATTGAAATAGACTAGAGAAGTATGTCTCTGTTTGCTTTGAAGGTCCTGCATTTGTTTTTCCATTTTTTCTCGGACTTTGGGGAGTTCTAAAATGGTTTCTGTTTGTAGTAGTTGCTTTTTAAAGGTTTTCTTTTTGAGGTACAGGGTACATTTCCAGATGTGGAGTATACAGTGTACATAACATATTGTATTCTAGGATTCACGAAATGTCAGTGTTGACTTTGTTTGCATCAAACTTAACAAAGACTCGACCAGTGACTGTACGAAGGTGTACACATGCTATGTAAATCAACACTTCTTTGAAGTCTGTGCTGCCAATGTCAACAATTATGGCCACTGGCCATGGCTAGTGGTTTGTAAAACAACTGTGGTACAACAACACCCTTGGAATTCAGGGTAATAAACATAGTTGCAGGGACACTAAGGTGCGTAGTACATTTTAACAAAACCTTTCAAATTCAGGAAAAACTTTAGTTGCAGGGACGTTAAGGTTAAAATTTAACACAACAAAACCCCTGAAATTCAGCAGACATTTCAGGCAAGGGCACCTTCACTTTGTATCCCCTGTTGCAGAGGTTAGTGTGCATGGCCAAATATAATTTTTTTGAAACTGACAATATTTTATTTCAAACTGACAATATTTTATTTCTGAGAGGCCCTGAATGTACACGAGCAACATGCAGAGCAAAATCACATCAAAAAGTTAAAGGGGCACCTGGCAATTCTCTGATCTATCCAGGTAACACATGTTCATCACGTGGGGTTTTATACCCTTTTGAAATAGTTTTTAGCAAAGTTTAAGGGCACACACAATTTCCGACCACCATTACTCTGAATGGCTTTGTCCTCTAATACACCAAAGCAGGTAACCATTAACCTACTGAGGTGTTGCACTCATAAAGAGAGTTATACTAGAATATGGAGGACTAGCAACCCTAGTTTTTTGCTTTTGTTTTGTCTGATAGGGGAAGGATGATGTGCTGGACCAATGAATAATGCATCTATGTTGTGGTCTTTTATCAATAATTTTAGATGAAATTTATTGTTGATGTTTAATGTTTAGGTTTATGATGATTACATTTGTTTTCAACTACTGAAAGAACCCCCCTTTCAGATCTCCAACCTATCAGACTTGCATCTATATTCTTTTTGTTTCATATATCATTCGTTTAACGTAGGTGTTCATGAACTCCAGCTTTTGACTCAACGTCTCAACAAATTAGACCACGCCTTTAAGTCTTTCAATATCGATGGCAATGACATCAAGGTCTCGGTAGACACTTAAACTCTAGTCGTCTATCTGGACTCTGCTCTCTCTCTGAACAGGCAAACAAATGCAGTTAGGTCGGCCTCGGCCTACACTTGCAAACTTATCACCGCCTGCAGACCCTTTCTCAACCCGCACAACTGCATTACCTTGGCAAGAACACTCATCATGTCCAAAATGTACTACTGCAGTGCCGTCTACTTGGGGACCAGCCAGTCTAACCTCAACAAACTGCAAACAGTCCAAAATAATGCCATCAGGGCTGCCCTCAACATCCCTAGGCTGTCCCACATCTCTAACATCAGATCCGATCTACGATGGCTCCCAGTAAAACATAGAATCGCTTTGAAAACTTTAGCCTTGACCCATAAATGCCTGGACAACAATGCACCACCTTACCTCGCCTCTTGTCTCACACTTGACTCCTCCACACGACCCACCAGAACACCACATATTCCCAGTTTTATCCTGCCCAGATTCAAACTCCAAAAAGCTGGTGGTGTGAGCTTTCCTGTCCTAGCGTCAAAGCTCTCGAACTACTTGCCTACTCCCATCAGTACTGAGCCTTCTTTCCTAACCTTCAAGAACAAAACCAAATCCTGGATGTTCATGCAGAACGTATGAAGCACCATACTAAAGATCTGGTTCCTACTTGTAATATACTGCAACTGTGTATATATTCTTTGTACTGTGCTGTAAATATTTATATTGTACGTACTGTAACTGTTCTGAAGAAGATGCGCCCGGTTGCCCTAGGGCCTGGCTGCCCTTTACAAATAAATACAATTAAATTACAAATTACTTCTACAGAATCCCCCACATGGCCTATACACCCTATCTAATCGCCAATTGCTCTTCTAACCTCCTCCAAATTCCTCTCCGTCTCCCCCCACTTTTATTTGCAACCAATGTTACCATCAGCGCTATCCGTCTTTGTATATCTATTCCTGTCTCTGCGTTTAGCCCTCTAAGTGCCATCTCCCATAACCCTGTCTCTGCTATACACCATTTTTCAAATTCCTTCCACCATCTCGTTACACTCGGTTCTCTCGTGTCTTTCCACCCTATGGCTGTGCTGCGTTTAGTCATTATATACATCAGATCTTTGAGTTTGTTCAGCGATTTATCTTTTAGGTTTTTCTTATATCAGCCTAGCATGCAAGCCTCCAGAGTCCGGACATCGAAGTCTATGCCTCCTTGGCCCACCTTATCTGCTACCATCTTCCAGAAACCCTGTACTACCGGGCACTCCCAGAACATTTGTATAAGCCCTGCTTCCTCTGCATTGCATTTGGGACATTCTTGTCTGCTGGCTCCTTTAAAGGTTGAGATAACAGCAGGCGTGAGGTATACTCTGTTGTATTAGCTGTAGTCTGGCGTTCCTGGAGACCTTCTTGTGATACAGTTTTATTTCTCCCCATTCTCTATCCTTTAACGTCTTCCCCAGTTTCAGTCCTCATTTCCCTTTGCATTTCAGTTCTGTCTGTCAAGATCTCATATATTCTGGAGATGACGTGTCCGGCGTCCACCACTGGAGGCAACATCTCAATGTCCTCATTCCCAATATCTCCTTCGATATTGTTTTGGCCACCTACCGTGCAGCTCACTCAGGTCTGTGTTATACAGCAAGAACTGCCCTGTGTGTATACCCGTACCCTCTTGCAATTCCTCAAATGTCTTCCACCCTCCCTCACTATGTAGATCCTCCATGTGACCACTACACACATCTCCCACCTTGTTACTATAATTGCCCTGCAGCCCGACCTCCCTTCCAGGATCGCTGGTATTGGTGCCTGCAGAGAGGGCAGGTACACTTTCCCCATGAACCCACAGGCCCTACGCCAGATTTGGGTGCCCAGTTTCATTGGGGTTCCCATTCTGTTCCTTGACGGAGATCCACAGGCAGTCTCTCAGGTATCTGTGTCCTACAGCGGGCTGCAGCAATGCCCTTTCTGCTGTGGGGTCATGTGCCATCCATTGCAGCACGTATTGTAGTTGGCACGCTAGGAAGTGCAGCTCAAAATTTGGCACCCTCAGCCCACCTTCATTGTACGCCCTTTGTAGTGTGCATAAGACAACCCTGTTCCTCCCCTTCTGCCACAGGAACCCCCTTCACATCTTTTCTAGGTCACGAAAGTACCACTTCGATATTTCATCTGAGATATTCCCAAAGCAATGCATGTCATGGCAGTGCCACCATTTTTGACAACGCTGCTCTCCCCATCACTTACAGGGTTAGTTTACTCCAAAACCCCATGGACGCTACTAGCCAGTCTTTGGCTCATACTGTGTTGGCTTCATGTTCTTGGCCAGGGCCATGATATATATTAATACCCAAATATCATAAGGAGGTCCTGCTCCAGGGGAAGGTCTGGCAAGTCCTCCTCTGCCCTTTTTGTAGTGGCTGCCAATGGGAACAAGCATTACTTATTTTTATTTATTCTAATACCTGTTAATGTGCTTGAATTTTCAAGCACTTCCAGAATATATGGCAGATTCACCTTGGGGTCCCTCACATCTAGTAACACGTCGTCTGCGTACACGGATATCACGTGCTTCACCCCGTCTATGTCTATACATCTACATATTCCTGCCTCAAGTACGCTGCCATGGGTTCTGCCACTAAGATGTATACTTCAGGGACATTGGGCACCCTTGTCTAGTGCCTCTATATTGTTGCCATGCCTCTGAATACATGCTTCCCATTCTGACCATGGCCATTGGTTTTGTGTATATTAATTGTACTCATCTCATGAACAGCGGGCCAATCCCCATCTTCGTCATTGTGGCATACAACCACTCCCAATGTACTGAGTCAAATGCCTTTGTTGCGTCCAAGTAGGCCTCTGCACATTGTGAGGCATAATATGCTGTGCTACAGATCACGTGGTGGAGCCGTCTAATGTTCTCCAAGATTTTTCTCCCGGTCACATACCCTGTCTGATCTGGGTGTATCAGCACCTGTATCACCCGTCTGAGTCTATTAGACAAGATATCTGCTCGCCCCCTCTTCTCTGCCAGCTGTAGATGTCCCAAAGGCATGATCTCGCCGTGTTCACCCACCCAGCTCCATTCACTTCTGCTAAGCGTATCAGCTCCATCGGACGCTTTGTTGTGATGCAGTGAGGGCACCACACATTCTACAGCAGCCCTCCTATTGTCTCAGGTGTGCACAATGTTACAGTTCCTTTAGCCTCCAACTACAGCTAGATCAGTGCCCCCCACTGCCTCAATGTTTATTTGTCAGCCGCTGAAAAGCCAATAGCCAGCAATGTCTTTTAATTTCCTCGTGTACAGTTGCCTCCGCTCTGAAACACTCCCTACTTTCCTCAGAGCCGCCGCCAACTCGAATCAGCAGCCAACATTTTCGGACCGTCTCTTCGCTTTTTCTTTCTCACTGTGTTTCATCAGGAATTCAGCTCTAACGGACTGCGCCTCACCACACGGAGCTCCGCTGATATTTCAGGCTTCTGTTTGTTTGTTTTCAGGTAGTTTGACCAGCTTTAAGCATGTGTTTGCGTCACAGCAGTTTTCAGATCTTGGGAGCTCACAGAGCTCACTCCCACCTCACATGGCTTCTAGCCATGCCCCCCAGCCAAATATAATTTAACACTTTAATTGATCAGTAATCATGGTCTTCAGTCATGGACACTGGCCACAGCCTTAGGCCATGTCCACTGTATATTCTAATGTGTAAATGGGTCACTAGCCATGGCCTTTTACATGGCTAGTGGCTATATCATTTCGTTGTGCCCACTGTATATTTTAGATTACTTAAGAGCCACCAGTTATGGCCTTCGTCCGTGCCAACTGTATATTTTACAACACTAAGCAGTAATTAGATTGTATATTCTAATATATTAATGGGCATTAGCCATGGCCTTTAGCCAATGGCTACGGCTTTCGATCTTGCCCACTGTTTATTGTAAAACAGTAGCAGAAATCTAGGTATGGCTTTCCACCATGCCCCCTATATATTTTACAACATTAATCAACCACTTGCTATGGCCTTTTGTAATGCCACAGTCACTGTCTTGGCCAGGTCAATGGCCTAAATTCTTATTAAGATAATCAAAAATGTTATGAGATTACTTACAAACGATCTACGGTATAACACTATTTCTGATGTAATCTGTTATATACAATGTAATTAGCGTTGTCACCAGTGATGTCATCAGTGATGTGATCTGGGATGTCATCAGTAATCTGATAGAACATGTAATTAGTGATGTCATCAGTGATGTCATCTTCGATGATATCATTGTGGTCATAGGCTGTGCAACAGGGGGCACACAGGTTAGGTTGCTTTAGCTGAATTTCAGGGGTTTTGTTGTATTAAGTTCTCACCTTAACGTCCCAGCTTTCCTTGAATTTCACAGGTTTTATTATTCCATATATTGTATCTGCAACAATAGTATTTGACTTTGGCCATGCCCACTAAATATTTTAGAACACTACCAGATCACTAGCCATAGTAATTGTTCATTTTATACAAAGATATGTTCACTCATAATTTCTTTCATGGATGTATCATCTTCTCTTTTACATTCCCTCTCAAATAAATATTATTACAAAAATCTTTGTTTGCAAACTTATTTAACTTTGAAAAATATTTACAATCATATTTATAATTTATGAAAACAAACTCATTAACATGTTAAATAAACTTTGCACAAACAGTACACTCAATATATGTAAAAATAGAACTCAACAGTATTATTTGCCACCAGGAAATCACTAGTGGTGGCGGAATGGTAAATCCCCATTCCCATAGAGTCCCGTAGGACACCATGCAAATGGGGACACTAAAGCACTGGCACCAATGCTAACGGTGCTGGTGCTTCAGTGAGAGACATGCCGGTAGGGGCCTGAAAGCTTGTCAGGTCAAGCTTGCTGGGGCATCCGTGCCCCTACTGGCATTCTCATAGTATGGCAGTCAGGAAAGGGTGCCAGTACATTGCTACAAGCACCCTTATTTGCGGACTGCCATACTTGGAAAGAGGCCCATTGTCTTGCAGATTCACTACCTAAACAGCACCTCGGGTACTTGACATCCTAATGGCTACTGCCAACTAAAGAAACAATAAAGACCCAATCAGAAAGTAAATGCCAATAATCTCACCTTCTCCCCACAAGTAATCGTATTCCATGGTTCATTTTAACTAGTGAGGTGACAGATGTTTTTTTCACTCTCATTCTACAATGGGCAATTACATGGACTGCTTACAAGAAAGTATCCCACACAGGAACAAATATGCAAGGAAGATGCTGAAAAGAAGCAAGCACAAGAATCCAAATGTTACTTGGATAGACATGCAAGAAACTCCACCAGGCAGCATCAATTATCAATTTCCAATCGCAGAGAAAAATACAGACAGCTGGCGATACTTCATGGTGGAGGTGCATGAAAGTTTATAACAAATATAAGCCAATAAACCATTACCCTCACATACATGTATACAAAAAGGGAAATATGTGCATATAAATATGGTTGATTAAAAAATGTATGTTTAAGCGCATATGTATTTATTTATCTTAAATTTGTATAAAGTGCCAGATGCCCATGGGACTCAGAACACACATATTACTGAACGTTACAAAAATACAGCAGGAATCAACTGTCACTTAGCCTGACCAGATGTAAATAGTGACAACATATGCCATCTGATAGCAATGGTAAATATAGCGGGGGACACAAAACACTGCAAAGATATACATATTTACTGACACTTATTTTCACATTAGCCACACACACAACATTTGCACAGTGTGAGTTCTGCAACCAAAATGAGAAAAGTAGACACAATGTCACTTTTATACTTTCCAAAATCAATAGCACAGAGGACCATATAGTAAGCAAACTATTAAAATGGCCAACCCATTTTCACTGAAACCTACCACAGATAACTACTCAATTCCAACATTAAAACAAACCAATTGCAAACACCAAAACACACACATCATTCATACCCTACTCTTACTATTACCAGAAATTCAAACTAGGAGTCATTTTCCTAGAAATAGAGAAGAACTGCAGATATCATGCCTGGTTTTAAAACTGTGTGTCTGATTGGAGACAGTTGGCTGTTTTTGTTATTTACTTTTTGTTAGAAACTTAATATTTACATGGACCTAGGTTTGAGTGATTTTACAATTAAATGGATTGGATTGTGGGGAATGCGTTGGCTCCAGGATTTCCTAATTTTTTTAGTCTGAGAAATACAGGGCAGCCAGAGGTCATGCTGATTCATTGTGGAGGAAATGATTTGGGTAATGTACGAGGTGTGTCCCTTGCTTTAATGATGAAACACGACTTGCTAAAATGAATGGAACGTTTTCCTCCACCATCTTCATTGCTTCCAATATGACCCAGAGGCATAAATGGAGGTGGACCACGAGATTTAATGGTAACATTGAACAATCATGGAGAAATGTTAATAAAGTATTTTTAGCTTTCATGAAAGACCAAAAAGAATTATGGATATCAAACAACTTACAGTTCTGAAAGGAGTACACCAAACTGATGAAGGAAATGCAGTGTTCCTTCATAACATTAAAGCAGTACTCCAAATGTGCTAACATACTATACTGAGTGTACCCCAAAACAGTCCCTGTAGGGACTATCTATTACATATATTATATATTATATTATAGGTGAGTCAGGGACACATAGGAACCATTCAAAATGCTATTGTGCGGGCAGTCTGTTTGGGATCAAGCATTACACATACATTTTTCTGCTTCCAGATCTGGGGGATGCTTGTGGAGTCTTAACTTGCTGCTGATATGTGGAGGCGGAACCATGCAGCATCTGTTCAGGCTACGCTGCCAGAAGGGGTCCGGGTAAGCAGAACAAGCAGTAACATCAAATATCAGGAGGCTTCCATTGCAGATACACCACCGGACCTGGGTACTGTTCTTTTTTTCAGGACTGTTCTGTATTTGTCACCCAGAAAGGGTAGACCTCAGGCACAGACTTTTCTTCCTCGTCTCCAGCCCCATCTCTCAGCCAGCTTCCCACAAGGAGGCTTTCGGCAGTGCTGAGGAGATTGATCGAGGGATTACAGGCAGTTAAGGTTGATTTATGCATGGAAATTAACCAGGTTCTTTGCATACTGGTCCCACTATATGAGGGACTGCACTGTGAGACCAAGCACAATACAGCTCTATTGGAATCCTTGCTTTTTAAATTTGACAACAGCCATATGCATGCAGCAGCTCAGGAATTTCTAGTGGCCCACAAACCATCAGTACTTGGAGTGAGCCAAGAGCCCAAGACAAAAGCCAACTAAGCCCTATTCCAGAGCTTTCCGCTCACCATACGGTTCCTGATAGACCTGAGAAGGAGGGATCACAAGCCTTACCGAACCATGAAGTGACACGGGTATGGACTGTCTTGCAAGGGGCCACGCTTCCAAGGGCAATGCAACGGGACAAAAGGGTAACTATGGAAGCTCCTCTCGACTGTGAAGTGATGAACACCTCTATTCAAGAGGTGTGAAATGAGGCTTCCATTGAAGAGATTCTGGCCATAGCCCCTTCAAACTCGGAGGGCCACTCGGGAGTGCACCGGGTACCTATGAAGATAAAACTGCCTAAGGGTCCTGCGCAGAAAAATATAGCCCCAAAAAAAACGGAGGAATGTGGGAACTAGAACTTTCATAAATTCCTTATTTGCTCAACAAACGGTAGAAACAGCTTTATCACAAATGAAACCGAGGGATGAGTTTGGTTGCTCCAGTGGAGATCAGGAGAGAGGGACTTCCCACCCTCTCCTGGAGTGACCAACAAAGCGGCAAGGCATCCCAGAGCCAGATTTACTGAGCTATGCTGACTACTTCTGCACCTCCGCCTGTCTCAATAAATATACATCTACATAACCGGGAGCTGGCGTCTCGATTGAGACATTATACGATGATTAATCTTAAAGAGACATGGCTGAAGACGGCTCTGTCGTTTGACAGCTACACAGTATTACATCAAGCAGCAGAGCAGCACACAAACGGGCACCCATATGGGGGCCTTGTTACTCTCATTAAATTATCTACTACATGTGAAATTCTCTCTTCTTGGGACCTTTCGTTTGGCATGCTGGTCACACACATCATGTTAGAGCGTAATTATATTTATATTGGTTTAAGCCCATTTGCACTACACGGAAAACCATGTTGCAAAGTTCCAATTTTTGGGTTAACTTCACCGCTATTTTAACATTCATCCGCCATTTTGATTTTCACTCGTGTTCTACGTTCTAAAATGGTGAACTATGTTTTCAACTTGGAGCCAAGCCTTCCGACCTTTGAGCTCTGTTAATGTTTAAGTTGTCAGTGAGTCGACTGCTCCTTAATCTAGAAAATATTGCGAACAGAATGTCTTTATTGCAGGGATGGGTATACACTTGGCTGTAATGTGGAATAATTTGACGGACACAGATGTCCCACAAGGGTTGAGGGATTTTAATGTTTTAGCCTATTCAAGGGATACTTGCTTAGAAAGTACATGAGCATGTCGAGAGGGTTTGTGAGTTTAGAAGGACGTTAGAATAGTTACAGAACGATGAAATAGATGATGATAGTTTGCATGCTTTTTATGTGCAGAAACGGTTCCTTCCTCCTTGTAAGTCAACGAGTGTAGAGACGTGAATTTGCACAAGGGATGCGCTTAGATGGATTTCGGATGTGTCGATATCACCCATAGAAGTATATGATACGTATAGTCAGTATACTCCAGAAATGCAGAAGAAAGTGTTACAGGTAATGGTAGAATACCTGCAGGAAGAGTGTATAAAGAAAAATATGTGTTGTCCCGCAGAACTGATGATTATATATAAGAGAGCATTTGCCCCTGATACTGCTTCCAGCACTTTAGTGCTTGATCTGGCTGTGTTGCTTAATAGACGTTCCGAGTTTCCTACTTCTCAGTTGCCTATGAGAGAGGTTCCTCGACATTCGTTCCTAAAGTTGAGATTCCGGCTAATGTCACAACAGGTGCAGCAGCCATCAACATTGAAGCTCACTATGTATCACAATGTGTTCACATCCTGTTCGCTAGAGAGGAAGTGAATACTATTAGACAGTTGATTCCAGACATTAGGAAAAATCCAACAGGGTTTTACAAAGAAATAGAATCTGTCCTGCACTCAGCAGTTTTCACTCTGGGTGACATAGATGTGTTGTTTCCTGTGATCCTACCTGCTGATTTATGGAAGCAGATAAGGACTGTAGATGACCCAGCAGGGCTAGATGATACGTGGGTTAACTTGGTGTGGATAGACAGAGAAAGGAAAGCTGGTGAGAGACTGCCACAAGTGATACTGACTTTGCCAGATAGAATAATAATGAAATTGAAAACTTTGGTTCCAGAGAGAAGGATTGTTTCGGACAAACTCACTACTTGTACCCAAGGAAAATCTGAAGGTGCTACTGAACTCTTTAATTGGTTCGAACAAGTATTCTCAGATTTTAGCAGACAGGAATTAAGCACTGAGTTAGGGAAAAGATTGTTTGTGGATAATTTTGTGCGTGGATTGTTGCCTGATATCCAGTCACAAATCATGACTTCCAAGAGTGCTAGGCAAGCTAAATCACAGTCTGAAGTATTGCATATGGCTCAATATTACGAGAATAGAGTCAATAATGAAAAAGAAAGGATTGAAAAGAGAAGGGGAGATCTAAAAACAAAAGTATTATTGCAACAGATGGTTAGAGGGCCTAGAGGTGGGAGTACACGGTTTCAAGGTCAATTTGTTCCACAAAGTAATGTGCCGTTGGGTCCTGTACACGCAAACCAATTTGCTTATTGCAGACAAGAGGGTCATTGGTGAGCCCAATGCCCGATCCTTGAGCAAAAGTTGAATAACACATATGGTGTCCTGGGTAGACGATCCAGAGGCCGCCTTGGGGTAGGGCGTCCTGGTAGAAGCCAGTTCGCCCAAAATCCACAGTCATTCTCGCAAGACAATCAGCAACCTAGTGTAGATAGCAGAAACATTTTCGAAAAACATTCAATTGACTATCTTTCCGAAGATCTTGTCTTCGATGATATATTGTTTTGTTAGGACAGCCAGAAGCAGGGTCTGGAACCGACACCTATTCCCGTCAATCAGAAAGGGCCCTACGTTGAGATGATGATGGGGAATAGGAAGCATCTATTTTTGATAGATACAGGAGCACAGAAGTGTTCCATTGATCATTCATGGGTTCCAGACATCCCACTGTCAGGGTAGAATAATGTTTCTGTAGGGTTTTTTGGCCCACCAGTAGTTAGTCCAGTTTCTCTACCGGTACCGATTTTACTGGGGCCATTCACGGATCACTGTCCATTTCTTCTGACAACAAACTGTGGAGAGAATTTGTTGGGGTTGAATCTGTTGAAAGAATTATATGCAGTAATTCATTGTTCTTCGGATGAAGTACGTTTGATGATTAAATCCCAGCAATTTTCTGCCTCACAGTTTTTGACTAGACCTTTGCCACCAGAATTTCATGAAGTACTGGCATGTTTATGGGCGATTGACAACAATGATGTTGGTATTTTGCAAATTGAGCCTGTTAAAATTGTTTTGAAACCAGGAGTTAAGGTGCCACGTATTCCACAATATAAGATTTCAGTTGATGGTGAGCAAGCTTTGAAGAGTTTAGTTTCCGATTTTGTACGTCGTGGAGTAATTGATGAACTTGCAGGAAGTTTGTGCAATAGCCCAATAATTTTACCAGTGTATAAGAAAGGGGACAATGTGATTCCTTTCCGTTTCATTATCGATATGCGCACTATCAATAAGATTGTTGCTCCACAATTTCCGATTGTGCCTGATGTAATGACGATATTAACAATGATTCCAGCTTCTGCGACTCATTTCAGTGTGGTGGATCTAAAGAATGCCTTCTTTGGTATTCCCATACACGTGGATAGTAGATATTTGTTTGCATTCACCCTAGTGGGACGCTCGTATACATTCACCCGTGCACCACAAGGGTCCGAGCATTTATAGTAGGGCTTTCAAAGAGCAACTCGATACACTTGAGTTGCCTTACTCTTGTACATTGTTGCAATACATTGATGACCTTCTCTTAGCTGCAGACTCAGAAAGTGCTTGCAAGGAAGGTACTGTGTTATTGCTTATTCATCTAGCAAAGCATGGGCATAAAGCTTCATTAAAAAATGTTCAATATTGTCGACAGGAGGCTGCCTATTTAGGCTATCTCCTGTCAAAGGAGGGAAGAAGATTGACACCTGAAAGGATAGAAAGCATTTCTAGCATGTTTGTCCCAAATACACAGAAGGAAGTCAGAGCCTTGATAGGAATGGCTTCTTACTGTAGACAGTGGATCCCACACTTTTCACTAGTTATAAAACCAATGTTGGCATTGACAAAAAAGGGCATTTCTTTGCCACTAACGTGGAACTTGCAACACTAGAAAGCTTTTGATCTGCTCAAGAGTGCACTGTGTTCAGCACCGGTTTTGGGCACACCAAATTATGGCAAGGCCTTTGAGTTGTATGTGCATGAACGTGATGGATGTGCTTTGGCTGTGTTAACACAGGAACATGGGGGGAAGAATAGACTGTGTGGTTATTTTTCCTCCACTCTTGATCCTGTTGCATGCGCTTTGCCGAGATGTCTGAGAGCTGTCGCTGCTGCCACTGCATCTGTAAAGCAAAGTGAGGGTATGGTTTTAGGTCACTCTTTAACCTTGATGGTAGCCCACTCCGTAGATGTTCTGTTAAACAGAACACAAATGCAACACCTTACTTCTAACGATTAACAATATACAAACTGATCCTTTTTGCACCGCATATCCAAATTAAGAGGTATTGCGTATTAAATGTGGCTAAATTGTTACCTCTTCCACAAGATATTGCTTGCAGTGACGAAGTGTCACATGACTGCCTTTATACCACAGAGCAAGAAACTAAAGGCAGGATCGATTTAAATGATACACCTTTGAAAGACCCACAAGGGGAGCTGTTTTGCGATGGCTCCTGCTTCAAAGTTCCGGATGGTACGTCCACTGCTGCTTATGCCATCACTACACTAAGCACGATTGTGGAAACCAAGAGAACTTTACATAACTCTGCGCAGGCCGCAGAGATTATTGCACTGACTCCAGCTTGTGAACTTTCCAAAGGGCTTAGAGTAAATTTATTTACAGACAGCTAGTATGCCTTTGGGGTGGTTCACAACTTCGGTAGACTATGGGCAGACAAGGTTTCTTGACCTCACACGAAACAAAAATCCAACATGACACTTTGATAGTTCAGCTACTCTCAGCACTTGCGCTTCCTATTCAACTAGCAATCATGAAGTGCGCCGCACATCAGAAGGTGGTAGATGATGTAGGGAGAGGAAAAGCTTTTGCTGACAGAATAGCTAAACAGACCACTACTGATTTATATTTGGAAATGTATGTCATGAAAGAAATCACAAATACCTGTGCAGTAGATGAAGGGATTGGGTCGATAAAGAATTTAGAAGCTGATGCCACTACAGAAGAACTTAAACACTGGGCTAAGGGTTTAGCAATCCTGGATGAGGAAGGTTGTTGGGTGGACAACAAAAGGAAAAGATGGATGCTACCCAATGCATATGTCATCCTCATGGTTACAATGGCTCATGGTACCACTCACATATGTGCTAGAAAAATCTGTAAATTACTAGAACCTGTCTGGGTAAATATGAACATCACAAAAATTGCTGGGTGTTTTTTGTCCAAAACTGTATGGTGTGCTTACAGCATATTGCGGGGAAGGGTACAAGACACCGAGGGGTAGTTTTGGTCAGCCCTGCGTGCCTTTAGAAGTGATTCATTTGAACTTCATTGAGATGGAGCACTACTATAACTACAAATATGTATTGGTAGTCATTTGTGCTTTTAGCAAGTGGGTTGAAGTCTTCCCTGTGAAAGATGCCACAGCAAAGACAATGGCGAAAACCATGCTTAAGGAATATTTTCCTAGGTTTGGTTTGCCGAGGGTCATCTGGTTGGATAATGGTCCACATTTTATCGCTGATGTCATCTTGCAATTATGTGCGGGATTACAGATCAATAAACGGTTGCATTTGGCTAGACACGCTCAGAGCACCGGACTTGTAGAACGCCATAATGGTATCCTGAAGAATAAGCTTGCAAAAGTCTGTGCCAGCAGTAATTAGAAATGGCCAGATGCCTTACCTATAGCTCTACTGTCCATGCGGACGACCCCACAGACTAGAACTGGACTCTCCCCATATGAAATTGTGATGGGGAGGCCAGCTAACATTTGGAACCTACCAAAGCCCAAAGTGTTGAAAGATGTGGAGCATTTGCTTCTTGCTGAATACTGTGACTAGTTAAATCAAAACTTGTATTTGATTTTTCAACAGGTGCGAGAAGCCCTCCCAGTTCAGTACGAGGGGCCAGGTACAGAATTCGACCAGGCAATTGGGTGCTCACAAAGTCATTTGAGAGAGCATCTAGTCTCGCACCGCACTGGAGAGGACCATTCCGGGTCTTGTTGACCACACAGACTGTTGTACGTACGAATAGCAGGCAGGAAATACTGGATACACGCGACACAAATCAAAAACATACCTTTTCCTTTGCCATTGGACGGAGAAGAAAAGAAGGAAAGTACTTGCTCTGCTTCTGGTGATCAATCTGTCTTGAATGGCATCAACGGTGTTTCAGAGACTCTTTCTGAGCCTGTGGGGCCTGGGGAGACAGCTGCTTTCAATTCTTCTTCAGATCTTTCTGCACTCTTGAGTAATCTTGCCTCTGTTTCACCACTTCCATCAGGAAGACACTCTGTTCACAGATTATGCAGTGCCTGGAGTCTTAGGGTACGATCTGCGTTCACAACACTAGACTTACAGCACAGCAGTGCCCAAAGGAAATGATAGTTGAGCCAGTTCTTTGCCACTCTCTCGCTGACACATAAGTAAGTGGCTGGGACCAGCAAAAGCTATCTTCAATCAAGAACAATCAAGTGGCCAGGAGATCACCAACAAACAAACTTAAGGAGTCTGTCGCAGAAACTTCCCAGAACAAACTTTGAGGAACAATGCCTGCCACTATCTCTACTAGTACAGAGCAACTGATCGATTGTGTGGCTAACAAAGATATTGGACAGAATAATTCATGGTCCGTGAGGACGTACTGTTTTCTTGTAATTATGTTAACTGGTCTATAATAATAATTGCTCTTGGGTTTTGATATATCAAGGGGGTGCGTCCACTGGAAACTTTGATACCCACTGAGGGTGTTCCCACTATGTCTTCTCCTTTCATCCATCTGCACACTCTATCTTCTAGGGATTCCCAACACAGACAGAGTTGTCACAACAATACGCTTTTGTTAATCATGACTGCAACCAACGCGATTTTGAATAGAACTGATTGCTGTATATGTTTGCATTTGCCACAACACAGGGAAAAAGGGTTGGGCTGGTATATTCATCCTTTGCCTCTAACTACTGCATGCTACGCCACTTTAAGGGCGCTATTCTTTGGTCGTTGGAATGACAGCATCTCAGGCAACTTTGACGGGACTAATTTGAATGAGTTTGAAAGATGAGTCCTGACGTCTCTGGGATGTTCCCTTTTTGCAAATAGGAGCAAACCTATCATGCCATGTTCTTTCGAGAGAGGGGCGCCTGCTACCTTTTTTGCATTTTTGGAATGAACTTGGGGTTGGTCACCCTAAGTTACCTGGGGGCAACCAGACGTGGACTCCCTGCTCACTGTGCTTAGAGAGGCACAGCTTCACCTCACTGATGAGGCCCAACAAGGCTGAAACACGTGTATGGGGTTGCTGTTGGTATTCTTGTTCAGAAGGGAATTGTCATAGCATTTCGGTGCTGGACTGCCCATGTGGGCAGGACAAATACTGATATACAAATTAATATTTCCCATTTGGGAAATGTACAGTGAGCAAAAAGCAGATGGCTGCAAACTCTCAAAGTGGTTAAAAACCACTGAACAGATTATCATGCTGTGTTCATTCGAGAGAGGGGCACCTGCTACCTTTTTTAAATATTTGCACAAATTCAATGGGGTGTGAGAGAGCTGACCTAATCTGGCATTGCTGCTTGTCTGGTAATGTTACATTTACCGTCAATGCAGTGGTGGCATTTCTGGATTCACTTGGCCTTGAGGGTGAGATAAATGTAAAACACTTGCCATCTTAGTATCCTCAAATGACTTGTTTTCTACTTCATGTTTTCTTTTTGGGCTAAGAATGTTATCTTTGTTTTTTATACGTGTTTCTTTTAATGCCTGATGAATTAACTTGTTGTACTTTTTTGGGAATAATGTTAAAGGTTAACTTGATTAACCAATAAAATATAAAAGATAAACAAAATAACATTTCATTTGAGTGATGGGTTTGACTGAAATTACGAAAGTGATTAAAATTCTCTGGGTCCCCCAGAATGCAAAGATTTGTTTGGGGTTATTCTGTGCAGTAGTTATTTAAATATTTGACGGAGAAGAGGGGTGCCCTTTCCCCCAAATAAATAGAGCTATCTCCCATGGTGCATTGCAGGATCATGGTTTTCAGAAATGAAACAACCGCCATCTTGTTTTTCTTTCGATGCGAGAGATAATTGCAGCTATAATTGAAGTTATGGGAAAATTAAATGCAGTAAAGGGCTTTAGGGAGGTCAAAAAACATACAAATGCCACCAAGGTAGAGGTGGGGGAGCTGGACATGGTCTACGGACAGAGTTTGCAACACAAGGCTTTCGGTAGCCCCGGCTATAGCCGCGAATAACCAACATCTCAAAGCAAACTGCGTCACAGAAGCAGTGTGTGTTTTGGGGTGAACAGGAGAGGGCAGGGGAGGTCAGGATGCAATCTGGGGGTTTGCGGGAGTTGGCACAAATGTGGGGGGCACTTGGTGATGGCCTGAAGGGCAGGGAAGCATTTTCTCTGTCATTTTGCCAATATTCCCAGCTATATCCGCGGCTATGAAGAACTACAGATACCCACAGTTAAAAGTAGTAGTTCTGTTTTCGCGGCTATATGTTTGGGTGTGTCTGTGTTTAATTTATTTTCAAATGTTATTTGTATAAGTATAGTGATGTCAGGGGTGAAAAACCAATGGCCATGGCCAAAGGCCATGGTCAGTGACCTGATAGGGATTAGAGAGTCTTTTTTTATTTTGGATGTGTGTTTTCAGACTTTAGAGCAAATAGTTTAACAAAGTTAATATAAAAAGGAGCAATTGTAGTCTAGTTTTAGATGTGCCATACAATGTATTTTAGTTGGTGTATTCTCACTTATGGTATCATATTGTGTGGCTGTGAAATGTTTGCCTACCAAGTTTATTCTTATGTATTTTCAGTTACTTTACATATGTACATGAGTAGTGTTGTACTGTATTGATCATTTAAGTTGGAATGTAGTATCAAACTTGAAGTCAGTCCCCCTTTTAACTGACCTTTTGTAACTGCGTTTATGGAAAAGTCAATGAACTGTAGCTGCAGGTATATTAAAACATGTGTTTTTTAATTATTTATTGTATTTGTGTATTTATGTATGATGACTAGTCCTTAAAAGGACTGTTTTGCGGTACACTGAGTGTCGAACTTCAACACATCAGGAGTACTGTTTTGATGTTATGAAGGTACACTGCATTTCCTTCACTGGTTAGGTGTACTCTGTCATGTCTATAGAAATTGGTCATGCTGAACTGTATGTTTTGTTCAAAATCCATATTCAAAATAATGTGGCCTATCATGAATACTGAAATTGCTTGATTAACATTTCTCTGGGATTTCCTAATGTTACCATTAAATCTGGTGTTCCATCTCCATGTTTGCCTTTGAGTGAGACTGGAAAAGATAAAGATGGTGTGCAGAAATAGTTCCATTATTTTTCCCATGTCTTGTTTTATCATTAAAGTAAGGGACACCCAAATCATTGCTTCCACAATGAATTAGTATGACATCTGGGTGTCCTCTTCTTCTGAGTCTTGTGCGCGTGTATGTCGTCAACCGGTGTGTGTGGGCGTAGCTGTGCCAATATGTCACAACATTTGATTGGCTCATTCGTTCACATGCATAAAAGTCAGGTGTAGATGCAGAGCTACAGCACGTGATTTCTTTGGTTGCTGGATCTTGCTGAAGAATGGGATACTCGCCAAGGGAGTTCAACATCTTATTGGCTCATTGGTCAGATGGGTATGGGTATATTCACGTGAATACATCCCAGCATTTGATTGGATCATTCGTTGAGGCATATAAATCATGTGCAGGCGCGGAGCAGCAGCACATGATTTCATTGGCTGGTGGGTCATGCGCGAAGATTGGTAGATGCATTGAAGGAGTTTAATGTCCTTTTGTCTCATTTAGCATGTGTGGGTTATATCAGACTGCATAGGCGTATTTGCGTGAATACATCACAGTGTTTGATTGGATCATTCGACGCACTTAAAAGTCACGTGTAGGCACAGAGCCGCATCGCGTGACATGTTTGGCAGACGTATTAGGTGTGAAGATACGTAACCACATTGAAGGGTGTCCATGTCTATTGGCTCATTTCTCACATGTGAGTAACCCCCCAGTAATTGCTGCAGGTAGCCACGCATGCATCCTTAGTAAACGCGGTTATAAAAACATAAAAATATATATATATATATATATATATATATCTACTTATATATGGGCAGTAGTCTTGTACATATTTATTTTAAAATATATTGAGTGTAGCCTTTCTACACAGTTACTGTAACACTTTTTATAACTATTCATGAACAGTACATATATTTGTAAATACTTTAAAAAGGTAAGTACATATGTAAACTCATTTTTTGTAACAACAGGTTTATTTTGGGGGAATGTGGTTGCACAATTGATTTTTTTTAACTTTTTAGACATAATACATTATTTTGATTATCCAAATTGTCTGTATTGTTAATTATGTATGGAATAACAAAAACCTTGAAATTCAAGAAATAAACTTTAGTTGCAGGGACGTTAAATTGAGAACTTAATACAACAAAAACCTGGAAATTCCGCTGAAGCCCCCTGTGTTGCGCAGACTATCACCACAAGGATGACATCACAGATCACATAACTGATGACATCACTACTTACATGTTGTATGAGGACAATGATGACATTACAAATCACATCACTGATGCCATCACTGGTGACAACATGAATTGTACTGTATATAACTGATTACATCAATAATCACATTAGCTATCGGTTGTAAATGTTTACATTTTTCAACTAAAACAATTTTCCAATAAAAATAAATAAATAATGGAATTAGATATAACATAATTTATAAGTTAGCTCAGGAAAACTTTGATTACCTTAATAACAAGTTAGGCTGTGGACTTGGCCATGGCAAAGACTGGGGTCACTGGGCAGCACCAAAGGCCATAGCTAGTGGTGGGTTAGTGTTCAAAAATACCAATGTGCTTGGTTAAAAGCCATGCCTAGTGGCCCATCACTGGTTTAAAATGCACAGTGGGCAATGTTGAAAGCTGTAGTCAGTGGCTATGGCTAAAGGCCATAGCTAGTGCCCATTAATATGTCAGAAAAGCCACATAAAGCTTTTGACCATGACAGCATGAATCCTGTAAATCGATTCCATATACTTTGAGTTGGAGCATTGAGTTTGCACAGCAAAATTATAAGTGTGCCAATCTACAGCTGAGGCAGCATTGACCTCAACATAAGTGCGCGTACGTGAGCTTTGTGCTTTCTGGATGATATGCATTCATCAACTTCAGTGTGAAATTATGGTTCTGTAATTATCATGGAGATTTGCCACGATGTGAGAGACAACATCATTGCAGACACTACTATAGAGACAGTGATGTTATCAATGTGTAATATTTTTGTCCTGGGTGTTAGTCTTAACAGTGCATGGAGGTGGCTCAAGTTATGGTTGCTTAGTGTGCCATAACAGATGAATTTCAAGGGGCTTTCAGTTTTACAACCCTTTAACAACATTTTTTTCACTGAATTTCATGGGTTTGTGTTACTACATCTTCACCATAACGTCCCTTTAACAAAGATTTTTCAGTGAATTTCTTGGGTTTTTATTAGTGCAACTTAACCATAATATCCCTTTAACAACGTTTTTTCAGTGAACTTTATGGTATTTTACTAGTGCACCTACAAGTCCCTTATATTATACTCCGCCCCTCCACCAATATGGCAGATATGGAATCCGCGGACAGTGCAGTAGTCTGTGGACATCGGGCAGCATTTACAAGGCTCAGAATCATAGGAGAAACCCAAAAATGATGTACCCATCAACCAACAACAGATTTACATAAAATCACAACTAATGTTTACAACATGCAAATATACCGTTTTGTACAAACACTTACTTTTTAAAAAATAATAATGATTTTTTATGTATCACACATTACAATGGAATGCAGCAATCACAAACCATAACTGTACACGTCATGAAATCTTCTCTCTACAACTGTGCATACAGATTGAGAAACATCAGGTGCTTATTGAACAACAAATTCTTGCTAAAAAGTAAGTGCATTTTATTCATTTCTCTGTTATTAGCTTTCATCACATATACATGTGTTATAAGACACATGTTTTATAAGACAAAAGCACGTTTTTGTCTCACAAAAAAGGCAAGCATACTTGAGTGGTTAGAGGAGAACCTCCACAAAGAAAAAATGAGCAATGATAATATCTCCAATGGTATACAATACATATTTTAATGTAAACAAATAATGTATTTTGTACACACCTTACTAAAATAATAATTTCTATATTTCTTACAGTACATTGTTTTCACAAAGAAACCACGCCCCAGTTTAATTACACACAATGCTAAGAAACACAAACAGAACTCCTATCCCCAACTGTCAATAATCCAATCATGAACAAAAATTAGATGAACTGAGTAGTGATTTTAAGGAACGTTTACAGTATGTCAAAAATCATGTCATTAAAAATGTTCCCTATCAGTGTCTTTCTTGCACCTGCCTCACTTGTCCCCAGCAAGCATCTCCATCAAATTCTGAACATTTTAATCCAAGATGCTTTGATGAAACCTCACTCCATTCCAACCCTCATAATAATTGTACATACATTCCTAATTCTCCCATTTATGTTTCCCATTCCAATACCCCACCCCTTTCTTGAAAAATATATTTTTTGTACTATAAATGTTTTGTTTATTTATGTTTAATGTTTGCTATTTTTTTTAAAACTCTGAATCAATGTACACTATGAGTGTCCGGGGTATCTGCACTCAAAATGGAGGTGCCCCCAGACAGGCGTGATTTATAGACATGTCCCATTTTGCATTGCACACTTTTAATTAGTCCGCACACACCGCTCCTGGTCTATGAACACCCAGCACATGCGCCCTGCGATTCCCTGCCAATGGGTGTCTGTGGACGGCCGTCAGGGCCACGGCCCGCCACGGATGTCATCATGTGACAGCACCCATAGAGCGTGACCATGGATAGTTTAAAAAGTGCATTTCCTGCCAATCGAGGGTTACCCTTAACTGACTCCCAGACCCATTCTTGTTTGATATGGCAACTTTTAAAAACTTTTCACAGCCTATTTGTCACTTGGTTGTATGGAGCCGCTTATTACTTTTCCTCATTCTCGATCTGGCTATCAAGGGAAGAGCATCTTCCAGCACCTGCTTTGCAGATTTTTGCAGAACTTTCTTTGTGGAGAGCATCATGGCATTTGCTATGGTAACATCTACTTCCTAACCACCCGCACCACCTCCACCATCACCATCTACAGGGCCTGGACAGGGGAACAGGCATGATGAGGTAAAGGAGGATGAAGAGGAAGGCCAAGATGAGGAAGTGGAAGTGCCTAACTCCAGCAACCGGAGTGAGTCCTGGGTGAGGTGGTTCTTTAAGACTGTGAGTGGGGTCCTGAAGGAGAAGGCTACTGGTGTTGAATGCATTGAGTGTGGAGTGAAACTCAGTCATGGACAACAGGGGCACTACTCCTTTGGGCCCACATCAATGCACTGCCACATCCTTTCTAACCACCCGGTTGCACTGAGAAAGGCTGTTCCTTTCTCAGGGAGAAGCAGGCTATCTTTCTATGCAGCATCTTCCTCAACGGCTCCTGCCAGCACGTAGGGTACTGATGTGGGGCAAAGTTACAACCGGACACCTTGCAGGCCATACAGGATGATTTAGATCCTTACCTTTCGAGGGTCACAGTGTTCTGCATGTACTGTGACAAACCGCTCTTCAGGGCGAAGCAGTTTTGCAGTGATTTTGAGGCAGTCGTCAAAGAGCATGAGAAACAATGCCCCCTACTTTAAATTTAAGGCATGCCCAACATCTTCCCCTATCCACCTACCCCTCCATCTCTGCGGTTGGTGCCTCTTCCTTCCCTTCCCTTATCTCAACTTCACTCTCCTGCAAAACATCCTCAAAAAAGCTCCCAGAAAATACAAAAATAAACAAAACACTTTTCCTTTAAGAGCCAAAGTTAAAAAATAAGTGAGAAAAAAAGTCACATGCCCATGTGCAGCCTGCATAGTCCGTAAACAGCACAGTAGTCTGAGGACATCTAAAAAATTCCAGGCACGGGGTGGAAGAATTGAAATCAGTTTAATTGCTTTGCCTTCAAAAAGGTTGGATCTTAAAATAACTTTTTTTGCTTTTCACTTTTATATATTTTGAAAAAATGTTGGTTTTATAAACTTAATTAAGAAAACATTTCACTGAATTTAATTGTTTCTTCTCACTCTCACAAACACTGCTTCAAAGCATTTTGAATGTTTTCCACAAAAATCTGATTACCCACATCAGTTAGATGGACACCATCTCTCGGAAAAATGTTGGCCCTTTCAAATTTTATGTTTTCATTATGAAACTATGCCATGCCAATATCTTGAACAAAAGCACACACAGCTTTATTGACATGGAAAGTCACATTTTCGGACCAAATGAACTAGAACGCATCCACATCTGTCTCTGAGCAATGTGTGAACAAATAATGTTTGAATTAGGGTACATTTCTGTCAACTTTAGAAATGTCTCCTTCATTGAAAACTGCAATGAAATTCTATTCATGTTCCCCAAACTGGTCCCTCCACTGTGAATAATAATAATGTCCAGATGTTTCAATTCTACCATATGTGTACAAAATGGGAGCAAGTTTACCCAATTCATGCCTCGCACTCCATATCAGAACACGTCCAATTCAGGGAATCCCAGATTTTTGGCAATGCTGCAATGCTCAGCATACACCTTCAACCAATGAACTGAAGAGTCCCCCACAATCCAAACACTCTGCCTGCTGAAAGATAATGCCATGGCCAACTCCTGCTACCAAAACTTCTGCTACCCTCTCTTCCTGTACACCACAGCAAGGAAACCTGATCAGCTGATCCTCTGATGTCTGCAGACACCGAGACTGTCCGCGGTCTCCACAGTTCCCTTCCCATGCCAGGCAACTTTAAAAGGCACAGATGTGGCACGTGCCATGTGCGGATTACCACGGTGTCCGTGAATGTCGCGGCACTGAAAGGGGTGGATGGGAACATTAAATACAATGTAAGTTATTTAATCTTTAGTGGTGGCTCTGAAACGTATCTTTTGGGGTGCGGTAGTTTTCTTACAGGACATTTTTCAATGCATTCCTAACATTGTAAAGGAAAATTGCATTTCAACATCTGTGAAGTGAACTACATCTTGACAGAAAATTCACAGCCTCAGAACTTATATTGTCATTCTCAAAAGATGACATTCCTGCAGCATATATAAAAAAGCAGATACAGCTTTATTGACAAGCTACCTTGATTCTTGAGTTGGTGGACTGAAAAGGTGCGCTGGTCATCTCCATGTTTGCTTCTGATTATTTCAGAAAATATAATCTCAGCAGCAGGAAACAGTTGCAGTAGTGCTTTAAAGAAATCCTTCCGGGCAACCTACAAAAACACTGAAGTCACACACCCCAAACTGTCCCCTCCACAATGCCCAATCACAATGTCTGGACATTTACATTGCACTATACTCTCACAGAATGAAAACAAGCTTGCCCAGTTTAAACCACAAACTGCATTGTACAGAACTTTCACTTGTGCCAATCCAATATTTCTAAAGATGCCATGATTCTCAGCATACACCTTCAATGACAGAATTGAAGAGTCCCCTAAAATCCACACAGTCTGCCTTTTCAAACACATAGCTATAACCATTGTCTGTGCTCGCACAACTCCTGCAAACAAAACTCCTGCTACCCTCTCTTCCTGTACACCACACCCACCAAACCTGATTGGCTTATCCCCACAGTCCCCTTTCCATACCAGGCATTCACAAAGGACCCATATCTGACCTGTGTCGTCTGCGGAATACCGCAGTGTCCACACACCCCATAGCACAGGGGAAACCCTTCTACCTTTTCCACGTTCATGTTCTCAACACTCCCTCATTGGCTGCTTTCAAAGAGTAACACATCCATTCACCAATCTTCACTTCAATACTTCAGATGTACATTTGAACTCTCAGAGCACATATCTCCTCCTAATCAAAGGCATCTGCATCTAAAACAATTGCTGTCTAAGATTTCTATTTCCAGATTCAACAACATTTGCATCTAACAAAACAAAGTACAGGTATGCCTATATTTTAAAAAAAAGTTTTCTTCCATTCTTTCATAAATATGTATATATATATATATATATATATATATATATATATTCAATGAAAAAAACTTTGTTAAAGGGACGTTATCGTTCCAAGTAAAACCGAAAAACCCTTGAAATTCGGCAGTTATGGTAAGCTAAGCAACCATAACTCGCGCCGCCACCGTGCACTGCTAAGACTAACACCCAGGACATCAAAGATGACATCACAAATGTCATTGATGACATCACTGATGACATCACATGTCTGGCTCACTATTTTATCTTTTGCTGACATATCTAGGCCACATGGTTTTCTTCAGTAACAGTCAGAAACTAAGAATTTTATTTTATTTGTAGACATATCCTTCTAGTAGGTTCTTACAGTAATTCCCTTAGAGTACAGTCACATCATATGAAAAATATACATATGGGAAAACACAAGCTTGAAAGACAGCAATCCTTTTTGTGCATAAAGATAATCACTAGACTTATGAGCACTTTCTGATAGTTCTGTTGTCTTTTTTATGGCTGTACTTTCCCTGTATATGGTCATATTTGTATACATTGTACTCATACTACTTTCCTTAGGGTCCAACCACATCAAGTGATACATATACATAGGGTAAATAGCAGCTTTGAAACAGAGCAATCATGTATTTGCATGAAACTAATCATTTAGTTATGAATTGTTTCTGCTACTACTTGTGCTTTTTTGCTAACTTCACTTTCCCTGTACATACCCATATTGGTATGTGTTCTTGTGTCTTTGTGTTTTGTCTATAGTAATGCAATTATGTAATACATGGGTTTTATTAGCTACTTATTAATTACATATTTCACAGTACACAAAAATCTGTTAAGAAAACAATTATCATTTCATTATTCAACATATTAACATTACGAATATCATACCTTCATCTATTACGCTGCACACAATGTTATGTTTCTGTATGAGTAGCTTAGTATACTAGATAGAACCCCATGATAGGATGCTATTTATATCAATGCATCGTTCAAAGCACTTATTAGGGTATACTTCTTGGAATGATTCTTGACACTTTTTTCGCAACATAATAAGAATCCCTTCTACACATATTTCATGAGAAGTACATACACATGTGATGTCATCAGTGATGTCATCAATGACATTTGTGATGTCATCTTTGATGTCCTGGGTGTTAGTCTTAGCAGTGCACGGTGGCGGCGCGAGTTATGGTTGCTTAGCTTACCATAACTGCCGAATTTCAAGGGTTTTTCCGGTTTTACTTGGAACCATAACGTCCCTTTAACAAAGTTTTTTCACTGAATTTCATAGGTTTTTAGTAGCGCAACTTAACCATAACGTCCCTTTAACAAAGTTTTTTTCACTGAATTTCATAGGTTTTTAGTAGCGCAACTTAACCATAACGTCCCTTTAACAACGTTTTTTCACTGAATTTCATAGTTTTTTAGTAGCACAACTTAACAATAATGACTTTGACTTTATATACATGTCATATGGAACTGACTAGATCTCTTCTTATGAACTTGATGTCCGCAAACTTATTTAATGTTTGCGGACATGTTCGGAGAACAGTACCACCATCTAAAAACTCTGGGAAGGTATGTGTAATAGTTATATCATAACATAGGAACATTTAACAAATTCACAAAGCAGCACACATACAAAGTATATGTAGTAATACTTAAAAAATGTTACCCATATATGTAACACACTAACCATTCATGTAAATACAATATGTTTTAAAAAGGAATATACCAAAAGAAGATAAAGTGGCTTCCACCATAATTACCTCACAGACGCTCCACAACCAACAGCAAGACCAGACGTATACACTACTGATTACATATCTCACCAGACATAGTAAGTGCACTTATTTTTACTCATATATTTATAAACTTTCTATATTAGAAAAAAAAAACATATTACTTTTTTGTTTTCTCACAGAAATGCGTAGTACTCTCGACTGGCTAGAGGAGCATTTCCCACGAGAGGAAATGTTAGAAAATAGTCCACCTAATGGTACACTTTACTATATAAACCAATTAATAAATATTATTTTGTATACATTTAACATATACATTTTTTTTATTACAGACCATACAAAAATTCCAAGCATCTCACAACAACAATCAGAGGATATCACTCTACAGCAGATTCATCAAAAAATGGACGACCTTATGCAAAATTGTATGGATTTGAAAAACTTTGTGGAAAATTATGTGAAATCCCCAACAGCACACCATTGTCCAACCTGCACTTGTCCCCCCTCAACCTATCCCACGCAGTTAACCCCAAACCCTGTCTATGGACCAAAGCGTTTCGATGAGATTTCCTTCCCTTCTTCACCTGATCCCAGTTATCTAGAAATCCCTAATTCTCCTGTTTTTGTTTCCATTTCTGCCCCACCTTCCCAGTCATAATTGTATATATATATGAAATAAAGTTACTTTTCTTATATTGTGTTGTAATTACTTTCAGTTCCTTGTAATAAAACCAATTTAGGTGTCCACGGACACCGCAGTTGTTCGGAAATGTTCGTAAAGAAACGAAAATGTAACTGTCCTGAGGATACTACATCCGTCCGTAATGTTCTCATGCAAGTTCAAAATGTTCTAAGAACACTCGTAGTGTCCTGAAATGTTCGTAAAGAAACAGACATTAAAGTGTTCTAGAGAACACTATATCTGTCCGTAATGTTCGCTATCAACTTAAAACTGTCCTAAGAACACAATTGGTGTCCTGAAATGTTCGTAAATAAACGAAAATGATGTGTCCTGAACAACAGTACAACTGTTCGTAGTGTTCGCTACCCAATTGAAAGTGTTCTAAGAACACAATTGGTGTCCTGAAATGTTCGTAAATAAACGAAAATGATGTGTCCTGAACAACAGTACAACTGTTCGTAGTGTTCGCTACCCAATTGAAAGTGTTCTAAGAACATAATTGGTGTCCTGAAATGTTCGTACATAAACTAAATTACACATGTCCTGAAGAACACTATATCTGTCCTTACTGTTCGCTACCAAGTGTAAACTGTTCTAAGAACACACGCGGTGTCCTGAAATTTTCGTTTCACGTGTGACGCACTTCTAATTACTTCAGAACCCGAACAGTGTCCGCAGGACATCAATGCGCATGCGCTAACCAATCTCCGTGCACTTGGTGTCCTGCGGACAGGCGCTTCCTTCGCAGATTAGTTCGCAAACAGATCATATGACCGCGCCCACGCTCATCGTGTGTCCTGAAATGCGGACACTGTTCTTGTCCCCAAACAATTTAAAAGTACATTTTCAGTTAATCCATAATATTTTTCAATAAAATCTCACCATGCCACAAGTCCCACATAGCAATCTTGAGTTTCTATATACATTTTGAAACTTTCCGATCCTTTTTTTGTGTTCGATCTGTCCGCGCACAGTGCGCATGTCCGCGGACCGCGTACAAGCACCCCTATAAAAGACCACGCCCAAGAGCTTATTCCCATTGTATTTCCGGCTATTCTTCAGAACACAATGATTTTTGCTGCCACCTGCAGACTACACCATCATCGACATGGCATCCTTGGCTGCTGAATTGCCACTTGGTGCTGCACCTGCTTCAGCACCACCACCACCCCCTCCACCACCACCACCTCCCCAAGGGCCTGAAGAGGGGAACAGGACTGAGGATGCGGAGGAGGAAGAAGAGGATGATGAGAATGAGGTAGAGGAAATCCCTACTACCCGCACTAGGCGTGAGTCTTGGGTGTGGCAGTTATTTACCATTCATGGGAATGGTCCTAAGGCTCGTGCGAACCATGTTACCTGCAATGAGTGCAAAATGATACTCAGTCGCGGGAAGCACGGTAACTACAGCTTTGGGACCACTACTATGAAGCGATACCTGAGGTCATTTCACTCTGGGGCTATTCACAGGGTTGTACCTTGCGAAGAACGTAGCAGGTTGATTTCCTCTACTTTATCCTCTGTTTCTGATCCTGTCACCACAAGGACCACCTCTGTGGGACAGCGTCTTTCTCAAGCTGCCTCACAGGCCATACAGAATGCTGATGACCCTTACCTTTCGAGGGTCACAGTTGTATGTATGTACTGTGACACATACTCTGCAGGGGGGAGCAACTTCGGAGTGCTTTTGAGACTATCGTCTCAGAGCACGAGAAGACCTGCTCACTACCCAAATAAAACCCACTCTACATCTTCCTCTCTCAGCTTGCCCTTTCTTACCCCTGTGGCTGGTGTCCCCCCTTTACCCTCCTTTACCCTCCTCTCCTAGTGTGTCGTGTCTGAAAAACCAAAAAAAATACAAAATTACAAAAATCAAAAAAAAAAATAAGGCTCTTTCAGAGCCACCTTTCCCAGTTAAAAAATAGAAGTGAAAATAAATGAAGCAGGGCTCTTTGTATTTTTTAGAAGTCCGCGGACAGTTCACGAACATTAAAAAAATTGGGTTACTACTCCATCACAAACATTGTAATTTTCTCTGGAAAGAAGTGGTGGCTCTGAAAAGAGCCTTTGGGTGGTGTTTATAAGTCAAAAATTGTAAATACTTAACATCTACTTCAAAATCGTTGTTGTAATTCCAAAAAAGGTTGCAATGCATTTTGTACATTTCTCAGAAAAATCTAATTGCCAGCATAACTAAGATGGACTCCATCTCTGCGAAAAATGCATGTACTACAAAACATAATATTTTCATTGTGAAAAGAAGACATGCCAAAATCTCTTAGAAAGCCACAAACAGCCTTATTAACATTGCGCCTTGCTTTTTCCATTTGTGGACCAAATGAAGAAGAACGAAGCCACATTTGTTTCACCGTAATCCGTGAAAATATCACTTGGGAATTAGGAAACATGTCCATAACCTTCCTCGGTCGTTCTTTCATAGCAAATTGCAAAAAAATTCCAGTCACATGTCCTAAACTGTTCCCTCCACAATGAATTACAATTATGTCTGGATGTTGCTCTGTCTCCAAAGTAGCACAGAGAGGTAGCAAGTCCAACCACTTCATTCCACGTACTCCATGCCAGTGTAATTCCACATGTGGGAATCCAAGATCTACAGCTACTCCACAGCTTTCTGCATGCACCTTCAACCAATGTATCCACAAATCTCCTAAAATCCAAACAATCTGTTTTCTGAAACACACAGCCATAGCTATCTTTTGTTCTCTCAGCAAAAAGAGTATCTGAGAAAATCTCTCCTGGCACAACACACCCACCAAACTTTCCTGATCAATCCCTTTCAGTGCTTATTTTCATTTGCATGACTTCTGAACCCAAAAATCCCCGGATGTAACTCCCGATGTCCGGGAACTACCGACATGTCCGCGGACATATCGTAACATGAACAGCCCTTCTACCATTTCCACTACACTCTCTCTGCCATTCCCTCATTGGATGTACCTCAAAAATCACATGACCATGCACCAATCACATTCAAGACCTCTACATCTAACTGCATCATCATAGATCAGCACTGCAAATGTACTCTGAATCTCTCTGAGTACAAGTGTCATATCATTGGCAAGCAGCATCTACCAGAAATACTGTACAAGTCTTCAAGATTTCTACTTGCAGCTCCATGCATATCCATATGCATGAACACAAACTTCAGGTATGCATATTTTCTGTATAGTAGATGACATAGCTCTGAACCATTTTTGTTTTACAGGCGGGTGAAATCACCCAATTTTGTTTTTGGCGGGTGAGACGCCCATTGGAATGAATGGGCGTGCAGGAGGCTTGGCGGGGTGAGTCTGCCCTTTACAAGGCGTGTGACACCCGCCAAAAGCGTGTGAGTTGAGAGCTATGGTAGATGAACACATTTTCAAACAGACTTTTACCTTGTAAAATCTGTAAAATGAATTTACTGTACTTTTTTCAATTTCCTAAAATCAACTATCACTTATACACCTTTATACTTTTTACTTTCTTTATACACACACACTCAAATCATGTTAAACTAACATTTTTTAAATGAAATATATAGACTACATATATTCAAACAAAATTGCATGCAAACACAATCTATGTTTAAACCTTTATAAAAATACTTATACAATTTCATATTTTTTGTTTTTATTTATTTATTTACTTAATTACTTTAAATTAGACATGACATTGAGGCGCTATTACCTAGAACAGTTTACTTACAGAAATAGTGGTATTCACTAATATATTATACATTTCACAAGACATAGTAAAGATATTTTATTTTTGCTACAGTTAGTCATTCAATACAATTTGTTCATTAAGAACATATCATATGTACTGAACTGATGCAATGTATCTTATGTAAATAAATTAGTTTAATGGTTTTACAGAAGGCACTGAGGATTTCAATTAAAAAAATCAATATCTAAATTAAAAACAGTGCTATATACAAACAATGTTTCTAATTTGAAGCTTTTACAGTTGCAGTGAAGACCAGTTTCCTGAAAAGAAGCAGCCGAATTCGAAGAAGAAAGAAAAACTAAGAAGTTACCTGTTAATTTAAAAAAAAAAAGTAAGTAAAATATCACCATAATATTTATATTATTAATCAAATATACTATAACATTAATACAAGCTATTTTGGTTTCTTAAAATAGAGATTTTGTACCATTTTGTCCAAAAATGTCCATGTCTTAAACAGCGATTTACAACCAGAATGGCCCACAAATTTCTATTTTTGGACACATAAATTAGCCAACTGAACCACTACAATTTTCATATTATAGAACAAACAACTGTTTTAATTGTATACATTAGATTTACTATTTGTACTTTTCCACACCACTAGCTTACTTTTTTTTGTCATCTGAACCCCAGTTTAGTAACACATAAATTCAAGAATACCTATCCCTATTAGTTTTAGTTCCCAATGCACAATCACACACCATTACATACATCTTTATCATCTTACTCAAACACTCATGCACACAGCACACATACATTCCAGAACACCCCAACCCATATCTTCTTTATTTTTTTCAACAGACCCTAAAGAATGCCTACCAAAAGACAACTCCGTAGAAAGCAACGCAAAATTAAAGCAAATGAAAATAAAGGTGTCCAACATAAGCATCCATCTCTAGCAGAATTTGTAAAAGAAAGTTGAAACAAAACAGCTAATACAATCATTTAGTGAAACACAAGAAGTTTCAAGTACAACAACTTCGCTTCCTCTATCAAATTGTAAAACAAACCAAAAAACAATTAACAGAAAATCAGCTATCAGTACAGATAAAACTACTTCTTCAAATGTTAATATAGTGCAAAGTAAGCATACCAAGAAAAGTATTTTAGCCAAAATATACCGTCACAAAGTCCTTCAAAATCTTATAAAAACAGGAGAGAAATCAGGTTCAAAGCTTAAAACCTATCGTAGGAAATTAATCTCAGAAGCATTGATGGACAGTGCAATTCTTCTCAAAAGAAATTTATTTATTTTACTGCTAAACAAAAGGAAACCACTAACAAAACTAATAACTAAATTACAAAAAAGACTTCTCAATAAGCGAAATGTCAACAGAAAGAACTTCTTAAGTATCTGCGGAGGTGAATGGAATCACACTACAAGCACAGAACCATATTTTAATGAAGAAGCATACAAACAAAAGCAAACAAATACAATTGCCATAAATAGCAGTGGTCGAGGTTATGAAAAAGTGAATAATACTATAATGGAACAAGAAGTACTCCTTACAGAAATATGCCCTGAAAACTTAGAATTACCCCTCCATTCAACTGAATCAGAACGTCTAGTGTACAAATGGCCATGCACGTCAATGTGTAACATTCCCAAACAATGTTTCAAATCTTTACACCAATTCCTCAATAAATATGTAAAAAGCAAAGACAAAATCAAAATTAAATTACTGCAAAATATAGATACCTGTCCAGTGCGCAAGTACACAGGACTACAAGGACATTCATTGGCCTGCATTACAGGACCTACTTGTAAAACCACTTTCCATGATAGCAAAAGGATATCAACACATCATTCAACTATAAGAAATCTAGTCTATAAACTGTACTATGCTAAAAGTCCTGCTTTAGCACTAGCAAAGTTAAATAACATCCTTCTACATGGTACAGCAAAAGACCTACTTGAAGAAATTCACTATATCCAGAAAAAATATTTTGGAAGTGAAAGCCATTTACAGAATGAAATAGCTTTAAACCAATTAAGCAACAATTCTACACATGGCAACCTTTTGCTAAACACATACAAAAAAGAAATACTAAAATTTAAAAGTACATGAGCTGAAGTATCAAACCATGCATGTGTATGTTGCCGTAGAAATTTTTATAAAAGTAACACAAAAACTGTGGGCCTATCATACAAAATAGAAGACAATGAAGATTCTAAATGGTTTGAATTAGCTCTCTACCTTCTAGCAGAAAACAAATATGAAATAACTGAGCCCTTAATACTTTGCAGCTATTGCACTACAAAACTTGACAACAACCAAACTCGTTCACGTTCTATCACAAATAATTTGGAATTATACCCAGTACCAAAACCTCTATAACAACTTAATTTATATGAGAGAATCATAATTCAAACAGTACACCCATTTCAAGCAATAATACGCCTTCAACCAAAAACAGCAAAATGACCTCCCTCTGAATTGGTAAAAGGCATTCGTGGAAAAGTAGTTTATTTACCATTAAATCTAAAAGAAAATGTGAATACTCTAGAAGTGCAACGTCCAATGCAGCAATCTTTAATTATATTAGTAAATGGAGTACCTACAAAAGAGAAAAAAATATGGCAACAGCTGGTAGAATTATATAAAGTTAGACAAGCCTTCCAATATCTTAAAGAGAATAATGAATATTACAAAGAAATTAATATTGAAGAGAACTTGAAAGATACAACTGAAATAATTCAAGAAACACAAGAAGCTGGTCAATTTGAGCTACTAGATCCTGCTACAATATCAAATACTTTAGACCATTATACAATTCATCCTTTGCACTGTAATGACACCGTACAAGATGTACTAGAAACTTACCAAATGCGTCAAACAAAAGGATCGCCAATCAGTATATGGGGAAAAAGTATAGAAGCACGTGCTTTTCCTCTACTCTTTCCTACTGGCAAAGGAGGAAGGTATGATGATAGACCTATTCAAATATCAGCTTCAGAATACCGCTCATTACGGATGTATTCTGAAGATCCCAGATTTAGACAAAATGTGGAATACATATTCCACCTACTCTTTGAAAGTGAACTAGCAACTTTATGTTACAGAGTTGCACACATATTAAAATCAGGATCACACTTTCAAAATATGACAGCTACACAATTATTAGAGAAAGTGCAACAAAAGGATGAGGTTTTACAATCAAATATTACAAATCTATTAGCAAATATGCGTGGTACTAAAGAGTACTGGTTTCGACGTCATGGAGATGTACGTTGTATGATCAGAAACCTTGGCCCACCCACTTGGTTTGTTACATTAAGTTGTGCAGAATATGCATGGGAAGATTTACATGATTTCCTTCGCATATCAAATAAAAACAAAACAAACATAGATATTCTAACACCTGGAGAACTTTGTTCTTTGGATCCTGTTAATGTTTCAAGATATTTTCACCATCGCTTCATTGCTATGCTACATTTTATTTGTAATAAAACTGTTCCTCCCCTTGGAGAAGTGCAACACTTCTTTTGGAGAAAAGAATACCAAGCCAGAGGAGCACCACATATCCACATGCTTTTAAGGATTAAAGATCAAGACAGTGATGCCACTGTTTTACAGTTTATTGAAAAATATGTCACTTGTGAAATTCCATCAGAAGCCACAAATAGTGATCTTCGTGCACAAATTTTACAATTTCAAAGACACAAATGTGGAAAATATTGTCGTCGCAAATACAAAAACAAAGGCAAATACTACACCAAATGCTGATTTGGTTTCCCTAGACCAGTTACAAATACAGGTCAAGTAAACAACCTCATGACTTCAGTTAAACTTACTGTTAAAGGAAAGTCACCTAAAAATACATATTACATAAAAAGAAAAGAAGAAGAAAAATATATCAATGATTATAATGCAATCATTGCCCATTTATGGAATGCAAACATAGATGTGCAGTACATTGCAGACAATTCTACTGCAGTTGCACGATATGTCACAGCATACTTAACTAAAGCAGAAAAGACAGAGCTCCAAGACCTCTGGAATGACCTGTCATCAGATAAAACAGTATCTCAGAAATTATACAGCTTGGGCATAAAAATGCTCACGCATAGAGAATGTGGATCTTATGCAGCAGCTGATCGTTTAACTGGTACTTCATTGTATGGTAAATATGAAAATATAGTATGGCTAAGTCTTGGTCCAGCTAAATCTAGAAAAAGAGTTCTAAAATCATATGAAGATATAGAAACAATAGCCAAACATGATCCCAACAGCCAAGACATTTAAAAAAAACTATTTATTGGACACATACTACCAAACAGAAGTAATACTTTGGAAAACATGTGTCTATACCAAATAGCCCAAAACTACACATACAAAAATAATATGAAACCCGATGATAAAAAAGGTAAATATAGAGTAACAGACTGTGAAGGCAGCTTAGTTAAACTCACTAAACCAAATTTAATTAATCATATCAAATTGTCATTGAAGACTCCTCAACATAAAGAAGTATATTACATGTCCCTGCTACAACTCTTCAAACCATGGAGAAAAGAAGAACAATTACTAGATAACTATGACTCATATGAGGATGCTTTCAAAGCAAATGAAAGCACTATAACTGATGTAAACTTTACACAGTACAAAACAATGTTGCACAATGAACAGCAACATGAAGAAGAACTCCAAGCCCAACTACATAAGGATACTCCTGACAGTAGTCAACCTTCTGTAACAGGAAGCCAAGAACTACTGGGAGAACCACTAATAACAAATGAGGCAGAATTAGCTATGATAGAAGTAGAAAACACCACTTGTCAGTATGAAGATAAGGATTACTTAACTATACTACAATCAAAACTAAACAATGAGCAAAGTAGCATTTTTCAAGAAGTAACAAAACAAATTGCACATAGTGTAAAACATGAAAATAAAGAATGTTCCTGCCATAATTATAAACATATACTACTGTATGTCAGTGGTGAAGCTGGTTCTGGCAAACATTCCTAATCAAAATCATTAGTAAGTTCCTTCAACAATTGACAAACAACAAACTGTCAGCTGTTGTCACTGCCCCCACAGGTTTAGCTGCCTACAACATAGGTGGTGTTACATTACACCGATTACTACTATTACCAGTAGAACACCAGAACAAATTAGACTATTACAAACTTTCTGCAGAAGCTGCAATGGAATTACGCAGAGTATTGAAACAAATGATAGATGAAGTGAGCATGGTCTCCAACCTGATGTTAGCTTTGATTCACCTCAGATTACAAGAAGTACTCAAAACAGACTATGAAGAGCTCTTTGCAGGAAAACACATTATTGTTTTTGGAGATCTGCTTCAATTAACACCAGTAAAAGGTGAACCTATTTTTAAAACATTAGGGCACAAACTCTGCTGTAAAACTGTTGGCAGCATTGGAAATGTCAACCTTTGGCAACATTTCCAATACAGAGAATCAACAGAAAACATGCGCCAATCTGCAGATCTAACTTATGCCAACATTTTAAAAAGTTTGAGAGTTGGTATACTTTCTAAAGAAGCAGAAGCAACATTGAAATCCTGGCACATTAATGCACTTTATGGCGATAATGCATGTGCTGCAGATGTTATGGAACAATTAGCCCACAAAAATGTCAATTTTATGGCCTTAATGCCAACTCTTGCAAGCTGTTTCAAATTCAATGAAATCATGCTAAGTAAAGAAATGCAACCAATAATGGAAATTAGCGCCACAGACAAACTAGATGTACATGGTATGACACTACCCATGTGTGACCAAGCCACAACAAGACTAAATAATATAAAAAATCAATCTCAAACACAGCAGGCTTAGAAAAGATGTTAAAATTATCCTTAAATTGCAGAGTAATGCTTAAACGTAACCTTGACCTGGACCAAGGACTAGTTAATGGAGCACTGGGTACAGTTGTTGGCTTTCAAACATACCCACGTGACAACAAAATTCAGTTTGTCAATATACTCTTTGACAAACTTTCAGAAGTAAAACAGATAGGACGCTCAACAGGTAGATTCCTTCTCTTCAAAGATATGTATGTACGCAGAGAACAATTTTCTCTAACTCTTGCATACGCAGTCAGGATTCATAAATCACAAGGTCTTACCCTAGACAAAGCAATGATAGATATTGGTAACACAGTCTTTAAAGAAGGCATGAGCTACGTAGCACTATCACGCTTACGTACACTTGACAGTCTATTTCTAATTAACTTTGATGCAAGTAAAGTAAACACTGATATTCCTTGCATTTTAGAATATAATAGACTTTGCTCACTATACACTCCCCATCTAAACACATATTCTGTTCCACAAAAACTGAAACGTTGTAAAAGAAAACTAAATCAAACAGAAATGCAACAGGACTTCACTGCAAATCCTCCAAAGAGAGTAAAACAAACTAATACTTCATCAAGTACCACAAACAAAAAAGAATCAATTAGAGAAAGTAAACAAGGTACTTCTTTAAAGAAGGAAGACAAACTCCAAAAAAAGCAGTTAGATACAGAACTACCTGGACCATTTAAATTCTCAAATATAGTTGGTGTAAGTTGCTATGCAAATGTAGCAATGAATATTCTATTTCAATTACCACCAATTGTTGACAACATTTACTTACACAGTACAGACCCATTGTGTTTGCAAATGTTAGTACTTCACAGAAATGCAGCAAACAATCCTGACAACACGTATAGTGTTTTTGGAATAAGACGACAATTGGACTACTGTGCTGGAATGGTGAAATTCACTATAAACTCACAGGAAGATCCACAAGAATTTCTAATGTACTTACTACAAGTACTGGAAAACAAAAACATACCTTTAAATGAAATCTTTCAGATTTCATACATGTGGAAACATACATGCACTCTCTGCAACAATGTGACACAAGAAGAAATCCCCAATGAACGCTTCATATATATATATATTAATACCAAATTGTGAATCCATTCCATTTCAGCAACTTGTACAAAATGCAAACCAAGGTAGATTATGTTCTACCTGCAATTCAGATAATCGCTCCACGTTAGTAATACAAACACATAGTAAATACGTTATACTAATGCTTCTACGTTACAATGCAGATGGTACCAAAAACAACTGCAAGCTGACTGGATTCACAAATGGTCAAATATCACTTGGTAAGAAAACCTTCACAACAATATGTATAATTTACCACGCAGGAGCCACAACCAATTCAGGGCACTACACTGCATATATAAAAAAGAAATGTGGATGGTTTGAATGTAATGATAGTACCATTATTCTAAAGCAGAGATTACCAGCAAATCTTACAAACGCTTATTTGATGTTCTTAAAACCAAAATTTGATAAATAAACTGTATTTAAACCTTTAAATAAATGTGTGTTACAAAAATATAAACTGTTAGAATACTCCAAAAGCTATCTAACTGCTCAAAGATTCTACAACAACTAATCAGATAAATGAATACCACTAAATTAGACCAAAAAATACACAGTTAGAATACGCCAATTGGTATCTAACTGTCCCAAAATTATAAATTTGTGTTAAAATAATATTAACTGTTAGAATACTCCAAAAGCTATCTAACAGCTCAAAGATTCTACAACAACTAATCAGATAAATGAATACCACTAAATTAGGCCAAAAAATACACAGTTAGAATACGCCAATTGGTATCTAACTGTCCCAAAATTTAACAATATCCAAATAGATAAATCAAAACCACTAACATATATAAAAAAAATAGACAGTTAGAATACGCCAATTGGCATCTAACTGCTCCAAAATTTTATAATATCAAAAAAAATGAAGAATCTGTTACTGCTCCAAAAAATACAACAAAGCAAAGTATAAAGCATTAGCCAGAAACAACAAGTGAACACTGAAAACAAACAAACAAATAAACTGTAGCATAACAGAAAAAGGTTTTTTTTTAATCCAACATGGATTTTTTTTTCTCCCACAGACCCAATGATTTTAGCAACAAATACAGAAATTGAGCAAATTGCACAGTACTCTGATTTGTACTCTACTAACTATGAGGGTCGAAAAAAAATAAAGGTATATTGCTTATACAATGTAATAAGTCATTACAAAATACTAATACTAACATGCTATTTTCTTTTATCACAGAAATGAAGAAGAAAAACATGGACTCCTATTACTAGACCAAACAGTAAGTATACAATAATAAGGACAACCATAGCAGCATATCACATCCATAGTATCTAATACCTTTGTTCCTTATACATTTGTTTTTCACCCAAAGTTATAGGCAAATATGAATGTGATATGCTGCGGTGGTTGTTGCCAGGGAATACAATCTTGGGTGCATGGCCAAATGGCCATGCACCCAAGACTCTATGCCCTGGCAACAACCACCGCAGCATATCACATCCATAGAGTCAAACATTTCAACTATGATCTATGGGAAACTTTTAATGTCCGCGAACAATGTGAGTGTTCTTAGAACACTTTGAACTTGCCAGCGAACAATACGGACACCGTTTTCAGGACACCCCCTACGAACATTTCAGAACAACGCGATAGTTCTTACAACACTTTCAATTTAACAACGAACAATACGGACAGCATCCTAAGGACAACCCCTACGAACATTCCAGGACACCGGGAGTGTTCTTAGAAGCGTCTTCAGAACACCACCATCTTGTTTATTTGCGAACATTTCAGGACACCGCAAGTGTTCTTAGGACACATTCAACTTGACAAAGAACAATACGGACAGAGTCCTCAGGACACCCCTTACGAACACTCCCCGGACACCGGGAGTGTTCTTAGAAGCGTCTTCAGAACACCACCATCTTGTTTATTTGCGAACATTTCAGGACACCGCGAGTGTTCTTAGGACACATTCAACTTGACAAAGAACAATACGGACAGCGTCCTCAGGACACCCCCTACGAACACTCCCCGGACACACTGAGTGTTCTTAGAAGCGTCTCCAGAACACCCCCATTTTGTTTATTTGCAAACTTTTCAGGACCCCGCGAGTGTTCTTAGGACACATTCAACTTGACAGAGAACAATACGGACAGCATCCTCAGGACGCCCCCTACGAACACTCCCCGGACACCGCAAGTGTTCTTAGAAGCGTCTTCAGAACACCCCCATTTTGTTTATTTGCGAACATTTCAGGACACCGTGAGTGTTCTTAGGACACATTCAACTTGACAGAGAACAATACGGACAGCGTCCTCAGGACACCCCCTACGAACACTCCCCGGACACCGCTAGTGTTCTTAGAAGCCTCTTCAGAACACCCCCATTTTGTTTATTTGCGAACATTTCAGGACACCGCGAGTGTTCTTAGAACACATTCAACTTGACAGAGAACAATACGGACAGCGTCCTCAGAACAACCCCTACAAACATTTCAGGACACCGGGAGTGTTCTCAAAAACGTCTTTAGAACACCCCCATTTTGTTTATTTGCGAACATTTCAGGACACCGCGCGTGTTCTTAGAACACATTCAACTTGACAGAGAACAATACGGACAGCGTCCTCAGGACACCACCTACGAACACTCCCCGGACACCGCAAGTGTTCTTAGAACAGTTTCACTTTGCTTGCGAACAAAACGGACACATATTGACTCCTTAGAACACCCCCTAGTCAGTTTATTTAGAACATTTCAGAACACCCGTGATGGCCGCAAACAAATCGAACACAAAAAGAACGTCTAACATATAAAAAACTTTCATCCTATCTCATACACTCCCACCCTCCCCAAACACTCCTACACACCAACACACTCTACAAAATACACATTTTGAACAAAGTTTCACCACGCTGTCCGGGGACGTCCGCGAATCCAAGATGGCGGGCGCTACCGAAAAATCTGACGCGCTTCACGCTCCACGCCGTCCAATCAGCGAACACTTTGCATGTCCGCGAACATCACGCAAGACGATTGGCCAATCAAGACACTTTCCCCGGAGCGAACAGGGAAGTGTATCCGCAAACCGAACACAGATATCACTCATTTTCTTTTACCTACTTTTTGGTCATTTTAAAAAAAACTACTGGACGGATTTTCACCAAATTTGCAAAAGCACGCTTCCGGGACCAAGCCGCTGCTCCTGGTCCAAATTTGGTGGAAATCCGTCCAGCGGTTTGGGCTGTATGCGCAAGCACATTTTTTTTCCCATTCACTCTATGAAGAGTGAGTATAATGTATACAAATATGTGCATATAGAGGGAAGGTAGAGTAATAAAAATAAAACTATGAGAAAGTGCTGATAACCATAATGATTATCTTCATGCACAGAAAGGATTGCTCTCTTTCAAGCCTGTATCTTCCGCTATGTATATGTTTCATATGATGTGACAGGACCCTAAGTCTACAAATATAGTTCCTTTTCAATTTTTACTTCCTGACTGTTAATGAAGAAAACTATGTGGCTTCGATATGTCAGTAAAGGATAAAAAGGGAGAGCCAGCCATGTGATGTCATCACTGATGTCATCAATGACATTTGTGATATCATCTTTGATGTCCTGGGTGTTAGTGTTAGCAGTGCACGGTGGCGCGAGTTATGGTTGCTTCTGTTACCATAACTGGTGAATTTCAGGGGTTTTTCGGTTTTACTTTGAGCTATAACATCCCTTTAACAAAGTTTTTTCACTGAATTTCATAGGTTTTTAGTAGCGCAACTTAACCATAACGTCCCTTTAACAAAGTTTTTTTAATATCACGCAAACAATATACAAACATGGCGTGCAAAAACCAACTACTACAGATGGCTTTACACAGAATGTTGCAAAGTAAGAATTTATGCTCGTTCACAGTGAAGGTCAGCTGCTTCCACAACTTCTACAGATGGCTTTACACAGAATGTTGCAAAGTAAGAATTTATGCTCGTTCACAGTGAAGGTCAGCTGCTTCCATTTTTTTCTCGGGCCCCGGAGAGGCTCACGAAGCGGACTATAAGGTTGTATTGTGTTTTGACCTTGACAGACAGAGATTGTGATGAAAGACTCCTCTTGAAGGAATGTTGCTAAAACGTAAGAGAAGATAAAGATGAAATTTCTGAAACGAAACCACTTTTATATATTGTATCACTATACGAAAGATCGTTGGCACACGCAGAGTCGTATTTTGGGACTGCACCACTCATAGACAATGGAAATTGCAATTGTACTGTAAGTAACCCTTTAGATTACTTTATACCAAATATAATTACAATAGCGTAGCATTAAAGACCGCTCAAGTTGAACTTGTTCGTTGAAAGTGGCATAATGTTTTCTACCGCGCACTATCACCGCCGAATTGATCCCCTGTCGTTTAGAGGGCTCTGAAAAAGGCAGACGACACAGGGTGGGTTAATAGAAATAATTTAACCGGTCTATAGGCGGTCAAGCGCTCTACTCGCTGTGCCACTTCACTGTAGCCTGTCAAGTGGCACAGCGAGTACATCACTCGCTTTGACATCCGTGCACAGCTTGCTAACGCAAGTTTGAATCCCGGCAAGGCCAAACTCAGCCTTTCATCCTTCCGTGGTCGATAAATGAGCACCACACACCGTGGTTAATAATAAGCACCGCTTACATACCTCACGGTTCTTAGCGCTACATGAATGGGAAAATATTATTATTTTATTATTAACATACTCTGTTGCACTATCTTCGATAGCAAATAGTTTCACGCCCTAATAAATAAAATGATGATTTTTAAAGAAGATCGGCTGGTGAGACTCATTTATGTTTTTTAAAACAGGTACGTGGCCCCATTTTGTCTATGTCACGATTTACAGACTCCAGCGGATGGGGTCTTCAACTGCCAGGTGCAGGTCCAAATATGCAACTTCATGACCCTCACCATTTTATGGGACAATCGCCAAGGACCAATATGCCCTTACGCAGTACTAGCGGCTACAAACAACATACCAACCAATAGGGTGGTCTAATGGCTCGTTGTTGGAGCAACCTTCCGATTATCAGAGCGACCATTTACTGCTTTTATCATAAACCAACAGCCTATCTACCGCAAAGGAACAACGCGTGGCTCCAAATAAACTTTTGCTGATCGACAGCAGAGACAATAGCAAATCGCTGAATATTCACTAAACATTTCATGTGAAATAAATGTACTTTACCAAATGTACAATCCTGCTGTTTACTTTTAAACCACAGTTTCATATTCCGAATTGTGACGCACTGAGTTGTAAGCTGATCTAACACTCTCTGTAACGCAAAGGAACATCGCGAGTCTCAACATGAACGTTTGCGGATCGACAACAAAGACAAATGCAAATTGCTGAATATTCTCTAAACATTTGATGTCAAATAAATGTACTTTACAACATTTACAATCTTGCTCTTTGCTTTTAAATCACAGTTTCATATTCCGAATTGTGGCGCGCTGTGTTGTGACATAAAGTGTGTTGTCTTCCGGGTTCTGTGTAAAGTCGCGTAGTACTGGAGACGACTGGGCGCGTTTCATTACGCACCCTGTAACGTCACGGAGAAAGGCGGGGAATATGAATGCTTTGATAATATCAGGCTTAGGGGCGGGAGATATGATTTAGTGTTGCAAAAGCAAGTCAGCCAGGTCAATAGCGCCAGTCATAGGATTATCACATAATGTCGGCATACACCAGCCGGATTTATCGTTTCTTTAGTGGACAAAAAGTCGGTTGACGCCCCTAGGAAATTGTACTATTAGCGAACAAAAGGAGTGCTCTTAAAACACTTTCACCCTGACAACGAACAATACAAACAACGTTCTCAGAACACCCCCATTTTGTGTAATTGCAACCATTTCGGGACACTGCAAGTGTTCTTAGAACACATTCAACTAGACAGATTACAATACGGACAGCGTCCTGAGGACACCCCCCGTTTGTGTATTTACGAACAATTAAGTACACCGCGAGTGTTCATAGCTCATTTTTACCTTCCTTGCGAACAAAAATGACTCATAATCCGTCCTCTAAACACCCCACCATTCAGTTTATTTACAAAATGTCAGAACAGCCGTGTTCTCCGCGGACAAATCGAACGCAACAAAAAGGTCTAGCACATAAAAAAACAAAACATTGAACCTATCTCGTACTCCCCCACCCTCCCCAAACACTCATACACACCAACACACGGCACTAAATACAATTTTTTATCCACGTTTCACTGCGCTGTACGCGGTCGACTGCGAATACAAGATGGCGGGCGCCACAGAAAATCTGACGCGCTCCACGCCCCTCGCCGCCCAATCAGCGAACACGTCGCATGTCCGCGGACATGACACAAGGCCATGGGCCAATCGGGGTGCTATCCGCGGAGCGAACAGGGAAGTCCGTCCGCGAAGGGCACGCAGATATCACTAATTTTTTTGCCTTACATTTTGGTCATTTTTAAAACAACTACTGGACAGATTTACACGAAATTTACAAAAGCACGCTTTTGGGACCAGGCCACCGCTCCTGCCGCAAATTTGGTGTAAATCCGTCCAGCGGTTCGGGCTGTAGCCGTGCGCAAAGTTTTTTCCCATTCAGTCTATAGGAAAAAAAAAAGTTTTGGGACCCCCCCTATGCAAAGTTTGGTGAGGATCCGTCCAGGGAGAGCGAAGTTATAAGCCACCCAAAAAGTGCTCTTCCTATGGAAACAGCAACTTAACCATAACTACATGGCCACTACTGTAATATATATATATATATATATATATATATATCTATATATATATATATATATATATATATATATATATATATATATATATATATATATATATATATTCAATGAAAAAACGTTGTTAAAGGGATGTTATGGTTAAGTTGCGCTACTAAATACCTATCAAATTCAGTGAAAAACTTTTTTAAAGGGACGTTATGGTTACAAGTAAAACCGAAAGCCCCCTGAAGTTCGCCAGTTATGGTAAGCTAAGCAACCATAACTCGCACCACCACCATGCACTACTAAGAATAACACCCATGACATCAAAGATCACATCACAATTATGATTGATGACATCACATGTGCATTTACTTTTCATAGAGGTCCCTACAAGGGGTTGTGAATGTAATGTTGGAGAAAAAAGTGTCAGGGGCCATCTGGAGATGTGTGATGAACTACATACTTGATTGTGCAATGTATTGCTCCAAAGAACATTCCAGTGCAGGTTTTTTTCTAGTACACGAACCTACTCATACAGAAACATTGGCATTGGCTGCAGCATACACCACAGAGATGTAATATGTCTAATTTGGCAATGTTGGATAGTAAAACGGTGAATGCTTCTGTATCACACTTTTGCGTACCGTGAAACATATACTAAATAGGTAATAACGCATCACTTACTACATACTTGTACTACTACACACAAAACATTAAGAGACCACAATATATACAAATATGGGGCTTATACAGGGATAGTAAACTAAGTAAATAAACAAGAGGTAGTATCATGAGCCACTGTGAATAACCAACATGATTATCTTTACGCATAGAAATGATTGCTGTATTTCAGGCCTGCTTCTTCCCCTATGTATGTGCATCATAAGATGCGATTGAATTTTAAGGAAAGTATGGTAAAAACATGTGAGAATAGCAACATCTACAAATGTAATACCTTTTGAATTTTAAGTTTTTGACTGTCAGTGAATAAACTCACCTGGCCTAGATAAGTCAGGGAACAAAAAAAGAAGGGGCTAGACATGTGATGTCATCAGTGATGTCATCAATCATATTTGTGATGTCATCTTTGATGTCATGGGTGTTATTCTTAGCAGTGCACGGTGGTGGCAGAGTTATGGTTGCTTAGCTTACCATAACTGGCGAATTTCAGGGGTTTTCCGGTTTTACTTGTAACCATAACGTGCCTTTAACAAAGTTTTTTCACTGAATTCGATAGGTTTTTAGTAGTGCAACTTAACCATAACGTCCCTTTAACAAAGTTTTTTCATTGAATTTCATAGGTTTTTATTAGTCCAACTTAACCATAACATCCCTTTAACAAAGTTTATTCAGTGAATTTCTTGGGTTTTTACCAGTGCATGCTATTTCCTACAACTTGCTAATATCATACTTACCCAATATAGCAATATTTGTGTCCAATTTACAAAGTGTCGCCTTACAACTCTGCCATTTCCAACCTTCTAGAATCATTTTTAACACTTCTATACACTTTTTGCAACAATTTCAACTAGTTTTGCATCCGTAGACGCCTACGAACATCTGACTTCATTGCGAAACTTCCGGACAGTGCCACATGACCATACGCTGGCGCGCGGCATGCTGACATGTCCAAGAACCTGTCCACACTTCACAATAAGATCTGTACTTGTTTGGAACTGCATTTTCTACTGATTTATCTATTTGTGATGTCATCTTTGATGTCCTGGGTGTTAGTTTTAGCAGTGCATGGTGGTGGCGCAAATTATGGTTGCTTAGCTTACCATAACTGGGGAATTTCTGAGGTTTTTCGGTTTTACCAATAACCATAACGTCCCTGTAACAATGTTTTTCCATTGAATTTCATAGGTTTTTATGAGTGCAACTTAACCATAATGTCCCTTTAACAAAGTTTTTTCATTGAAAATATATATATATATATATATATATATATATATAACAGGGCCAGCGGTAGCAGCCCTGTAGTTATGGTTAAGTTGCTCAACCCAATGGAAGAGCATATTTTGGGGAGCTTATAACTTTGCCCCCCTGGACAAATCTTCACAAAACTGCATAAAAAGTGTATGCCCCCCTCAGATTGATTCTGCAACATTTAGTGAGCAGGGGTGCAAAGTTATAGGGGGTCCCATAATTTATTTGTTTTTCCCATAGGTGCAATGAAAAAAATATTTTGCTCTACGTTTTGCTCTACGTCTACGTCTACAGTCCAAACTGCTGGACGGATTTTCTCCTAATTTGAGGCAGAGCAGCGACCTAGTCCCGAAATCATGCTTTTGTAAATTTGGTGTAAATCCACCCGGTACTTTTCTTTTTTAAATGACCAAAAAATTTGGCCAAAACAAATGTGTGATATCTGGGTCCAGACCGCAGACTCACTTCCCTGCTCAGTCTGCGGACGGGCCACCGATTAGCCTAGTGGGAGACTTGAGGTCCGCGGATATGCCCACTGATTGGATGGTGAAGAGTGTGAGGTGCGTCAGATTTTTGGGAAACGCCCACCATGTGCGGTCAGCACCATAAGGAAAAAGTCTGAAACACATATTTTGGGTCATTTGGTGGTGGAAGGAGGGGCTGGGAAGGGTGCAGGAGGGTAAAAAGATAATATGATGCTGTTTTGTAGGTTGAAAAAGGACAGGCAGGTGCCATAGTTGTCCACGGAAACTGCAGTAGTTCCCGGTCGGTACGGTGAATGGACAGCTTGGGAAAGACGTGTGGCAATTTGAGGTTTGGAAGAGGGCATAGAAATGGTAGGGAAGTGGAATGAAGGCAATGTAGAGGTGTTTTTATAGGTGAAAAAGGGTTTGGAAATGCTGCTGGATCCACGGTCAATGTCAGTGTCTGCGTACATCATTTCGATTGCACGGGGTTTCGGGGGAGTTTTATTGGTTGACCTTGTCTCATACTTTCTTTTTATAGTTAAATTGTTTTGTGGTCAGTAGCCAGATTCTGGGGGGCATGGCCGCGGTTCATGCTCCCAGAAAAATGTGCACTGGGTAAATTCACCACAATAGTAATATGTGTATTGTAAGTATAGGTAGTGTAATAGAAGTATGTCCAGAATAACCACAGTAGGAATATGTGTACAGTAATTGTACATAATATAGTGGGAGTACACATAGTTTGTAATATGGTGGAATTTTGTAATTGAATTGCATATGTTACTTATGATTGTAGTACAATTAAGGATAGTGCTCACAGAATATGCAGTTTGCTGTGACTACCTAGTGTAGCATCATGCAGCTGCCTTCTGTGGTTTGTTTTCTGCGGGGTAAAAGTACAATTGGTTGAGCATGATAGTTTAAAAGCTGCACTGGCATACAGTTTTTAATACACATGTTTTCTTTTTAACACCCTCAGAAACAGTACATTTTACCTACTGTGTTTGCTACAACATTAGTGTATGACACACAGCTGTTGTTTTTACTTTGTATAATCATTGGGTCATTGGGAAAGAAAATACACACTGGATAAAAAAAACTGATTACAGTTACGCGAGTGTAAAGGTGATAGTATGTTTGTTTCAAGTATGTTGCAATGGAGGGAATGCATGAAATAGTTAGATACTTGTTGCCGTATTCTAACTACATTAGAGGTTAGAAGATGTTTTGTTAATTAGCAATTTTGATAGCGTATTTGAAGTGCTTTGCAATGAAGGGTGTTTTTGAAGTAATTAGACACCTGTTGGTGTATTCTAACTAGATTGAGTTTGATAAGTGTTCTTGCAGTATTATGGATGTAGTTAGATACCTGCTGGCGTAATCTAACTGTTAATGGTGGTATAGTGTAGTGACTACATTTTGGTTGAAGGAATATTACGTATGCATTTGTTAAATCTGCTGGTAAGCTATGTTTTGGGGTAACATAGGTATCATTACATTCAAACCAATTACTTTTTTCACAGATGCAGTGTAATGACCTGAAGTAGTTGTGCACCAGCATGTTATAGTATACCTACTGTTGTGAAGATTTTCTTTCCAAGAGATACTTGGCCATGTGTTAAGCCTGTAAGCTTATAGTTAGTTTTGTTACCATCAGCATTGTACCTTAGAAGCATTAGTATGACATATTGGCTTTGTGAGTTTATTTGTATGGAAGAACAATTGTCTGAATTGGGAACAGGGCATAATATGCCATGATTTGCATTCTGAAGAAGCTGGTGAAATGGAATGGATTCACAATTTGGTATGGATACATATAGAAATCGTTCATTAGGGATGTAGTCTTGTAAAAAAAATGGTTGCATAGAGTACATATATGTTTCCACGTCTATGAAATCTGGAAGATTTCATTTATTGGTATGTTTTTGGTTTCCAGTACTTGTAGTAATTGCATTAGGAATTCTTGTGGATCTTCTTGTGTGTTTATGGTAACTTTTACCATTCCTGCACAGCTTTACAATTCCAGCCTTATACCTGAGACACTTTGGGCCGGATTCATGGAATTGTTTTCACAGTGCCAAGTGACTTTGCACTGCGGAAAAGTGACTTTGCACTGCTGACACAAACCCTGATTCATGAAACTGTGCAAAGTGTCTTTTTGCCATGCAAAGTTACTTTGCACTGCAAAAGAACACTCTGCACTGCTCCACCCTGATTCATGGAGCGGTGCAAAATGTATTTGTGCAGTACAAAGTGGCTTTGCACGGCAAAAAGACACTGTTCCATGAATCAGGTTGTTTGTTGGCAGTGCATCGTCACTTTGCACCAGTGAAAAGTAAATCAGGCCTTAAGACTGTAGCTAAAAAAGGCAGGTTGGAAATAGGGTGGTATTTTTGGAGATCTGCTGGGACCAGAGATGTCCTTTTTAGATGTGGCATTAGGATTAACTTTTGCATGTTGGGAGGGATTAGACCTTGTTGGAAAAAAATGCATTCCTTTGCGCTAATCCAGTCAAGAGCAGATCAGGCTGCCTGTAATTATGCGTGGCTTGTAGAATATCAACTTTCACAGCTTCAGGTTTTGGCTTGTCTTGTTTTATACCTCCGACAAAACCCCCATATTTCACTGTATTTTGCAAAAATTCATTGGGTTCTTAGCAGAACTGCATTGAACACACAGTGGATTGTCTACCACTGCCTGGCTGGGACTAAACCTCCTTTTCTCTCTTCATGACTGAAGCTTTACGACATTAGACACGACCTTTAGGACCTGATTCACAGAGTATTTTCCAATGGGATTGCACCATTATATATTGCTTCTGTGAATAAGGCCGTTAGACGTGGTTACACCAATGTTATGGAATTCCTCCCTCTAGCCTTCAAAACATGCACGTCAATCAGTACTTTGTATCGTAAGTTAAATCTATCTAAAACTACTCAAAATACTAGGATTGGCTCAGCCATAGTTTCTGATTTGACTCAAGAAACAGTAGTTCATAAATAACTAAGAATTAGATACTCAAAAATTATTTTTCATCATCTTGTCATTTTGCCGACCTATCCAAAAAGATCATTCATCAGTATTGCATGTAACCTTTTCTCACTATGGAGAGAAACAACCACTTTGTAGTCATTCAACACACGCATATATACACTGTAAAGTGCATCTAAAAAATGTGTATTGTAATGTGCATATATTTGTTTAGAAGGATGAATAAAGTGGTTGTTTCTCTCTAAATTGGGTTATATGCAATACTGATGTGGACTTTTTTGGATAGGTTGTGACATATAAATGATGATGATGGATATCTATTTGAAAAAGAATAGTTTATTATTAAACTCATATTTAATAACTACTTTTTATCGGTTAAAAAAACTATACTTGAGTAAGTCCTAATAGTTTCTGGGATTTTTTGGGAGGAAGGCTTTACGTCTGCTAATTCTCAGTACTGTATATTTGGGGAACCCGTCATGTTCTTGCTCTACTTATTGTGTCTAATGCAAGAAATCAAATAGTGGGAGGATTACACACTGTAAACACAATTGACATAATAGTTAGCAGCCCTGTTCCCACACATTCCTCTGAGTGATACTGATCCATCTCACACACTGCAGCGATGGATCGAGGACTCACAATATGTATGACGTGAAAGAAACGGAAACCTGGGATCCACACTGATTTCTGTGCCTTTGACCACATGGGTTAGGAGATGCCAATGTGATCCTTTCACATGTGTAGATCGCCAATGGGGCATCTAAGGGCAAACATGAGAGTCATCATTTCTCTGTTGATTCCAATTGCTGGTGCCTGTCTTTTACTGATGCAAGAAATCAAGCACAGCCCATTGGAATCATGATGGCACGTGTTGGGCAGCCCACTGTATTTTTTTCACAGAGGGTTCCTTCTCCCAAAGGAACCATGACAAGCTTCCTCATCAAAATGGCGTTGCTATCGAGAGAAGGCAAAACAACTATTGTACACCTTTTTCTCGAACCCATGCCGCGCAAAGTGAGGGTATTAGTGAAGTATATTAAGACAGTAATTTGCTTGTACATATTCCGCACCATGGCCAAACAATGAAACGAGCTTGATAAATCAGTCAAACGTATTTTAATGTTCTTTTTTGTAGACTGTAGACACCGGGTTTTGAACTTGTACTACATTCAAATATGACAGTTCAACATGTTAAATTACATTACAAAATATTAAGAGAGGATAGAAGCAGAAAAGTAGTCAGTTCTTTGGAATGTAAACAATGCACTTCAGTAGAGAGAATTCACGAACATGTGCAGAATTGTATATTTATGTGCCATTAAGCTTCACGATATTTCAAGAAAGGAATATGGTAGTTCGAAAGCTTTCAATACAGAATATTAGTAGGCAATGAGCCCCCTAATACATAGGATGGTTCAGGGAGGCAGAGGTGGCCTTAAAAGTTAGCATATATGCCACCCTTCATTTACTGGTAATGGCATCATTATTATTCACAGCTGCAAATGTAACTGAAATTCCCTAACAGCAGAGAGATGGTCCATAAACAGCCACACTTCAAATGGTAATTTGAAGTGAAGAAATGTATTGTGATTGTGAATGAACAATGATTACTAAAAATCACACTTCATTTCACCCACCCCATAGCCAGGGCCGTGCACACGAACAAAAACTAACCAAGTCTGTCAACCTCCACAACCCTCTTCCTAAGCTATACTCTCCAACGACCCCTACATATCACATCTGAAGGTACACCCCCAAAATGATCCTCTGCAGCACTGTACTCTCCCTCAACATTACACCCTATTTCTCAGAAAAGCTTTACCTATCACAAAAAAAAATATCGGTCAATGCATTAAAACAAACACCACCAGCTCTGACTTTTAACATGCCTCAAACTAAATAACAATGATGGCAGGTAGAGGAGCAATCATGAGTGGGTTGAAGAGTCTACGAAGGTAGGATGGCCAGAGCACTTTCACCAACCCATTGCTAAAACTGCAGATTGTGTGATTTGTCACCCTTAGAGTGGTGCTGAAGTGGACTATATGACTCCCAGTATGAGATGTTCGGTAGGTAGGTACTATACTTTTTTTAATGTTTATTTTATTTTATTTATATAGCACCTACACATAAGCACTGTACAGGAGTTGCAAAATAATGGGACCAATAATGTTATTAAATTGTTAGTAGAGGTGAGATGATAAGCTTTAAGAGAAGAACAAAAGAAAGCACACGTAGAGGCAATTTGGAGTGCCTAGGGAAGAGAGAACCCTCACTTAAGAGCTAGGAGCCTAGAGGGAGAACAGATGAAGACCAAATAAGAAAGTTATGAAGGACCTTGTCATGGATACATTCCTAAACAATACTTAGATATCGGAAAGGGTGACAAGCAGGAAAATGAAGCCACCCAAGTGAAACAAGGAACGGAACAATAGGTGAATGGGAAGGAAGCCGACATAGAAGACAGGTGGAAGAAATACAAATAAAGTTCAATGGGGAGAAAGAACATATACCTGGAAGCCAAGAAGAAGCAAGCAGCATTCTTGTGTAGGGATACATGAGGGTAAGAATAAGAGTCTTGGTTGTAGAAAAGGGAAGATAATGAAATCCAGATGTTGTAAAGCTGAAGATTTCAGGAATGAGCAAAAGAGGAGATATAAAGGGAAAACTTACATGAGCGATCAAAACAGATCCTGGGTAAGTGAATAAAAGAAGTCAGAGGATAGACACAGAGAAAATATGCAGGTTAGGAGTGAATCTCTCTTTAGATGAATCTTAGATGAGTGAAGATTGAGAGAATGAGTGAGAATCCAAGACCAAAGCTTTATGGCAGAATGACAGTCATAGATGGAACAAGAGTTTATCAGTGAAGGAAGGAAAGGAAACAAAGATTTGAGAGTCATCAGCATAGAAGTGACAGTTTAGTCCAAAGTGTGAATAACAGAAGAAAGATGGGACTTCTAGTTTGAGTTTTATAATGGGCGAAATTAAATGGAAGAGACAGAATGCTAAGGAAAAAATAAAGATTAGATAAGCACCTATAGATTGGAATGGGTGATGTTGAGACATATGCATGTGCTGACAACATATTAAACTGGCAGACACTAAGTGGTACTTGAACATGGTCTAAAGATCTATTGTGTCTGCTTTTCTTTTCTTTTATGGAACAATGACACAGTGCTGCTATATATGCACATATACATGTTTTAACTTTCATCACAATGATTGTAGATAGAAACATTTTGGAGTGCAGAGCATTGTAATTATTTGCTGCTTCATTTGAGCAGGTGATGATTGCTGCAATGCATAGCATTTGCTAGAGTGGTTAAAAAAGAGAATATGCTTATTGAGAAGCGTATTACACAGTAAGTAGCAGGAACCCTCTATACATGGAGATGACCAGCACACCTTTTCAGTCCACAAATTTGAGTCAATATATATATATATATATGTATATTACATGGCCACGGTAGTAACTTCGCTCTCCCTGGACGGATCCTCACCAAACTTTGCAAAAAAGTAGTTGGGTCACTCTGAATTTTTTTTGCAAAGTTTGGTGAGGATTCGTCCAGGGGGGAAAAGTTATAGGGGGGGTCCCAAAACTTTTTTTTTTCCCATAGACTGAATGGGAAAAAACTTTGCGCACGGCTACAGCCCGAACCGCTGGACGGATTTAAACCAAATTTGCGGCAGGAGCGGCGGCCTGGTTCCAAAAGCGTGCTTTTGTAAATTTGGTGTAAATCTGTCCAGTAGTTTTTTTCAAAATGACCAAAATGTAAGGCAAAAAAATTAGTGATATCTGCGTTCGCTTCGCGGACGGACTTCCCTGTTCGCTCCGCGGACAGCACCCCGATTGGCCCATGGCCTTGCGTCATGTCCGCGGACATGCGACGTGTTCGCTAATTGGACGGCGAGGGGCGTGGAGCGCGTCAGATTTTCTGTGGCGCCCGCCATCTTGTATTCGCAGTCGACCGTGTACAGCGCAGTGAAACGTGGATAAAAAATTGTATTTAGTGCCGTGTGTTGGTGTGTAAGAGTGTTTGGGGAGGGTGGGGGAGTACGAGATAGGTTCAATGTTTTTTTTTTTTGTGCTAGACCTTTTTGTTGCGTTCGTTTTGTCCGCGGAGAACACATCTGTTCTGACATTTTGTAAATAAACTAAATGGTGGGGTGTTTAGAGGACGGAGTATGTGTCATTTTTGTTCGCAAGGAAGGTAAAAATGAGCTATGAACACTCGCAGTGTACTTAATTGTTCGTAAATACACAAACTGGGGGTGTCCTCAGGACGCTGTCCGTATTGTAATCTGTCTAGTTGAATGTGTTCTAAGAACACTCGCAGTGTCCCGAAAAGGTTGCAATTGCACAAAATGGGGGTGTTCTGAGAACGTTGTTTGTATTGTTCGTTGTCAGGGTGAAAGTGTTTTAAGAGCACTCCTTTTGTTCGCTAATAGTACAATTTCCTAGGGGCGTCAACCGACTTTTTGTCCACTAAAGAAACGATAAATCCGGCTGGTGTGCGTCGACATTATGTGATAATCCTATGACTGGCGCTATTGACCTGGCTGACTTGCTTTTGCAACACTAAATCATATCTCCCGCCCCTAAGCCTGATATTATCAAAGCATTCATATTCCCCGCCTTTCTCCGTGACGTTACAGTGTGCGTAATGAAACGCGCCCAGTCGTCTCCAGTACTACGCGACTTTACACAGAACCCGGAAGACAACACACATTATGTCACAACACAGCGCGCCACAATTCGGAATATGAAACTGTGATTTAAAAGCAAAGAGCAAGATTGTAAATGTTGTAAAGTACATTTATTTGACATCAAATGTTTAGAGAATATTCAGCAAATTGCATTTGTCTTTGTTGTGGATCCGCAAAAGTTCATGTTGAGACACGCGATGTTCCTTTGCGGTACAGAGAGTGTTAGATCAGCTTACAACTCAGTGCGCCACAATTCGGAATATGAAACTGTGGTTTAAAAGTAAACAGCAGGATTGTACATTTGGTAAAGTACATTTATTTCACATGAAATGTTTAGTGAATATTCAGCGATTTGCTATTGTCTCAGCTGTCGATCAGCAAAAGTTTTTTTGGAGCCACACGTTGTTCCTTTGCGGTAGATAGGCTGTTGGTTTATGATAAAAGCAGTAAATGGTCGCTCTGATAATCGGAAGGTTGCTCCAACAACGAGCCGTTAGACCACCCTATTGGTTGGTATGTTGTTTGTAGCCGCTAGTACTGCGTAAGGGCATATTGGTCCTTGGCGATTGTCCCATAAAATGGTGAGGGTCATGAAGTTGCATATTTGGACTTGCACCTAGCAGTTGAAGACCCCATCCACTGGAGTCTGTAAATCGTGACATAGACAAAATGGGGCCACGTACCTGTTTTAAAAAACATAAATTAGTCTCACCAGCCGATCTTCATTAAAAATCATAATTTTATTTATTAGGGCGTGAAACTATTTGCTATCGAAGATAGTGCAACAGAGTATGTTAATAATAAAATAATAATATTTTCCCATTCATATAGTGCTAAGAACCGTGAGGTATGTAAGCGGTGCTTATTATTAACCACGGTGTGTGGTGCTCATTTATCGACCACGGAAGGATGAAAGGCTGAGTTTGGCCTTGCCGGGATTCAAACTTGCGTTAGCAAGCTGTGCACGGATGTCAAAGCGAGCGCTGTACTCGCTGTGCCACTTGACAGGCTACAGTGAAGTGGCACAGCGAGTAGAGCGCTTGACCGCCTATAGACCGGTTAAATTATTTCTATTAACCCACCCTGTGTCGTCTGCCTTTTTCAGAGCCCTCTAAACGACAGGGGATCAATTCGGTGGTGATAGTGCACGGTAGAAAACATTATGCTACTTTCAACGAACAAGTTCAACTTGAGCGGTCTTTAATGCTACGCTATTGTGATTATATTTGGTATAAAGTAATCTAAAGGGTTACTTACAGTAAAATTGCAATTTCCATTGTCTACGAGTGGTGCAGTCCCTAAATACGACTCCGCGTGTGCCAACGATCTTTCGTATAGTGATATAATATATAAAAGTGGTTTCGTTTCAGAAATTTCATCTTTATCTTCTCTTACGTTTTAGCAACACTCCTTCAAGAGAAGTCTTTCATCACAATCTCTGTCTGTCAAGGTCAAAACACAATACAACCTTATAGTCCGCTTCGTGAGCCTCTCCGGGGCCCGAGAAAAAAATGGAAGCAGCTGACCTTCACTGTGAACAAGCATAAATTCTTACTTTGCAACATTCTGTGTAAAGCCATCTGTAGAAGTTGTGGAAGCAGCTGACCTTCACTGTGAATGAGCATAAATTCTTACTTTGCAACATTCTGTGTAAAGCCATCTGTAGAAGTTGGTTTTTGCATGCCATGTTTGTATATTGTTTGCGTGATATTAAAAAAACGTTGTTAAAGGGACGTTATGGTTAAGTTGCGCTACTAAAAACCTATGAAATTCAGTGAAAAAACTTTGTTAAAGGGACGTTATGGCTCAAAGTAAAACCGAAAAACTCCTGAAATTCGCCAGTTATGGTAACATAGGCAACCATAACTCACGCCACCGTGCACTGCTAACACTAACACCCAGGACATCAAAGATGACATCACAAATGTCATTGATGACATCACTGATGACATCACATGGCTGGCTCTCCCTTTTTATCCTTTACTGACATATCGAAGCCACATAGTTTTCTTCAGTAACAGTCAGGAAGTAAAAATTGAAAAGGTACTATATTTGTAGACTTAGGGTCCTGTCACATCATATGAAACATATACATAGCGGAAGATACAGGCTTGAAAGAGTGCAATCCTTTCTGTGCATGAAGATAATCATTATGATTATCAGCACTTTCTCATAGTTTTATTTTTATTACTCTACCTTCCCTCTCTATGCTCATATTTGTATACATTATACTCACTCTCCATAGTGTGAATGGGAAAAAATGTTTGCTCGCACATACAGCCCAAACCGCTGGACGGATTTCCACCAAATTTGGACCAGGAGCAGCGAGCGGCTTGGTCCCGAAAGCGTACTTTTGCACATTTGGTGAAAATCCGTCCAGTAGTATTTTTTTAAATGACCAAAAAGTAGGTAAAAAAAATTAGTGATATCTGTGTTCGGTTTGCGGATACACTTCCCTGTTCGCTCCGCCGCAAGTGTCCTGATTGGCCAATCGTCTTGCGTGATGTTCGCGGACATGCAAAGTGTTCGCTGATTGAACGGTGTGGAGCGTGAAGCGCGTCAGATTTTTCGGTAGCGCCCGCCATCTTGGATTCGCGGACGTCCCCGGACAGCGCGGTGAAACTTTGTTCAAAATGTGTATTTTGTAGAGTGTGTTGGTGTGTAGGAGTGTTTGGGGAGGGTGGGAGTTTATGAGATAGGATGAAAGTTGTGTTTTTTATGTGTTAGACGTTCTTTTTGTGTTCGATTTGTTTGCGGCCAACACAGGTGTTCTGAAATGTTGTAAATAAACTGACTAAGGGGTGTTCTAAGGAGTCAATATGTGTCCGTTTTGTTCGCAAGCAAAGTGAAACTGTTCTAAGAACACTCGCGGTGTCCGGGGAGTGTTCGTAGGTGGTGTCCTGAGGACGCTGTCCGTATTGTTCTCTGTCAAGTTGAATGTGTTCTAAGAACACGCGCAGTGTCCTGAAATGTTCGCGAATAAACAAAATGGGGGTGTTCTGAAGACGTTTTTGAGAACAGTCCCGGTGTCCTGAAATGTTTGTAGGGGTTGTTCTGAGGACGCTGTCCGTATTGTTATCTGTCAAGTTGAATGTGTTCAAAGAACACTTGCGGTGTCCTGAAATGTTCGCAAATAAACAAAATGGGGGTGTTCTGAAGACGCTTCTAAGAACACTCGCGGTGTCTGGGGAGTGTTCGTTAGGGGTGTCCTGAGGACGCTGTCCGTATTGTTCTCTGTCAAGTTGAATGTGTCCTAAGAACACTCGCGGTGTCCTGAAATGTTCGCAAATAAACAAAATGGGGGTGTTCTGAAGACGCTTCTAAGAACACTCGCAGTGTCTGGGGAGTGTTCGTAGGGGGTGTCCTGAGGACGCTGTCCGTATTGTTCTCTGTCAAGTTGAATGTGTCCTAAGAACACTCGCGGTGTACTGAAATGTTCGCAAATAAACAAGATGGTGGTGTTCTGAAGAGGCTTCTAAGAACACTTGCGGTGTCCGGGGAGTGTTCGTAGGGGGTGTCCTGAGGACGCTGTCCGTATTGTTCTCTGTCAAGTTGAATGTGCCCTAAGAACACTCGCGGTGTCCTGAAATGTTCTCAAATAAACAAAATGGGGGTGTTCTGAAGACGCTTCTAAGAACACTCGCGGTGTCCGGGGAGTGTTCGTAGGGGGTGTCCTGAGGACGCTGTCCGTATTGTTCTTTGTCAAGTTGAATGTGTCCTAAGAACACTCGCAGTGTCCTGAAATGTTCGCAAATAAACAAGATGGTGGTGTTCTGAAGACGCTTCTAAGAACACTCCCGGTGTCCTGGAATGTTCGTAGGGGATGTCCTTAGGACGCTGTCCGTATTGTTCGTTGTTAAGTTGAAAGTGTTGTAAGAACTATCACGTTGTTCTGAAATGTTCGTAGGGGGTGTCCTGAAAACGGTGTCCGTATTGTTCGCTGGCAAGTTCAAAGTGTTCTAAGAACACTCAAATTGTTCGCGGACATTAAAAGTTTCCCATAGATCATAGTTGAAATGTTTGACTCTATGGATGTGATATGCTGCGGTGGTTGTTGCCAGGGCATAGAGTCTTGGGTGCATGGCCATTTGGCCATGCACCCAAGATTGTATGCCCTGGCAACAACCACCGCAGCATATCACATTCATATTTGCTTATAACTTTGGGTGAAAAACAAATGTATAAGGAACAAAGGTATTAGATACTATGGATGTGATATGCTGCTATGGTTAACCTTATTATTGTATACTTACTGTTTGGTCTAGTAATGGAAGTCCATGTTTTTCTTCTTCATTTCTGTGATAAAAGAAAATAGCATGTTAGTATTTGTATTTTGTAATGACTTATTACATTGTATAAGCAATATACTTTTATTTTTTGTCGACCCTCATATTTAGTAGAGTACAAATCAGAGTACTGTGCAATTTGCTCAGTTTCTGTATTTGTTGCTAAAATCATTGGGTCTGTGGGAGAAAAAAAAATCCATGTTGGATTAAAAAAAAACCTTTTTCTGTTATGCTACAGTTTATTTATTTGTTTGTTTTCAGTGTTCACTTGTTGTTTCTGGCTAATGCTTTATACTTTGCTATGTTGTATTTTTTTTGGAGCAGTAACAGATTCTTCATTTGTTTTGATATTATAAAATTTTGGAGCAGTTAGATACCAATTGGCGTATTCTGTCTATTTTTTTTAATATATTTTAGTGGTTTTGATTTATCTATTTGGATATTGTTAAATTTTGGGACTGTTAGATACCAATTGGCGTATTCTAACTGTGTATTTTTTGCCTAATTTAGTGGTATTCGTTTATCTGATTAGTTGTTGTAGAATCTTTGAGCTGTTAGATAGCTTTTGGAGTATTCTAACAGTTTATATTGTTTTAACACAAATTTATAATTTTGGGACAGTTAGATACCAATTGGCATATTCTAACTGTGTATTTTTTGGTCTAATTTAGTGGTATTCATTTATCTGATTAATTGTTTAGAATCTTTGAGCAGTTAGATAGCTTTTGGAGTATTCTAACAGTTTATATTTTTGTAACACAAATTTACTTAAAGGTTTAAATACAGTTTATTTATCAAATTTTGGTTTTAAGAACATCAAATAAGCTTTTGTAAGATTTGCTGGTAATCTCTGCTTTAGAGTAATGGTACTATCATTACATTCAAACCATCCACATTTCGTTTTTATATATGCAGTGTAGTGGCCTGAATTGGTTGTGGCTCCTGCGTGGTAGATTATACCTATTGTTGTGAAGGTTTTCTTACCAAGTGATATTTGACCATGTGTGAATCCAGTCAGCTTGCAGTTGTTTTTGGTACCATCTGCATTGTAACATAGAAGCATTAGTATTACATATTTACTATGTGTTTGTATTACTAACGTGGAGCGATTATCTGAATTGCAGGTAGAGCATAATCTACCATGGTTTGCATTTTGTACAAGTTGCTGAAATGGAATGGATTCACAATTTGGTATTGATATATATATGAAGCGTTCATTGGGGATTTCTTCTTGTGTCACATTGTTGCAGAGAGTGCATGTATGTTTCCACATGTATGAAATCTGAAAGATTTCATTTATAGGTATGTTTTTGTTTTCCAGTACTTGTAGTAAGTACATTAGAAATTCTTGTGGATCTTCCTGTGAGTTTATAGTGAATTTCACCATTCCAGCACAATAGTCCAATTGTCGTCTTATTCCAAAAACACTATATGTGTTGTCAGGATTGTTTGCTGCATTTCTGTGAAGTAATAACATTTGCAAACACAATGGGTCTGTACTGTGTGAGTAAATGTTGTCAACAATTGGTGGTAATTGAAATAGAATATTCATTGCTACATTTGCATAGCAACTTACACCAACTATATTTGAGAATTTAAATGGTCCAGGTAGTTCTGTATCTAACTGCTTTTTTTGGAGTTTGTCTTCCTTCTTTAAAGAAGTACCTGGTTTACTTTCTCTAATTGATTCTTTTTTGTTTGTGGTACTTGATGAAGTATTAGTTTCTTTTACTCTTTTGGAGGATTTTCAGTGACGTCCTGTTGCATTTCTGTTTGATTTAGTTTTCTTTTACAACATTTTAGTTTTTGTGGAACAGAATATGTGTTTAGATGGGGAGTGTATAGTGAGCGAAGTCTATTATATTCTAAAATGCAAGGAATATCAGCGTTTACTTTATTTGCATCAAAGTTGATTAGAAATAGACCGTCAAGTGTACGTAAGCGTGATAGTGCTACGTAGCTCATGCCTTCTTTAAAGACTGTGTTACCAATATCTATCATTGCTTTGTCTAGGGTAAGACCTTGTGATTTATGAATCGTGACTGCGTATGCAAGAGTTAGAGAAAATTGTTCTCTGCGTACATACATATTTTTGAAGAGAAGGAATCTAGCTGTTGAGCGTCCTATCCGTTTTACTTCTGAAAGTTTGGCAAAGAGTATATTGACAAACTGAATTTTGTTGTCACGTGGGTATGTTTGAAAGCCAACAACTGTACCCAGTGCTCCATTAACTAGTCCTTGGACCACGTCAAGGTTACGTTTAAGCATTACTCTGCAATTTAAGGATAATTTTAACATCTTTTCTAAGCCTGCTGTGTTTGAGTTTGATTTTTCTAAATTATTTAGTCTTGTTGTGGCTTGGTCACACATGGGTAGTGTCATACCATGTACATCTAGTTTGTCTGTGGCGCTAATTTCCATTATTGGTTGCATTTCTTTACTTAGCATGATTTCATTGAATTTGAAACAGCTTGCAAGAGTTGGCATTAAGGCCATACAATTGACATTTTTGTGGGCTAATTGTTCCATAACATCTGCAGCACATGCATTAATGTGCCGGGTTTTCAATGTTGCTTCTGCTTCTTTAGAAAGTATACCAACTCTCAAACTTTTTAAAATGTTGGCATAAGTTAGATCTGCAGATTGGCACATGTTTTCTGTTAATTCTCTCTATTGGAAATGTTGCCAAAGGTTGACATTTCCAATGCTGCCAACAGTTTTACGGCAGAGTTTGTGCCCTAATGTTTTAAAAATAGGTTCACCTTTTACTGGTGTTAATTGAAGCAGATCTCCAAAAACAATAATGTGTTTTCCTACAAAGAGCTCTTCATTGTCTGTTTTGAGTACTTCTTGTAATCTGAGGTGAATCAAAGCTAACATCAGGTTGGAGACCATGCGCACTTCATCTATTAGTAGCATTTTCATTTGTTTCAATACTCTGCGTAATTTCATTGCAGCTTCTCCAGAAAGTTTGTAATAGTCTAATTTGTTCTGGTGTTCTACTGGTAATAGTAGTAATCGGTGTAATGTATCACCACCTATGTTGTAGGCAGCTAAACCTGTGGGGGCAGTGACAACAGCTGACAGTTTGTTGTTTGTCAATTGTTGAAGGAACTTACTAATGATTTTGATTAGCAATGTTTTGCCAGAACCAGCTTCACCACTGACGTACAGTAGTATAGGTTTATAATTATGGCAGGAACATTCTTTATTTTCATGTTTTACACCATGTGCAATTTGTTTTGTTACTTCTTGAAAAATTCTACTTTGCTCATTGTTTAGTTTTGATTGTAGTATAGTTAAGTCTTCCTTATCTTCATACTGACACATGGTGTTTTCTACTTCTATCATAGCTAATTCTGCCTCATTTGTTATTAGTGGTTCTCCCAGTGGTTCTTGGCTTCCTGTTACAGAAGGTTGACTACTGTCAGGAGTATCCTTATCTAGTTGGGCTTGGAGTTCTTCTTCATGTTGCTGTTCATTGTGCAACATTTTTTTGTACTGTGTAAAGTTTACATCAGTTATAGTGCTTTCATTTGCTTTGAAAGCATCCTCATATGAGTCATAGTTATCTAGTAGTTCTTCTTTTCTCCATGGTTTGAAGAGTTGTAGCAGGGACATGTAATATACTTCTTTATGTTGAGGAGTCTTCAATGACAATTTGATATGATTAATTAAATTTGGTTTAGTGAGTTTAACTAAGCTGCCTTCACAGTCTGTCACTCTATATTTACCTTTTTTTTCATCAGGTTTCATATTATTTTTGTATGTGTAGTTTTGGGCTATTTGGTATAGACACATGTTTTCCAAAGTATTACTTCTGTTTGGGTAGTATGTGTCCAATAAATTGTTTTTTAAAATGTCTTGGCTGTTGGGATCATGTTTGGCTATTGTTTCTATATCTTCATATGATTTTAGGGGAGGAACAGTTTTATTACAAATAAAATGTAGCATAGCAATGAAGCGATGGTGAAAATATCTTGAAACATTAACAGGATCCAAAGAACAAAGTTCTCCAGGTGTTAGAATATCTATGTTTGTTTTGTTTTTATTTGATATGCGTAGGAAATCATGTAAATCTTCCCATGCATATTCTGCACAACTTAATGTAACAAACCAAGTGGGTGGGCCAAGGTTTCTGATAATACAACGTACATCTCCATGACTTCGAAACCAGTACTCTTTAGTACCACGCATATTTGCTAATAGATTTGTAATATTTGATTGTAAAACCTCATCCTTTTGTTATAATTGTGTAGCTGTCATATTTTGAAAGTGTGATCCTGATTTTAAAATGTGTGCAACTCTGTAACATAAAGTTGCTAGTTCACTTTCAAAGAGTAGGTGGAATATGTATTCCACATTTTGTCTAAATCTGGGATCTTCAGAATACATCCGTAATGAGCGGTATTCTGAAGCTGATATTTGAATAGGTCTATCATCATACCTTCCTCCTTTACCAGTAGGAAAGAGTAGAGGAAAAGAATGTGCTTCTATACTTTTTTCCCATATACTGATTGGCGATCCTTTTGTTTGACGCATTTGGTAAGTTTCTAGTACATCGTGTACGGTGTCATTACAGTGCAAAGGATGAATTGTATAATGGTCTAAAGTATTTGATATTGTAGCAGGATCTAGTAGCTCAAATTGACCAGCTTCTTGTGTTTCTTGAATTATTTCAGTTGTATCTTTCAAGTTTTCTTCACTATTAATTTCTTTGTAATATTCATTATTCTCTTTAAGATATTGGAAGGCTTGTCTAACTTTATATAAATCTACCAGCTGTTGCCATATTTTTTTGTCTTTTGTAGGTACTCCATTTACTAATATAATTAAAGATTGCTGCATTGGACCTTGCACTCCTAGAGTATGCACATTTTCTTTTAGACTTAATGGTAAATAAACTACTTTTCCACGAATGCCTTTTACCAATTCAGACGGAGGTAATTTTGCTGTTTTTGGTTGAAGGCGTATTATTGCTTGAAATGGGTGTACTGTTTGAATTATGATGCTCTCATATAAATTAAGTTGTTGTAGAGGTTTTGTTACTGGGTATAATTCCAAATTATTTGTGATAGAACGTGAAGGAGTTTGGTTGTTGTCAAGTTTTGTAGTGCAATAACTGCAAAGTATTAAGGGCTCAGTTATTTCATATTTGTTTTCTGCTAGAAGGTAGAGAGCTAATTCAAACCATTTAGAATCTTCATTGTCTTCTATTTTGTATGATAGGTCCACAGTTTTTGTGTTATTTTTATAAAAAATTCTACGGCAACATACACATACATGGTTTGGTACTTCAGCTGATGTACTTTTAAATTTTAGTATTTCTTTTTTGTATGTGTTTAGCAAAAGGTTGCCATGTGTAGAATTGTTGCTTACTTGGTTTAAAGCTAATTCATTCTGTAAATGGCTTTCACTTCCAAAATATTCTTTCTGGATATAGTGAATTTCTTCAAGTAAGTCTTTTGCTGTACCATGTAGAAGGATGTTATTTAACTTTGCTAGTGCTAAAGCAGGACTTTTAGCATAGTACCGTTTATAGACTAGATTTCTTATAGTTGAATGATGTGTTGATATACTTTTGATATCATGGAAAGTGGTTTTACAAGTAGGTCCTGTAATGCATTCCAATGAATGTCCTTGTAGTCCTGTCTACTTGCGCACTGGACAGGTATCTATATTTTGATTTTGTCTTTGCTTTTTACATATTTATTGAGGAATTGGTGTAAAGATTTGAAACATTGTTTGGGAATGTTACACATTGACGTGCATGGCCATTTGTACACTAGACGTTCTGATTCAGTTGAATGGAGGCGTAATTCTAAGTTTTCATGGCATATTTTTGTAAGGAGTACTTTTTGTTCCATTATGGTATTATTCACTTTTTCATAACCTCGACCACTGCTATTTATGGCAATTGTATTCGTTTGCTTTTGTTTGTATGCTTCTTCATTAAAATATTTTTCTCTGCTCGTAGTGTGATTCCATTCACCTCCGCAGATACTTAAGAAGTTCTTTCTGTTGACATTTCGCTTATTGAGAAGTCTTTTTTGTAATTTAGTTATTAGTTTTGTTAGTGGTTTCATTTAGTTTAACAGTGAAATAAATAAATTTATTTTGAGAAGAATTGCACGGTCCATCAATGCTTCTAAGATTAATTTCCTACGATAGGTTTTAAGCTTTGAACCTGATTTCTCTCCTGTTTTGTCCTGTACTTTTCTTGGTATGCTTACTTTGCACCATATTAAAATTTGAAGAAGTAGTTTTATCTGTACTGATAGCTGATTTTCTGTTAATTGTTTTTTGGTTTGTTTTACATTTTGATAGAGGAAGCGAAGTTGTTGTACTTGAAACTTCCTGTGTTTCACTAAATGATTGTATTAGCTGTTTTGTTTCAACTTTTTTTACAAATTCTGCTAGAGATGGATGCTTATGTTGGACACCTTTATTTTCATTTGCTCTAATTTTGCGTTGCTTTCTACGGAGTTGTCTTTTGGTAGGCATTCTTTAGGCTCTGTTGAAAAAAATAAAGAAGATATGGGTTGGAGTGTTCTGGAATGTATGTGTGCTGTGTGCATGAGTGTTTGAGTAAGATGATAAAGGTGTATGTAATGGTGTGTGATTGTGCATTGGGAACTAAAACTAGTAGGGATAGGTATTCTTGAATTTATGTGTTACTAAACTAGGGTTCAGATGACAAAAAAAAAGTAAGCTAGTGGTGTGGAAAAGTAAAATAGTAAATCTAATGTATACAATTAAAACAGTTGTTTGTTCTATAATATGAAAATTGTAGTGGTTCAGTTGGCTAATTTGTGTGTCCAAAAATAGAAATTTGTGGGCCATTCTGGTTGTAAATCGCTGTTTAAGACATGGACATTTTTGGACAAAATGGTACAAAATCTCTATTTTAAGAAACCAAAATAGCTTGTATTAATGTTATAGTATATTTGATTAATAATATAAATATTATGGTGATATTTTACTTACTTTTTTTTAAAATTAACAGGTAACTTCTTAGTTTTTCTTTCTTCTTCGAATTCGGCTGCTTCTTTTCAGGAAACTGGTCTTCACTGCAACTGTAAAAGCTTCAAATTAGTAACTTTGTTTGTGTATAGCACTTTTTTTAATTTAGATATTGATTTTTTTAATTGAAATCCTCAGTGCCTTCTGTAAAACCATTAAACTAATGTATTTACATAAGATACATTTCATCAGTTCAGTACATATGATATGTTCTTAATGAACAAATTGTATTGAATGACTAACTGTAGCAAAATAAAATATCTTTACTATGTCTTGTGAAATTTATAATATATTAGTGAATACCACTATTTCTGTAAGTAAACTGTTCTAGGTAATAGCGCCTCAATGTCATGTCTAATTTAAAGTAATTAAGTAAATAAATAAATAAAAACAAAAAATATGAAATTGTATAAGTATTTTTATAAAGGTTTAAACATAGATTGTGTTTGCATGCAATTTTGTTTGAATATATGTAGTCTATATATTTCATTTAAAAAATGTTAGTTTAACATGATTTGAGTGTGTGTGTATAAAGAAAGTAAAAAGTATAAAGGTGTATAAGTGATAGTTGACTTTAGGAAATTGAAAAAAGTACATTCAAAAGTAAATTCATTTTACAGATTTTACAAGGTAAAAGTCTGTTTGAAAATGTGTTCATCTACCATAACTCTCAACTCACACGCTTTTGGCGGGTGTCACACGCCTTGTAAAGGGCAGACTCACCCGCCAAGCCTCCTGCACGCCCATTCATTCCAATGGGCGTATCACCCGCCAAAAACAAAATCGGGTGATTTCACCTGCCTGTAAAACAAAAATGGTTGAGAGCTATGTCATCTACTATACATGCATACCTGAAGTTTGTGTTCATGCATATGGATATGCATGGAGCTGCAAGTAGAAATCTTGAACACTTGTACACTTGTGATGTCATCTTTGATGTCCTGGGTGTTAGTCTTAGCAGTGCACGGTGGTGGCATGAGTTATGGTTGCTTAGCTTACTATAACTGGCAAATTTCAGGGGTTTTTCAGTTTTACTTGGAACCATAACGTCCCTTTAGCAACGTTTTTTTACTGAATATATATATATATATATGTATATATATATATATATATATATATATATATATATATATATATATATATATATATATATATAGCACCACACACTTTCATTTATTTTAGTGTTAGCAACGTCCTCCTTTTATTACTCAAATGACTACACGCTGAGTGTGATGATTTTTCTGAGGAACCTTTTAATTCACTACGTTGCATCTTGGACAAGACAGTGGGCTCCTGAAACTAACACTAGACTATAGTGGCAATGCCTAGTTTTACTTTGGCACTAGCGCATATAATCGCCACAGTTACTGCAAACACAGTGCAGCAATATCAGATCTTACTATAAGGAAATGTTCTTTGTGGGATATCCATTATGTGGTGTGTTGACACTAATACACTGCACGGATTTAGGAAAGCAAGTATACAGATACAGCAAAAGAATATTTATCTTCGTGCGACCGAGAGCTTGTGAAAAAGCAATTTCACACAACTTGAAAGCCATAAAAGAGACATGTACAGCTCCTCAGGTCCTTGGTTCTCAACAAAACCGCTCTTATTAAATGGGGATTGGCATCGTTGAGAATCTGAGAAAATAACTTAAAAGTAAGATTTTCAATTTATAGCAGGGGAGCTCTGCTATTTTCCCATGTGAACTTTGCTGCACAGCATACAGATGGTAAGTGGAGTTTTCTTTTAAATTCTGATGGCTGGATATAATAGGGTCACTAAGAGCAGCCTCTCAAAGGGATGTGTGTGTGTTTCGACAATATGGTGATTGAACAGGCAAATATTTGATATGGTGCATGCAGCTTTGCACTTTTGTAATACTGAAAGACAACTCGAGATTGTTCAGTAAATAGGAGAAATAAAGAGTTATTTACGTTAAACCAGAACAAATAATGTATTTCTTGGTGAAAATGCAAGGTAAACAGACACATACATAGTTTTGAATCTTTCTCTGTCTGCCCCTCTCTTTCTCCTCTTTCCGATGACGTGTATTCTATCTCTTTCTCTCTCTCTCTCTCTCTCTCTTTCTCTCTCTCTCTCTCTTCATCACTCGCTCTATATAAAAAACATGTCTCTCCCCCTCTGTCTACCACACACCTTCTGACGCACATACATTTCCACATGCACCGTGAACGGACTCTCATAAACAGATATGATCTCTTTCGGACAGATGGTTTCTTTGGAGATTATTTGCTAGTTGCCAGTCAGAAGCAAGTTTACATATTGCACAAGACCAATTTGCATTTACAGGAATGGGACTCAAAAATGGCAATGAAAAACAGCCAGTTCAAATTTAATTTGGAAAGTGGACGTGCCTGAGTGTGTTTGTTAGAACATGGTACCTTGCCCTTCCAGTTATTTGTGCAGAACTCCTTTGCTTCCTTGCTGTGTTTACTATAGAAAACCCAGTGCATAAGGCACATAGGTTCCAGCTTTTGAGGGCACGACCATTGGGTGATCACAGACAGGTTAATTCTTGGGACATTTACAGACCTACATCCCTGACTGGGCAGTGAATCAAAAGTGGTCCTGGATGTAGTTAGAAATGTTTTTCAAAGAGGCCCCATATTAACCTAGGCTGGACGTTTTGTAACACATTTATTTCATCCCTCTCAAAAGAGGCCCATGGTTCAGGCCTCTACTCGGAAATCTCCAGAGTTCTCTGCAGGCCAGTCCACCACTGCCTACCTCTACTGAACATGTTACCACTATCCACATTAGAATACCGAATAGAAACAGGGGCAATAATTCACGAACACTGAACATCGTGACTGCATAATACATCAATCTATTTGCAGCTTTCATTTCGTAGTTTGACTCTAAATTATGGAATGCAAATGTAACACACCCGTTAATTACATAACGTTTAACTGCAATTATACCCTTCAACAACCACGTTCACAACCTCACATGGTGCCTCTATGGTAAACCACTGCCATTGACTAATGCGCATAATTCACCAGTGGACGTTGGGATGGTGTCTACATTTGGAACTATTTTGTTGCCCTTCGTACAGATAGATTATATTGTCTCACTGTGTTTCTTCATCCTACCATCATTCAGCCCCTTGACAGACATGAGACCACTGCAGCCTAAACTCCTCTCAATGCCAATCACCACAGCTAAAGTAGTGTCCTGTTGGCAGAGTGAAAACAACAGGAAGCAGCAAACCAGAGCTGGCTTGCGTTTGAGACCACCTGGTTGATCATGACAACCTAAGGTATGCCGTACTAGCTCCCCATCATGCCAGAAAGAAATGCTGATGTCTACATTGTGCCATTTTTCCAAGTTGCCCAATCACGTTACCCTCTCGATTCATGACTATGTCACAGTGGCCATGATGCACAGTCCCTGTCTACCTTTATAACTAATACACAAAGTAACCCATTGAGATGCATAACCTTTTCCTCTTAAATTCAATTGTTAAATAATTTGAGATGATTCAGTTCGTTTTAGGTGCACATTGGTAAGGTCCTTGGCTGGCCGGACAAGAAATCTATGTGACAAAAAAATGCCCATTATACCTAATCGAAACCCTAATGGCACTCTGATCAGATAAACCTTCAATTGATTTAAATCTGGGACCTGGGAAAAAGCTACATCCAACTCTCTCTCCCTAAATACCCCCCTGCTAGAGCCCTTCGGTCACCTATCTCCAACTCTCTGCAGATCAGACACTTTTCCAAGCAGAGAGTGGGGGTAGATCTCTCTCCTCCTCAGGCACCTCCCTCTGGACTGGCCTACGTGCCCCTCTCAGACTTCAGTCAGATCTCATTAAATTCTGGAAGCTTCTCAAGACCTTCCTTTTCTCTTCTTCCTTTGCTCTCCCCACCCCTGCTAATGTCCCCATCTGCCTCTTGACCGGCTGTGTGGTTCCTTCAGAGTCTTACCACTGCATTTGGTCTTCCCATGCCCCCCCTCAACCTGCACGTACCTTTCTGGGCCCCTCCCCCTGCACTAGCCTGGCTGGCCCTGCACCCTTGTAGCCCCTTACCTCACACTTAGCTTGTGGACCTTCCTTCCCCTGCACTCTCTGCTTCCTCTGGCTCTGTCCACCTAACCTCCCCTGGCACTTGCATTTTTTTAACGGGCCCTTCCGCCCTGACCGGCACTCCCCCTCTGTCCTCCCCCCTCCAATTCTCTTTAGTGCACTTGAACGCTCCAAATGTCACAAGCCCTAGTAGGTTTGTATTTTGTTTTGTCCTCCCTGTTCTGCCACTCTCTTGTCTTGTTGCACCTCAAAACACATTGGGCCCCATTCATGGAATGGGGCGCAGAATTGGCGCAAGGTCCACGTGCCGAGCAAGGACTCTGCACGAGCCGTGGCGAAGAAAAAATATTGTGCGCCATGCTTATTCATGGATTTAAACACGAATTACTAGCCGTTGCTCAAGTAAAAAGTAGCTGCATGAGGAATTCTCACAACAGGCCCCCAAGCTCACCAAAAAGCAAGCAAAATGACAAATACAGCACAAGCCTTCGCACCACCTCTGACCCTCCATCCAGTACCCACGTGAGGAGGCACGCCTCACCTCACAAGCCCAGGCTGCACCCCAGCAAAATCGCGTGCCTCTCCTCGCAAGACCAGGCTGCACCCCTGCGACATCGTGCATCTCACCCCGCAAGCTCAGGCTTCACCTCAGCGAAATTGCGCATCTCACCTCACAAGCCCAGGCTGCACCCCAGCGAAAACACATGCCCTCCCTCGCAAGGCCAGGTTGCACCCCAGAGAAATTGCGTGCCTCACCTCCCAAGCCAAGGCCACACCCCAGCAAAAACTCACGCCTCGCAAGCTCAGGCCGCACCCCAGAAAAAATGCATGCCCTCGCACGCAACGCCAGGCTGCACACCAGTGAAATGGCCTGCCTCACCTCGCAAGCCCAGGCCACAATCCAGCAAAAACATGGGCCCTCCCTCACAAGCCCAGGCTGCACCCTCCAGACTGGACACCCCCCCAGGCAGCCCCCTGACAGTCTTCCACAATACCAGTACAATGCATGTCTGCAACTTACGTGAACCTCCAAGGTCTGCCAGCTACATGAAGTGTAACACCAATATGTCCGCCGTAAACATGATCCACCGGAAGCACCGGAGATACATCCAGGACTGGAGCATCTGCTGAAACACCCCTCAAGACTTTAACCAGACCATCCCATACACATGTGACAAGTGAATGCAATGGCAAGTGGCATGTTCATGTTGGCCATGGCCATGGCACATTGCTAAGGCATCAAAGCATACTAACTGAATGTGTGCCCACGACAGACTACTAAGTAAACATACTAATAAATATGAAAAATACACAAACATTGGCCATGTGCGTCACCGCGTGACCATCAGTGACCCGGGTGGAAGGTGTGTCAAATTACCCAACAGGGAACAATAACATGACAGGGCCATCCATGGGTGATGGGAGGGCAGTCAGAGAGTGCAGGTGTGACAAAGACCAGATAATCGTACTGCCACTCTGAAAGAGCAAGCATGGCTTAATGCTACATTCCAGTGTCTGAGGTGGAGCAACACATGATAGAAGGCAATGTGTTTCTGCACATGCTCGTGGGCGTGTCTGCATGACATGTGTTTAACACAGCAATGACAAACAAAAGTGCCATTAACGAGACCATGAAACACCTCCACAATGAGTCCACCTACCTCTACAACAAGCCACACTGGTGGCAAACACACAGTGATGCTGCACAGCTAAAAGCAAATGAAAATATACAGTTCAGATCCAGCCGTCTGATGGACCCACCCCCACATGTCAGGCAACTGTGCATCCTTCCAGCCGCAACCATCGCAGCAACAACAGCACACATGCATGCACACACGCCACAAGACACATGACTTACAATGGTGAGATGTACAAAACCAAAAAAAGGGAAGTAGAACTGCCACTACCCAGGTTCAAACCCAATTTATGTCAATAAATGGAACAAAATATGTAATTGGAATTGGGGAACCTGGTGTATTGGTACTAATGGATTAAATCCCTAAATTCATAACCCATGAAATTGTCCAGAAAGGAAAAAGGGGGAAAGAAAGGAAACTCATACACATCGAAGGCTGTGGATATACATGGTTTGTATTAAGTTCAAAACACATCAAAAAAGACATTTATAAATAACATACATATGACAAAATTCGGTAATCTAAACACAAAGAGCTAGTAAAATCAGAAATTCAAATCCTCTTCAGTACACAGGTGAATTGGAAGTACAAAACATGACCCATACGGGCTCTTCAGTGCTTACTAAATTGAAAGTACAAAACATAACCCGTAAGGGAAAGGTACACAAATAACTTTAAGTGTAAAGCATAACCCATGTATGACACATGTGGAAATCATGGGCGTCAATAGATTGGCGCTCTTATGGACCTGTAACCATCTAGGTCCTGGAGTTGCTTATATTCAAAAAAAGCATTTCATCTTGCAGGTTCCAACGTGACAGGGGGGACGTGGCCAGGTTTCGATGTAGGGTCCTGCCCTAATAATATGTGATTGAGGGACCCCAAAGGAACTTTTTGGTTTGTACACCCCCTTGCACATAGTACATGTTTCGGCGGAAGAATTATCCAACTTGAAGATGCATCAGAGGGATGAGTGTTTCTATACAAGAACCACCTTCATCAGGGCAAGTAGGTGGCCCCTGTAGCAAGAAAATCAAAACAAGAGAAAAAACAAGAAAAAATTATTAAGAAGTCCTTATTTGTCAGAACCTTAATTATTTCTGGACATAACTGGGTTAATTAGTAACCACAAATATATTGTGTGAAAGATACCGATGAACGGTTTAATCAAAAAGTCTTAATTAGTTGGAGGGCAGAACAGAACAGTAAGTAAGGGTGGAAATGAATACAACTGTGATTTGTACGTGGTGGTGGAAAAGCATGCCTAACTCACCACTGGAACCTTGTAATGAATCTTGCTGTGGGGCAAGCTCCCAGAACAGGCCAGACCAGTCAATCTACACTGATTGTTGCTTGCTGTGAAAATGTGTGGCTGGATCCGGTCCACAAAATTGGGTTTGCTCAAGAACAAACCTGTTCTACAGGAAAGGCAAAAAATATATATGGTTTGAAATGGCATATTTGGACTGTATGCTATGTTATACAGCAATTGGGTGCAATAAAGGTGAGATGCACAGGCTGAAAAGTGAAGTATCAAACTTGCAGACAAACAAATGAACTGCATGAAGTGTGGAATGTAACCAAATCAAATATGTTTTGCATATAAATATTTACAATAAAAACAGGGAATTAAGCTGAAAGCAATGCAGGGGAAAAAAAGAAAAGAAATAAAAACCCAACGCCTAACTAACCATATACATGAAAAACTGTGAAGGAAAGTCTGGGAAGTCTGGGGAAAATAATAAATAAAAAAGGAAACCTACATCTAAATAACTATTTACATAAGCAGCATGCTAGTCCTCCTTCCAGATCTTAATAAGCCTCTCCTCCAGGGCTGGGACCCACACCACGTCTCCCCCCCCTCAGGCAGGCCTCCGTTCTTGCCTGGAGGGCTTGCAAGTAGTCCAACCTCCCTGTCTCTATCACCTGTGCCTCCTAGCCCGCCTCCTTGCACAACGCAGTGCAATTCCAGCCCTGCCCATCACCACTCTTGCTTCCTGTTCCCGCTGCCTCTCTGCCATGATCTGCCTGTCATAATGTCGGAACACGGAATACAATCTGTGCCTGAGACATGCCCCCTTGCTTCACTCCTGCCACCTACCTCCTTTGGGTGGTCTGCCTTGTGAAAAATTGCCTCCACCTTATTGCCACCTGCTGCTCCAGCACATGCTGCCTGTTACATTGATACGCCATCTGAGCTGATGACGATACCTAGGGGCATATGGCACCTGCACTGCTCATGGGTGTCTACTGTCCCTCCATTGCCTTTGCCCCTGTCGTTGACTGGGTAGGCACGGTGACCCTCTCAGCTGCTGTCCCTTGGACTCCCAAACTGGGCAGGGATGTGATCTCCACCAGACAGGGCATTGTGGGTGGGACTGGTGTTCAGGGAGCCTTGCTGGTACCTGGGCCAGAAGGCACACTGGAGGATGACTGGCGCACAAAGGACAAAATTTAGGAGATGGTTGCATCAGGGAACATCCTACAGAGTATAACACGGAACAGGCATGTTACGAGCCATGACACAAGGTGGTATAGCTCACCGTAATGATGTGCGAGTAGACCACGAGTAGCCTGCAGATCATCACGAATTACACCTGTCCGCCTCATCAATCCAGCCAGCAGGGTTAGCACATAATCCCATATGTATGCATCACATGGTAATGGGATGTCAGTCTGGGTGGACACACCAGCCAACAACGGGGGGTGGGTCTGGGTGGAGGCATCCCAGCAGGCACACACTGCTGCATTCGATGGTCCAGGGACTGGATTTTGCACAGGCACCTCCATGGTGGCCTTCACAGTCTCATTCCCTTGGGACAGGGCTGCAGTGATAGGCTTCAACGGCCGCCTCCTCCACCTCCCCCTCTGTCAACCTGAATGACTCTGGGGCATCTTCCACCATAGATGGACCCTGTGTGGCATCACCTGGCCCCACCACTGCTGAGGAGTCCACTCCCACCTTTACCTTCTTTGACTTACCCACAGCAGCCATGCCCAATGTGCCCGGAGCTGCCAGAGCCAAATCGCTGCCCGAAGATGAGCTGTCATGGGTGTGCGTGGCTGTGGCCTGCGCCTCTGCCTGGTGGAGGCATCCCTGCATCCCTGCTCCACAACACTGTTTCTGCCCTCTTCATCAGATGCAACTGTGGAAAAGGAGACACAGAACAGCAACATCAGTGTACTGCACCAAAGCCAGCGTGGCACCACCAACATTCACAGGAACATGACTTGTCAAGGGAACAACCATAAACCTTCACACCCACACACAAGGACATGTAATCCACATCCATACAGACACCTGCCTGGCCATCCCTCTACATGATCACATCAAACTACATGCCACTGTCACAACCAATCTATTGCGTATGCACACATGCATCAATTGTACATACACATGAGCATTATGCATGCACATGACGTGGGCAACACTACCTCAACTGGCACTCTTGCCATCCTGGAACGTCACAGACACAAGTAACATTGCATGTGCATGATATGCAAGGCAGCACTACAATACACAATGCAAGTAAGAACACATTTGAATTCAGGAGATGTCTCAATGTGCACATGGAAAGCAAATCTGGGGCTTGCATGCAGACATCCATCTCAGAACCATGCTTGCTGCAAGCCTAAGGAGGTCACTGCCAACATGCTGGCACATGCACAACACACATGCGCCATACGGCAGTCCAGTCGACTCCAGATGTTCCCGTAATTCGCAGACCTGGGTGTGCAGCCCCGGGTAAAACCTCTCCAGGGCCTGCATGATGTTCCCTGACATCTGGCACCTTTGTGCACGGTGCACCTCTGTGGTACCACCAGCCTGGTTGAATCACCGGGCTTTGCCTTGGTTCCTGATTTAAGATTCTCCCAGCACTTGTGCATGGTCTTGAAGGAATGGACTGCCACCCCTTCTGCATTGATGGCATCCGTGATCCTGTCCCAGATCTGCGGACATCCTTCCTTGCCACGTTGCATCACAGGGTCGAAGAGGGCATCATAATGCTCCAGGACCTTCGCTACCAGGATGTCAACATCCCTGACGCTGAAGTTGACAACCCTCTGCCTCGCTGCCAAGGGGTTTCCGCTCTGGTCTGATGATGATGGTGCATGCATGGCAACCCACGAGGCAGGTGTGGGTGGGTAAGGTGGTCCTGGAGCTGGGCTGTGGAGCAGTGGTGGTGGAATGGGACAGTGGGAGTCCAACGAAGCAGCTGAGGTGGTCACAAGGCCAGAGACAGGAGCACAGGCAATGGCTGGTCGGTAGGCACTCCAACCGTAGTGCAGGTGGGCAGCAGGCATACATACTAGACAGGCAGCAGCAGATGGTAAAGTCTGAGGCAGCAAAGAGCAGGTGGAGGCAGGTAAAATGGCATGGAAGCAGGAGCGTGGGTATTCCGTGTCTCGCAATGATGACAGAGGTGAACAGAGTGAAGGGACTTTGCGTGTAAAATGCAGAAAGCATGAACACATGAAATCAGAGGAAAGGCCTTCAGTGTGTAATTTATGTGACACGCACTGCACCAGGCGTTCAGCATGCCATATTCGGGGATACATTTGTACGTGTACGTGTAGAAGCAACTCTGAACGTGCGTGCGAAAGGAAGGAGACGGACGAGTGGAGTACTGTGTATGTTGGGGTGCTATGAAATCCGTTCACTTCAGTGACCATACAAACTTCTTATTGCCTCTGGCCATACGCACATCTCTTTTGCCTGTGAATTACGCATACTATATTTTTCACACCTGGGGCACATTTGAGCCTTGCTGGACCACCGACCTACAACTTTCATCATGTAGACTGCCCACTCACTCAAATTGCCTGGGACAATTCCTTGGTGTGCCTTCCATTTTTCCCTTACACCTGGAACATGAGTGTAAAGGCCCCAAGAGGGAAAGGGGGCACACGTGGCCGGGTTCAGGGACGTCCTGCAGAAGCTGCTGCCCAAGCCCCAAGGATTCAGGGATGTCCTGCAGAAGCAGCTGCCCAATCCCCAAGGGTTCATGGACGTGCTGGGGAGTCAGCTGCGCAAGCCTTAGGGGGTAATTCCAGGCCCCAGGCCACTTGTTGTCCATCATCTGGACCCCGGAGTGGTCCCAGCCACACAGGGGTGGCAACAAAACCTCCTGGCAAGAAGGCAAAGCCTGCACAGCAGGAGCAGGCTCAGCCCCATGATGCAGCACAGGAAACTGGCACATTGAGGAAGAAGAACTTCTATGATGAAGAACTCCAGATCCTCATGGACTAGGTGGCCAGTCACCACTGTGACATGTGCCAGCAACTGGGGAGCACACATACATCTCCTCAGTGTATGGTGCATTGGCAGCATGTCACAGATGAGATCAACACCTTAGGTTTTGAGAATCTCACTGCTGCACAGGTAGTGAGGTGCTGGAATGATCTCACCCATCACACCAAGTCCAAGCTAGGTGCCAACCTCCCCTCTGCTCTGGCAACTGGAGGGAGGTCATCACAGGAGGAGGAGGAGTTGACCGAGCATGAAGAAGCTATGAGCCAATTCATTCTACTTGAGCAGGTGCAAGTCGTGGGAGGCCTGGAAAATTACACGTCCGGTGAGTGACCAACATTGTGCATCTTGAGTACGTAAATTGAAACATCACCAAGATGTATAATCGTGGTGCACATCTGGCTACATTTGAATGACTGCCTCAAATGAACCATGACATGTGGTGTACCGACTCCTGTCCAGTGTACACAAGAGTGGATACAAACCACGTGTTGTACATCAGTTGAACATGTCCATGTGACAGTACGCATCCCCCACTAGCATACCCCCACAACATCTGTAACATGATACCACAACGTGCATTCTTGTTAGCTGCATTCTTGATGTCAGTGACTCTTCTCTGCTAGACATGTGCTTGTGTCCGAAATCGGAGTTCCACTTCATAGCCTGCAGGGTATAGAGTCTCTTTTCAATCATGCACATAGGTGCTTCCATGCTACATAGAACATCCAATATGACAACCAGCATGCATTATGGCGTGCCGTGAGTGAGTGTGCATATGTCTAGACTGTGCTACATAAGACGTGTTTTTTTTGTGTGCCAGCTTGACTGGGCCCTGCTCCCTGGATAATTGTGATTTTCCCCAGTGTCGCTGATATATAATGACTAGGAGAGTCGCTGTATGTACGGACTAGGAAAAGACATCAAGCCGCAACCTCTTGCATTGAAACATTGAACAAAGGGTTGTCCTTACACAAATATTTCTGCGCCACACAAATGTAATTTGAATGAAAGTTTCATTTTATTGACTGTGTATTGGCTGTCTTTGCCCTATGAGAGACACGTGTTTCAACACAGCATGTCTCTTTTTCAAATCAGGGCCAATTTAGTACTCTAAATGATAACATACATGGTCAGTTCAAAATATATCTTCACCTAGTGGGATAAATCCCTTCACAAAATGTCGGGCTTTGTCTCTCTTCATCGGCTTTTTGACTAGACTGTGCACATCCCCGCTGCCCTATTGGCAATGACTCCTGAGCCAAATCGTTGTGACACTTGATCCCTGTTACCCTCCCACACCCCAGGGATCTATGCCCCTCTCCCTCTTGTGGGTCACTGTACCTTCTTCCTACCGACAACTCCATTGACTTACTCTATCCATTTCACAGACCTTGCCTAGGTGGTACTCTTACAGCCATACATCAACTGGGACTGTTTCCTTTTTCCCAGACTTATGACATGTTCCCATTGTGTACAGTTCCTGTACCAGGACAACACTTGTGTGGCATGTGATGGATGCAGACTTGGATGTGGATATGTGTGTCTGCCTGTTGCCATGTGATGTAATATCAAGTCACAGAGCCACATGTCCATGTCCATTTCACTGGTATTAGTCAACAGTTTGCACTGCCATGGGCCATAATGTCCTTCTTAATGGCCCTGTTGGTTGGCAATGTGTCCACTGGCAGCATGGCCCTGAGCAGGGAATTATATTGCCAGTCTACATATGCCAACCTTAGATAGCTTGTTGTCCATAGTGTGTGGATGCTACATTTCATATGGTGACATGCCCTGCATTTAGTTGCATAACAGCAATGTGATACACTTGTTTACTGTAGACTTGTTGCACATGACTCCACATGTCTTTTTATGTCCATGTGCAGGTGAGGAGGCACCAGATGAAGAGGAGGAAGATGAGTCTGTGGTGCTTCAGACCACCAGTGGAGGATGTGGCATGGCAGGCCGTGAAAACCCACTGGTGCTATAGACCATACTGAGCTGTGCTACAGACACTTCTGTCTCTTTGGACTCAAGTAGCTCTGTTCAATTCCATGAATACATTTTTTTTGCATGCGTTTGGGCGGTGCGTTTATTTGACGGTAGTAAGTCTCTCATAGCGCCCACATTTTTGCACGTTTTTCCTCATTCCACGTGTTCCGTCCCCTTTTTAAGTGGGTGTGCGGGCCTTGCCGGTGCTTCTCTTGGAGTCTTAAGCAAGCTGTTTGTCGTGTCGCAGTGATGCAGTGGACTGGCGTGGATTCCTCGCACGTCCAGGGTAAGCCTGGCGTATTGTGTGCCATGAATCGATGAACGGGGTCTTGCGCACGATTTGGCGCGCATCTTCCCCATTTTCAGCGTAGATTATTCCATGAATCGGGTCCATTGTGTATATGCACATCAAAAATACACAATAAATAAATTAAATAAATAAACCTGGTAAATTCATGCTATTGCATCCCCTCACAGCAAGAACTAGATATATTTATATCCAATGATGTAGAGGTGAGACCTTTTATAGAATCTGCTTTTCTAGGTACTCTCCTCAACCCATCATCTTGTCAATCCATCCAAATTGCCTCTAATATCCTGTGGGGTGAAATAACCCTGAATACCATAACGAAAGGCCGAAGTCAGTGGGGGGACATGCCCCCTCAGGAAAAGGCATGCGCTGGAGTAATGTGTACAATGAGGCCCTTGCCAAATGAAAAGGAACAAATGTAGGCATCTAAGCCTGAGGATGCCTGAAAATGTTTCTGCCAAAAACACGAGGGGAAGAACTCATGATACTTTTGAAAAAGGTCTGGAAAAGATGAAACCATATTGTCAGGAACGGCGGCATCCAGCGTAAAAATATGTGTGCAAACTTGCACTGCAGAATGGAGCTTTTCACTATGATGAAAATCAATGCCTTCAAAGTCTGTTTTCCTTTTCAGTTAAATACATTCTCCTCAAAATGTGTGCAAAACTTTCAACATAAGAGTTTGGTTCCTGTCATGTTGGGAGCCTGATCTGGGTTAAAATGCTGCAGTCAAATAAAGGCCTTTTCCATGGTTGGGTCTACAGAAGACATTCCAAGTTTGCCTTAAGTAACACTTTGTAAAACCAGATGTGCATCAAAGTCTTGAAAAGTGTAAGTATGTTGCCCACAGGTAACTAACGATGCAGTGATATTTCAACATATTAATGGGTTGCATTTCCAGAGTTCATGTTAAATTAAAATCCAAGCTAAAAATACCATTTCAGCAGAAAGATGGTTAAGGGGAATTCATTACCAGTAAGTTTCAATTCCTGGCTGTGATTCCCCCACAAGTGAAACTGGATTTCAAAGCTGTTTCGCCAAGGGAAGGAGCTGAGGAATCCTCTGGATCCCCAAGTTTTATGACCAAAAGCACTCAGGTCATTGTAAACAGGGCTATTAGCCTTTTTGAGCTGTAGACTAACCTAAACAAAAGGGTCCCTCTTGAAGTCTGAGCTAAAAAACAGATCTCTGATATGAGAGGGGGCAGAGTGAAGGCGGAGCTTTACACCTATTGCACACAATAGGAGATATGCTATTTTAGGAATAACTTGTGAAGCATTAATTGTATCCTATTCGTGAAGGATGTATGAAAAGCTGTCAATCAACAGCTTTTGGCAGGCCAAAAACAATTTGGTGACACCAACCTATCAAAAGTTATAAGAAAACAATTTATTGTGTCCTCTGCATAAATATGACAATAATAAAAATTGACAAAATGTACAACAGGAATAGGTATTCCGCCCATCGAGTTCCAGATTTTTCGGTAATATAGTTTGGGTGTAAACAAGGAAAAACTGGGAAACTGCAATATACAAACCCCTAGGTTGGACCATTTGATTCACAAAAAAATGTAGTGTCTGAATATGCTGGCATATGTGGCATAAAATGATGAGAAAGGGCATTTATCAAAATGTGAGATTTCCAGGTACAAAAGCCAGATCCAACCCCCTGCCCCTGCCTCTGTCATATGAGTGATGGGGTATCCTCCCTGGGCTTCATCCTCCCTGGGCTTCTCAAATCACTCCCCCATTCTCTGGACCTATCGGCTTGCAGAGGGGGAGGGAACATCAGTTATGTCATTTGACTTATAAATAGGTTACTCCACCTCAAATGTGGATTCTCTCTACAAAATACAAGGTGTGCAGCTGACAAATAAATCTGGAGCTATCCTTGCAGGAGTGGGCTGAGTCTGGGAGTGAAGCAGGGAGCTGGAGTGATTTGGATGACAAAGAGCATCCTTGACTGACCCCTTGATGGTCCCTGCAGTGAAACCATGGCACCCCTGGATGACCATAAAGACTTTTTCTCTTGTAAGTATAGACCTCACCAGCCATAGATTAAACAAGTCCTATTTTCTTAAGCATTGCCCTATTGATTCCCCATTCGAAAAATCCCCTATCTTATCTATTTGTGAAATTCAGTCATTTTTCAATGGAACACTATTTTATTTGTCTGTGCATCGTGGTAAATCTCCCATTGACACATCCTTTGTTCACCTGTGCATTTTACCCTATTTACCAAAATCATCCCCTGTTTGCCTGTTGATTATAGTCCCTTTCCATCTGAAAAGTCTTAGGTTTGCTTACATAGTTAAGTCATTTTTCTGTGGAACAATCCATTGTCTGTCAAATTATTTTCGCCATTTCCTATTTAAGAATTTCCAGTTTTTGTGTAGATCCCTAGCATATTTGGCGTGTTAAATCAATTAATTCCCACTAAATTTCTTGGAATAGGGAAAGGCAGCATTCGAAACTACCTCTCCCTTTCCTATGTCTTGCAAGTCATTATAAATATAAATAGTTCCCCAAAAAGTCAGTTCATTAAGAGCTGAAGAAATAATTATCCATGTGTTAAAATGTGTTTCAAAACAAATCCCATTTGCATCTGTCATATTGAACCCAAACCGTTGTTCCCATAGTGAGTAATCCCTTTGCCAAAAACCTACCTATTAGTTGACCCTGTCATTTTCAATAAAAACCATGGTTCCTAGGTGCCTTTCTCATTGTTGAGAGTGTCTGTGTCATTTTCAGCCCCAGCAAAATTAGTGTAATTTCCATTTTCGTTTTTCTAAACATTTCTAAAATCCTTTAATAAGCATTTTTCCTAGAGTATTCCCCTTCCCCTATCATATTATGAGCGCAGAGTTTGAATTGCATTTCTTTCATTTTTTATTGCTCAGAGCTTGCCAGCCCTTCATAGCCCCAGGCGGAACCATTTTCGTTTTTCTAAAAATGCACTTCGCCTGTTTAAATCCATTTTTCCTAGTTTATACCTCTTCCCCTACGGTACCCTGATCACTGATTTTGAATGGCATTCCCTTTATTTTTTTGATTTTTCTTTCTCATGAAAACTCATGTTTCCATTGTCACAGGGGGAAGTGCTTAACCTTCCTGCAATCATTTGAGTGGAATTGTTTGGCATTGCTTTTCATGAAACAAAATCAGAGTGGCATCATAGTATCACTTAACCTGGTTGTTTTCTAGAAGTCTGTGCATTGGTGTTGCCACAACATTAGTGGCTGCTGTCATCTCTTTGTTCTGATTGGATATTAAAATAATAAATTCATAAATTATTCATTGACAACACACTGGCCTGGTTCCTGATCTATTGGGAAAAGGGGTGCTGTTGGAGGTTGGGTGCGAGATGGGTTGGAGGCCTCCTCAAAAAGAATTCTGTGTAATAATAAAAAAGCGTTTTATTGTGCGCCACCTTCCTTTGTAAGGGAAGAGATCCCTGACTTGCTGGTTCTGCATAATATATCATGACAATCCCCCTGTCCAATAGGTTCTCCCTGATAAGCAAGGAAACTGAATACTGATAGGACCCAGGAAGTACTCCCAGATGTGGAAACTCGGGGCTCTCTAGCTGCAAGTGTAAATGTATATTGGGTGACACATATAATGTGATAATGGCTGAGATGTGGAAATTGTCCATCGCTATATCAAACCTAGCTGAAAAACTAGAAGGACTGGGTAAAGTGATTTCCAATTCCTGTATTGAAACTTCTGCCAACATTACCATACCCACTTCCATTATTAAACCCTACCCCATGGTGGAGCCATTAAGTGCCCATATGGAAAGACACAGTGAAAATATAGGGTATAATAGGGTTCCTGTTAATGGCACCACTACTTAGGGCAGGAGCAGGTAAATACAGGAGAACCCCAAGTGGTTTAAGGCAATTCACGATACTATTACCAAGCATGCAAGCACCCACCTACGAAGGAGTATCCCAAACATAATTTATCCTAGGGACTCACATGCACATAGATCTCATTGTAGGAGTTGCTCTATCTAGACATGAACCAGTTGGAAAAAAAGAGTTCCTGTCAGTTTACCTCCACATTACCCAAATTAAGCTCAGGGCTACATGAAAACCAGGAGACTTTGACTAATAAGAGTATCCACTGGATTCACCACATAAGGGTGTGTTTTTCTGTAGTAAGAAATTATATTGTTATCTGTGAAAGAGGAAGCACAGTCAGTGCCCCTAATGACTTCATTAAAATTGTAATGAAAGAAAGAGCACTGGATGATGATCTACGTGCTATTAAAGCAAGAACTCACCCTCCACCTAGGATGCACATTTCCTTAAGACCTATGCCCCCTCTGATTATCAGCAAGAGGTCCTTAGAACATGAGGGTGGACAGGGGGCAGTATCACACACCTCAGGGTTGAGAGACATCGATTAACCTGCCCCTCCGTGCCCATTTCAGTCGGTTAGTAGTGCCCCTAGCTTACAAAGTGCTTTCCTGGAACTTGTCAGGGATTGAGAAGCACCTGGTCGACTCTGAGTGGAGTTACATAATTTGGAACTTCGATCTCATTTGTATCCAAGAAACCTGGGCCTTGGCAACTATAGAAATACAGGGTTACAGAACATATAATAATGTCGCAGCTGAGAGCACAAGAGGCAGACTGTGGCAGGGTTGCTTACCCTGGTAGTGACAGGGTTTGAGTGGGAGACTGAGCTCAGTGAGGCAAGCTCTCCAGATTTACACCTAATAATAGCCAGGAATAAGAGAGGGCCCATTTTATTAATCTGTAATGTGTATACTCGCCATATGGGGCTAACCCACTGTTGACCTTGCAGCTTATGCAGAATGAATTACCGCTTGGGAACATTGTGCCTTCTGTACAATTAATATTTTGGTACAGGGAGAATTAAACTTGTAATTTGAGCCCCTTAGAGAACTCGAGGGGCTGTTGGAGGAGCAGGACCTGGTGTGGGAGATGCCAAACTGATTATGCCCTAAGAGCACATAAACATGCTACCAAAACTGCAATGATTCTGCAGCTGCTCAATTTAAGAGCCTACAATGGCCACTCCAGTGAGGACTGACCTGCAGGAAATACATGTTTTGGTTATGATTGCTTCTCAAGGATCGACTATATTTTGGTCCTTGCCAGTGATTGGGGGCTGGTAGACAACTTTGCTCCTCTAGAAAGAAGGAAAAGCAATCATAAGCCCCTTTTCGCAAACAATTAGGTTGCAGAATACCTTTCAAGGGAACCCTGTATAGACCTCACAGACCACAGTGTCCGGCCAGGCATGTTGCATGGTCAAGTGGGACCATAGTGTCAACTGGGACCAAACATGCGATCTGTTTGTCAGATATATTTTGGGATATGTCTATTACTTTGTGGTCTTTTTTACTATAATGATATTTGGTGGTATTTTATAATCCTTGGTAATATATCGTGGTAACTCGTTGGGGTATTTTTATAGTGGTGAGACTAATGAATGTTGCTTTATAATTGTCTTTACCAGGGTCACTTACAACAAACAAAATACTGGACTTGATACACTCTGGGTGGAAGGCTCACGTCCCCCTGGGGTACCTTATACCTTATGTACAATTCCACACTATGCCCTTTTGGGTGAGTTTCAACAATTGTAAAGCAAGCAATTGAAATACTGCACATTCATTTAATCTCTCTAAATAAACAGCACATACCACACTCTTTATGCATGTCAAATAAAAGGGGCTGAATGCAGAATAATGTAATAAAACTAAAAGTTACTTTGGAATCTGTTTTTTTATCGTAAAATATAAATATGCAAGTTACACAGAATGAGAGCTATGCCCACATTGTATTTCACAGTGTGAATACATTTCTTATTCTGGTACCTTTCAGCGCTTTATCTTTGCTAAGTCTTGCCAACTGTCCTTGGCCTTTTGGCAAGACAAGGCCACTTTAAAAAACACAGTAAGACTTTGAAAATATAAACACAGTATTGCATGTAAGTTAAAAATAGAAAGCACCTAAAATGAAGCGGCCTACTTAACGTTGACTACCTGATCTCCTTCACAACAGCAGCCCCTAACTTAACTTCATATTTACCTAGATATGTTGGCACTATTTCTGATTCAGTTTGGCATTGAGATCTTCCCCAATCTCACCCTGGGTCAACCCATATAAGGACCGCTTCAGCATCAGACAGCATGCCAGCCCTGAATTCTGTCTCTAGCCATCCCTCTAATCTTTCATATCCCAGCGCTCAAAGAGGAATGCATTGCTACTCCATCTCAAAACCCTTATTATCAAATACCCTTGTCACCCAAGGAAAACACCTCCCCTTGAGCAGATCATTCCACTAAAATGGCAGTTATTTCATTGCCGGAGAGCAAAAGATACATTTCTCTTTGAGCGTCCTGCTCCAATACAATGCCCTGTTTTCAGTAGAACAGATCTTCAAATCTTTTAGTTTCTCACCCAGCGCAGATTCAGCCTGCATGTTTAATTCCCCATTTCCAAAGCATCATGCATTTTCCCAATCTGCATTCAGCTTATTTCATTATTCACTAATTTGCACTAAATGTTATTAAGGGATTCTGTTACATGTTAACTGGGGCTGGGTTAGTAAGTTAATTTATGTTAGTATTATAACAGTGCAGCTCAGTTCATTGAACTATTGAGAAGAAAAGTGCAATTTCAAGCATGTTTTCTGTGCAATGGTATCTATTTAATCCTGCCTGAGACTCACGCTCTTGATTCCAGTAATGAGTTTCACCCTGGGCCCCCATTGCAGTTCAAACCCACCTACAATGCTGAGTCTAACTGTTGAAATGTAGACTCTCACCATTAAAATTTAGAGCCATCCACTCTCCGCCCTCTACAACTAATCCAGAACAGGACTGCAAGACTTGTCCTTGGCGTCAAGCCCTGGGACCGTATCTCTCAAGCTCTGAAATCCCTTCATTGGCTCCCAGTGAATGCAAGGATCACATTTAAAACCCTCTCCATTGTCCACAAGGCTTTCTGGGGCCTGGGTCCACAATTCCTTCAACTATCACTCCATAAATACCTCCCCTCTTGAGCTCTTCCCTCCACTTCTTCTAACTCCCTCAGGGTCAGCCGTATTTCAAAGAAATGAGCTGGGGGTTGATCTCTGTCTTCGGCTCGGGCCTCCCTTTGGAACAGCCTTCCTGCCACCTTGAAACTAGAGGAGAATCACCTCCAGTTCCGGAAACAGCTCAAGACCTTCCTCTTTGCTTCTGCCTTTGCCCCTCTTCTCCCCTGCTGATCAGCTTTCTCTCTTGGCACCGGGCACCTGGCCACCCTATCTTCTTCGGGCCCAGGTACCTGCTCACCCTGCCTCCCTCCTGCACTGCCTCCAGGCCACCCCTTGCACTGGGGTCTGTATCTGTACCCATACAGTCCCCCCATCCACTTTTTCTTCGTCTGCACTTACCAGATACACCCTATCTGAATAATGTAGTACTTTACCACTTGCTGGCTGTACTACCAATGCTTATGACCTTTATTTATTTTTACTTATTACTATTTATTGCTTCCTCTGCTCCGCACTTTCCACTTTTCTGACTTCCATGCACTTCCCCCTTTTCCCTTTCGCATGCACTTGCATGCTCTTAATGTCACTGGGCCTAATAAGATCATTGTTATTGTTCACTCCCCTGTTCCCCTCCCTTTGCCCGGTCGTGCTCTTAAACACTTGTGTATGAGCGCAATATAAATAAAATATGATTTAATTTCATTTCATTTACCATTAAAATTCAGAGCCCCTACTCCTACCATTCTGGTGAATATCAAGAAAATCTGTGAGGGGGGTTGTGGCTTGGCGCCGAACGGGAATGGCGGCTTAGGTGTTTGCTCCGACCTACCACTCTATTATCCTACCTTACCGCAGCTTTCCAGCATGCATTTTGGGTCCACTTATCCTGCAACGGCGTCGGTAGGCATAAAAGAAGCATTGCCTCCTTTTAGACTGGAACTTCAACATTCTACAGAACCGCTGCACTGTATCTTGCGGCTCACGGCAGTCCTCGGAAGAAAACATTACGCAATCTGCTGGCTGGGGCCTAGCCGGCATATAACAGTTGCGACATTGCCATCTAGTTGACTTTTGTAATTATAAAGGAAAATACATTGTTTTAAAGGTATTTTGACAAGACACTCTTATTTAACATGCATGTTTTAAATGCATATTATTGACTATAAGAAAAACCAAATCCTTCTTCAGAATAACAAGACTATTTGAAATGTAGTGTTCTCATATTATCATGGGGTAAAAACATATTATTACTCTTGGAAGATCTGTTTACTGGCACTACAATATGAATCTATTTGGGTTGGTAATATTTCTTTTTTGGATATTTTCTGCATATTATTGGTAAATATTTCTTTGGCATGTCTTCAGGGAAAAATAACCAAAAATCTACCATAGCCTCAAAGGAAACACACGCTACTACAGCTACCAATGAAAGGCTAAAAAGTGACTCGCCTCCACCACAACCCCTCATGGAACCTGTTATTGATACCATACTGCAAGAAAAGGTCTCTTAGACCGTTTATAGAAACCACCAACCAAAATCTGCAACAGTTGGACGACAGGTGGAATATCTTCGAAAAAAGGATGACAAACGGAGAATAGAATCGGTCTTACAGAGGATGTTTCCCCTTTAGAAAAATCTGTAAAAGACCTTTCAAAGCACAATGAAGATTTAGAAAATGGAAGCAGACATAATAATCTACGTATCACAGGGCTTCCGTAGGGCTGTAAGGGGAATGATGCCATCAGGTTTCTTCAGAACCTACTCTCAGTAGTTCTACAAATACCTAAAGAGATACCATTTAATATCCAACGGGCACATCGCATTCATCCAGCCAAAGCCTCCTCAACATTGCAACACTCCTCGAGAACTATGATCTTTTGCTTACTGGAATACACCCAACTTCAGCTCACCATATCGTAAGCCAAAGATGAAAATGGTCTAATTTGGCATGGCAATAGGATCTACCTTTCACAAGATGTTACAAAGAAAACAGCTCAATGAAGGAAAGAGTTTCTCTCTTATCACCCTGCGCTAAACCAGCTGAATGTCAGGTACGAGCTATACCATCCCCGCACCTTTAAGGTAACCTTCGAAGGCTGTACCTCAATATTTGATGAACCTGCAGATCTCAAGGCTGACATTTGCAACTCTAAAAAAGAAAATATGAACACTTTGCTGCCCATCACCCCATCAACATCCGGAGCCTGACTATTTTTCTGTTACATCACGGTATGCTGCGATTCTTAGAATTTACCGACTCGAGTGGTGGGCTGGGCACCCACTGATAGCCTCCATCTCTCAGGGCTGGTTTTCTTTTGTCCCTGCTTATGTCATCTGCTCCAATTCTTTTTTGTCCCTTTCTCTGCCTCAGGGTACTTGACCCCCTTTACGCCTCTTCTCCTTTATATAATGTTACTGATATATTCTGCAGTACTTGGTTTATAACTTTTTTTTCTTAACTTTTGGTCAAAGTTTACCCCTCCCTTCAAATGTCCCTTTAGTGTTTTCCTTAGATGGCCACCCTTACTACCTATCGTGCATCTGTTATATATCTATGCAAGGGCACAGATTGTAGAATTTATTATCTTGCTTGCAAAATATATTGATTCCTTTATTCTTTGGAATCTTAATGTACTTATAGTATAATTTTCAGTGAGTCACAATGGTGCTTAGATGCGTAACATGGAATATTAGGGGCTGTAACTACCCGATCAAGAGGCATAAGATCATATCCCATTTGAAAAAGCTTAATCACTCTTTTGCATGTTTGCAAGAAACCCACCTCTCCATCCTGAAGCCATGAAGCTCAAATCTTTTTGGGTTAAAGACGTAATTGCAAGTGTGGCAGATGGTAAGAGAAATGGTGTAGCTATTCTTATTAGTAAAGAACTGTCATATAACATTGTGGATAAAGATGTAGATACCAACGGAAGATGGGCATGGGCAACATTGCAAATTGGACCTGACATCATCACAATCATGAACATATTCCTGATGTCATCAATGACATTTGTGATGTCATCTTTCATGTCCTGGGTGTTAGTCTTAGCAATGCACATAGGTGGCACGAGTTATGGTTGCTTAGCGAATGTCAAATGTTTTTCGGTTTTACTGTGAACCATAACGTCCCTTTAACAAAGTTTTTTTACTGAATTACATGGCCACGTAGTGGCCATGTAGTTATGGTTAAGTTGCTGTTTCCATAGGAAGAGCACTTTTTGGGCGGCTTATAACTACGCTCCCCCTGGACGAATCCTCACCAAACTTTGGAAAAAAAGTATATGGCCCACTCTGATTTTTTTTTTGCAAAGTTTGGTGAGGTTTGATCCAGGGGGGGCAAAGTTATAGGGGGGTCCCAATACTTATTTTTTTTCCATAGACATAATGGGAAAAAACTTTGCTCACGTCCACAGCCCAAACCGCTGGACGGATTTAAACCAAATTTGCGGCAGGAGCGGCGCCTTGGTCCCAAAAGCGTGCTTTCTTTTATTTGGTGTAAATCCGTTCAGTAGTTTTTTTAAAAATGACAAAAATGTAAGTGAAAAACATTAGTGATATCTATGTCCGCTTCGCGGACACACTTCCCTGTTCGCTCCGCGGACAGGACAGGGATTGGGCAAGCGCTTGCTTGATGTCCACGGACATGTGACACACTCTTCCATTGGCTGCGGTGAAGCTGCAGTGCGTCATATTTTCAGTGACGCCCGCCATCTTAGTTTATCGTTCGCATTGAGAGGCAACAGAGAGCCAGCACACAACCCGTCCCGGGCTGCTGCAGACTGCCAGGAGACACGCCATCGCCACACGGTGGCGTGCGGAGGGCCGAGAAGCGGATATCCGGTTCCCCTCCACCAGCCGCTCATGCCGTGTGTCTCCCTCCTGTTCCCCCCACCCCTCGCTCATGGCCCGTGTCTCTCTCTTGTTCCCCCCACCCCCCGCTCATGCCCTGTGTCTCCCTCCTTTTCCCTGCCCCCCTGCTCATGCCCTGTGTCTCCCCTGTTCCCCCCACCCCCTGCTCATGCCCCGTGTCTCCCTCCTGTTCCCCCCACCCTCCGCTCATGCCCTGTGTCTCCCTCCTGTTTCCCCCACCCCCGCACATGGCCCGTGTCTCTCTCTTGTTCCCCCCACCCACCGCTCATGCCCCGTGTCTCCCTCCTTTCCCCCCGAACCCCTGCTCCTGCCCCTTGTCTCCCCTGTTCCCCCCACCCCCCGCTCATGCCCCGTGTCTCCCTCCCATTCCCCCCACCCCGCTCATGCCCATGTCTCCCCTGTTCCCCCCACCCCCCGCTCCCCGCTCATGCCCCGTGTCTCTCTTGTTCCCCCCACCCCCCGCTCATGCCCCGTGTCTCACTCCTTTTCCACCCCGCACCCCGCTCATGCTCTGTATCTCCCGTGTTCCCCCAACCCCCGCTCAAGCCCCATGTCTCCCTCCTTTCCCCCCCACCCCCCGCTCATGCCCCATGTCTCCCTTGTTCCCCCCACCCCCTGCTCATGCCCCGTGTCTCCCTCCAGTTCCCCCCACCCCCTGCTCATGCCCCGTGTCTCCCCTGTTTACCCCCCACCCCCCGCTCATGCCCCGTGTCTCTTCTGTTCCACCCCACCCCCTGCTCATGCCCCATGTCTCCCTCCATTTACCTCCACCCCCTGCTCATGCCCCATGTCTACCCTGTTCCCCCACCCTCCGCTCATGCCCCATGTCTCCCTCACATTCCCCCCACCCCTGCTCATGCCCCATGTCTCCCCTGTTCCCCCACCTCCTGCTCATACCCCATGTGTCCCTCCTTTTCGTCCCAACCGCCACTTATGCCCCGTGTCTCCCATGTTCCCCCCCACCCCGCTCATGCCCCGTGTCTCCCTCCCATTTCCCCCACCCCCGCTCATGCACCGTGTCTCCCTCCTTTTCCCCCACACCACCCGCTTATGCCCCGTGTCTCCCCTGTTCACCCCCACCCCCGCTCATGCCCCGTGTCTCCCTCCCGTTCCCCCCAACCCCCAATCATGCCACGTGTCTCCCCTGTTCCCCCAACCCCCACTCATGCCCCGTGTCTCCCTCGTTTTCCCCCCCATCCCCGCTCATGCCACATGTCTCCCTACTTTCCCCCCCTACCCCTGCTCATTCCCCGTGTCTCCCCTGTTCCACCCAGCCCCCGCTCATGCCCTGTGTCTCCCTCCATTTCCCCCAACCCCCGCTCATGCCCCGTGTCTCCCCTGTATCTCCCCCACCCCCCCCTCATGCCCCGTGTCTCCCTCCTTTTCCCCCCCACCGCCTGCTCATGCCCCGTGTCTTCCTCCTTTTCCCCCCACCCCCGCTCATGCCCCTTGTCTCCCCTGTTCCCCCCCCGCTCATGCCCCGTGTCTCCCTCCTTTTCCCCCTCACCCCCGCTCATGCCCCGTGTCTCCCTTCCATTCCCCCCACCCCCCGCTCATGCCCCGTGTCTCCCCTGTTCCCCCCCACCCCCTGCTCATGCCCCATGTCTCCCTCATGTTCCCCCCCACCTCCCGCTCATGCCCCTTGACTCCCCTGTTCCCCCATCCCCGCTCATGCCCCGTGTCTCCCTCCTTTTCCCCCATCCCCCGCTCATGCCCCGTGTCTCCCCTGTTCCCCCCACCCCCACTCATGCCCCATGTCTCGCTCCTTTTCCCCCCACCCCCGCTCATGCCCCATGTCTCTCCTGCTCCCCCCAATCCCGCTCATGCCCCGTGTCTCCCTCCTTTTCCCCCACCCCCTGATCATGCCCCGTGTCTCCCATGTTGCCCCCCACCCCCCGCTCATGCCCCATGTCTCCCTCCTTTTCCCCCCAACCCCCGCTCATGCCCCATGTCTCCCTCCTTTCCCCCCACCACCTGCTCATTCCTTCCCCTTGTCTCCCCTGTTCCCCCACCCCCCGCTCATGCCCCGTGTCTCCCTCCCGTTCCCCCCACTCCCCGCTCATGCCCTGTGTCTCCCCTGTTCCCCCCATCCCCTGCTCATGTCCCGTGTCTACCTCCCGTTCCCCCCACCCCTCGCTCATGCCCTGTGTCCCCCTCCTTTTCCCCCCCACCCCCTGCTCATGCCCCATGTCTTCCCTGTTCCCACCCACCCCCGCTCATGCCCTGTGTCTTCCTCCCAGCCCCCCCACCCCCTGCTCATGCCCCATGTCTCCCTCCTTTTCCCCCCAACCCCCGCTCATGCCTCTTGTCTCCCCTGTTCCCCCCCACCCCCCGCTCATGCCCGGTGTCTCCCACCCGTGCCCCCCCACTCCCCTCTCATGCCCCGTGTCTCCCCTGTTCCACCCCACCCCCCGCTCATGCCCCGTGTCTCTCTCTTGTTCCCCCCAACCCCCCGCTCATGCCTGGTGTCTCCCTCCTTTTACCCCCGACCCACCGCTCATGCCCCGTGTCTCCCTCCTTTTCCCCCTCACCCCCGCTCATGCCCCGTGTCTCCCTTCCATTCCCCCCACCCCCCGCTCATGCCCCGTGTCTCGCTCCTTTTCACCCCCACCCCCTGCTCATGCCCCGTGTCTCCCCTGTTCCCCCCCACCCCCACTCATGCCCCGTGTCTCACTCCTTTTCCCCCCACCCCCCACTCATGCCCCGTGTCTCCCCTGCTCCCCCACCCCCCGCTCATGCCCCGTGTATCCCTTGTTTCCCCCCACCCCCAGCTCATGCCCTGTGTCTCCCTCCTTTTCCCCCCAAACCCCTGCTCATGCCCCGTGTCTCCCCTGTTTACCCCCCACCTCCCGCTCATGCCCCGTGTCTCTTCTGTTCCACCCCACCCCCCGCTCATGCCCCATGTCTCCCTCCATTTACCTCCACCCCTGCTCATGCCCCATGTCTACCCTGTTCCCCCACCCTCCGCTCATGCCCCATGTTTCCCTCACATTCCCCCCACCCCCGCTCATGCCCCATGTCTCCCCTGTTCCCCCACCTCTTGCTCATACCCCATGTGTCCCTCCTTTTCGTCCCAACCGCCGCTTATGCCCCGTGTCTCCCATGTTCCCCCCCACCCCGCTCATGCCCCGTGTCTCCCTCCCATTTCCCCCACCCCCGCTCATGCACCGTGTCTCCCTCCTTTTCCCCCACACCCCCCGCTTATGCCCCGTGTCTCCCCTGTTCACCCCCACCCCCGCTCATGACCCGTGTCTCCCTCCCGTTCCCCCCAACCCCGAATCATGCCACGTGTCTCCCCTGTTCCCCCAACCCCCACTCATGCTCCGTGTCTCCCTCGTTTTCCCCCCATCCCCCGCTCATGCCACATGTCTTCCTACTTTCCCCCCTACCCCTGCTCATTCCCCGTGTCTCCCCTGTTCCACCCAGCCCCCGCTCATGCCCCGTGTCTCCCTCCATTTCCCCCCCAACCCCCGCTCATGCCCCGTGTCTCCCCTGTTTCTCCCCCGCCCCCCGCTCATGCCCCGTGTCTCCCTCCTTTTCCCCCCCACCGCCTGCTCATGCCCCGTGTCTCCCTCCTTTTCCCCCACCCCCGCTCATGCCCCTTGTCTCCCCTGTTCCCCCAGACCCCCCGCTCATGCCCTGTGTCTCCCCTGTTCCCCCCCACCCCCACTCATGCCCCGTGTCTCACTCCTTTTCCCCCACCCCCCCGCTCATGCCCCTTGTCTCCCCTGTTCCCCCCCACCCCCTGCTCATGCCCCGTGTCTCCCCTGTTCCCCCCCACCCCCACTCATGCCCCGTGTCTCACTCCTTTTCCCCCCACCCCCCACTCATGCCCCGTGTCTCCCCTGCTCCCCCCACCCCCCGCTCATGCCCCGTGTCTCCCTTGTTTCCCCCCACCCCCAGCTCATGCCCTGTGTCTCCCTCTTTTTCCCCCCAAACCCCTGCTCATGCCCCGTGTCTCCCTCCGTTCCCCCCCACCCTCCGTTCATGCCCCATGTCTCCCCTGTTTCCCCCCACCCCCCGCACATGCCCCCTGTCTACCTCCCGTTCCCCCCACCCCGCTCATGCCCCGTGTCTCCCTCCTTTTCCCCCATCCCCCGCTCATGCCCCGTGTCTCCCCTGTTCTCCCCCACCCCCACTCATGCCCCGTGTCTCGCTCCTTTTCCCTCCCACCCCCCGCTCATGCCCCATGTCTCCCTCATGCACCCCCCACCTCCCGCTCATGCCCATGTCTCCCTCCTTTTCCCTGCCACCCCCCGCTCATGCCCCGTGTCTCCCTCCTTTCCCCCATCCCCCGCTCATGCCCCGTGTCTCCCTTGTTCCCCCCACCCCAGCTCATGACCTGTGTCTCCCTCCTTTTCCCCCCAAACCCCCGCTCATACCCTGTGTCTCCCTCCTTTTCCCCCCAAACCCTCGATCATGTCCCATGTCTCCCTCCCATTCCCCCACCCCCTGCACATGCCCCCTGTCTACCTCCCGTTCCCCCCACCCCCGCTCATGCCCCATGTCTCCCTCCTTTTCCCCCATCCCCCGCTCATGCCCCGTGTCTCCCCTGTTCTCCCCCACCCCCACTCATGCCCTGTGTCTCACTCCTTTTCCCTCCCACCCCCGCTCATGCCACATGTCTCCCTCATGCACCCCCCACCTCCCGCTCATGCCCATGTCTCCCTCCTTTTCCCTGCCACTACCCCCTCATGCCCCGTGTCTCCCTCCTTTTCCCCCATCCCCCGCTCATGCCCCGTGTCTCCCCTGTTCCCACCCACCCCCGCTCATGCCCCGTGTCTCCCTCCCATCCCCCCACGCCCCACTCATGCCCAGTGTCTCCCCTGTTCCCCCCACCCCCTGCTCATACCCCGTGTCTCCCTCCTTTTCCCCCCACCCCCCGCTCATGCCCCGTGTCTCCGTCCTTTTCACCCCCACCCCCTGCTCATGCCCCATGTCTCCCCTGCTCCCCCCACCCATACTCATGTCCTCTGTCTACCTCACATTCCCCCCACCCCCCGCTCATGCCCCGTGTCTCCCTCCTTTCCCCCCAACCCCCGCTCATGCCCCTTGTCTCCCCTGTTCCCCACCACCACCCGCTCATGCTTCGTGTCTCCCCTGTTCCCCCCACCCTCCGCTCATGCCCTGTGTCTCCCTCACGTTTCAGCCACCCCCGCTGATGCCTCGTGTCTCCCCTGTTCCCCCCACCTCCTGCTCATACCCCGTATCTCCCTCCCATTTCCCCCACCCCCGCTCATGCCCCGTGTCTCCCTCCCATTCCCCCACACCCCCACTCATGCCCCGTGTCCCCCCTGTTAGCCCCAACCGCCGCTCATGCCCCGTGTCTCCCTCCTTTTCCCCCATCCCCCGCTCATGCCACATGTCTCCCCTGTTCCCCCCCACCCCCGCTCATGCCCCATGTCTCCCTACTTTCCCACCCTATCCCCGCTCATGCCCCATGTCTCCCCTGTTCCCCCCACCCACCGCTCATGCCTCGTGTCTCCCTCCTTTTCCCCCCCACCCCCCGCTCATGCCCCGTGTCTCCCCTCATCCTCCCCCACCCCTGCTCATGCCCCGTGTCTCCCTCCTTTCCTCTCCACTCCCCGCTCATGCCCCGTCTCTCCGTCCTTTTCCCCCCACCCCCGCTCATGCCCCTTGTCTCCCCTGTTCCCTCCCACCCCCGCTCATGCCCCGTATCTCCCTCCCGTTCCCCTCCTCCACCCGCTCATGCCCTGTGTCTCCCTTCCATTCCCCATCACTCCCGCTCATGCCCCGTGTCAACCCTGTATCCCCCCACCCCCTGCTCATACCCGTGTCTCCCTCCTTTTACCCCCCACCCATCGCTCATGTCCTGTGTCTCCCCTGTTCCCCCCACCCCCTGCTCATGCACCGTGTCTCCCTCCTTTTCCCCCTCACCCCCTGCTCATTCCCCATGTCTCCCTTCCGTTCCCCCCACCCCCCGCTCATGCCCTGTGTCTCCCCTGTTCCCCCACCTCCCGCTCATGCCCATGTCTCCCTCCTTTTCCCCCACCCCCCATTCATGCCCCATGTCTCCCCTGTTCGCCACCACCCCCCGATCATGCCCCGTGTCTCCCTCCCGTTCCCCCCACCCCCTGCTCATGCCCCGTGTCTACCTACCGTTTCCCCCACCCCCGCTCATGCCACGTGTCTCCCTCCTTTTCCCCCATCCCCCGCTCATGCCCCATGTCTCCCCTGTTCTTCCCCACCCCCACTCATGCCCCGTGTCTCGCTCCTTTTCACCCCCACCCCCCACTCATGCCCCATGTCTCCCTCATGTTCCCCCCCACCTCCCGCTCATGCCCCTTGACTCCCCTGTTCCCCCATCCCCGCTCATGCCCCGTGTCTCCCTCCTTTTCCCCCATCCCCCGCTCATGCCCCGTGTCTCCCCTGTTCCCCCCACCCCCACTCATGCCCCATGTCTCGCTCCTTTTCCCCCCACCCCCGCTCATGCCCCGTGTCTCTCCTGCTCCCCCCAATCCCGCTCATGCCCCGTGTCTCCCTCCTTTTCCCCCACCCCCTGATCATGCCCCGTGTCTCCCATGTTCCCCCCCGCCCCCCGCTCATGCCCCGTGTCTCCCTCCTTTTCCCCCCAACCCCCGCTCATGCCCCATGTCTCCCTCCTTTCCCCCCACCACCTGCTCATTCCTTCCCCTTGTCTCCCCTGTTCCCCCACCCCCCGCTCATGCCCCGTGTCTCCCTCCCGTTCCCCCCACTCCCCGCTCATGCCCTGTGTCTCCCCTGTTCCCCCATCCCCTGCTCATGTCCCGTGTCTACCTCCCGTTCCCCCCACCCCTCGCTCATGCCCTGTGTCCCCCTCCTTTTCCCCCCCACCCCCTGCTCATGCCCCATGTCTTCCCTGTTCCCACCCACCCCCGCTCATGCCCTGTGTCTTCCTCCCAGCCCCCCACCCCCTGCTCATGCCCCATGTCTCCCTCCTTTTCCCCCCAACGCCCGCTTATGCCTCTTGTCTCCCCTGTTCCCCCCCACCCCCCGCTCATGCCCGGTGTCTCCCACCCGTGCCCCCCCACTCCCCTCTCATGCCCCGTGTCTCCCCTGTTCCACCCCACCCCCCGCTCATGCCCCGTGTCTCTCTCTTGTTCCCCCCAACCCCCCGCTCATGCCTGGTGTCTCCCTCCTTTTACCCCCGACCCACCGCTCATGCCCCGTGTCTCCCTCCTTTTCCCCCTCAACCCCGCTCATGCCCCGTGTCTCCCTTCCATTCCCCCCACCCCCCGCTCATGCCCCGTGTCTCCCCTGTTCCCCATCTCCATCTCATGCTCCTTGTCTCCCTCCTTTTCCCCCCACCCCCCGTTCATGCCCCATGTCTCCCCTGTTTCCCCCGACCCACCGCTCATGCCTCGTGTTGCCCTCCCGTTCCCCCCACCCCCTGCTCATGCCCCGTGTCTACCTCCCGTTCCCCCTCACCCCGCTCATGCCCCGTGTCTCCCTCCTTTTCCCCCATCCCCCGCTCATTCCCCGTGTCTCCCCTGTTCTCCCCCACCCCTCTCATGCCCCGTGTCTCGCTCCTTTCCCCCCCACCCCCCACTTATGCCCCATGTCTCCCTCATGTTCCCCCCACCCCCCGCTCATGCCCCATGTCTCCCCTGTTCCCCCCACCCCAGTCATGCCCTGTGTCTAGCTCCTTTTCTCCCCCACCACCCGCTCATGCCCTGTGTCTCCCCTGCTCCCCCACCCCCCGCTCATGCCCCGTGTCTCCCTCCTTTTCCCCCACCCCCTGCTCATGCCCCTTGTCTCCCCTGTTCCCCCCACCCCCCGCTCATGCCCCATGTCTCCCTCCTTTTTCCCCCAACCCCGCTCATGCCCCGTGTCTCCCTCCTTTTCCCCATCCCCTGCTCATGCCCCGTGTCTCCCTCCTTTTCCCCATCTCCTGCTCATGCCCCATGTCTCCCCTGTTCTCCCCCACCCCCTCTCATATCCCGTGTCTCGCTCCTTTCCCCGCCACCCCACGCTCATGCCCCGTGTCTCCCCTGTTGCCCCCACCCCCAGTCATGCCCTATGTCTCGCTCCTTTTCTCCCCCACCCCCCGCTCATGCCCCTTGTCTCCCCTGTTCCCCCCAACCCCCGCTCATGCCCCGTGTCTCCCTCCTTTTCCCCCCAACCCCGCTCATGCCCTGTGCCTCCCTCCTTTTCCCCCATCCCCCGCTCATGCCCCATGTCTCCCTCCTTTTTCCCCATCCCCCGCTCATGCCCCGTGTCTCTCCTGTTCTCCCCCACCCCCTCTCATGCCCCGTGTCTCGCTCCTTTTCCCCCCACCCCCCGCTCATGCCCCGTGTCTCCCCTGTTCCCCCCACCCCCAGTCATGGCCTGTGTCTCGCTCCTTTTCTCCCCCACCCCCACTCATGCCCTGTGTCTCCCCTGCTCCCCCCACCCCCAGCTCATGCCCCATGTCTCCCTCCTTTTCCCCCACCCCCCGCTCATGCCCCTTGTCTCCCCTGTTCAACCCACCCTCTGCTCATGCCCCATTTCTCCCTCCTTTTCCCCCACCCCCCCGCTCATGCCCCTTGTCTCCCCTGTTCCCCCTACCCCCTGCTCATGCCCCGTGTCTACCTCCCGTTCCCCCTCTTCCCGCTCATGCCCCATGTCTCCCTCCTTTTCCCCCACCCCCCGCTCATGCCCCTTGTCTCCCCTGTTCCCCCCACCCCTGCTCATGCCCTGTGTCTACCTCCCGTTCCCCCTCACCCCGCTCATGCCCCGTGTCTCCCTCATTTTCCCCCATCCCCCGCTCATGCCCCGTGTCTCACCTGTTCTCCCCCACCCCTTCTCATGCCCCGTGTCTCACTCCTTTTCCCCCCCACCCCCCGTTCATGCCCCATATCTCCCTCATGTTCCCCCCACCCCCAGTCATGCCCTGTGCCTCGCTCCTTTTCTCCCACACCCCCCGCTCATGCCCTGTGTCTCCCCTGCTGCCCCCACCCCCCGCTCATGCCCCGTGTCTCCCTCCTTTTCCCCCACCCCAGCTCATGCCCATTGTCTCCCTTGTTCCTCCACTCCCCGCTCATGCCCCGTGTCTCCCTCCTTTTCCCCCCAACCCCCGCTCATGCCCCTTGTCTCCCTCCTTTCCCCCACCCCCTGCTCATTCCCCTTGTCTCCCCTGTTCCCCCCACCCCCCGCTCATGCCCCATGTCTCCCTCCCATTCCCCCCCACTCCCCGCTCATGCCCCGTGTCTCCTCTGTTCCCCCCACCCCCCACTCATGTCCTATGTCTACCTCCCGTTCCCCCCACCCCTCACTCATGCCCCGTGACTCCCTCCTTTTCCCCCCACATCCTGCTCATGCCCCGTGTCTCCCCTGTTCCCCCACACCTCCGCTCATGCCCCGTGTCTACCTTCCATTCCCCCCCACCCCCCGCTCATGCCCAGTGTCTCCCTCCTTTTCCCCCCAACCCCCGTTCATGCCCCTTGTCTCCCCTGTTCCTCCCACCCCCGCTCATGCCCGTTGTCTCCTTCCCGTTTCCCCCACCCCCGCTCATGCCCCATGTCTCCCCTGTTCCACGCCACCCCCCGCTCATGCCCCGTGTCTCTCTCTTGTTCCCCCCAGGCCCCTGCTCATGCCCCGTGTCTCCCTCCTTTCCCCCACCCGCCACTCATACCAGTGTCTCCCCTGTTTCCCCCAACCCCTGCTCATGCCCCGTGTCTCCCTACTTTTCCCCCTCACCCCTCGCTCATGCCCTGTGTCTCCCGTGCTCCCCCCACCCCCCGCTCATGCCCTGTGTCTCTCTCCCATTCCCCCCACCCCCCATTCATGCCCCATGTCTCCCCTGTTCGCCACCACCCCCCGATCATGCCCCGTGTCTCCCTCCCGTTCCCCCACCCCCTGCTCATGCCCCGTGTCTACCTACCGTTTCCCCCACCCCCGCTCATGCCACGTTTCTCCCTCCTTTTCCCCCATCCCCCGCTCATGCCCCATGTCTCCCCTGTTCTTCCCCACCCCCACTCATGCCCCGTGTCTCGCTCCTTTTCACCCCCACCCCCCACTCATGCCCCATGTCTCCCTCATGTTCCCCCCCACCTCCCGCTCATGCCCCTTGACTCCCCTGTTCCCCCATCCCCGCTCATGCCCCGTGTCTCCCTCCTTTTCCCCCATCCCCCGCTCATGCCCCGTGTCTCCCCTGTTCCCCCCACCCCCACTCATGCCCCATGTCTCGCTCCTTTTCCCCCCACCCCCGCTCATGCCCCGTGTCTCTCCTGCTCCCCCCAATCCCGCTCATGCCCCGTGTCTCCCTCCTTTTCCCCCACCCCCTGATCATGCCCCGTGTCTCCCATGTTCCCCCCACCCCCCGCTCATGCCCCGTGTCTCCCTCCTTTTCCCCCCAACCCCCGCTCATGCCCCATGTCTCCCTCCTTTCCCCCCACCACCTGCTCATTCCTTCCCCTTGTCTCCCCTGTTCCCCCACCCCCCGCTCATGCCCCGTGTCTCCCTCCCGTTCCCCCCACTCCCCGCTCATGCCCTGTGTCTCCCCTGTTCCCCCCATCCCCTGCTCATGTCCCGTGTCTACCTCCCGTTCCCCCCACCCCTCGCTCATGCCCTGTGTCCCCCTCCTTTTCCCCCCCACCCCCTGCTCATGCCCCATGTCTTCCCTGTTCCCACCCACCCCTGCTCATGCCCTGTGTCTTCCTCCCAGCCCCCCCACCCCCTGCTCATGCCCCATGTCTCCCTCCTTTTCCCCCCAACCCCCGCTCATGCCTCTTGTCTCCCCTGTTCCCCCCCACCCCCCGCTCATGCCCGGTGTCTCCCACCCGTGCCCCCCCACTCCCCTCTCATGCCCCGTGTCTCCCCTGTTCCACCCCACCCCCCGCTCATGCCCCGTGTCTCTCTCTTGTTCCCCCCAACCCCCCGCTCATGCCTGGTGTCTCCCTCCTTTTACCCCCGACCCACCGCTCATGCCCCGTGTCTCCCTCCTTTTCCCCCTCACCCCCGCTCATGCCCCGTGTCTCCCTTCCATTCCCCCACCCCCCGCTCATGCCCCGTGTCTCCCCTGTTCCCCCATCTCCATCTCATGCTCCTTGTCTCCCTCCTTTTCCCCCCACCCCCCGTTCATGCCCCATGTCTCCCCTGTTTCCCCCGACCCACCGCTCATGCCTCGTGTTGCCCTCCCGTTCCCCCCACCCCCTGCTCATGCCCCGTGTCTACCTCCCGTTCCCCCTCACCCCTCTCATGCCCCGTGTCTCCCTCCTTTTCCCCCATCCCCCGCTCATTCCCCGTGTCTCCCCTGTTCTCCCCCACCCCTCTCATGCCCCGTGTCTCGCTCCTTTCCCCCCCACCCCCCACTTATGCCCCATGTCTCCTTCATGTTCCCCCCACCCCCCGCTCATGCCCCATGTCTCCCCTGTTCCCCCCACCCCAGTCATGCCCTGTGTCTAGCTCCTTTTCTCCCCCACCACCCGCTCATGCCCTGTGTCTCCCCTGCTCCCCCACCCCCCGCTCATGCCCCGTGTCTCCCTCCTTTTCCCCCACCCCCTGCTCATGCCCCTTGTCTCCCCTGTTCCCCCCACCCCCCGCTCATGCCCCATGTCTCCCTCCTTTTTCCCCCAACCCCGCTCATGCCCCGTGTCTCCCTCCTTTTCCCCATCCCCTGCTCATGCCCCGTGTCTCCCTCCTTTTCCCCATCTCCTGCTCATGCCCCATGTCTCCCCTGTTCTCCCCCACCCCCTCTCATATCCCGTGTCTCGCTCCTTTCCCCGCCACCCCACGCTCATGCCCCGTGTCTCCCCTGTTGCCCCCACCCCCAGTCATGCCCTATGTCTCGCTCCTTTTCTCCCCCACCCCCCGCTCATGCCCCTTGTCTCCCCTGTTCCCCCCAACCCCCGCTCATGCCCCGTGTCTCCCTCCTTTTCCCCCCAACCCCGCTCATGCCCTGTGCCTCCCTCCTTTTCCTCCATCCCCCGCTCATGCCCCATGTCTCCCTCCTTTTTCCCCATCCCCCGCTCATGCCCCGTGTCTCTCCTGTTCTCCCCCACCCCCTCTCATGCCCCGTGTCTCGCTCCTTTTCCCCCCACCCCCCGCTCATGCCCCGTGTCTCCCCTGTTCCCCCCACCCCCAGTCATGGCCTGTGTCTCGCTCCTTTTCTCCCCCACCCCCACTCATGCCCTGTGTCTCCCCTGCTCCCCCCACCCCCAGCTCATGCCCCATGTCTCCCTCCTTTTCCCCCACCCCCGCTCATGCCCCTTGTCTCCCCTGTTCAACCCACCCTCTGCTCATGCCCCATGTCTCCCTCCTTTTCCCCCACCCCCCGCTCATGCCCCTTGTCTCCCCTGTTCCCCCTACCCCCTGCTCATGCCCCGTGTCTACCTCCCGTTCCCCCTCACCCCGCTCATGCCCCATGTCTCCCTCCTTTTCCCCCACCCCCCGCTCATGCCCCTTGTCTCCCCTGTTCCCCCCACCCCTGCTCATGCCCTGTGTCTACCTCCCGTTCCCCCTCACCCCGCTCATGCCCCGTGTCTCCCTCATTTTCCCCCATCCCCCGCTCATGCCCCGTGTCTCACCTGTTCTCCCCCACCCCTTCTCATGCCCCGTGTCTCACTCCTTTCCCCCCCCACCCCCCGTTCATGCCCCATATCTCCCTCATGTTCCCCCCACCCCCAGTCATGCCCTGTGCCTCGCTCCTTTTCTCCCACACCCCCCGCTCATGCCCTGTGTCTCCCCTGCTGCCCCCACCCCCCGCTCATGCCCCGTGTCTCCCTCCTTTTCCCCCACCCCAGCTCATGCCCCTTGTCTCCCTTGTTCCTCCACTCCCCGCTCATGCCCCGTGTCTCCCTCCTTTTCCCCCAAACCCCGCTCATGCCCCTTGTCTCCCTCCTTTCCCCCACCCCCTGCTCATTCCCCTTGTCTCCCCTGTTCCCCCCACCCCCCGCTCATGCCCCATGTCTCCCTCCCATTCCCCCCCACTCCCCGCTCATGCCCCGTGTCACCTCTGTTCCCCCCACCCCCCACTCATGTCCTATGTCTACCTCCCGTTCCCCCCACCCCTCACTCATGCCCCGTGACTCCCTCCTTTTCCCCCCACATCCTGCTCATGCCCCGTGTCTCCCCTGTTCCCCCACACCTCCGCTCATGCCCCGTGTCTACCTTCCATTCCCCCCCACCCCCCGCTCATGCCCAGTGTCTCCCTCCTTTTCCCCCCAAACCCCGTTCATGCCCCTTGTCTCCCCTGTTCCCCCCACCCCCGCTCATGCCCGTTGTCTCCTTCCCATTTCCCCCCACCCCCGCTCATGCCCCATGTCTCCCCTGTTCCACGCCACCTCCCGCTCATGCCCCGTGTCTCTCTCTTGTTCCACCCACCCCCTGCTCATGCCCCGTGTCTCCCTCCTTTCCCCCCACCCGCCACTCATACCAGTGTCTCCCCTGTTTCCCCCAACCCCTGCTCATGCCCCGTGTCTCCCTACTTTTCCCCCTCACCCCTCGCTCATGCCCTGTGTCTCCCGTGCTCCCCCCACCCCCTGCTCATGCCCTGTGTCTCTCTCCCATTCCCCCCACCCCCTGTTCATGCCCCGTGTCTCCCTCCTTTTCCCCACCCTCCGCTCATGCCCCTTGTCTCCCCTGCTCCCCCCACCCCCCGCTCATGCCCCGTGTCTCCCTCCCGTTCCCCCCCACCCCCCGCTCATGCCCCATGTCTCCCCTGTTCCCCCACCCCCTGCTCATGCCCCGTGTACCCCTGTTCCCCCCGACCCCCGCTCTTGCCCTGTGTCTCCCTCCGTTTCCCCCCACCCCCCGCTCATGCCCCGTGTCTCCCCTGTTCCCCCCGACCCCCCGCTCATGCCCCATGTCTCCCTCCCATTCCCCCAGCCCCTGCTCATGCCCCGTGTCTCCCCTGTTCCCCCCACCCCCTGCTCATGCCCTGTGCCTCCACTGTTCCCCCACCCCCGCTCATGCCCCGTGTCTCACTTCCATTCCCCCCACCCACCGCAAATGCCCTGTGTCTCCCCTGTTCCCCCCTCCCCGCTCATGCCCCTTGTCTCCCCAGTCCCACCCCCACTCATGCCCCGTGTATACCTCCCGTTCCCCCAACACCCCGCTCATGCCCCGTGTCTCCCCTGTTCCCCCCGACCCAGCGCTCATGCCCCATGTCTCCCTCCCATTCCCCCCAGCCCCTGCTCATGCCCGGTGTCTCCCCTGTTCCCCCCACCATCTGCTCATGCCCTGTGTCTCCCCTGTTCCCCCACCCCCCGCTCATGCCCTGTGTCTCGCTCCTGTTCCCCCGCCTCCTGCCCCTTGTCTCCGCTGTTCCCCCCCACTCCCTGCTCTTGCCCCATGTCTCCCCTGTTTCCCCCCAAACCCACTCATGCCCCCTGTCTCCCCTGTTCCCCCCACCCCCGCTCATGCCCCGTGTCTCCCCTGTTTCCCCCCAACCACGCTCATGACCCCCCTTTGTCCCCCCACCCCCTGCTCATGCCCTGTGTCTCCCCTGTTCCCCCCACCCCCGCTCATGCCCCGTGTCTCCCTCCTTTCCCCCCACTCATGCCCCGTGTCTCCCTCCTTTCCCCCCCCACCCCTCGCTCATGCCCTGTGTATCCCTCCTTTCGCCCCCACCCCCCACTCATGCCCCTTTTCTACCCTGTCCCCCCCACCCCTCACTCATGCCCTGTGTCTCCCTCCCGTTCCCCCCATGCCCCGTGTCTTCCCTGTTCCCCCATCACCCCGCTCATGCCCTGTGTCTCCCCTGTTCCCCATCCCCCACTAATGCCCCGTGTCTCCCCAGTTCCCCCCCACCCCCCGCTCATGCCACATGTCTCTCCCCTGTTCCTCCCCACCCCCCGCTCATGCCCTGTGTCTCCCTCCTTTCGCCCTCACCCCCCGCTCATGCCCTGTGTCTCCCTCCTTTCGCCCCCACCCCCCGCTCATGCCCCTTGTCTCCCCTGTCCCCCCACCTCCCACTCATGCCCTGTCTCCCTCCCGTTCCCCCCATGCCCCGTGTCTCCCCTGTTCCCCCCCACACCCGCTCATGCCCCGTGTCTCCCCTGTTCCCGCATCACCCGCTCATGCCCCGTGTCTCCCCTGTTCCCCATCCCCCACTAATGCCCCGTGTCTCCCCAGTTCCCCCACCACCCCTCGCTCATGCCCCGTGTCTCTCCCCTGTTCCTCCCCACCCCCGCTCATGCCCCATGTCTCTCTCTTGTTCCCTCCCACCCCTGCTCATGCCCTGTGTCTCCATCCTTTCCCCCCCACCCTCGCTCATGCCCTGTGTCTCCCCTGTTCCCCCCTCCCCGCTCATGCCCCTTGTCTCCCCAGTCCCACCCCCACTCATGTCCCGTGTATACCTCCCGTTCCCCCAACACCCCGCTCATGCCCCGTGTCTCCCCTGTTCCCCCCGACCCCCCGCTCATGCCCCATGTCTCCCTCCCATTCCCCCCAGCCCCTGCTCATGCCCGGTGTCTCCCCTGTTCCCCCCACCATCTGCTCATGCCCTGTGTCTCCCCTGTTCCCCCACCCCCCGCTCATGCCCTGTGTCTCGCTCCTGTTCCCCCGCCTCCTGCCCCTTGTCTCCCCTGTTCCCCCCCACTCCCTGCTCTTGCCCCATGTCTCCCCTGTTTCCCCCCAAACCCACTCATGCCCCCTGTCTCCCCTGTTCCCCCCACCCCCGCTCATGCCCCGTGTCTCCCCTGTTTCCCCCAACCACGCTCATGACCCCCCGCTCATGCCCTGTGTCTCCCCTGTTCCCCCCACCCCCGCTCATGCCCCGTGTCTCCCTCCTTTCCCCCCACTCATGCCCCGTGTCTCCCCCCTTTGTCCCCCCACCCCCCGCTCATGCCCCTTGTCTCCCCTGTCCCCCCACCTCCCACTCATGCCCTGTCTCCCTCCCGTTCCCCCCATGCCCCGTGTCTCCCCTGCTCCCCCCCACACCCGCTCATGCCCCGTGTCTCCCCTGTTCCCGCATCACCCGCTCATGCCCCGTGTCTCCCCTGTTCCCCATCCGCCACTAATGCCCCGTGTCTCCCCAGTTCCCCCACCACCCCTCGCTCATGCCCCGTGTCTCTCCCCTGTTCCTCCCCACCCCCCGCTCATGCCCCATGTCTCTCTCTTGTTCCCTCCCACCCCTGCTCATGCCCTGTGTCTCCATCCTTTCCCCCCCACCCTCGCTCATGCCCCGTGTCTCCCCTGTTCCCCTGTTTCCCCACTCTTGCCCCGTGTCTCCCTCCTTTTTCCCCCCACCCCACGCTCATGACCCGTGTCTCCCCTGTTCCCCCATCCCCCGCTCATGCCCAGTGTCTGCCCTGGTCCCCCCACCCCCACTCATGCCCTGTGTCTCCCCTGTCCCCCCCAACCCCCGCTCACGCCCTGTGTCTCCCCTGTTCCCCCATCCCCTGCTAATGCCCCGTGCCTCCCCTGTTCTCCCCCACCCCCTGCTCATGCCCCGTGTCTCCCATGTTCCCCCCACCCCCCACTCATGCCCTGTGTCTCCCTCCTTTTCCCCCACCCCCCGCTCTTGCCCCGTGTCTCCCTCCCATTCCCCCCACCCTCCGCTCATGCCCCGTGTCTCCCCTGTTCCCCCCACCCCCGCTCATGCCCCATGTCCCATGTCTCTCTCCTTTTCCACCCACCCCCGCTCATGCCCCGTGTCTACCCCCGTTCCCCCCACCCCCGCTCATGCCCCCGTGTCTCCCTCCTTTTCCCCCTCACCCCATGCTCATTCCCCATGTCTCCCTTCCGTTCCCCCCACCCCCCGCTCATGCCCTGTGTCTCCCCTGTTCCCCCACCTCCCGCTCATGCCCGTGTCTCCCTCCTTTTCCCCCACCCTCCATTCATGCCCCATGTCTCCCCTGTTTGCCAACAACCCCCGCTCATGCCCCGTGTCTCCCTCCGGTTCCCCCCATCCCCCGCTCATGCCCCGTGTCTACCTCCCGTTCCCCCCACCCCCGCTCATGCCCCGTGTCTCCCTCCTTTTCCCCCATCCCCTGCTCATGCCTCATGTCTCCCCTGTTCTTCCCCACCCCCCCTCATGACCCGTGTCTCGCTCCTTTTCCCCTGCCCCCCGCTCATGGCCCATGTCTCCCTCATGTTCCCCCCACCTCCCGCTCATGCCTCGTGACTCCCCTGTTCCCCCCACCCCCTGCTCATGCAACGTGTCTCCCTCCTTTTCCCCCATCCCCCACTCATGCCCCTTGTCTCCCCTGTTCCCCCTACCCCCTGCTCATGCCCCGTGTCTACCTCCCGTTCCCCCTCACCCCGCTCATGCCCCATGTCTCCCTCCTTTTCCCCCACCCCCCGCTCATGCCCCTTGTCTCCCCTGTTCCCCCCACCCCTGCTCATGCCCTGTGTCTACCTCCCGTTCCCCCTCACCCCGCTCATGCCCCGTGTCTCCCTCATTTTCCCCCATCCCCCGCTCATGCCCCGTGTCTCACCTGTTCTCCCCCACCCCTTCTCATGCCCCGTGTCTCACTCCTTTCCCCCCCCACCCCCCGTTCATGCCCCATATCTCCCTCATGTTCCCCCCACCCCCAGTCATGCCCTGTGCCTCGCTCCTTTTCCCCCCACCCATCGCTCATGCCCTTTGTCTCCCCTGTTCCCCCCACCCCCCGCTCATGCCCCGTGTCTCCCTCCTTTTCCCCTACCCCCATTCATGCCCCATGTCTCCCCTGTTCACCACCACCTCCCGCTCATGCCCCGTGTCTCCCTCCCGTTCCCCCCACCCTGCTCATGCCCCGTGTCTACCTCCCGTTCCCCCCACCCCCGCTCATGCCCCATGTGTCCCTCCTTTTCCCCCATCTCCTGCTCATGCCCCATGTCTTCCCTGTTCTTACCCACCCCCCTCATGCCCCGTGTCTCGCTCCTTTTCCTCCCCACCCCCCGCTCATGCCCCATGTCTCTCTCTTGTTCCCTCCCACCCCTGCTCATGCCCTGTGTCTCCATCCTTTCCCCCCCACCCTCGCTCATGCCCTGTGTCTCCCCTGTTCCCCCCTCCCCGCTCATGCCCCTTGTCTCCCCAGTCCCACCCCCACTCATGCCCCGTGTATACCTCCCGTTCCCCCAACACCCCGCTCATGCCCCGTGTCTCCCCTGTTCCCCCCGACCCCCCGCTCATGCCCCATGTCTCCCTCCCATTCCCCCCAGCCCCTGCTCATGCCCGGTGTCTCCCCTGTTCCCCCCACCATCTGCTCATGCCCTGTGTCTCCCCTGTTCCCCCACCCCCCGCTCATGCCCTGTGTCTCGCTCCTGTTCCCCCGCCTCCTGCCCCTTGTCTCCCCTGTTCCCCCCCACTCCCTGCTCTTGCCCCATGTCTCCCCTGTTTCCCCCCAAACCCACTCATGCCCCCTGTCTCCCCTGTTCCCCCCACCCCCGCTCATGCCCCGTGTCTCCCCTGTTTCCCCCCAACCACGCTCATGACCCCCCGCTCATGCCCTGTGTCTCCCCTGTTCCCCCCACCCCCGCTCATGCCCCGTGTCTCCCTCCTTTCCCCCCACTCATGCCCCGTGTCTCCCCCCTTTGTCCCCCCACCCCCCGCTCATGCCCCTTGTCTCCCCTGTCCCCCCACCTCCCACTCATGCCCTGTCTCCCTCCTTTCCCCCCCCACCCCCCGTTCATGCCCCATATCTCCCTCATGTTCCCCCCACCCCCAGTCATGCCCTGTGCCTCGCTCCTTTTCTCCCACACCCCCCGCTCATGCCCTGTGTCTCCCCTGCTGCCCCCACCCCCCGCTCATGCCCCGTGTCTCCCTCCTTTTCCCCCACCCCAGCTCATGCCCCTTGTCTCCCTTGTTCCTCCACTCCCCGCTCATGCCCCGTGTCTCCCTCCTTTTCCCCCAAACCCCGCTCATGCCCCTTGACTCCCTCCTTTCCCCCACCCCCTGCTCATTCCCCTTGTCTCCCCTGTTCCCCCCACCCCCCGCTCATGCCCCATGTCTCCCTCCCATTCCCCCCCACTCCCCGCTCATGCCCCGTGTCACCTCTGTTCCCCCCACCCCCCACTCATGTCCTATGTCTACCTCCCGTTCCCCCCACCCCTCACTCATGCCCCGTGACTCCCTCCTTTTCCCCCCACATCCTGCTCATGCCCCGTGTCTCCCCTGTTCCCCCACACCTCCGCTCATGCCCCGTGTCTACCTTCCATTCCCCCCCACCCCCCGCTCATGCCCAGTGTCTCCCTCCTTTTCCCCCCAAACCCCGTTCATGCCCCTTGTCTCCCCTGTTCCCCCCACCCCCGCTCATGCCCGTTGTCTCCTTCCCATTTCCCCCCACCCCCGCTCATGCCCCATGTCTCCCCTGTTCCACGCCACCTCCCGCTCATGCCCCGTGTCTCTCTCTTGTTCCACCCACCCCCTGCTCATGCCCCGTGTCTCCCTCCTTTCCCCCCACCCGCCACTCATACCAGTGTCTCCCCTGTTTCCCCCAACCCCTGCTCATGCCCCGTGTCTCCCTACTTTTCCCCCTCACCCCTCGCTCATGCCCTGTGTCTCCCGTGCTCCCCCCACCCCCTGCTCATGCCCTGTGTCTCTCTCCCATTCCCCCCACCCCCTGTTCATGCCCCGTGTCTCCCTCCTTTTCCCCACCCTCCGCTCATGCCCCTTGTCTCCCCTGCTCCCCCCACCCCCCGCTCATGCCCCGTGTCTCCCTCCCGTTCCCCCCACCCCCCGCTCATGCCCCATGTCTCCCCTGTTCCCCCACCCCCTGCTCATGGCCCGTGTACCCCTGTTCCCCCCGACCCCCGCTCTTGCCCTGTGTCTCCCTCCGTTTCCCCCCACCCCCCGCTCATGCCCCGTGTCTCCCCTGTTCCCCCCGACCCCCCGCTCATGCCCCATGTCTCCCTCCCATTCCCCCAGCCCCTGCTCATGCCCCGTGTCTCCCCTGTTCCCCCCACCCCCTGCTCATGCCCTGTGCCTCCACTGTTCCCCCACCCCCGCTCATGCCCCGTGTCTCACTTCCATTCCCCCCACCCACCGCAAATGCCCTGTGTCTCCCCTGTTCCCCCCTCCCCGCTCATGCCCCTTGTCTCCCCAGTCCCACCCCCACTCATGCCCCGTGTATACCTCCCGTTCCCCCAACACCCCGCTCATGCCCCGTGTCTCCCCTGTTCCCCCCGACCCAGCGCTCATGCCCCATGTCTCCCTCCCATTCCCCCCAGCCCCTGCTCATGCCCGGTGTCTCCCCTGTTCCCCCCACCATCTGCTCATGCCCTGTGTCTCCCCTGTTCCCCCACCCCCCGCTCATGCCCTGTGTCTCGCTCCTGTTCCCCCGCCTCCTGCCCCTTGTCTCCGCTGTTCCCCCCCACTCCCTGCTCTTGCCCCATGTCTCCCCTGTTTCCCCCCAAACCCACTCATGCCCCCTGTCTCCCCTGTTCCCCCCACCCCCGCTCATGCCCCGTGTCTCCCCTGTTACCCCCCAACCACGCTCATGACCCCCCTTTGTCCCCCCACCCCCCGCTCATGCCCTGTGTCTCCCCTGTTCCCCCCACCCCCGCTCATGCCCCGTGTCTCCCTCCTTTCCCCCCACTCATGCCCCGTGTCTCCCTCCTTTCCCCCCCCACCCCTCGCTCATGCCCTGTGTATCCCTCCTTTCGCCCCCACCCCCCACTCATGCCCCTTTTCTACCCTGTCCCCCCACCCCTCACTCATGCCCTGTGTCTCCCTCCCGTTCCCCCCATGCCCCGTGTCTTCCCTGTTCCCCCATCACCCCGCTCATGCCCTGTGTCTCCCCTGTTCCCCATCCCCCACTAATGCCCCGTGTCTCCCCAGTTCCCCCCCACCCCCCGCTCATGCCACATGTCTCTCCCCTGTTCCTCCCCACCCCCCGCTCATGCCCTGTGTCTCCCTCCTTTCGCCCTCACCCCCCGCTCATGCCCTGTGTCTCCCTCCTTTCGCCCCCACCCCCCGCTCATGCCCCTTGTCTCCCCTGTCCCCCCACCTCCCACTCATGCCCTGTCTCCCTCCCGTTCCCCCCATGCCCCGTGTCTCCCCTGTTCCCCCCCACACCCGCTCATGCCCCGTGTCTCCCCTGTTCCCGCATCACCCGCTCATGCCCCGTGTCTCCCCTGTTCCCCATCCCCCACTAATGCCCCGTGTCTCCCCAGTTCCCCCACCACCCCTCGCTCATGCCCCGTGTCTCTCCCCTGTTCCTCCCCACCCCCCGCTCATGCCCCATGTCTCTCTCTTGTTCCCTCCCACCCCTGCTCATGCCCTGTGTCTCCATCCTTTCCCCCCCACCCTCGCTCATGCCCTGTGTCTCCCCTGTTCCCCCCTCCCCGCTCATGCCCCTTGTCTCCCCAGTCCCACCCCCACTCATGTCCCGTGTATACCTCCCGTTCCCCCAACACCCCGCTCATGCCCCGTGTCTCCCCTGTTCCCCCCGACCCCCCGCTCATGCCCCATGTCTCCCTCCCATTCCCCCCAGCCCCTGCTCATGCCCGGTGTCTCCCCTGTTCCCCCCACCATCTGCTCATGCCCTGTGTCTCCCCTGTTCCCCCACCCCCCGCTCATGCCCTGTGTCTCGCTCCTGTTCCCCCGCCTCCTGCCCCTTGTCTCCCCTGTTCCCCCCCACTCCCTGCTCTTGCCCCATGTCTCCCCTGTTTCCCCCCAAACCCACTCATGCCCCCTGTCTCCCCTGTTCCCCCCACCCCCGCTCATGCCCCGTGTCTCCCCTGTTTCCCCCAACCACGCTCATGACCCCCCGCTCATGCCCTGTGTCTCCCCTGTTCCCCCCACCCCCGCTCATGCCCCGTGTCTCCCTCCTTTCCCCCCACTCATGCCCCGTGTCTCCCCCCTTTGTCCCCCCACCCCCCGCTCATGCCCCTTGTCTCCCCTGTCCCCCCACCTCCCACTCATGCCCTGTCTCCCTCCCGTTCCCCCCATGCCCCGTGTCTCCCCTGCTCCCCCCCACACCCGCTCATGCCCCGTGTCTCCCCTGTTCCCGCATCACCCGCTCATGCCCCGTGTCTCCCCTGTTCCCCATCCGCCACTAATGCCCCGTGTCTCCCCAGTTCCCCCACCACCCCTCGCTCATGCCCCGTGTCTCTCCCCTGTTCCTCCCCACCCCCCGCTCATGCCCCATGTCTCTCTCTTGTTCCCTCCCACCCCTGCTCATGCCCTGTGTCTCCATCCTTTCCCCCCCACCCTCGCTCATGCCCCGTGTCTCCCCTGTTCCCCTGTTTCCCCACTCTTGCCCCGTGTCTCCCTCCTTTTTCCCCCCACCCCACGCTCATGACCCGTGTCTCCCCTGTTCCCCCATCCCCCGCTCATGCCCAGTGTCTGCCCTGGTCCCCCCACCCCCACTCATGCCCTGTGTCTCCCCTGTCCCCCCCAACCCCCGCTCACGCCCTGTGTCTCCCCTGTTCCCCCATCCCCTGCTAATGCCCCGTGCCTCCCCTGTTCTCCCCCACCCCCTGCTCATGCCCCGTGTCTCCCATGTTCCCCCCACCCCCCACTCATGCCCTGTGTCTCCCTCCTTTTCCCCCACCCCCCGCTCTTGCCCCGTGTCTCCCTCCCATTCCCCCCACCCTCCGCTCATGCCCCGTGTCTCCCCTGTTCCCCCCACCCCCGCTCATGCCCCATGTCCCATGTCTCTCTCCTTTTCCACCCACCCCCGCTCATGCCCCGTGTCTACCCCCGTTCCCCCCACCCCCGCTCATGCCCCCGTGTCTCCCTCCTTTTCCCCCTCACCCCATGCTCATTCCCCATGTCTCCCTTCCGTTCCCCCCACCCCCCGCTCATGCCCTGTGTCTCCCCTGTTCCCCCACCTCCCGCTCATGCCCGTGTCTCCCTCCTTTTCCCCCACCCTCCATTCATGCCCCATGTCTCCCCTGTTCGCCAACAACCCCCGCTCATGCCCCGTGTCTCCCTCCGGTTCCCCCCATCCCCCGCTCATGCCCCGTGTCTACCTCCCGTTCCCCCCACCCCCGCTCATGCCCCGTGTCTCCCTCCTTTTCCCCCATCCCCTGCTCATGCCTCATGTCTCCCCTGTTCTTCCCCACCCCCCCTCATGACCCGTGTCTCGCTCCTTTTCCCCTGCCCCCCGCTCATGGCCCATGTCTCCCTCATGTTCCCCCCACCTCCCGCTCATGCCTCGTGACTCCCCTGTTCCCCCCACCCCCTGCTCATGCAACGTGTCTCCCTCCTTTTCCCCCATCCCCCACTTATGCCCCGTGTCTCCCCTGTTCCCCCCACCCCCACTCATGCCCCATGTCTCGCTCCTTTTCCCCCCACCCATCGCTCATGCCCTTTGTCTCCCCTGTTCCCCCCACCCCCCGCTCATGCCCCGTGTCTCCCTCCTTTTCCCCTACCCCCATTCATGCCCCATGTCTCCCCTGTTCACCACCACCTCCCGCTCATGCCCCGTGTCTCCCTCCCGTTCCCCCCACCCTGCTCATGCCCCGTGTCTACCTCCCGTTCCCCCCACCCCCGCTCATGCCCCATGTGTCCCTCCTTTTCCCCCATCTCCTGCTCATGCCCCATGTCTTCCCTGTTCTTACCCACCCCCCTCATGCCCCGTGTCTCGCTCCTTTTCCTCCCCACCCCCCGCTCATGCCCCATGTCTCTCTCTTGTTCCCTCCCACCCCTGCTCATGCCCTGTGTCTCCATCCTTTCCCCCCCACCCTCGCTCATGCCCTGTGTCTCCCCTGTTCCCCCCTCCCCGCTCATGCCCCTTGTCTCCCCAGTCCCACCCCCACTCATGCCCCGTGTATACCTCCCGTTCCCCCAACACCCCGCTCATGCCCCGTGTCTCCCCTGTTCCCCCCGACCCCCCGCTCATGCCCCATGTCTCCCTCCCATTCCCCCCAGCCCCTGCTCATGCCCGGTGTCTCCCCTGTTCCCCCCACCATCTGCTCATGCCCTGTGTCTCCCCTGTTCCCCCACCCCCCGCTCATGCCCTGTGTCTCGCTCCTGTTCCCCCGCCTCCTGCCCCTTGTCTCCCCTGTTCCCCCCCACTCCCTGCTCTTGCCCCATGTCTCCCCTGTTTCCCCCCAAACCCACTCATGCCCCCTGTCTCCCCTGTTCCCCCCACCCCCGCTCATGCCCCGTGTCTCCCCTGTTTCCCCCCAACCACGCTCATGACCCCCCGCTCATGCCCTGTGTCTCCCCTGTTCCCCCCACCCCCGCTCATGCCCCGTGTCTCCCTCCTTTCCCCCCACTCATGCCCCGTGTCTCCCCCCTGTGTCCCCCCACCCCCCGCTCATGCCCCTTGTCTCCCCTGTCCCCCCACCTCCCACTCATGCCCTGTCTCCCTCCCGTTCCCCCCATGCCCCGTGTCTCCCCTGCTCCCCCCCACACCCGCTCATGCCCCGTGTCTCCCCTGTTCCCGCATCACCCGCTCATGCCCCGTGTCTCCCCTGTTCCCCATCCACCACTAATGCCCCGTGTCTCCCCAGTTCCCCCACCACCCCTCGCTCATGCCCCGTGTCTCTCCCCTGTTCCTCCCCACCCCCCGCTCATGCCCCATGTCTCTCTCTTGTTCCCTCCCACCCCTGCTCATGCCCTGTGTCTCCATCCTTTCCCCCCCACCCTCGCTCATGCCCCGTGTCTCCCCTGTTCCCCTGTTTCCCCACTCTTGCCCCGTGTCTCCCTCCTTTTTCCCCCCACCCCACGCTCATGACCCGTGTCTCCCCTGTTCCCCCATCCCCCGCTCATGCCCAGTGTCTGCCCTGGTCCCCCCAGCCCCACTCATGCCCTGTGTCTCCCCTGTCCCCCCCAACCCCCGCTCACGCCCTGTGTCTCCCCTGTTCCCCCATCCCCTGCTAATGCCCCGTGCCTCCCCTGTTCTCCCCCACCCCCTGCTCATGCCCCATGTCTCCCATGTTCCCCCCACCCCCCACTCATGCCCTGTGTCTCCCTCCTTTTCCCCCACCCCCCGCTCTTGCCCCGTGTCTCCCTCCCATTCCCCCCACCCTCCGCTCATGCCCCGTGTCTCCCCTGTTCCCCCCACCCCCGCTCATGCCCCATGTCTCTCTCCTTTTCCACCCACCCCCGCTCATGCCCCGTGTCTACCCCCGTTCCCCCCACCCCCGCTCATGCCCCCGTGTCTCCCTCCTTTTCCCCCTCACCCCATGCTCATTCCCCATGTCTCCCTTCCGTTCCCCCCACCCCCCGCTCATGCCCTGTGTCTCCCCTGTTCCCCCACCTCCCGCTCATGCCCGTGTCTCCCTCCTTTTCCCCCACCCTCCATTCATGCCCCATGTCTCCCCTGTTCGCCAACAACCCCCGCTCATGCCCCGTGTCTCCCTCCGGTTCCCCCATCCCCCGCTCATGCCCCGTGTCTACCTCCCGTTCCCCCCACCCCCGCTCATGCCCCGTGTCTCCCTCCTTTTCCCCCATCCCCTGCTCATGCCTCATGTCTCCCCTGTTCTTCCCCACCCCCCCTCATGACCCGTGTCTCGCTCCTTTTCCCCTGCCCCCCGCTCATGGCCCATGTCTCCCTCATGTTCCCCCCACCTCCCGCTCATGCCTCGTGACTCCCCTGTTCCCCCCACCCCCTGCTCATGCAACGTGTCTCCCTCCTTTTCCCCCATCCCCCACTTATGCCCCGTGTCTCCCCTGTTCCCCCCACCCCCACTCATGCCCCATGTCTCGCTCCTTTTCCCCCCACCCATCGCTCATGCCCTTTGTCTCCCCTGTTCCCCCCACCCCCCGCTCATGCCCCGTGTCTCCCTCCTTTTCCCCCACCCCCATTCATGCCCCATGTCTCCCCTGTTCACCACCACCTCCCGCTCATGCCCCGTGTCTCCCTCCCGTTCCCCCCACCCTGCTCATGCCCCGTGTCTACCTCCCGTTCCCCCCACCCCCGCTCATGCCCCATGTGTCCCTCCTTTTCCCCCATCTCCCGCTCATGCCCCATGTCTTCCCTGTTCTTACCCACCCCCCTCATGCCCCGTGTCTCGCTCCTTTTCCCCCCACCTCCCGCTCATGCCCCATGTCTCCCTCATGTTCCCCCACCTCCCGCTCATGCCCCGTGACTCCCCTGTTCCCCCCACCCCCCGCTCATTCCCCATGTCTCGCTCCTTTTTCCCCCACCCCCGCTCATGCCCTGTGTCTCCCCTGTTCCCCCCACCCCCTGCTCATGCAACGTGTCTCCCTCCTTTTCCCCCATCCCCCACTTATGCCCCGTGTCTCCCCTGTTCCCCCCACCCCCACTCATGCCCCATGTCTCGCTCCTTTTCCCCCCACCCATCGCTCATGCCCTTTGTCTCCCCTGTTCCCCCCACCCCCCGCTCATGCCCCGTGTCTCCCTCCTTTTCCCCCACCCCCATTCATGCCCCATGTCTCCCCTGTTCACCACCACCTCCCGCTCATGCCCCGTGTCTCCCTCGCGTTCCCCCCACCCTGCTCATGCCCCGTGTCTACCTCCCGTTCCCCCCACCCCCGCTCATGCCCCATGTGTCCCTCCTTTTCCCCCATCTCCCGCTCATGCCCCATGTCTTCCCTGTTCTTACCCACCCCCCTCATGCCCCGTGTCTCGCTCCTTTTCCCCCCCACCTCCCGCTCATGCCCCATGTCTCCCTCATGTTCCCCCACCTCCCGCTCATGCCCCGTGACTCCCCTGTTCCCCCCACCTCCCGCTCATGCCCCGTGACTCCCCTGTTCCCCCACCCCCCGCTCATGCCCCATGTCTCGCTCCTTTTTCCCCCACCCCCGCTCATGCCCTGTGTCTCCCCTGCTCCCCGCACCCCCGCTCATGCCCCGTGTCCCCCTCCTTTTCCCCCACCCCCTGATCATGCCCCGTGTCTCCCATGTTCCACCCCACCCCCCGCTCATGCCCCCTGTCTCCCTCCTTTTCCCTCCAACCCCCGCTCATGCCCCATGTCTCCCTCCTTTCCCCCACCCCCTGCTCATTCCCCTTGTCTCCCCTGTTCCCCCCACCCCCTGCTCATGCCCTGTGTCTCCCCTGTTCCCCCCATCCCCTGCTCATGCCATGTGTCTCCCTCCTTTTCCCCCCCACCCCTGCTCATGCCCCGTGTCTTCCCTGTTCCCACCCACCCCCGCTCATGCCCCGTGTCTTCCTCCCAGCCCTCCCACCCCCGCTCATGCCCCATGTCTCCCTCCTTTTCCCCTCCAACCCCCGCTCATGCCCCTTGTCTCCCCTGTTCCCCCCCACCCCCGCTAATGCCCGGTGTCTCCCACCCATGCCCCCCCACTCCCGCTCATGCCCCGTGTCTCCCCTGTTCCAACCCACCCCCCCGCTCATGCCCGGTGTCTCCCTCCTTTTACCCCTGACTCACCGCTCATGCCCCGTGTCTCCCTCCTTTTCCCCCTCACCTCCGCTCATGCCCTGTGTCTCCCTTCCATTCCCCTCACCCCCCGCTCATGCCCCGTGTCTACCCTGTTCCCCCACCTCCCGCTCATGCCCCTTGTCTCCCTCCTTTTCCCCCCACCCCCCGTTCATGCCCCATGTCTCCTCTGTTTCCCCCCACCCACCGCTCATTCCCCGTGTCGCCCTCCTGTTCCCCCACCCCCTGCCCATGCCCCGTGTCTACCTCCTGTTCCCCCTCACCCGCTCACCCCCCGTGTCTCCCTCCTTTTCCCCATCCCCTGCTCATGCCCCGTGTCTCTCCTGTTCTCCCCGACCCCCTCTCATGCCCCGTGTCTCGCTCCTTTTCCCCCCCACCCCCCACTCATGCCCCATGTCTCCCTCATGTTCCTCCCACCCCCCGCTCATGCCCCATGTCTCCCCTGTTCCCCCCACCCCCAGTATTGCCCTGTGTCTAGCTCCTTTTCTCCCCCACCACCCGCTCATGCCCTGTGTCTCCCCTGCTCCCCCACCCCCCGCTCATGCCCCTTGTCTCCCTCCTTTTCCCCCACCACCTGCTCATGCCCCTTGTCTCCCCTGTTCCCCCCACCCCCTGCTCATGCCCCGTGTCTCCCTCGTTTTCCCCCAACCCCGCTCATGCCCCGTGTCTCCCTCCTTTTCCCCCATCCCCTGCTCATGCCCCGTGTCTCCCCTGTTCTCCCCCACCCCCTCTCATGCCCCGTGTCTCGCTCCTTTTTCCCCCACCCCCGCTCATGCCCTGTGTCTCCCCTGTTCCCCCCACCCCCTGCTCATGCAACGTGTCTCCCTCCTTTTCCCCCATCCCCCACTTATGCCCCGTGTCTCCCCTGTTCCCCCCACCCCCACTCATGCCCCATGTCTCGCTCCTTTTCCCCCCACCCATCGCTCATGCACTTGGTCTCCCCTGTTCCCCCCACCCCCCGCTCATGCCCCGTGTCTCCCTCCTTTTCCCCCACCCCCATTCATGCCCCATGTCTCCCCTGTTCACCACCACCTCCCGCTCATGCCCCGTGTCTCCCTCGCGTTCCCCCCACCCTGCTCATGCCCCGTGTCTACCTCCCGTTCCCCCCACCCCCGCTCATGCCCCATGTGTCCCTCCTTTTCCCCCATCTCCCGCTCATGCCCCATGTCTTCCCTGTTCTTACCCACCCCCCTCATGCCCCGTGTCTCGCTCCTTTTCCCCCCACCTCCCGCTCATGCCCCATGTCTCCCTCATGTTCCCCCACCTCCCGCTCATGCCCCGTGACTCCCCTGTTCCCCCCACCTCCCGCTCATGCCCCGTGACTCCCCTGTTCCCCCACCCCCCGCTCATGCCCCATGTCTCGCTCCTTTTTCCCCCACCCCCGCTCATGCCCTGTGTCTCCCCTGCTCCCCGCACCCCCGCTCATGCCCCGTGTCCCCCTCCTTTTCCCCCACCCCCTGATCATGCCCCGTGTCTCCCATGTTCCACCCCACCCCCCGCTCATGCCCCCTGTCTCCCTCCTTTTCCCTCCAACCCCCGCTCATGCCCCATGTCTCCCTCCTTTCCCCCACCCCCTGCTCATTCCCCTTGTCTCCCCTGTTCCCCCCACCCCCTGCTCATGCCCCGTGTCTCCCTCCCGTTCCCCCCCACTCCCCGCTCATGCCCTGTGTCTCCCCTGTTCCCCCCATCCCCTGCTCATGCCATGTGTCTCCCTCCTTTTCCCCCCCACCCCTGCTCATGCCCCGTGTCTTCCCTGTTCCCACCCACCCCCGCTCATGCCCCGTGTCTTCCTCCCAGCCCTCCCACCCCCGCTCATGCCCCATGTCTCCCTCCTTTTCCCCTCCAACCCCCGCTCATGCCCCTTGTCTCCCCTGTTCCCCCCCACCCCCCGCTAATGCCCGGTGTCTCCCACCCGTGCCCCCCCAATCCCGCTCATGCCCCGTGTCTCCCCTGTTCCAACCCACCCCCCCGCTCATGCCCGGTGTCTCCCTCCTTTTACCCCTGACTCACCGCTCATGCCCCGTGTCTCCCTCCTTTTCCCCCTCACCCCCGCTCATGCCCTGTGTCTCCCTTCCATTCCCCTCACCCCCCGCTCATGCCCCGTGTCTACCCTGTTCCCCCACCTCCCGCTCATGCCCCTTGTCTCCCTCCTTTTCCCCCCACCCCCCGTTCATGCCCCATGTCTCCTCTGTTTCCCCCCACCCACCGCTCATTCCCCGTGTCGCCCTCCTGTTCCCCCACCCCCTGCCCATGCCCCGTGTCTACCTCCTGTTCCCCCTCACCCGCTCACGCCCCGTGTCTCCCTCCTTTTCCCCATCCCCTGCTCATGCCCCGTGTCTCTCCTGTTCTCCCCGACCCCCTCTCATGCCCCGTGTCTCGCTCCTTTTCCCCCCCACCCCCCACTCATGCCCCATGTCTCCCTCATGTTCCTCCCACCCCCCGCTCATGCCCCATGTCTCCCCTGTTCCCCCCACCCCCAGTATTGCCCTGTGTCTAGCTCCTTTTCTCCCCCACCACCCGCTCATGCCCTGTGTCTCCCCTGCTCCCCCACCCCCCGCTCATGCCCCTTGTCTCCCTCCTTTTCCCCCACCCCCTGCTCATGCCCCTTGTCTCCCCTGTTCCCCCCACCCCCCGCTCATGCCCCGTGTCTCCCTCGTTTTCCCCCCAACCCCGCTCATGCCCCGTGTCTCCCTCCTTTTCCCCCATCCCCTGCTCATGCCCCGTGTCTCCCCTGTTCTCCCCCACCCCCTCTCATGCCCCGTGTCTCGCTCCTTTTTCCCCCACCCCCAGTATTGCCCTGTGTCTAGCTCCTTTTCTCCCCCACCACCCGCTCATGCCCTGTGTCTCCCCTGCTCCCCCACCCCCCGCTCATGCCCCTTGTCTCCATCCTTTTCCCCCACCCCCTGCTCATGCCCCTTGTCTCCCCTGTTCCCCCCACCCCCCGCTCATGCCCCGTGTCTCCCTCGTTTTCCCCCCAACCCCGCTCATGCCCCGTGTCTCCCTCCTTTTCCCCCATCCCCTGCTCATGCCCCGTGTCTCCCCTGTTCTCCCCCACCCCCTCTCATGCCCCGTGTCTCGCTCCTTTTCCCCCCCACCCCCCGCTCATGCCCCATGTCTCCCTCATGTTCCTCCCACCCCCCGCTCATGCCCCATGTCTCCCCTGTTCCCCCCACCCCCAGTATTGCCCTGTGTCTAGCTCCTTTTCTCCCCCACCACCCGCTCATGCCCTGTGTCTCCCCTGCTCCCCCACCCCCTGCTCATGCCCCTTGTCTCCCTCCTTTTCCCCCACCCCCTGCTCATGCCCCTTGTCTCCCCTGTTCCCCCCAACCCCCGCTCATGCCCCGTGTCTCCCTCCTTTTCCCCCCAACCCCGCTCATGCCCCGTGTCTCCCTCCTTTTCCCCCATCCCCCGCTCATGCCCCGTGTCTCCCCTGTTCTCCCCCACCCCCTCTCATGCCCCGTGTCTCGCTCCTTTTCCCCCCACCCCCCGCTCATGCCCCATGTCTCCCTCATGTTCCCCCACCCCCTGCTCATGCCCCGTGTCTCCCCTGTTCCTCCCACCCCCTGCTCATGCCCCGTGTCTCCCTCCTTTTCCCCCCAACCCCACTCATGCCCCGTGTCTCCCTCCTTTTCCCCCATCCCCCGCTCATGCCCCGTGTCTCCCTCCTTTTCCCACATCCCCCGCTCATGCCCCATGTCTCCCCTGTTCTCCCCCACCCCTTCTCACGCCCTATGTCTCGCTCCTTTCCCCCCCCACCCTCCGCTCATGCCCCATGTCTCCCTCATGTTACCCCACCCCCCGCTCATGCCCCGTGTCTCCCCTGTTCCCCAGACCCCCAGTCATGCCCTGTGTCTCACTCCTTTTCTCCCCCACCCCCCGCTCATGCCCTGTGTCTCCCCTGCTCCCGCCACCCCCCGCTCATGCGCCATGTCTCCCTCCTTTTCCCCCACCCCCTGCTCATGCCCCTTGTCTCCCCTGTTCCTCCCACCCCCTGCTTATGCCCCATGTCTCCCTCCTTTTCCCCCATCCCCCGCTCTTGCCCCGTGTCTCCCCTGTTCTCCCCTACCCCCTCTCATGCCCCATGTCTCCCTCCTTTTCCCCCATCCCCCGCTCATGCCCCGTGTCTCCCCTGTTCTTCCCCACCCCCACTCATGCCCCGTGTCTCACTCCTTTTCCCCCCCACCTCCCGCTCATGCCCCATGTCTTCCTCATGTTCCCCCACCTCCCGCTCATGCCCCGTGACTCCCCTGTTCCCCCCACCCCCCGCACATGCCCCGTGTCTCCCTCCTTTTCCCCCATCCCCCGCTCATGCCCCGTGTCACCCCTGTTCCCCCCACCCCCACTCATGCCCCATGTCTCGCTCCTTTTACCCCCAACCCGCTCATGCCCCGTGTCTCCCCTGCTCCCCCCATCCCCGCTCATGCCCCGTGCCTCCCTCCATTTCCCCCACCCCCTGATCATGCCCGTGTCTCCCATGTCCCCCCCACCCCCCGCTCATACCCCTTGTCTCCCTCCCGTTCCCCCCCACTCCCCGCTCATGCCCTGTGTCTCCCCTGTTCCCCCATCCCCTGCTAATGTCCCGTGTCTACCTCCCGTTCCCCCCCACCCCTCGCTCATGCCCTGTGTCTCCCTCCTTTTACCCCCCACCCCCCGCTCATGCCCCATGTCTTCCCTGTTCCCACCCACCCCCACTCATGCCCCGTGTCTTCCTCCCAGCCCCCCACCCCCCGCTCATGCCCCTTGTCTCCCCTGTTCCCCCCACCCCCCGCACATGCCCCGTGTCTCCCTCCTTTTCCCCCATCCCCCGCTCATGCCCCGTGTCACCCCTGTTCCCCCCACCCCCACTCATGCCCCATGTCTCGCTCCTTTTACCCCCAACCCGCTCATGCCCCGTGCCTCCCTCCTTTTCCCCCCAACCCCCGCTCATGCCCCATGTCTCCCTCCTTTCCCCCCCACCCCCTGCTCATTCCCCTTGTCTCCCCTGTTCCCCCCACCTCCCGCTCATGCCCCTTGTCTCCCTCCCGTTCCCCCCCACTCCCCGCTCATGCCCTGTGTCTCCCCTGTTCCCCCATCCCCTGCTAATGTCCCGTGTCTACCTCCCGTTCCCCCCCACCCCTCGCTCATGCCCTGTGTCTCCCCTGCTCCCCCCCACACCCGCTCATGCCCCGTGTCTCCCCTGTTCCCGCATCACCCGCTCATGCCCCGTGTCTCCCCTGTTCCCCATCCGCCACTAATGCCCCGTGTCTCCCCAGTTCCCCCACCACCCCTCGCTCATGCCCCGTGTCTCTCCCCTGTTCCTCCCCACCCCCCGCTCATGCCCCATGTCTCTCTCTTGTTCCCTCCCACCCCTGCTCATGCCCTGTGTCTCCATCCTTTCCCCCCCACCCTCGCTCATGCCCCGTGTCTCCCCTGTTCCCCTGTTTCCCCACTCTTGCCCCGTGTCTCCCTCCTTTTTCCCCCCACCCCACGCTCATGACCCGTGTCTCCCCTGTTCCCCCATCCCCCGCTCATGCCCAGTGTCTGCCCTGGTCCCCCCACCCCCACTCATGCCCTGTGTCTCCCCTGTCCCCCCCAACCCCCGCTCACGCCCTGTGTCTCCCCTGTTCCCCCATCCCCTGCTAATGCCCCGTGCCTCCCCTGTTCTCCCCCACCCCCTGCTCATGCCCCGTGTCTCCCATGTTCCCCCCACCCCCCACTCATGCCCTGTGTCTCCCTCCTTTTCCCCCACCCCCCGCTCTTGCCCCGTGTCTCCCTCCCATTCCCCCCACCCTCCGCTCATGCCCCGTGTCTCCCCTGTTCCCCCCACCCCCGCTCATGCCCCATGTCTCTCTCCTTTTCCACCCACCCCCGCTCATGCCCCGTGTCTACCCCCGTTCCCCCCACCCCCGCTCATGCCCCCGTGTCTCCCTCCTTTTCCCCCTCACCCCATGCTCATTCCCCATGTCTCCCTTCTGTTCCCCCCACCCCCCGCTCATGCCCTGTGTCTCCCCTGTTCCCCCACCTCCCGCTCATGCCCGTGTCTCCCTCCTTTTCCCCCACCCTCCATTCATGCCCCATGTCTCCCCTGTTCGCCAACAACCCCCGCTCATGCCCCGTGTCTCCCTCCGGTTCCCCCCATCCCCCGCTCATGCCCCGTGTCTACCTCCCGTTCCCCCCACCCCCGCTCATGCCCCGTGTCTCCCTCCTTTTCCCCCATCCCCTGCTCATGCCTCATGTCTCCCCTGTTCTTCCCCACCCCCCCTCATGACCCGTGTCTCGCTCCTTTTCCCCTGCCCCCCGCTCATGGCCCATGTCTCCCTCATGTTCCCCCCACCTCCCGCTCATGCCTCGTGACTCCCCTGTTCCCCCCACCCCCTGCTCATGCAACGTGTCTCCCTCCTTTTCCCCCATCCCCCACTTATGCCCCGTGTCTCCCCTGTTCCCCCCACCCCCACTCATGCCCCATGTCTCGCTCCTTTTCCCCCCACCCATCGCTCATGCCCTTTGTCTCCCCTGTTCCCCCCACCCCCCGCTCATGCCCCGTGTCTCCCTCCTTTTCCCCCACCCCCATTCATGCCCCATGTCTCCCCTGTTCACCACCACCTCCCGCTCATGCCCCGTGTCTCCCTCCCGTTCCCCCCACCCTGCTCATGCCCCGTGTCTACCTCCCGTTCCCCCCACCCCCGCTCATGCCCCATGTGTCCCTCCTTTTCCCCCATCTCCCGCTCATGCCCCATGTCTTCCCTGTTCTTACCCACCCCCCTCATGCCCCGTGTCTCGCTCCTTTTCCCCCCACCTCCCGCTCATGCCCCATGTCTCCCTCATGTTCCCCCACCTCCCGCTCATGCCCCGTGACTCCCCTGTTCCCCCCACCCCCCGCTCATTCCCCATGTCTCGCTCCTTTTTCCCCCACCCCCGCTCATGCCCTGTGTCTCCCCTGTTCCCCCCACCCCCTGCTCATGCAACGTGTCTCCCTCCTTTTCCCCCATCCCCCACTTATGCCCCGTGTCTCCCCTGTTCCCCCCACCCCCACTCATGCCCCATGTCTCGCTCCTTTTCCCCCCACCCATCGCTCATGCCCTTTGTCTCCCCTGTTCCCCCCACCCCCCGCTCATGCCCCGTGTCTCCCTCCTTTTCCCCCACCCCCATTCATGCCCCATGTCTCCGCTGTTCACCACCACCTCCCGCTCATGCCCCGTGTCTCCCTCGCGTTCCCCCCACCCTGCTCATGCCCCGTGTCTACCTCCCGTTCCCCCCACCCCCGCTCATGCCCCATGTGTCCCTCCTTTTCCCCCATCTCCCGCTCATGCCCCATGTCTTCCCTGTTCTTACCCACCCCCCTCATGCCCCGTGTCTCGCTCCTTTTCCCCCCCACCTCCCGCTCATGCCCCATGTCTCCCTCATGTTCCCCCACCTCCCGCTCATGCCCTGTGTCTCCCCTGTTCCCCCCACCCCCTGCTCATGCAACGTGTCTCCCTCCTTTTCCCCCATCCCCCACTTATGCCCCGTGTCTCCCCTGTTCCCCCCACCCCCACTCATGCCCCATGTCTCGCTCCTTTTCCCCCCACCCATCGCTCATGCCCTTTGTCTCCCCTGTTCCCCCCACCCCCCGCTCATGCCCCGTGTCTCCCTCCTTTTCCCCCACCCCCATTCATGCCCCATGTCTCCGCTGTTCACCACCACCTCCCGCTCATGCCCCGTGTCTCCCTCGCGTTCCCCCCACCCTGCTCATGCCCCGTGTCTACCTCCCGTTCCCCCCACCCCCGCTCATGCCCCATGTGTCCCTCCTTTTCCCCCATCTCCCGCTCATGCCCCATGTCTTCCCTGTTCTTACCCACCCCCCTCATGCCCCGTGTCTCGCTCCTTTTCCCCCCCACCTCCCGCTCATGCCCCATGTCTCCCTCATGTTCCCCCACCTCCCGCTCATGCCCCATGTCTCCCTCCTTTTCCCCTCCAACCCCCGCTCATGCCCCTTGTCTCCCCTGTTCCCCCCCACCCCCCGCTAATGCCCGGTGTCTCCCACCCATGCCCCCCCACTCCCGCTCATGCCCCGTGTCTCCCCTGTTCCAACCCCACCCCCCCGCTCATGCCCGGTGTCTCCCTCCTTTTACCCCTGACTCACCGCTCATGCCCCGTGTCTCCCTCCTTTTCCCCCTCACCCCCGCTCATGCCCCGTGTCTCCCTTCCATTCCCCTCACCCCCCGCTCATGCCCGGTGTCTACCCTGTTCCCCCACCTCCCGCTCATGCCCCTTGTCTCCCTCCTTTTCCCCCCACCCCCCGTTCATGCCCCATGTCTCCTCTGTTTCCCCCCACCCACCGCTCATTCCCCGTGTCGCCCTCCTGTTCCCCCACCCCCTGCCCATGCCCCGTGTCTACCTCCTGTTCCCCCTCACCCGCTCACGCCCCGTGTCTCCCTCCTTTTCCCCATCCCCTGCTCATGCCCCGTGTCTCTCCTGTTCTCCCCGACCCCCTCTCATGCCCCGTGTCTCGCTCCTTTTCCCCCCCACCCCCCACTCATGCCCCATGTCTCCCTCATGTTCCTCCCACCCCCCGCTCATGCCCCATGTCTCCCCTGTTCCCCCCACCCCCAGTATTGCCCTGTGTCTAGCTCCTTTTCTCCCCCACCACCCGCTCATGCCCTGTGTCTCCCCTGCTCCCCCACCCCCCGCTCATGCCCCTTGTCTCCCTCCTTTTCCCCCACCCCCTGCTCATGCCCCTTGTCTCCCCTGTTCCCCCCACCCCCCGCTCATGCCCCGTGTCTCCCTCGTTTTCCCCCCAACCCCGCTCATGCCCCGTGTCTCCCTCCTTTTCCCCCATCCCCTGCTCATGCCCCGTGTCTCCCCTGTTCTCCCCCACCCCCTCTCATGCCCCGTGTCTCGCTCCTTTTTCCCCCACCCCCGCTCATGCCCTGTGTCTCCCCTGTTCCCCCCACCCCCTGCTCATGCAACGTGTCTCCCTCCTTTTCCCCCATCCCCCACTTATGCCCCGTGTCTCCCCTGTTCCCCCCACCCCCACTCATGCCCCATGTCTCGCTCCTTTTCCCCCCACCCATCGCTCATGCCCTTTGTCTCCCCTGTTCCCCCCACCCCCTGCTCATGCCCCGTGTCTCCCTCCTTTTCCCCCACCCCCATTCATGCCCCATGTCTCCCCTGTTCACCACCACCTCCCGCTCATGCCCCGTGTCTCCCTCGCGTTCCCCCCACCCTGCTCATGCCCCGTGTCTACCTCCCGTTCCCCCCACCCCCGCTCATGCCCCATGTGTCCCTCCTTTTCCCCCATCTCCCGCTCATGCCCCATGTCTTCCCTGTTCTTACCCACCCCCCTCATGCCCCGTGTCTCGCTCCTTTTCCCCCCCACCTCCCGCTCATGCCCCATGTCTCCCTCATGTTCCCCCACCTCCCGCTCATGCCCCGTGACTCCCCTGTTCCCCCCACCTCCCGCTCATGCCCCGTGACTCCCCTGTTCCCCCACCCCCCGCTCATGCCCCATGTCTCGCTCCTTTTTCCCCCACCCCCGCTCATGCCCTGTGTCTCCCCTGCTCCCCCCACCCCCGCTCATGCCCGGTGTCCCCCTCCTTTTCCCCCTCCCCCTGATCATGCCCCGTGTCTCCCATGTTCCACCCCACCCCCCGCTCATGCCCCGTGTCTCCCTCCTTTTCCCTCCAACCCCCGCTCATGCCCCATGTCTCCCTCCTTTCCCCCACCCCCTGCTCATTCCCCTTGTCTCCCCTGTTCCCCCCACCCCCCGCTCATGCCCCGTGTCTCCCTCCCGTTCCCCCCCACTCCCCGCTCATGCCCTGTGTCTCCCCTGTTCCCCCATCCCCTGCTCATGCCATGTGTCTCCCTCCTTTTCCCCCCACCCCTGCTCATGCCCCGTGTCTTCCCTGTTCCCACCCACCCCCGCTCATGCCCCGAGTCTTCCTCCCAGCCCTCCCACCCCCGCTCATGCCCCATGTCTCCCTCCTTTTCCCCTCCAACCCCCGCTCATGCCCCTTGTCTCCCCTGTTCCCCCCCACCCCCCGCTAATGCCCGGTGTCTCCCACCCGTGCCCCCCCACTCCCGCTCATGCCCCGTGTCTCCCCTGTTCCAACCCACCCCCCCGCTCATGCCCGGTGTCTCCCTCCTTTTACCCCTGACTCACCGCTCATGCCCCGTGTCTCCCTCCTTTTCCCCCTCACCCCCGCTCATGCCCCGTGTCTCCCTTCCATTCCCCTCACCCCCCGCTCATGCCCCGTGTCTACCCTGTTCCCCCACCTCCCGCTCATGCCCCTTGTCTCCCTCCTTTTCCCCCCACCCCCCGTTCATGCCCCATGTCTCCTCTGTTTCCCCCCACCCACCGCTCATTCCCCGTGTCGCCCTCCTGTTCCCCCCACCCCCTGCCCATGCCCCGTGTCTACCTCCTGTTCCCCCTCACCCGCTCACGCCCCGTGTCTCCCTCCTTTTCCCCATCCCCTGCTCATGCCCCGTGTCTCTCCTGTTCTCCCCGACCCCCTCTCATGCCCCGTGTCTCGCTCCTTTTCCCCCCCACCCCCCACTCATGCCCCATGTCTCCCTCATGTTCCTCCCACCCCCCGCTCATGCCCCATGTCTCCCCTGTTCCCCCCACCCCCAGTATTGCCCTGTGTCTAGCTCCTTTTCTCCCCCACCACCCGCTCATGCCCTGTGTCTCCCCTGCTCCCCCACCCCCCGCTCATGCCCCTTGTCTCCCTCCTTTTCCCCCACCCCCTGCTCATGCCCCTTGTCTCCCCTGTTCCCCCCACCCCCCGCTCATGCCCCGTGTCTCCCTCGTTTTCCCCCCAACCCCGCTCATGCCCCGTGTCTCCCTCCTTTTCCCCCATCCCCTGCTCATGCCCCGTGTCTCCCCTGTTCTCCCCCACCCCCTCTCATGCCCCGTGTCTCGCTCCTTTTTCCCCCACCCCCGCTCATGCCCTGTGTCTCCCCTGTTCCCCCCACCCCCTGCTCATGCAACGTGTCTCCCTCCTTTTCCCCCATCCCCCACTTATGCCCCGTGTCTCCCCTGTTCCCCCCACCCCCACTCATGCCCCATGTCTCGCTCCTTTTCCCCCCACCCATCGCTCATGCCCTTTGTCTCCCCTGTTCCCCCCACCCCCCGCTCATGCCCCGTGTCTCCATCCTTTTCCCCCACCCCCATTCATGCCCCATGTCTCCCCTGTTCACCACCACCTCCCGCTCATGCCCCGTGTCTCCCTCGCGTTCCCCCCACCCTGCTCATGCCCCGTGTCTACCTCCCGTTCCCCCCACCCCCGCTCATGCCCCATGTGTCCCTCCTTTTCCCCCATCTCCTGCTCATGCCCCATGTCTTCCCTGTTCTTACCCACCCCCCTCATGCCCCGTGTCTCGCTCCTTTTCCCCCCCACCTCCCGCTCATGCCCCATGTCTCCCTCATGTTCCCCCACCTCCCGCTCATGCCCCGTGACTCCCCTGTTCCCCCCACCTCCCGCTCATGCCCCGTGACTCCCCTGTTCCCCCACCCCCCGCTCATGCCCCATGTCTCGCTCCTTTTTCCCCCACCCCCGCTCATGCCCTGTGTCTCCCCTGCTCCCCCCACCCCCGCTCATGCCCCGTGTCCCCCTCCTTTTCCCCCACCCCCTGATCATGCCCCGTGTCTCCCATTTTCCACCCCACCCCCCGCTCATGCCCCGTGTCTCCCTCCTTTTCCCTCCAACCCCCGCTCATGCCCCATGTCTCCCTCCTTTCCCCCACCCCCTGCTCATTCCCCTTGTCTCCCCTGTTCCCCCCACCCCCGCTCATGCCCCGTGTCCCCCTCCTTTTCCCCCACCCCTGATCATGCCCCGTGTCTCCCATGTTCCACCCCACCCCCCGCTCATGCCCCGTGTCTCCCTCCCGTTCCCCCCCACTCCCCGCTCATGCCCTGTGTCTCCCCTGTTCCCCCCATCCCCTGCTCATGTCATGTGTCTCCCTCCTTTTCCCCCCCACCCCTGCTCATGCCCCGTGTCTTCCCTGTTCCCACCCACCCCCGCTCATGCCCCGTGTCTTCCTCCCAGCCCTCCCACCCCCGCTCATGCCCCATGTCTCCCTCCTTTTCCCCTCCAACCCCCGCTCATGCCCCTTGTCTCCCCTGTTCCCCCCCACCCCCCGCTAATGCCCGGTGTCTCCCACCCGTGCCCCCCCACTCCCGCTCATGCCCCGTGTCTCCCCTGTCCAACCCACCCCCCCGCTCATGCCCGGTGTCTCACTCCTTTTACCCCTGACTCAACGCTCATGCCCCGTGTCTCCCTCCTTTTCCCCCTCACCCCCGCTCATGCCCCGTGTCTCCCTTCCATTCCCCTCACCCCCCGCTCATGCCCCGTGTCTACCCTGTTCCCCCACCTCCCGCTCATGCCCCTTGTCTCCCTCCTTTTCCCCCCACCCCCCGTTCATGCCCCATGTCTCCTCTGTTTCCCCCCACCCACCACTCATTCCCCGTGTCGCCCTCCTGTTCCCCCACCCCCTGCCCATGCCCCGTGTCTACCTCCTGTTCCCCCTCACCCGCTCACGCCCCGTGTCTCCCTCCTTTTCCCCATCCCCTGCTCATGCCCCGTGTCTCTCCTGTTCTCCCCGACCCCCTCTCATGCCCCGTGTCTCGCTCCTTTTCCCCCCCACCCCCCACTCATGCCCCATGTCTCCCTCATGTTCCTCCCACCCCCCGCTCATGCCCCATGTCTCCCCTGTTCCCCCCACCCCCAGTATTGCCCTGTGTCTAGCTCCTTTTCTCCCCCACCACCCGCTCATGCCCTGTGTCTCCCCTGCTCCCCCACCCCCCGCTCATGCCCCTTGTCTCCCTCCTTTTCCCCCACCCCCTGCTCATGCCCCTTGTCTCCCCTGTTCCCCCCACCCCCCGCTCATGCCCCGTGTCTCCCTCGTTTTCCCCCCAACCCCGCTCATGCCCCGTGTCTCCCTCCTTTTCCCCCATCCCCTGCTCATGCCCCGTGTCTACCCTGTTCTCCCCCACCCCCTCTCATGCCCCGTGTCTCGCTCCTTTTCCCCCCCACCCCCCGCTCATGCCCCATGTCTCCCTCATGTTCCTCCCACCCCCCGCTCATGCCCCATGTCTCCCCTGTTCCCCCCACCCCCAGTATTGCCCTGTGTCTAGCTCCTTTTCTCCCCCACCACCCGCTCATGCCCTGTGTCTCCCCTGCTCCCCCACCCCCTGCTCATGCCCCTTGTCTCCCTCCTTTTCCCCCACCCCCTGCTCATGCCCCTTGTCTCCCCTGTTCCCCCCAACCCCCGCTCATGCCCCGTGTCTCCCTCCTTTTCCCCCCAACCCCGCTCATGCCCCGTGTCTCCATCCTTTTCCCCCATCCCCCGCTCATGCCCCGTGTCTCCCCTGTTCTCCCCCACCCCCTCTCATGCCCCGTGTCTCGCTCCTTTTCCCCCCACCCCCCGCTCATGCCCCATGTCTCCCTCATGTTCCCCCACCCCCTGCTCATGCCCCGTGTCTCCCCTGTTCCTCCCACCCCCTGCTCATGCCCCGTGTCTCCCTCCTTTTCCCCCCAACCCCACTCATGCCCCGTGTCTCCCTCCTTTTCCCACATCCCCCGCTCATGCCCCATGTCTCCCCTGTTCTCCCCCACCCCTTCTCACGCCCTATGTCTCGCTCCTTTTCCCCCCCACCCTCCGCTCATGCCCCATGTCTCCCTCATGTTACCCCACCCCCCGCTCATGCCCCGTGTCTCCCCTGTTCCCCAGACCCCCAGTCATGCCCTGTGTCTCACTCCTTTTCTCCCCCACCCCCCGCTCATGCCCTGTGTCTCCCCTGCTCCCGCCACCCCCCGCTCATGCGCCATGTCTCCCTCCTTTTCCCCCACCCCCTGCTCATGCCCCTTGTCTCCCCTGTTCCTCCCACCCCCTGCTTATGCCCCATGTCTCCCTCCTTTTCCCCCATCCCCCGCTCTTGCCCCGTGTCTCCCCTGTTCTCCCCTACCCCCTCTCATGCCCCATGTCTCCCTCCTTTTCCCCCATCCCCCGCTCATGCCCCGTGTCTCCCCTGTTCTTCCCCACCCCCACTCATGCCCCATGTCTCACTCCTTTTCCCCCCCACCTCCCGCTCATGCCCCATGTCTTCCTCATGTTCCCCCACCTCCCGCTCATGCCCCGTGACTCCCCTGTTCCCCCCACCCCCCGCACATGCCCCGTGTCTCCCTCCTTTTCCCCCATCCCCCGCTCATGCCCCGTGTCACCCCTGTTCCCCCCACCCCCACTCATGCCACATGTCTCGCTCCTTTTACCCCCAACCCGCTCATGCCCCGTGTCTCCCCTGCTCCCCCCACCCCCGCTCATGCCCCGTGCCTCCCTCCATTTCCCCCACCCCCTGATCATGCCCGTGTCTCCCATGTCCCCCCCACCCCCCGCTCATGCCCCTTGTCTCCCTCCCGTTCCCCCCCACTCCCCGCTCATGCCCTGTGTCTCCCCTGTTCCCCCATCCCCTGCTAATGTCCCGTGTCTACCTCCCGTTCCCCCCCACCCCTCGCTCATGCCCTGTGTCTCCCTCCTTTTACCCCCCACCCCCCGCTCATGCCCCATGTCTTCCCTGTTCCCACCCACCCCCACTCATGCCCCGTGTCTTCCTCCCAGCCCCCCACCCCCCGCTCATGCCCCTTGTCTCCCCTGTTCCCCCCACCCCCCGCACATGCCCCGTGTCTCCCTCCTTTTCCCCCATCCCCCGCTCATGCCCCGTGTCACCCCTGTTCCCCCCACCCCCACTCATGCCCCATGTCTCGCTCCTTTTACCCCCAACCCGCTCATGCCCCGTGCCTCCCTCCTTTTCCCCCAACCCCCGCTCATGCCCCATGTCTCCCTCCTTTCCCCCCCACCCCCTGCTCATTCCCCTTGTCTCCCCTGTTCCCCCCACCTCCCGCTCATGCCCCTTGTCTCCCTCCCGTTCCCCCCCACTCCCCGCTCATGCCCTGTGTCTCCCCTGTTCCCCCATCCCCTGCTAATGTCCCGTGTCTACCTCCCGTTCCCCCCCACCCCTCGCTCATGCCCTGTGTCTCCCTCCTTTTACCCCCCACCCCCCGCTCATGCCCCATGTCTTCCCTGTTCCCACCCACCCCCATCCATGCCCCGTGTCTTCCTCCCAGCCCCCCACCCCCCGCTCATGCCCCTTGTCTCCCCTGTTCCCCCCACCCCCCGCTCATGCCTGGTGTCTCCCACCCGTTCCCCCCCACCCCTCGCTCATGCCCCGTGTCTCCCCTGTTCCACCCCACCCCCCGCTCATGCCCTGTGTCTCTCTCTTGTTCCTCCCAACCCCCCGCTCATGCCCGGTGTCTCCCTCCTTTTACCCCCGGCCCACCGTTCATGCCCCGTGTCTCCCTCCTTTTCCCCCTCACCCCCGCTCATGCCCCGTGTCTCCCTTCCATTCCCCCCACCCCCGCTCATGCCCCGTGTCTCCCCTGTTCCCCCACCTCCCGCTCATGCCCCTTGTCTCCCTCCTTTTCCCCCCAACCCCCGTTCATGCCCCATGTCTCCCCTGTTTCTCCCCACCCACCGCTCATGCCCCGTGACGCCCTCCTGTTCCCCCCACCCCCTGCTCATGCCCCGTGTCTACCTCCTGTTCCCCCTCACCCCGCTCACGCCCCGTGTCTCCCTCCTTTTCCCCCATCCCCTGCTCATGCCCCTTGTCTCCCCTGTTCCCCCCACCCCCCGCTCATGCCCCGTGTCTCCCTCCCATTCCCCCCACTCCCCGCTCATGCCCTGTGTCTCCCCTGTTCCCCCCATCCCCTGCTCATGTCCCGTGTCTACCTCCCGTTCCCCCCACCCCTCGCTCATGCCCTGTGTCTCCCTCCTTTTCCCCCCCACCCCCCGCTCATGCCCTGTGTCTTCCCTGTTCCCACCCACCCCCGCTCATGCCCCGTGTCTTCCACCCAGCCCCCCACCCCCTGCCCCATGTCTCCCTCCTTTTCCCCCCCAACCCCCGCTCATGCCCCTTGTCTCCCCTGTTCCCCACCACTCCCCGCTCATGCCCGGTGTCTCCCACCTGTGCCCCCCCCACACCCCGCTCATGCCCCGTGTCTCCCCTGTTCCACCCCACCCCCTTGCTCATGCCCTGTGTCTCTCTCTTGTTCCCCCCAAACCCCCGCTCATGCCCGGTGTCTCCCTCCTTTTACCCCCGACTCACCGCTCATGCCCCGTGTCTCCCTCCTTTTCCCACTCACCCCCGCTCATGCCCCGTGTATCCTTCCATTCCCCCCACCCCCCGCTCATGCCCCGTGTCTCCCCTGTTCCCCCACCTCCCGCTCATGCCCCTTGTCTCCCTCCTTTTCCCCCCACCCCCGTTCATGCCCCATGTCTCCTCTGTTTCCCCCCACCCACCGCTCATTCCCCGTGTCGCCCTCCCGTTCCCCCCATCCCCTGCTCATGCCCCGTGTCTACCTCCCGTTCCCCCTTACCCTGCTCACGCCCCGTGTCTCCCTCCTTTTCCCCCATCCCCTGCTCATGCCCCGTGTCTCTCCTGTTCTCCCCCACCCCCTCTCATGCCCCATGTCTCCTTCATGTTCCCCCCACCCCCTCTCATTCCCCATGTCTCCCCTGTTCCCCCCACCCCCAGTATTGCCATGTGTCTAGCTCCTTTTCTCCCCCACCACCCGCTCATGCCCTGTGTCTCCCCTGCTCCCCCAACCCCGCTCATGCCCCGTGTCTCCCTCCTTTTCCCCCACCCACTGCTCATGCCCCTTGTCTCCCCTGTTCCCCCCACCCCCCGCTCATGCCCCGTGTCTCCCTCCTTTTCCCCCCAACCCCGCTCATGCCCCGTGTCTCCCTCCTTTTCCCCCATGTCCTGCTCATGCCCCGTGTTTCCCTCCTTTTCCCCATCCCCCGCTCATGCCCTGTGTCTCCCCTGTTCTCCCCCACCCCCTCTCATGCCCCGTGTCTCGCTCCTTTTCCCAACCACCCCCTGCTCATGCCCCATGTCTCCCTCATGTTCCCCCCACCCCCTGCTCATGCCCCGTGTCTCCCCTGTTCCCCCCACCCCAGTCATGCCCTGTGTCTCGCTCCTTTTCTCCCCCACCCCCTGCCATTGCCCCTTGTCTCCCCTGTTCCTCCTACCCCCTGCTCATGCCCCGTGTCTCCCTCCTTTTCCCCCCAACCCCACTCATGCCCTGTGTCTCCCTCCTTTTCCCCCATCCCCCGCTCATGCCCCGTGTCCCCCTCCTTTTCCCACATCCCCCGCTCATGCCCCGTGTCTCCCCTGTTCTCCCCCACCCCTTCTCATGCCCTGTGTCTCGCTCCTTTCCCCCCCACCCTCCGCTCATGCCCCATGTCTCCCTCATGTTCCCACCACCCCCCCGCTCATGCCTCATGTCTCCCCTGTTCCTCAGACCCCCAGTCATGCCCTGTGTCTCGCTCCTTTTCTCCCCCACCCCCGCTCATGCCCTGTGTCTCCCCTGTTACCCCCACCCCCTGCTTATGCCCCATGTCTCCCTCCTTTTCCCCATCCCCCGCTCATGCCCCGTGTCTCCCCTGTTCTCCCCCACCCCCTCTCATGCCCCATGTCTCCCTCCTTTTCCCCCATCCCCCGCTCATGCCCCGTGTCTCCCCTGTTCTTCCCCACCCCCACTCATGCCCCGTGTCTCGCTCCTTTTCCCCCCACCTCCCGCTCATGCCCCATGTCTCCCTCATGTTCCCCCACCTCCGGCTCATGCCCCGTGACTCCCCTGTTCCCCCCAACCCCCGCTCATGCCCCGTGTCTCCCTCCTTTTCCCCATCCCCCGCTCATGCCCTGTGTCTCCCCTGTTCCCCCCACCCCCACTCATGACCCATGTCTCGCTCCTTTTCCCCCCACCCCCGCTCACGCCCTGTGTCTCCCCTGCTCCCCCCACCCCCGCTCATGCCCCGTGTCTCCCTCCTTTTCCCCCACCCCCTGATCATGCCCGTGTCTCCCATGTCCCCGAACCCCCCGCTCATGCCCCGTGTCTCCCTCCTTTTCCCCCCAACCCCCGCTCATGCCCCATGTCTCCCTCCTTTTCCCCCACCCCCTGCTCATTCCCCTTGTCTCCCCTGTTCCTCCCACCCCCTGCTTATGCCCCATGTCTCCCTCCTTTTCCCCCATCCCCCGCTCTTGCCCCGTGTCTCCCCTGTTCTCCCCTACCCCCTCTCATGCCCCATGTCTCCCTCCTTTTCCCCCATCCCCCGCTCATGCCCCGTGTCTCCCCTGTTCTTCCCCACCCCCACTCATGCCCCGTGTCTCGCTCCTTTTCCCCCCCACCTCCCGCTCATGCCCCATGTCTTCCTCATGTTCCCCCACCTCCCGCTCATGCCCCGTGACTCTCCTGTTCCCCCACCCCCCGCACATGCCCCGTGTCTCCCTCCTTTTCCCCCATCCCCCGCTCATGCCACGTGTCACCCCTGTTCCCCCCACCCCCACTCATGCCCCATGTCTCGCTCCTTTTACCCCCACCCCCGCTCATGCCCCGTGTCTCCCCTGCTCCCCCCACCCCCGCTCATGCCCCGTGCCTCCCTCCATTTCCCCCACCCCCTGATCATGCCCGTGTCTCCCATGTCCCCCCCACCCCCCGCTCATGCCCCGTGCCTCCCTCCTTTTCCCCCCAACCCCCGCTCATGCCCCATGTCTCCCTCCTTCCCCCCCCACCCCCTGCTCATTCCCCTTGTCTCCCCTGTTCCCCCCACCTCCCGCTCATGCCCCTTGTCTCCTTCCCGTTCCCCCCACTCCCCGCTCATGCCCTGTGTCTCCCCTGTTCCCCCATCCCCTGCTAATGTCCCGTGTCTACCTCCCGTTCCCCCCCACCCCTCGCTCATGCCCTGTGTCTCCCTCCTTTTACCCCCCACCCCCCGCTCATGCCCCATGTCTTCCCTGTTCCCACCCACCCCCACTCATGCCCCGTGTCTTCCTCCCAGCCCCCCACCCCCCGCTCATGCCCCTTGTCTCCCCTGTTCCCCCCACCCCCCGCTCATGCCTGGTGTCTCCCACCCATGCCCCACCACCCCCCGCTCATGCCCCGTGTCTCCCCTGTTCCACCCCACCCCCCGCTCATGCCCTGTGTCTCTCTCTTGTTCCTCCCAACCCCCCGCTCATGCCCGGTGTCTCCCTCCTTTTACCCCCGGCCCACCGCTCATGCCCCGTGTCTCCCTCCTTTTCCCCCTCACCCCCGCTCATGCCCCGTGTCTCCCTTCCATTCCCCCCACCCCCGCTCATGCCCCGTGTCTCCCCTGTTCCCCCACCTCCCGCTCATGCCCCTTGTCTCCCTCCTTTTCCCCCCAACCCCCGTTCATGCCCCATGTCTCCCCTGTTTCCCCCCACCCACCGCTCATGCCCCGTGACGCCCTCCTGTTCCCCCCACCCCCTGCTCATGCCCCGTGTCTACCTCCTGTTCCCCCTCACCCCGCTCACGCCCCGTGTCTCCCTCCTTTTCCCCATCCCCTGCTCATGCCCCTTGTCTCCCCTGTTCCCCCCACCCCCCGCTCATGCCCCGTGTCTCCCTCCCGTTCCCCCCACTCCCCGCTCATGCCCTGTGTCTCCCCTGTTCCCCCCATCCCCTGCTCATGTCCCGTGTCTACCTCCCGTTCCCCCCCACCCCTCGCTCATGCCCTGTGTCTCCCTCCTTTCCCACCCCACCCCCCGCTCATGCCCCGTGTCTTCCCTGTTCCCACCCACCCCCGCTCATGCCCCGTGTCTTCCACCCAGCCCCCCACCCCCTGCCCCATGTCTCCCTCCTTTTCCCCCCAACCCCCGCTCATGCCCCTTGTCTCCCCTGTTCCCCACCACTCCCCGCTCATGCCCGGTGTCTCCCACCCGTGCCCCCCCCACACCCCGCTCATACCCCGTGTCTCCCCTGTTCCACCCCACCCCCTTGCTCATGCCCTGTGTCTCTCTCTTGTTCCCCCCAAACCCCCGCTCATGCCCGGTGTCTCCCTCCTTTTACCCCCGACTCACCGCTCATGCCCCGTGTCGCCCTCCTTTTCCCACTCACCCCCGCTCATGCCCCGTGTCTCCCTTCCATTACCCCCACCCCCCGCTCATGCCCCGTGTCTCCCCTGTTCCCCCACCTCCCGCTCATGCCCCTTGTCTCCCTCCTTTTCCCCCCACCCCCGTTCATGCCCCATGTCTCCTCTGTTTCCCCCCACCCACCGCTCATTCCCCGTGTCGCCCTCCCGTTCCCCCCATCCACTGCTCATGCCCGGTGTCTACCTCCCGTTCCCCCTTACCCTGCTCACGCCCCGTGTCTCCCTCCTTTTCCCCCATCCCCTGCTCATGCCCCGTGTCTCTCCTGTTCTCCCCCACCCCCTCTCATGCCCCATGTCTCCTTCATGTTCCCCCCACCCCCCGCTCATTCCCCATGTCTCCCCTGTTCCCCCCACCCCCAGTATTGCCATGTGTCTAGCTCCTTTTCTCCCCCACCACCCGCTCATGCCCTGTGTCTCCCCTGCTCCCCCACCCCCGCTCATGCCCCGTGTCTCCCTCCTTTTCCCCCACCCCCTGCTCATGCCCCTTGTCTCCCCTGTTCCCCCCACCCCCCGCTCATGCCCCGTGTCTCCCTCCTTTTCCCCCCAACCCTGCTCATGCCCCGTGTCTCCCTCCTTTTCCCCCATGTCCTGCTCATGCCCCGTGTCTCCCTCCTTTTCCTCCATCCCCCGCTCATGCCCTGTGTCTCCCCTGTTCTCCCCCACCCCCTCTCATGCCCCGTGTCTCGCTCCTTTTCCCAACCACCCCCTGCTCATGCCCCATGTCTCCCTCATGTTCCCCCCACCCCCTGCTCATGCCCCGTGTCTCCCCTGTTCCCCCCACCCCAGTCATGCCCTGTGTCTCACTCCTTTTCTCCCCCACCCCCTGCCATTGCCCCTTGTCTCCCCTGTTCCTCCTACCCCCTGCTCATGCCCCGTGTCTCCCTCCTTTTCCCCCCAACCCCACTCATGCCCTGTGTCTCCCTCCTTTTCCCCCATCCCCCGCTCATGCCCCGTGTCCCCCTCCTTTTCCCACATCCCCCGCTCATGCCCCGTGTCTCCCCTGTTCTCCCCCACCCCTTCTCATGCCCTGTGTCTCGCTCCTTTTCCCCCCCACCCTCCGCTCATGCCCCATGTCTTCCTCATGTTCCCACCACCCCCCCGCTCATGCCCCATGTCTCCCCTGTTCCTCAGACCCCCAGTCATGCCCTGTGTCTCGCTCCTTTTCTCCCCCACCCCCGCTCATGCCCTGTGTCTCCCCTGTTCCCCCCACCCCCTCCTTATGCCCCATGTCTCCCTCCTTTTCCCCATCCCCCGCTCATGCCCCGTGTCTCCCCTGTTCTCCCCCACCCCCTCTCATGCCCCATGTCTCCCTCCTTTTCCCCCATCCCCCGCTCATGCCCCGTGTCTCCCCTGTTCTTCCCCACCCCCACTCATGCCCCGTGTCTCGCTCCTTTTCCCCCCACCTCCCGCTCATGCCCCATGTCTCCCTCATGTTCCCCCACCTCCGGCTCATGCCCTGTGACTCCCCTGTTCCCCCCAACCCCCGCTCATGCCCCGTGTCTCCCTCCTTTTCCCCCCACCCCCGCTCACGCCCTGTGTCTCCCCTGCTCCCCCCACCCCCGCTCATGCCCCGTGTCTCCCTCCTTTTCCCCCACCCCCTGATCATGCCCGTGTCTCCCATGTCCCCGAACCCCCCGCTCATGCCCCGTGTCTCCCTCCTTTTCCCCCCAACCCCCGCTCATGCCCCATGTCTCCCTCCTTTTCCCCCACCCCCTGCTCATTCCCCTTGTCTCCCCTGTTCCCCCCACCCCCCGCTAATGCCCCGTGTCTCCCTCCCGTTCCCCCCCACTCCCCGCTCATGCCCTGTGTCTCCCCTGTTCCCCCATCCCCTGCTCATGTCCCGTGTCTACCTCCCGTTCCCCCCAACCCTCACTCATGCCCTGTGTCTCCCTCCTTTTGCCCCCCACCCCCTGATTATGCCCCGTGTCTTCCCTGTTCCCACCCCCGCTCATGCCCTGTGTCTTCCTCCCAGCCCCCCACCCCCTGCCTCATGCCCCATGTCTCCCTCCTTTTCCCCACCCCCCGCTCATGCCTGGTGTCTCCCACCCGTGCCCCTCCACCCCCGCTCATGCCCCGTGTCTCCCCTGTTCCACCCCACCCCCCGCTCATGCCCCGTGTCACCCTCCCGTTCCCCCCACCCCCTGCTCATGCCCCGTGTCTACCTCCTGTTCCCCCTCACCCTGCTCACGCCCCGTGTCTCCCTCCTTTTCCCCCATCCCCCGCTCATGCCCCTTGTCTCCCCTGTTCCCCCCACCCCCCGCTCATGCCCCGTGTCTCCCTCCATTTCCCCCCCACTCCCCGCTCATGCCCTGTGTCTCCCCTGTTCCCCCCATCCCCTGCTCATGTCCCGTGTCTACCTCCCGTTCCCCCCACCCCTCGCTCATGCCCTGTGTCTCCCTCCTTTCCCCCCCACCCCCGCTCATGCCCCGTGTCTTCCCTGTTCCCACCCACCCCTGCTCATGCCCCGTGTCTTCCTCCCAGCCCCCCACCCCCCGCTCATGCCCCATGTCTCCCTCGTTTTCCCCCCCAACCCCCGCTCATGCCCCTTGTCTCCCCTGTTCCCCACCACCCCCCGCTCATGCCCGGTGTCTCCCACCCATGCCCCCCCACCCCCCGCTCATGCCCCGTGTCTCCCCTGTTCCACCCCACCTCCCCGCTCATGCCCCGTGTCTCTCTCTTGTTCCCCCCAAACCCCCACTCATGCCCGGTGTCTCCCTCCTTTTACCCCTGACTCACCGCTCATGCCCCGTGTCTCCCTCCTTTTCCCCCTCACCCCCGCTCATGCCCCGTGTCTCCCTTCCATTCCCCCCACCCTCCGCTCATGCCCCGTGTCTCCCCTGTTCCCCCACCTCCCGCTCATGCCCCTTGTCTCCCTCCTTTTCCCCCACCCCCTGTTCATGCCCCATGTCTCCCCTGTTTCCCCCCACCCACCGCTCATGCCCCGTGTCGCCCTCCCGTTCCCCCACCCCCTGCTCATGCCCCGTGTCTACCTCCTGTTCCCCCTCACCCCGCTCACGCCCCGTGTCTCCCTCCTTTTCCCCCATCCCCTACTCATGCCCTGTGTCTCCCCTGTTCTCCCCCACCCCCTCTCATCCCCCGTGTCTCGCTCCTTTTCCCCCCACCCCCCACTCATGCCCCATGTCTCCCTCATGTTCCCCCCACCCCCCGCTCATGCCCCATGTCTCCCCTGTTCCCCCCACCCCCAGTCATGCCCTGTGTCTAGCTCCTTTTCTCCCCCACCACCCGCTCATGCCCTGTGTCTCCCCTGCTCCCCCACCCCCCGCTCATGCCCCGTGTCTCCCTCCTTTTCCCCCACCCCCTGCTCATGCCCCTTGTCTCCCCTGTTCCCCCCACCCCCCGCTCATGCCCTGTGTCTCCATCCTTTTCAGCCCAACCGCGCTCATGCCCCGTGTCTCCCTCCTTTTCCCCCATCCCCTGCTCATGCCCCGTGTCTCCCTCCTTTTCCCCCATCCCCCGCTCATGCCCCGTGTCTCCCCTGTTCTCCCCCACCCCCTCTCATGCCCCGTGTCTCGCTCCTTTTCCCCCCCACCCCCTGCTCATGCCCCATGTCTCCCTCATATTCCCCCCACCCCCTGCTCATGCCCCATGTCTCCCCTGTTCCCCCACCCCAGTCATTCCCTGTGTCTCGCTCCTTTTCTCCACCACTCCCCGTTCATGCCCCTTGCCTCCCCTGTTCACCCCACCCCCTGTTCATGCCCCGTGTCTCGCTCCTTTTCCCCCCAACCCCGCTCATGCCCCGTGTCTCCCTCCTATTCCCCCATCCCCCGCTCATGCCGTGTGTCTCCCTCCTTTTCCCCCATCCCCCACTCATGCCCCGTGTCTCCCCTGTTCTTCCCCACCCCTTTTCATGCCCTGTGTCTCGCTCCTTTCCCCCCCACCCTCCGCTCATGCCCCATGTCTCCCTCATGTTCCCCCCACCCCCCTCTCATGCCCCGTGTCTCCCCTGTCCCCCCCATCCCCATTCATGCCCCGTGTCTCGCTCCTTTTCTCCCCCACCTCCTGCTCATGCCCTGTGGCTCCCCTGCTTCCCCCACCCCCCGCTCATGCCTCGTGTCTCCCTCCTTTTCCCCCACCCCCGCTCATGCCCCTTGTCTCCCCTGTTCCCCCCACCCCCTGCTTATGCCCTGTGTCTCCCCTGTTCTCCCCACCCCCTCTCATGCCCCGTGTCTCACTCCTTTTCCCTCCCACCCCCCGCTCATGCCCCATGTCTCCCTCATGTTCCCCCCACCCCCCACTCATGCCCCGTGTCTCTCCGGTTCCCGCCACCCCCACTCATGCCCTGTGTCTCGCTCCTTTTCTCCCGCACCCCCCGCTCATGCCCTGTGTCTCCCCTGCTCCCCCCACCCCCCGCTCATGCCCTGTGTCTCCCTCCTTTTCCCCCACCCCTGCTCATGCCCCTTGTCTCCCTTGTTCCCCCCATCCCCGCTCATGCCCCGTGTCTCCCTCCTTTTCCCCCCAACCCCCTGCTCATGCCCCGTGTCTCCCTCCTTTCCCCCACACCCCCTGCTCATTCCCCTTGTCTCCCCGGTTCCCCCCACCCCCCGCTCATGCCCCGTGTCTCCCTCCCATTCCCCCCCACTCCCCGCTCATGCCCCGTGTCTCCCCTGTTCCCCCAACCCCCCACTCATGTCCTATGTCTACCTCCCGTTCCCCCAAACCCTCACTCATGCCCCGTGACTCCCTCCTTTTCCCCCCACCTCCTGCTCATGCCCCGTGTCTCCCCTGTTCCCCCACATCTCCACTCATGCCCCGTGTCTACCTCCCATTCCCCCCACCCCCCGCTCATTCCCAGTGTCTCTCTCCTTTTTCCCCCAACCCCCGCTCATGCCCCTTGTCTCCCCTGTTCCCCCCACCCCCCGCTCATGCCCGGTGTCTCCCTCCCATTTCCCCCCACCCCTGCTCATGCCCGTGTCTCCCCTGTTACATCCCACCCCTCCGCTCATGCCCCGTGTCTCTCTCTTGTTCCCACCCCCCGCTCATGCCCCGTGTCTCCCTCCTTTCTCCCCACCCCCCCACTCATATGCAGTGTCTCTCCTGTTTCCCCCAACCCCCGCTCATGCCCCGTGTCTCCCTACTTTTCCCCCTCACCCTGCTCATGCCCCGTGTCTCCCGTGCTCCCCCACCCCCGCTCATGCCCTGTGTCTCTCTCCCGTTCCCCCCAGCCCCTGCTCATGCCCCGTGTCTCCTCCTTTTCCCCACCCTCCGCTCATGCCCCTTGTCTCCCCTGTTCCCCCCACCCCCCGCTCATGCCCCGTGTCTCCCTCCCGTTCCCCTCCACCCCCCGCTCATGCCCCATGTCTCCCCTGTTCACCCACCCCCTGCTCATGCCCCGTGTCTCCCCTGTTCCCCCGACCCCCGCTCTTGCCCTGTGTCTCCCTCCGTTTCACCCAACTCCCGCTTCATGCCCCGTGTCTCCCCTGTTCCCCGACCCCCTTCTCATGCCCCATGTCTCCCTCCCATTCCCCCCAGCCCCTGCTCATGCCCCGTGTCTCCCCTGTTCCCCCCACCCCCTGCTCATGCCCTGTGCCTCCACTGTTCCCCCACCCCCCGCTCATGCCCCGTGTCTCACTTCCATTCCCACCAGCCCCGCTCTTGCCCCGTGTCTCCCCTGTTCCCCCCTCCCCGCTCATGCCCCTTGTCTCCCCAGTCCCACTCCCACTCATGCCCCGTGTATACCTCCCGTTACCCCCACACCCTGCTCATGCCCCGTGTCTCGCTCCTGTTCCCCCACCCCCTGCTCATGCCCCCTTGTCTCCCCTGTTCCTCCCACCCCCTGCTCATGCCCCGTGTCTCCCTCCTTTTCCCCAACCCCACTCATGCCCTGTGTCTCCCTCCTTTTCCCCCATCCCCTGCTCATGCCCCGTGTCTCCCTCCTTTTCCCACATCCCCCGCTCATGCCCCGTGTCTCCCCTGTTCTCCCCCACCCCTTCTCATGCCCTGTGTTTCGCTCCTTTTCCCCCCCACCCTCCGCTCATGCCCCATGTCTCCCTCATGTTCCCCCCACCCCCACTCATGCCCCGTGCCTCCCCTGTTCCCCAGACCCCCAGTCATGCCCTGTGTCTCGCTCCTTTTCTCCCCCACCCCCCGCTCATGCCCTGTGTCTCCCCTGCTCCCCCCACCCCCCGCTCATGCGCCGTGTCTCCCTCTTTTCCCCCACCCCCGCTCATGCCCCTTGTCTCCCCTGTTCCCCCCACCCCCTGCTTATGCCCCATGTCTCCCTCCTTTTCCCCCATCCCCCGCTCATGCCCCGTGTCTCCCCCTGTTCTTCCCACCCCCTCTCATGCCCCATGTCTCCCTCCTTTTCCCCCATCCCCCGCTCATGCCCTGTGTCTCCCCTGTTCTCCCCACCCCCTCTCATGCCCCCGTGTCTCACTCCTTTTCCCCCTCACCCCCCGCTCATGCCCCATGTCTCCCTCATGTTCCCCCACACCCCCACTCATGCCCCGTGTCTCTCCTGTTTCCCGCCACCCCCACTCATGCCCTGTGTCTCGCTCCTTTTCTCCCGCACCCCCCGCTCATGCCCTGTGTCTCCCCTGCTCCCCCCACCCCCGCTCATGCCCTGTGTCTCCCTCCTTTTCCCCCACCCCCCGCTCATGCCCCTTGTCTCCCTTTTTCCCCCCACCCCCGATCATGCCCCGTGTCTCCCTCCTTTTCCCCCAACCCCCTGCTCATGCCCCGTGTCTCCCTCCTTTCCCCCCCACCCCCTGCTCATTCCCCTTGTCTCCCCGGTTCCCCCCACCCCCTGCTCATTCCCAGTGTCTCCCTCCTTTTCCCCTCAACCCCCGCTCATGCCCCTTGTCTCCCCTGTTCCCCCCACCCCCCGCTCATGCCCGGTGTCTCCCCCCCATTTCCCCCCACCCCCTGCTCATGCCCCGTGTCTCCCCTGTTCCATCCCACCCCCCGCGTCTCTCTCTTGTTCCCCCCACCCCCCGCTCATGCCCCGTGTCTCCCTCCTTTCTCCCCACCCCCCACTCATACCCAGTGTCTCCCCTGTTTCCCCCAACCCCCGCTCATGCCCCGTGTCTCCCTACTTTTCCCCCTCACCCCCGCTCATGCCCCGTGTCTCCTGTGCTCCCCCCACCCCCCGCTCATGCCCTGTGTCTCTCTCCCGTTCCCCCAGCCTCTGCTCATGCCCCGTGTCTCCCTCCTTTTCCCCACCCTCCGCTCATGCCCCTTGTCTCCCCTGGTCCCCCACCCCCCGCTCATGCCCCGTGTCTCCCTCCCGTTCCCCCCCACCCCCCGCTCATGCCCCATGTCTCCCATTCCCCCCCACTCCCCGCTCATGCCCCGTGTCTCCCCTGTTCCCCCCACCCCCCACTCATGTCCTATGTCTACCTCCCGTTCCCCCCAACCCTCACTCATGCCCCGTGACTCCCTTCTTTTCCCCCCCACCTCCTGCTCATGCCCCGTGTCTCCCCTGTTCCCCCACATCTCCGCTCATGCCCCGTGTCTACCTCCCATTCCCCACCACCCCCTGCTCATTCCCATGTCTCCCCTGTTCCCCCCGACCCCCGCTCTTGCCCTGTGTCTCCCTCCGTTTCACCCAACCCCCGCTCATGCCCCGTGTCTCCCCTGTTCCCCCCGACCCCCTTCTCATGCCCCATGTCTCCCTCCCATTCCCCCCAGCCTCTGCTCATGCCCCGTGTCTCCCCTGTTCCCCCCACCCCCTGCTCATGCCTTGTGCCTCCACTGTTCCCCCACCCCCCGGTCATGCCCCGTGTCTCACTTCCATTCCCCTCCCCCACCCCCCGCTCTTGCCCCGTGTCTCCCCTGTTCCCCCCTCCCCGCTCATGCCCCTTGTCTCCCCAGTCCCACTCCCACTCATGCCCCGTGTATACCTCCCGTTACCCCACACCCCGCTCATGCCCCGTGTCTCGCTCCTGTTCCCCTGCCCCCTGCTCATGCCCCTTGTCTCCCCTGTTCCTCCCACCCCCTGCTCATGCCCCGTGTCTCCCTCCTTTTGCCCCCAACCCCACTCATGCCCTGTGTCTCCCTCCTTTTCCCCCATCCCCCGCTCATGCCCCGTGTCTCCCTCCTTTTCCCACATCCCCGCTCATGCCCCGTGTCTCCCCTGTTCTCCCCCACCCCTTCTCATGCCCTGTGTTTTGCTCCTTTTCCCCCCACCCTCCGCTCATGCCCCATTTCTCCCTCAAGTTCCCCCCACCTCCCGCTCATGCCCCTTGTCGCCCCTGTTCCCCAGACCCCCAGTCATGCCCTGTGTCTCGCTCATTTTCTCCCCCACCCCCCGCTCATGCCCTGTGTCTCCCCTGCTCCCCCCACCCCCCGCTCATGCACCGTGTCTCCCTCTTTTTCCCCCACCCCCCGCTCATGCCCCTTGTCTCCCCTGTTCCCCCCACCCCCTGCTTATGCCCCATGTCTCCCTCCTTTTCCCCATCCCCCGCTCATGCCCCGTGTCTCCCCTGTTCTTCCCCACTCCCTCTCATGCCCATGTCTCGCTCCTTTTCCCCCCACCCCCGCTCATGCCCCGTGTCTCCCCTGCTCCCCCCACCCCCGCTCATGCCCCGTGTCTCCCTCCTTTTCCCCCACCCCCTGATCATGCCCGTGTCTCCCATGTCCCCCCCACCTCCCGCTCATGCCCCGTGTCTCCCTCCTATTCCCCCCAACCCCCGCTCATGCCCCATGTCTCCCTCCTTTTTCCCCCACCCCCCGCTCATGCCCCGTGTCTTTCTCCCAGCCCCCCACCCCCCGCTCATGCCCCATGTCTCCCTACTTTTCCCCCCCAACCCCCGCTCATGCCCCTTGTCTCCCCTGTTCCCCCCACCCCCCGCTCATGCCCAGTGTCGCCCACCCGTGCCCCCCACCCCCCGCTCATGCCCCGTGTCTCCCCTGTTCCACCCCACCCCCCGCTCATGCCCCGTGTCTCTCTCTTGTTCCCCCCAACCCCCCACTCATGCCCGGTGTCTCCCTCCTTTTACCCCCGACTCACCGCTCATGCCCCGTGTCTCCCTCCTTTTCCCCCTCACCCCTGCTCATGCCCCGTGTCTCCCTTCCATTCCCCCACCCCCCGCTCATGCCCCGTGTCTCCCCTGTTCCCCAACCTCCTGCTCATGCCCCTTGTCTCCCTCCTTTTCCCCCCACCCCCCGTTCATGCCCCATGTCTCCCCTGTTTCCCCCCACCCACCGCTCATGCCCCGTGTCACCCTCCCGTTCCCCCCACCCCCTGCTCATGCCCCGTGTCTACCTCCTGTTCCTCCTCACCCCGCTCACACCCCGTGTCTCCCTCCTTTTCCCCCATCCCCCGCTCATGCCTCTTGTCTCCCCTGTTCCCCCCACCCCCCGCTCATGCCCCGTGTCTCCCTCCCATTCCCCCCCACTCCCCGCTCATGCTCTGTGTCTCCCCTGTTCCCCCATCCCCTGCTCATGTCCCGTGTCTACCTCCCGTTCCCCCCCACCCCTCGCTCATGCCCTGTGTCTCCCTCCTTTTCCCCCCCACCCCCCGCTCATGCCCCGTGTCTTCCCTGTTCCCACCCACCCCCGCTCATGCCCCGTGTCTTCCTCCCAGCCCCCCACCCCCTGCTCATGCCCCATGTCTCCCTCCTTTTCCCCCCCAACCCCCGCTCATGCCCCTTGTCTCCCCTGTTCCCCCCACCCCCCGCTCATGCCTGGTGTCTCCCACCCGTGCCCCCCCAACCCCCCGCTCATGCCCCGTGTCTCCCCTGTTCCACCCCAACCCCCGCTCATGCCCCGTGTCTCTCTCTTGTTCCCCCCCAACCCCCGCTCATGCCCGGTGTCTCCCTCCTTTTACCCCCGACTCACCGCTCATGCCCCGTGTCTCCCTCCTTTTCCCCCTCACCCCTACTCATGCCCCGTGTCTCCCTTCCATTCCCCCCACCCACCGCTCATGCCGCGTGTCTCCCCTGTACTCCCACCTCCCGCTCATGCCCCTTGTCTCCCTCCTTTTCCCCCCACCCCCCGTTCATGCCCCATGTCTCCCCTGTTTCCCCCTACCCACCGCTCATGCCCCGTGTCGCCCTCCCGTTCCCCCCACCCCCTGCTCATGCCCCGTGTCTACCTCCTGTTCCCCCTCACCCCGCTCACGCCCCGTGTCTCCCTCCTTTTCCCCCATCCCCTGCTCATGCCCTGTGTCTCCCCTGTTCTCCCCCACCCCCTCTCATCCCCCTTGTCTCGCTCCATTTCCCCCCCACCCCCCACTCATGCCCCATGTCTCCCTCATGTTCCCCCCACCCCCTGCTCATGCCCCATGTCTCCCCTGTTCCCCCCACCCCCAGTCATGCCCTGTGTCTAGCTCCTTTTCTCCCCCACCACCTGCTCATGCCATGTCTCCCCTGCTCCCCCACCCCCCGCTCATGCCCCGTGTCTCCCTCCTTTTCCCCCACCCCCTGCTCATGTCCCTTGTCTCCCCTGTTCCCCCCACCACCCCGCTCATGCCCCGTGTCTCCCTCCTTTTCCTCCCAACCCCGCTCATGCCCCGTGTCTCCCTCCTTTTCCCCCATCCCCTGCTCATGCCCCGTGTCTCCCTACTTTTCCCCATCCCCCGCTCATGCCCCATGTCTCCCCTGTTCTCCACCACCCCCTCTCATGCCCTGTGTCTCGCTCCTTTTCCCCCCACCCCCCGCTCATGCCCCATGTCTCCCTCATATTCCCCCACCCCCTGCTTATGCCCCGTGTCTCCCCTGTTCCCCCCACCCCAGTCATGCCCTGTGTCTCGCTCCTTTTCTCCCCCACCCCCCGCTCATGCCCCTTGTCTCCCCTGTTCCCCCCACCCCCTGCTCATGCCCTGTGTCTCCCTCCTTTTCCCCCCAACCCCGCTCATGCCCCGTGTCTCCCTCCTTTTCCCCATCCCTCGCTCATGCCCTGTGTCTCCCTCCTTTTCCCCCATCCCCCGCTCATGCCCCGTGTCTTCCCTGTTCTCCCCACCCCTTCTCATGCCCCGTGTCTCGCTCCTTTTCCCCCCCACCCTCCGCTCATGCCCCATGTCTCCCTCATGTTCCCCCCACACCCCGCTCATGCTTCGTGTCTCCCCTGTTCCCCCACCCCCAGTCATGCCCCGTGTCTCGCTCCTTTTCTCCCCCACCTCCCGCTCATGCCCTGTGTCTCCCCTGCTCCCCCCACCCCCCGCTCATGCCCCGTGTCTCCCTCCTTTTCCCCCACCCCCCGCTCATGCCCCTTGTCTCCCCTGTTCCCCCCACCCCCTGCTTATGCCCCATGTCTCCCTCCCATTTCCCCCCACCCCCCGCTCATGCCCCGTGTCTCCCCTGTTCCACCCCACCCCAGCTCATGGCCCGTGTCTCTCTCTTGTTCCCCCCACCCCCCACTCATGCCCCGTGTCTCCCTCCTTTCCCCCCACCCCCCACTCATTCCCAGTGTCTCCCCTGTTCCCCCAACCCCCGCTCATGCCCCGTGTCTCCTGTGCTCCCCCACCCCCCGCTCATGCCCTGTGTCTCTCTCCGTTTCCCCCACCCCCTGCTCATGCCCCGTGTCTCCCTCCTTTTCCCCACCTTCCGCTCATGCCCCTCGTCTCCCCTGTTCCCCCCACCCCCCGCTCATGCCCCGTGTCTCCCTCCCGTTCCCCCCCACCCCCGCTCATGCCCAGTGTCTCCCCTGTTCCCCCACCCCCTGCTCATGCCCTGTGTCTCCCTCCGTTTCCCCCCACCCCCCGCTCATGCCCCATGTCTCCCTCCCATTCCCCAGCCCCTGCTCATGCCCTGTGTCTCCCCTGTTCCCCCATCCCCTGCTCATGCCCTGTGCCTCCACTGTTCCCCCACCCTCCACTCATGCCCCGTGTCCCACTTCCATTCCCCCCACCCCCCTCTCATGCCCTGTGTCTCCCCTGTTCCCCCCTCCCCGCTCATGCCCCTTGTCTCCCCAGTCCCACCCCCACTCATGCCCCGTGTATACCTCCCATTCCCCCCACACCCCGCTCATGGCCGTGTCTCGCTCCTGTTACCCCGCCCCCTGCTCATGCCCCTTGTCTCCCCTGTCCCCCCCACCCCCTGCTCTTGCCCCATGTCTCCCCTGTTTCCCCCCAAACCCGCTCATGCCCCCTGTCTCCCCTGTTCCCCCCCACCCCCGCTCATGCCCCGTGTCTCCCGTTTCCCCCCAACCACGCTCATGCCCCCCCTGTGTCCCCCCATCCCCCGCTCATGCCCTGTGTCTCCCCTGTTCCACCCCACCCCCAGCTCATGCCCCGTGTCTCCATCCTCCCCCCCCACTCATGCCCCGTGTCTCCCTCCTTTTCCAACCACCCCCGCTCATGCCCTGTGTCTCCCTCCTTTCCCCCACCCCCCGCTCATGCCCCTTGTCTCCCCTGTCCCCCCTACCCCCACTCATGCCCTGTGTCTCCCTCCCGTTCCCCCCACCCCCCGCTCATGCCCCATGCCCCGTGTCTCCACTGTTCCCCCCCACACCCGCTCATGCCCCGTGTCTCCCCTGTTCCTCCCACCCCCCGCTCATGCTCCGTGTCTCCCCTGTTCCCCATCCCCCACTAATGCCCCGTGTCTCCCCAGTTCCCCCCACCCCCCGCTCATGACACGTGTCTCCCCTGTTCCCCCCACCCTCCGCTCATGCCCCGTGTCTCCCTCATTTCACCCCCACCCCCTCGCTCATGCCCGGTGTCTCCCTCCCATTCCCCCCACCCCCTGCTCATGCCCCGTTTCTCCCCTGTTCCTCCCCACCCCCTGCTCATGCCCCATGTCTCTCTCTTGTTCCCCCCCACCCCTGCTCATGCCCCGTGTCTCCCTCCTTTCCTCCCCACCCCCGCTCATGCCCCGTGTCTCCCCTGTTCCCCCGATTCCCCGCTCTTGCCCCGTGTCTCCCTCCTTTTCCCCCCACCCCCTGCTCATGCCCCCTGTCTCCCCTGTTCCCCCCATCCCCGCTCATGCCCCGTGTCTCCCCTGTCCCCCCCGCTCACGCCCTGTGTCTCCCCTGTTCCCCCTATCCCCCGCTAATGCCCCGTGTCTCCCCTGTTCCCCCCACCCCCTGCTCATGCCCCGTGTCTCCCCTGTTCCCCCCACCCCCCACTCATGCCCTGTGTCTCCCTCCTTTTCCCCCACCTCCCGCTCATGCCCCGTGTCTCCCTCCCATTCCCCCCACCCTACGCTCATGCCCCGTGTCTCCCCTGTTCCCCCCACCCCCCGCTCATGCCCCGTGTCTCCCTCCTTTTCTACCCACCCCCGCTCATGCCCCGTGTCTACCGGCCATTCCCCCCCACCCCCACTCATGCCCTGTGTCTCCATCCTGTCCTCCCCACCCCCTGCTCATGCCCCTTATCTCCCCTGTGCCCCCCACCCCCTGCTCATGCCCCGTGTCTCCCCTGTTTCCCCCCACCCCCGCTCATGCCCCCTGTCTCCCCTGTACCCCCCGCCCCCGCTCATGCCCCGTGTCTCCCCTGTTCCCCCACCCCCTGCTCATGTCCCGTGTCTCCCTCCTTTTCCCCCCGCTCATGCCCTGTGTCTCCCTCCTTTTCCCCCATCCCCTGCTCATGCCCCGTGTCTCCCTCCTTTCCCCCCACCTCCGCTCATGCCCCTTGTCTCCCCTGTTCCCCACCCCCTGCTCATGCCCCGTGTCTACCTCCCATCCCCCCACCCTTCGCTCATGCCCCGGGTCTCCCCTGTTCCCCCCACCCCCTGCTCATGCCCCGTGTCTCCCCTGTTCCCCCATCCCCCACTCATACCCTGTGTCTCCCCTGTTCCTCCATCCCCCAACCCCGCTAATGCCCTGTGTCTCCCCTGTTCCCCCCCATTCCCCCTGCTCATGCCCCGTGTCTCCCCTGTTCCCCCCACCCCCCGCTCATGCCCCGTGTCTCCCTCCTTTTCCCCCCACCCCCTGCTCATGCCCTGTGTATACCTCCCGTTCCCCCCACCCCTCGCTAATGCCCCATGTCTCCCCTGTTCCTCCCCACCCCCCGCTCATACCCCCTGTCTCCCTCCTTCCCCCCCACCCCCCGCTCATGCCCTGTGTCTCCCCTGTTCCCCCCGACCCCCCGCTCTTGCCCCGTGTCTCCCTCCTTTTTCCCCCCACCGCCCGCTCATGCCCCGTGTCTCCCCTGTTCCCCCCACCCCCTGCTCATGCCCTGTGTCTCCCTTCCATTTCCCCCAGCCCCTGCTCATGCCCCGTGTCTCCCCTGTTCCCCCTCACCCCCGCTCATGCCCTGTGTCTCCCCTCTTCCCCCACCCCCGCTCATGCCCCGTGTCTCCCCTGTTCCTCCCACCCCCCGCTCATGCTCCGTGTCTCCCCTGTTCCCCATCCCCTACTAATGCCCCGTGTCTCCCCAGTTCCCCCCACCCTCCGCTCATGCCCCGTGTCTCCCTCATTTCACCCCCACCCCCTCGCTCATGCCCGGTGTCTCCCTCCCATTCCCCCCACCCCCTGCTCATGCCCCGTTTCTCCCCTGTTCCTCCCCACCCCCTGCTCATGCCCCATGTCTCTCTCTTGTTCCCCCCCACCCCTGCTCATGCCCCGTGTCTCCCTCCTTTCCTCCCCACCCCCGCTCATGCCCCGTGTCTCCCCTGTTCCCCCGATTCCCCGCTCTTGCCCCGTGTCTCCCTCCTTTTCCCCCCACCCCCTGCTCATGCCCCGTGTCTCCCCTGTTCCCCCCATCCCCGCTCATGCCCCGTGTCTCCCCTGTCCCCCCCGCTCACGCCCTGTGTCTCCCCTGTTCCCCCTATCCCCCGCTAATGCCCCGTGTCTCCCCTGTTCCCCCCACCCCCTGCTCATGCCCCGTGTCTCCCCTGTTCCCCCCACCCCCCACTCATGCCCTGTGTCTCCCTCCTTTTCCCCCACCTCCCGCTCATGCCCCGTGTCTCCCTCCCATTCCCCCCACCCTCCGCTCATGCCCCGTGTCTCCCCTGTTCCCCCCACCCCCCGCTCATGCCCCGTGTCTCCCTCCTTTTCTACCCACCCCCGCTCATGCCCCGTGTCTACCGGCCATTCCCCCCCACCCCCACTCATGCCCTGTGTCTCCATCCTGTCCTCCCCACCCCCTGCTCATGCCCCTTATCTCCCCTGTGCCTCCCACCCCCTGCTCATGCCCCGTGTCTCCCCTGTTTCCCCCCACCCCCGCTCATGCCCCCTGTCTCCCCTGTACCCCCCCGCCCCCGCTCATGCCCCGTGTCTCCCCTGTTCCCCCACCCCCTGCTCATGTCCCGTGTCTCCCTCCTTTTCCCCCCGCTCATGCCCTGTGTATCCCTCCTTTTCCCCCATCCCCTGCTCATGCCCCGTGTCTCCCTCCTTTCCCCCCACCTCCGCTCATGCCCCTTGTCTCCCCTGTTCCCCACCCCCTGCTCATGCCCCGTGTCTACCTCCCATCCCCCCACCCTTCGCTCATGCCCCGGGTCTCCCCTGTTCCCCCCACCCCCTGCTCATGCCCCGTGTCTCCCCTGTTCCCCCATCCCCCACTCATACCCTGTGTCTCCCCTGTTCCTCCATCCCCCAACCCCACTAATGCCCTGTGTCTCCCCTGTTCCCCCCCATTCCCCCTGCTCATGCCCCGTGTCTCCCCTGTTCCCCCCACCCCCCGCTCATGCCCCGTGTCTCCCTCCTTTTCCCCCCACCCCCTGCTCATGCCCTGTGTATACCTCCCGTTCCCCCCACCCCTCGCTAATGCCCCATGTCTCCCCTGTTCCTCCCCACCCCCCGCTCATACCCCCTGTCTCCCTCCTTCCCCCCCACCCCCCGCTCATGCCCCGTGTCTCCCCTGTTCCCCCCGACCCCCCGCTCTTGCCCCGTGTCTCCCTCCTTTTTCCCCCCACCGCCCGCTCATGCCCCGTGTCTCCCCTGTTCCCCCCACCCCCTGCTCATGCCCTGTGTCTCCCTTCCATTTCCCCCAGCCCCTGCTCATGCACCGTGTCTCCCCTGTTCCCCCTCACCCCCGCTCATGCCCTGTGTCTCCCCTCTTCCCCCACCCCCGCTCATGCCCCGTGTCTCCCCTGTTCCTCCCACCCCCCGCTCATGCTCCGTGTCTCCCCTGTTCCCCATCCCCTACTAATGCCCCGTGTCTCCCCAGTTCCCCCCACCCTCCGCTCATGCCCCGTGTCTCCCTCATTTCACCCCCACCCCCTCGCTCATGCCCGGTGTCTCCCTCCCATTCCCCCCACCCCCTGCTCATGCCCCGTTTCTCCCCTGTTCCTCCCCACCCCCTGCTCATGCCCCATGTCTCTCTCTTGTTCCCCCCCACCCCTGCTCATGCCCCGTGTCTCCCTCCTTTCCTCCCCACCCCCGCTCATGCCCCATGTCTCCCCTGTTCCCCCGATTCCCCGCTCATGCCCCGTGTCTCCCCTGTTCCCCCCACCCCCTGCTCATGCCCTGTGTCTCCCTTCCATTTCCCCCAGCCCCTGCTCATGCCCCGTGTCTCCCCTGTTCCCCCTCATCCCCGCTCATGCCCTGTGTCTCCCCTCTTCCCCCACCCCCGCTCATGCCCCATGTCTCCCTTCCATTCCCCCCACCCCCGCTCATGCCCCATGTCTCCCCTGTTCCCCCTCCCCCCGCTCATGCCCCGGGTCTCCCCTTTTCCCCCCACCCCCCACTCATGCCCCGTGTCTACCTCCCATTCCCCCCACCCCCCGCTCATGCCCCATGTCTCCCTCCTGTTCCCCCCCACCCCCGCTCATTCCCCTTGTCCCCCCTGTTCCCCCACCCTCTGCTCATGCCCCGTGTCTCCCCTGTTTCCCCCCGCCCCCCGCTCATGCCCCCTGTCTCCCCTGTTCCCCCCAACCCCTGCTCATGCCCCGTGTCTCCCCTGTTCCCCCCACCCCCCGCTCATGCCCCGTGTCTCCCTCCTTTTCCCCCCGTTCATGCCCCGTGTCTCCCTCCTTTTTCCCCACCCCTGCTCATGTCCCGTGTCTCCCTCCTTTTCCCCGCCACCCCCCGCTCATGCCCCGTGTCTCCCTCCCATCTCCCTACACTCCGCTCATGCCCCGTGTCTCCCCTGTTCCCCCACCCCCCGCTCATGCCCCGTGTCTCCCTCCTTTTCCCCCCACCCCCTGCTCATGCCCCGTTACTCCCTCCTGTTCCACTCACCCCCTCTCATGCCCCGTGTCTCTTTCCTGTTCCCCCCACGCCCCGCTCATGCCCCGTGTCTTTCTCCTGTTCCCCCCCGCTCAAGCCCCGTGTCTTCCTCTTGTCCCCACTCCTATGATGCCCCTTGTTGACCTCTTGTTCCCCACCCCCCGCGCTGATGCCCTGTTGTGTTCTCTTTATACACCCCGCCTTCTCTTTCCATGGTGGCCATCTTGGTAAAAGATTTTCCTTCCTACACCGGGACGCCGCAGGCGTTCCGGTTTGGGAAGAAAAATCTTTTTTTTACCACCCGTGGTTCCCACTTTGAGGACCTAGGATGCTATTGGTCTTCATCTATATTAAAGGACTTTATGGTTACGTTGCACTAATAAAAACCTATGAAATTCAGTGAAAAGGCTTTGTTAAAGGAACGTTATGGTTAAGTTGCACTAATAAAAACCTATGAAATTCAATGAAAAACTTTGTTAAAGGGACGTTATGGTTAAGTTGCACTAATAAAAACCTATGGAATTAAATAAAAAAACGTTGTTAATGGGAGGTTATGGTTCCAAGTAAAACCAAAAAAACCCTGAAATTCGCCAGTTATGGTAAGCTAAGCAACCATAACCCGCGACACCACCGTGCATTGCTAAGACTTACACCCAGGACATCAAAGATGACATCACAAATGTCATTGATGATATCACTGATGACATCACATGTACATTTACTTTTCATGAAAACTCTGTAGAAGGTATTCTCATTATAATGTTGACCAAACAGTGGCAAGAAATATTGGAATAAATATTAAGTGCTAATTAGTACATACATTAAGCAATGCATTGATATAAATAGCATTTTATTATTAAGTTCTATCCAGTATACTAAGCTACTCATGTAGAAACATATGCATTGAATGCAGCATATATGATGGAGGTGCAACATTCATAAGCTTGCCATGTTGAATAGTGAAATGATAACTTCTTTCTTATTACAGTTTTGCGTACTGTGAAACAGGTGATAAGTAGGTAATAAAACCCACTTACTACATAATTGCATTATTATAGACAAAACGCAAAGAGACAACAACACATACAAATATGAGTATATACAAGGACTTTGAAGTAAGGAAAAAAACAGCAGTAGTAGCAGAAAGTGTTCATATTCTAACTGATTACGTTTATGCAGAGAAATGTTTGCTCTATTTCAAAGTGCCACTTACCCTATGGATATGTATCATATGATTTGACTGGACCCTAAGGGAATTACTGTAAGAACATACTTGAAGGATAAGTCTACAAATAGAGTACCTTTCCATTTTTTAATTCCTGACTGTTACTGAAGGAAACCATGTGGCCGAGATATCGCAATAAAGCAAAAAAGGGGGAGCCAGACATGTGGTGTCATCAGTGATGTCATCAATGACATTTATGATGTCATCTTTGATGTCCTGGGTGTTAGTCTTAGCAATGCACGATGGTGGCGCGAGTTATGGTTGCTTAGCTTACCATAACTGGAGAATTTCAGGGGTTTTTCGGTTTTACTTGGAACCATAATGTCCCTTTAACAACATGTATGGCAGTGAACAAAAACAAAGGGGCTACACATGTGATATCATCAGTGATGTCATCAATGACATTTGTGATGCCACTTTCATGTCCTGGGTGTTAGTGTTTGCAGTGCACAGTGCTGCGGGCAGGTATGGTTGCTTCACCTACCATAACTGGCGAATTTCAGGGTTTTTTCGGTTTTAATTTGAACCATAATGGCACTTTTGTAAAGTTTTTTTAGTGCATTGCACAGGTTTTTAGTAGTGCAACTTAACCATAAAGTCCTCTTAACAAAGTTCTTTTTGAGTGAATTTTACGGGTTTTTAGTAGGTCAATTTAAGTATAACGTCATTTTAATAAAAAAAATGTTGTACTGAATGTCACACATTTTCAATAGGGCAACATAACCATAACGTCCCTTTAGCAAGGTTCTTTTGCTAAACAGTATACACCTTGCGAAGAATGCCACATGGCAATATGCTGGCGTACAGCACAGTGACGTGTCCCAGAATCAGTACACACTTAACAGTAAGATCTATGCCTTGTGGACAGTGTGGAAATAGATTTTATATTGATGTAGGAACGTCCACCTTCAATATTTCCCTTACACAGCGCCAACACGTATTGGTATGCAGCGAATACCAATGCACTACACATTATATATCTTTAGCAAAAGCTCTACTTAACTGAAAATGACATCAGCTAAAGCCATCCCTCCTCCCCAAGAAACAGCAGCACTGCTGTAATGAAGAAGCATGAGAAACAGTGCCGCTACCTTGCAAATAACAAACGCACAACATTTTTCGCCATACATCTACCGACCCATATTACCATTTGTTGCCTCTTTGCTCAATGCCATTCGCAAATTGCCTTATTACTGCCGTACCAAAAAATAAAGCCACCCGTAAACAAAGTAAATATTCTGTTAATAGCGACCTTTCACAGTGTAAATAAATAATTAAAAAAAAAATTGCATACACTCCAAGTACTTCATATTTCTCAGTAAAATACATAGATGCAATAATCTTTGCCAGTAATAGTCTAGTTTTGCAAAGCAGTAACGTGTGCTACTAAAAAGTAGGATTACTGTTTACAATCCGGCGTGGCTTTGGCGGGTCGGATGACAAAACAAAATCCTTTTTCAAGATGGCCACCATAGAAAGGGAAGGTAGTTGTTTCATACATAGCCTCTCTTCCCTTTCCATGGTAGGCTGCAAAAAGCACAAGTACGTGACAGCGTAATAACTTACATTTTGAAATAATAGACTGGATTGTAAAAGAAAACATTAACATTTTAGAGTTCGTAAAGTAGGTTTATTTAACAACAAACTGTCAGAGACCATCTGTGTAATCCCATTTTCAATGTAATGATAAAAATGGTTCTGAGGGCGTCATTGCAAACGTTAAAGATGAGGAACACGTTGGTTTTTTCCCCTACAAAAATTATGGGTTCTTGGTTAAAGCAGCCGCTTTGTTTCCACAGCGATTTCCAAGAAGGCGCCATGAACTTCGGCCTACAGCACCATAAATGATGTGATGTTGCTCCGAATAGCGAGTTCAGCATACGGGCAAAGCGGGCTTAGGGTGTCATCCCACATAATTGTTATGGACAGGCAACCGCTCACGAGCAGTTGTATTTGCCGTCCGAAAAAGCCCTCACTCGGCATCTGGAAACCATGACACGGACAGTACGGCAAGATGTACCTGGATGGAAAATGTAACAGAAAATTTGTGTCAATAACCAACCTCTACCAAAAAATGTCAAAAAAGACACAAAAAATGTGCAAAGTAATACACAAATGTAAGTGGTCAAACATGACATTTTAGTGAAATGTTACTATTGACCATGTGTAACTATAGTAACAGGCTACAAACACCGATATTCTGCATGCGCCGTAAGATTAAAAAAAATGGCAACTACACAGGAAGACGGTAATTCAGTTATGAAGGCAAAATGAATGGACAATTAAAAAAAAATTACATCTCGTGATTTCAAAGAAGACCAAAAGAACGTGCAAAGTGATACACAAAGCTATGTGGGTAAACATAACATTTCAAACAACAAATATTAACACTAAAAAAGGATGAGTGTAGTCATACTCTATAAATGCGGAACCTGTGCACTCTGCATTATTACAGGAAAAATATAACAGCGCAGAAAGATAATACTTCAGTTATATTGTCACAATTAGATTTTCGGTAATGTAAAATTAAAACGTGGTTCTTTTTGTGCAAGTCACACACCAATGTATTCGCACTGAAGAATCTTTGTGGACTGGTATTGCATGTGCCTTACAAATTTTTTAAAACATAACCTTATCAATTGCTATTTTTTTCGACCCTTTCATTCCTTGAATTTCTTCTAAGGTTTCCCTTTCACTCAAGGTCAAAAAACAATTGCCCCTTATACATTCACTCGGATGCGTGGGCCTATTGAGCGTCCAACCAAAAAAGCAACTCATGTGACCTTCACTCAGAAGGCAAATACATTCTTACTTTGCAACAACATATTGAAATCAAATTATGAGAACCGCTACTCCCATACACCTCCAGAATCGCTGTTTCCAGCAAACAGTGCAGATGGTGACCTTAGTTTTCAAAACTTAGGGCGCCAGTCTGACGGCATTATTCCAAAAACATTTGAACCCACACACACTAATTGGTAGTGGTACAGTAAGCACAAACTTCCATTTGACTTTGGTGACAAGAAAACTCCACTTTTTCAGTTTGTGCTCCCACATCCCATCCCAGCCTCCTTAAAGGTCACCTTTTGAAATAGTGTTACATAAGCGTGACAAGTGCAATGCTGTCTTGTTTTGTATATGTTTCTGGCAATGTCCGTGTACACCAAAACATGAATAAAAGATGGCAGGGGCACCGAAGAAAGCTGCCTTACTTCACGCTGTTCCACAACCAATCAGGGAAAGCGCCACATGTCCGCGGGCACAAACCTTTTCCCCCATTCACTTTAAGGGGAAAAGAGACGTTTTGAGAACCCCCCCTTATAACTTTTCCCCCCTTGGACCAAACATCACCAAACTTTCCAAAGAAATTCAGAGTGTCCGATATACTTTTTTTTTTGCAAAGTTTGGTGAGGATTCGTCCAAGGGGAGCACAGTTATAAGGCACCCAAAAAGTGCTCTTCCTATGGAAACAGCAACTTCACCATAACTACACAGCCACTAACGTGGCTGTCTAATATGCTGCAGTGGTTGTGGGCAGGGCCTACAGATTTGCATGTATGTCCATAGATATTTGAATGTATGTGGGTGTACATTGGCTTATAACTCCACTGCTTATAAGGTCGTTCTTGGGTGCATGGCCTTTGGCCATGCACCCAATACTGTACACCCTCCCCAGAACCATCTGACTGCTAAACAATACTACGGGTGTATGCATTGCTGTAATATGATGTGGTGGTTCTGGCCAAGGCCTAGAGTTTGAGGAGTATGGCGTACGGCCTACGGCCTGCAGCCATGCACCCAAAACTCTACATCCTGCCCACAACCACTACACTATATAAAATCCATGTTGCTTTATAACTTTAGTGCTCATAACTTTGTTCTTGGGTGCATGGCCTTTGGCCATGCACCCAAGACTATAGACCCTTCCCACAAACACATGATCAATATGCGAGACTACGGGTGTAGGTATAGCTGTGATATGCTGCGGTGGTTGTGGCCAGGGCCTAGCATCTTGGGAGTATGGCCTACGGCCTACGGCCATGCACCCAAGACTCTAGGGCCTGGCCACAACCACCACAGCATATCACACCCATGGGGGTGTATAAAATAGTAGCACACCTATACAAACTAAAATAGTAACTACAGCATGTACTCAGTTGTAATGTTCGCTAACACCATGCGTGTCCTTAGAACAGTTTGAAGTTGCTTGCGCAAAGCACGGACTGAAGTACTATCCTTATTAGACCCCTCATTTTCAGTACTTAAAAACATCTTGGACAAAGCGGGCATGGCGAATACATCATTAACACCTGCCGTCCAAACAAGTACAGTATTTCACCCATCTCCTACTCTCTGAACCTCCCCAAGAACTGTAGGAAAGCAAAACAGTTTCCGAAACAGCATTTCGCCTCTGGTGGCGACCGTGCTGTCGTCGGATCCAAGATGTTGGGTGCATCCACACATTCTGATACACATCACGGCTCGCTGCAGCCAACCGGCGAAGATGTCGCGTGTCCGCGGTCATGACGCCATCCCCTGGCCAATCGGTATCTTGTCCACGGAGCGAACAGGGAAGTGTGACCGTGGAGCGGACGTAGATATCATCATTTTTTTAGACATATTTTTGGGTCGTTTTAAAGGAAACTACTGGACAGATTGTCACCAAATTTACAAAAGCACGCTTTCGGGACCAAGCCCCTGCCCCTGCCACAAATTTTGAGAAAATCCGTCCAGCAGTTTGACCTGTACGCATGCGCAAAGGTTTTCCCCCATTCAGTCTATGGGAAAAAAGACGTTTTGGGACCACCCATAACTTTTGCCCCCCTGCACAAAACATCACCAAACTGAGTGACCCATATACTTTTTTTGCAAAGTTTGGTGAGGATTCGTCCAGAGGGAGCAGAGTTATAGGCCGCACAAAAAGTGCTCTTCCTGTGGAAACAGCATCTTAACCATAACTACACAGCCACTACCGTGGCTGTGCAGTACAGACTTTTGGTTCTCTTTCAAACAGATCATCCTCACATCAAACTTCCCCAACCTCATACTATGTGGAGACATGAACCATGTTGTTGACCCCTTCCTGGATTGAAAAACCCAATGTACATTTAAAAATTCCAAGTCACATAAAGCCTTTAATCAGTGTCTAACGGGGACAGGTCTTATTGATTCATGGAGACTGGCACATCCTGTGTATCTAGATTATACCTTCCATTCACATCCACATGATACAATTTCACGCCTTGAATACATCTTCATTACCAAATCCCTCACTCTGTCACAGACTCCCACATCTGAAATATTATCATCTCGGATCATGCTCCCGTCATCACTACTTTAGACCTCACAGATATTAAAAGACCATCCTCTAGATGGAGATTTAATAATTGTCTCCTTCAAGATAAGGAATGTATTCAATCCTTTCTAACATTTAAACATCAATATTTAGAAAACAATTCTGACAACGACACCTCTATAAGTAATAATTGGGATTCCTTTAAAACCACCCTAAGGGCACACAATATTGCCTACTCCAGCATGAAAAATAAACAATATAAAAAAGACCTTGACAATCTTTATTTGCTTCTTACTCAGGCAGAAAAACAATTCTACTTTTCCTCGTCCAATGTTGACCTAGGTACCGTTCTATCCATATGCTTCCAAATCAATATAAAACGTACTGAACAAGCATCAGGTGCAATATTAAAGTATAAATCTAAAATATATCAAATTTTCAAATAAAGGTGGTCGAGCCCTTGCATACTATCTCAAAGCAAAAAAAGAAAAAAACACTAATTGCTAGTATCAAAAACAGCCCAGGATCAATAATTACTGATCCTTTGAGTATTATGGAAATTTTCAAGGAATTCTACTCTGATCTATATTCCCTGGTCTCAAACATATCAGAAGCCAATATTTCCAATTTTCTTGATAATATTTACAGGAGTTTCTATCCAATAACAGATCTTACAAACCTTGCAAGGACCTGATGGTCTTTCTTTGGAATGTTTTAGTTATTTCTCACATCGGCTTACCCCAGACTTAAACCTCTATTCTCATCTTTCCTGTCCAATGGATTTTCATCTGGTACTTTTTCTGACGCCCACCTTATCCTATTTCTCAAACCAGAGAAAGATCCCCATTACCATAAAAACTACAGACACATTTCCCTTATTAACGTAGAAAGTAAAATCTTTGGCAAGATATTAGCAAATAGAATAGAATCTCATCTTTCCAAATTGATGAAATCTGATCAAGTCAGATATGAAAAAGGCAGAAACATCTCAGCCAATGCCAGACTTTTACTTAACGCCTTACATATTACTGACAAAGATAAAAATGATAAACAGGGGTACGCCGCCAGCATTAGACACCAAAGAGGCCTTTGACTGTGTTAATTGGGATTTTATGCTTCATGCACTAAAGTGGCATGGATGCAGTGATGGCTTCATTTCCCTAGTTAAACTCCTCTATTCACATCCAAAGACCTCCATATTCATTAATGGCCAAACCTCATCATCCTTTCCACTGCAATGAGGTACCAGACATGGTTGCCCCTTCTCCCCTGTTCAGTATGTACTATCTCTTGAACCTCTTTTGGAACTCATTAGATAGGACAGGAATAGTTTGAAGTTTGAAGCTTAGTTTATTTATAAAGCGCAAACCAGGCCCAGGGGCAACCGGGCGCATAATCTTGACAACAAGTTACAATAATCAGTACATACGCAAAATCTTTACACAAATATACAGAAAATGTTCAGAGAAGTAACATTGGCAAATTGAAAATACAAGTGCAATAAGAGTGTATATACACAGAATCAGTATTAAACTAGAAGCAAGGCCAGAGTGAGGGGATTCATAAATCATGTGAGAGCAGCCAGGTTTTAGTGTTGTTCTTGAAGATTAGGAACGACGGTTCAGTTCTAATAGGGTTAGGCAATGTGTTCCACAGTTTGGAGGCAAGGGCAGGGAAACTTACGCCACCCGCTTTTTGGAGCCTAAATCTGGGCAAGATGAGGCTATGAGTTTGTGCTGATCTAGTAGGTCGAGTGGAGGAGTGAAGTGTAAGGCGGGCGGAGAGGTAGGGTGGGGCGTTGTTATTCAGACATTTGTGGGTTAAGGCTAGTGTTTTCAAGGCAATTCTTTGTTTTACCGGGAGCCATCGTAAGTCAGATCTGACGGTGGAGATATGAGATCGTCTCGGGATGTTTAAGGCTGACCTTATGGCATTATTTTGTACAGTTTGTAATTTATTGAGGTTGGATTGACTAGTCCCTAGGTAGAGAGCACTACAATAGTCGAGTTTGGCCATAATGAGTGTTCTAGTGAGGGTGATGCAGTTGATGGTGTTTAGAAATGGTCTACAGGCGGTGATGAGCTTACAGGTGTAAGCTGAGGCAGCCCTTACTGCATTTGTTTGTCTGTTCAAGGAAAGCGTGGAGTCGAGATAGATGCCTAAGGTTTTTGTGTCTTTGGAAACCTTGATAACATTGCCGTCTATGGTGAAAGACTTGTAGATTTGATCTAATTTGTTAAGGCGGTGGCTTGATCCTAGTAGTAAGAGCTCGGTATTATCTTCATTAAGACAAAGTTTGTGATGTGCCATCCAGGCCTGGATGACCAGGTAGACATTATTCAGGGCTTTAGTGTCGGCTGTGTAGTCACCTGTGATAGGAATCTGGGTGTCGTCCACGTAGTTGGTGTAGGATACACCCAGATAGTCAAGCACATCAAAGAGTGGCTTGGTAAATATGTTGTACAACGTAGGGGACACACAAGAGCCTTGAGGAACACCACAATGAATGGGAGAGGGGTCTGCCAATGCTGTAGGTGAGAAGACCCTCAGGGATCTGTTACTCAGGAATGAATGGATCCAAGCATTAGCAGAGTCAGAGAAGTGGGCTGCAGATTTAAGATGTTGGCATAGTATTTGGTGGTTGACCAAATCGAAGGCCGCGGAGAGGTCAAGGAGAAGGCGTATGGCTAACTTCCCATTGTCCTTTAGTGTGTCCATCTGAGTTTTTAGATCAATCAGGGCTGATTCTGTGCCATGTTTAGGACGGAATCCAGATTGTCTTAACCCTAGAAGATTGTTGGATTCGAGGTAATCTTGAATCTGCAGGTAGGCTGCACGATCCAAGATCTTAAGCAGGAACAGGACCGTGGTGATTGGTCTAAAATTGGTTGGGATGTTGGGGTCAAGGGAGTGTTTTTTGAGAAGTGGTATAACCCATGCATCCTTTAGGTTATCTGGGACTATACCGTCTTAAAAGAGGCATTTATGAATGCTGTGATGAAAGGGGCTAAGTCATGAGATGCTTCCTTGATGATGGGTGCCGGGCATGGGTCGCCTTGGCAATTGGATGGTTTGAGGTTGTTTATGATTCCTTCTACTTCAAGGGTGGTGAGCGGGGAGAAGGAGAAGGGTTTATGATCGGGATTGGCTTGGTGAGTATTAAGTACAGGTATGGTCCGCTGTTGGTCAGACTGTAGAGAGTTTTGTTTTTCTCTAATTTTGGTTTGGAGGGTGGCAATTTTACCCAGGAGTGCTGTCTGAATATTGGTGCACCAGGTGCTGTCTTTAGTACAGGAGTCAGGGGGGATGCAGGTGTCTCAAGTTCCTTAAGTATTTTGAAAAGTTCCTTGGTGTTAGACTTGGCTGACACAATACGGGTGTTGTAGGAATCTTTTTTTGCCTGGAGTAAGGCATTTTTATAGTTAAGAGTGGCAAGCAGAAGGCTGTCCTTGTGGGTGTCAGAAGGGTGGCTTTTCCAGCGTGACTCTGCCATACGTTTCTCTTTGCGTAACACTCTGAGCTGGGGAGTGAACCATAAGTTAAGGTGCGCGCATTGTTTAGGTCTCCTGAGTGGGGCAATGGAGTCGATGGCTGCTAGCACTGACTGGTTGTACATGTCGGCGAGGATAGTAGGGTCCGAGCACGAGTCAGGAGCCATGTTAAGGATGGGAAGAATAAGGGGAAGTAGTTTTGCGGTGGTTATGTTCTTTTTATTTCTGGTAAGTGTGGCAGGGGCGACAGGAGGCGAGGGTAAGGAGGCTGAATCAATACTGAAGGTGATAATATGGTGATCCGACCAAATGCAAGGGGCGTTTGAAAGTACATGGATATTGCAGTTGGTGTCACTGAGCCAGTCAAGGGAGCACCCTTTGATGTGGGTGGGTTCCTGTATGTGGTGTGAGAATCCAAGATCTGTTAGGGTGTTGGCGAGGTCGAGGGCCGTGGAATCATTGGGGTCTTGGTGGCCTATATTAAGGTCACTGAGAATGATAGTTTGAGAGTTAGCTTTTGCTTTATCAAGTACTACAGCGAAGATGTCATCTATGAAGGTTGAAGGAGGACCAGGGGGTCTGTATATTAGATGGATGGTGACTGTTTGGCTGAAAGTTGGAGTTTGACAGAGAGTAGCTCTGGTATTTCAGTTGGTAACTATGAAACTAAAGTAGCGGCATATGAAGTTGATATTCTTCTACTGTATATTTTCGGCCGTATCATGCTATAAACTCAACAGAAATAAATCAGAGTTGCTACCCCTAAATCCCTATTGTCTTAAACATGAACTTGACATTTTTAGATTAAAGTGGTGCACTAACTCTGTTAAATATTTAGGCATACTGTTTGCTTCTACTATTAATAGTACCATTAAAATCAATACAGACATCTTACTCAATAGGCTTTCAGATCTAACCTCCACTTGGTCCCCCCTATTTCTTTCCTGGTGGGGTCGTCTGGACACCATCAATATGATGCTCTCCCCTATCATATTATATATGCTACAAATGCTTCCTGTTCCCCTTCCCACCACGTTGTTCAAATCCATGAATGCCATCCTTCTTAACTTTCTCTGGGGCAAATCTAAAAGAATTGCACTCAATAAACTCAAAACCCCTTTTGAACAGGGAGGAGCCTGCTTTCCTGATTTCAAGAAATATCATCATGCTTTCCTACTCAAACAGAGTAGCTGCTGGAACGCCTGTAAGAGTATTTAGCATTATTTTTCATGCAGCACCACTGCATGGGTTTGGTGCATTGCTATAATGCGGTACAGCAAGGCATGTGTTGCCAGTGTGACATGGACATGTAAATGAAAACAGGCTATTCAGTCAAAAACGATTTCTACATCTAAAATGCAAATAATTTTTTTCACAGTTAAAAGCATATATTTTTTTCTCACCTGAAATTCCTCTGTTGCAGGAGACACATTTGAGGATTAATGAACTAACCTCATTAACAATACTAACGATTCTAACTCATTAATAATATAATGTGTTCTCCAGTGCAAAATGAGATGGAAAATGACAGGCTCTGAAAGTCATTTTAAAGGCGCATCCAGATTTTCTTTTCTTTGCTTCTATCTGCGCTCTGTCCACAGTATTTGTAGGAAGCAAAGACTCGAATAAGCAGGAAATCAGTTTGGTTACAGTTGCAACTGTATAAGTCAAGCCATTGTTAAAGAGAAGGAGGGTAGGACATGATAGAATTTCATTGGGCGAACTCGTTTGGCAGGCTGCAACAGAACTTTGCTAATGAATCTCGGGGAAGAAGAGAGGAAAAGACATTTTACACAGCTGGGAGAAAGACCTGGCTGGTTGCTGGGGATTTTCCTGATTGAAAAAGCAGATCCCAGTGCACTGCTGCAGAGACTGGGAATTCCAGTCAATAAGCCCCGGTTTGAGTGACAGCAGATGCTCGTCCTTGCTGGGGTGATTTAAGAAGAATTCATTGAACCACTTCCAGAAGGCGACCAGCCGAGGAATTTCACATGCTGAACAGGCATGGTAATTATATTACAGAGTGTGGGGGCAGTGTATATGTGTGCGAAACTATTCAGTCAGCGTGGAAGAGGGAACTCCAGTGTTTTATCAACATGTTTAATGTTGCAAATTGAATATGTTCTCGCCGCTCTATTCTCATTTTGTTACAGATAAGGTTGTTACTGTGCAATTTCCATTTATTTCTGTAAAAAGAGTAAGATCGTGTTGAAATGCAATTTTTTATAATACACAAAAAATATCTGAAAGCAGACGGATAGTGTGTTTTATTTTTCTCTTTTGTTTGTGCATCTACCATTACAGTACTGATAATATGGGGAGAGGTTAAGACAGTGCAATTGTCATTTTTAAGCTAGCTAAAAATAAGACTTAGCGGTAGCTGTGTGCATGATTCCATTCAGTATATAAGTGTATGTTTTCTGAACGGAACATAATAATAACATAATGAAATAGACTGCTGCTGGAGGTACATGAGTGAGCAGAAAGAGAGGCCCTGGACATAGTTCACCGATGTAGATAAGTTGGTGATGAATACCACATGTTAGCTCGCTGCCGTAGATAAGACAGTGAGGACAGCCCATGGTGGCACTCCAATTGAAAATGTGGTGTTCCTGAAATGTAAGCCTGAGGCCTCTCTAGTGATCACACGAACAAACTAAGCAAAAATAAGGGGTTCTGGATATTGGGGCCACATATAAAACAAAGAATTATGCTCACCAGAAATACCACCAATAACGCATACCAACATAATGTATACCACTAAATGTATCAGTGTGCTGAAATAATGGATGTATACTGTAGTACTATATACCAAATCTAATCTGAATGCAAAGAGTGATTATTACTGAATTATTTTCATTTTGGCGGTAAGAAAATACCGCTAGGCCCCAAATCTATACAAAATACCCTACATATTTATGGTGCGTTGCAGGCCGGGAAAGTGATCATAGAGCACCTACTGGGCGTGGCAAGTGTGTCTCACACTGCCATCTGTACATTAAAGGGAACCCATTTCATAATAACAGTGTGTCACCAAAAACGAATTATAGAATGTCACAAAGGGAAACCACATTCTCAGACCTAGTGCAATATTTAGAGGCAAAGTTGTTTGCACATGGGACGTGGTCATCAAACAGTACCTCATAATGGCTTGACCGCATTCAGGGTGAGGTGCAGAAAGAAAAACTAGATAATATTTTTGCAGAAGGCAGCATAATTCAGGTCTGCCTTACAAGGTTATTGAATGCAGCCGATAAAAGTGCAGAGAAAGACTGTTTAATACGGCTATACGCCAAAATATGGTTTATTTTGAATAGGTCCCTGCGAATGCAAGAAAATGATACCCAGCTAATTAACAGGTTAAAGACTGACTTAGATGGGGCAAGTAAAAAAGAGGAGATGTTAAGAACAGAATTAGAAGGATGTCAGAATGACATGCAATTAAAATGCAGAGATTTTGATATTCAGTTGTCCAAAAGCAAGAAACAGTTTGAAGACAGTGAGCAAGAATTGGTACACTTAAAAGCCTTAGTGGATCACATTAGACAGGATAAAGATGAGATTGTTTCAGAAATGCAGATTTTACAAAAAGAAAATTTTGAAAAAGAAAGTGATCTCCAAGGTGCAGAGCAAGAAATGGTTAAAATGATTCAAGAAAGAGACAAGAGAAACAAAGAATTCAATGAATGCCAAATGCAAATGTGCGACATGCAGGAGGTAATAAATAAAATGAGTGATGAAAACAACTATCTGCAAAATGAAGCACACAGGCTCCTTAAAAAGTGCAAAGACTTAGAACAACAAATGTGCATTCCCAGGCCCCAGGAGAGGCGGCAGGGTACTACATTCATTGGAGTGGAGGTGAATTCTAGTTCTGCCCAAAGAGCTAGTGCTCCAGTGACTGGGCCAGTGACTGAACTTGGTTGCAGCGCCCTTGGGGGATTTGATACTCCCATTGGGGGCAGCCACCAATCCCATACACCTGGAACCAGGATTGAGTCACCAAGTAGTGCAATTGCAACAAGTAGCCCCATAAAAATAATCAAATCTATTAAAGCTCTGATCAAACCATTTAAAAAAGGAGCGGAATGCTGCATTGAGGATCACTTAGAAGCGGTTCATGACATTTTTAAAGCACTCCAGATACCTAAGGAACAGTACAGACAATATTTTCATTTAACTTTAGATGATCCGACGGCCAGCATCATAAGGGGATTAAATGAACAGCAGAATATGACATGGGTGGAGTTTGAAAAAGAAATGAGGCAATCACCAGTTTTTACAAGACTTAAAAAGAGCATTTTTTGCTTTGATGTATCTTTTGACCCCAATTCTAATGAATTTAAAACCGCCTACTTCTATGGGCTACAGCAAGACATCATATCCCAATTGGTTCATGAATTTGATCGTGACAAGTCCCTTGAGTAGATTGTGCATCAAAGCACAAAACTATATGAGGTACTCTATTGTCAGGTTAGAGAAAGTGATCACGGACATTCTTTGAAGATACTGCAACAACGCTGCCGAATCAGCAAAACACCTAATAATCAAATGTCTAGCCATCAAGGACGAAAGGACATTGCACCTCGCAAGATTTGCTCCAATAGATGACGATCTAGAACAATGGTGGAACTATATAATCTCCGGAACAAACACACAATTAACATGTGCAGTGATAAATTACATGGACTTAATCCATTTTTGACCAGAGTAAAATGTGCAGCAACATGATGGATTGTCAAGAAAAAGACAGAGGGAATTGTGTAATAAAAAGTTTGTTTCTTTGTAAATTAAACTAAAAATTACAATAAAAAAAAAAAGAAAGTGATAAAATGAAAGATACTAGACCTAAATCTAAAGAACCCTCAGCAACAGTGATGGAAATCAGGTCAGCCAAGATGTCCCTTGAGTCTGCTCAAAGTCCAGGTAAAAATAATTCGGCACCTGAACAAAGGGTTAATCAACAAAGGGCATCACACTCTGCACCAATGTTTCAAACACATGATCCTAGTAATAGGAAGAGCTACATCAGTCCTAGGTATTTAGGAGATAGGCCCCGGGCAGGCTATCGGCCTGATATGTCAGGTATGAACTATAATCAGAGACAAAATCAAGATCAAAGAAATGATGGTCCCTACCAGACATTGGGGACACAGAGCAAATTTGATCCCAACACCATGATATATGGTAATCAAGATAGACCCCGATATGTGGATCGATTTGCTGATAATGGGAATCAACATAGGGGCCAGTACCCACAACATGAGAGGCAGGACAGGAGACAGAACATGAATTATACTCCACGTCAGTACAATGATTCCCCACCAGGGGACTACAACCAAAGGATGGGTGCACCCCGCTCCCCTCCACAAATGAATCAAGAGTTCAGAAACTATCCCAATAGAAATCACTCACCTGAGACGTATCAGAATAGATCCAATCAGGGAGAAAGCAACCAATATCGATCTAGGCCACAGAGGGAGGATTCTAGAGATATGGAAAGGTTCCAGTGCCTTGAGGCCCAAGTGAAAATGTTAGCTGAACAAATAGGGAAGCTTTGAACAGCACAAAAACAGTCATCAAAGGAGGGGGCTGATGGCCATAGCAATGACCGGGGGGCTTCTTCTGAAAAGTGACTAAGTACTCATGATACCAACAGCGCCGAAATGACAGATTGCTCTGATGTAATTTTGCATAATGACTCTGAGATGTCTAATGATTTAAAAGTGAAAATGCCAGTAAATGAACATGTAACAGAAAGTGCAAATACTTCTAAAAGAGAGGTACGGTTTAACCTAGAGCTAAATCAAACATTGGAGATTTGTACAAATGAAATAAGAAAACCTGAAACTCCAAGAGAACAAAGAGACAGATTTAAGAAAAATGACTCATGCATGGGGAATACCAGTAAACAAGGAGTAAGTGGGGATGCTATGATTTCTTTCCTGGGCAGTCAAAACAATGACCAAACACAGGCAGAAAAAGGAAATACTCCAAAGGAGGGTACATGCCAATCACCTGAAGAATTCTTTGAGCCTCATATTTTTGAAGAGGCTGAAAGGGCTGGTACCACACTAAATGATCACAAATGCACATAATTAAACAATGACCGATTGCTGAATGATGTTGTTACACATGTTGAGTTGGAGGGTTGTAATGTGGCCTCTGATGATACCTGGATGGATAGGCGAACAGTGGCCACACTCCAAAAAACCTCTGAACATGGAGAAATGAATAAAGTCTCTTGCGCAGAAATGGGTAAAAAGGAGGGAAAAATGTCTTTCCATTTACCAATGTGCTTAGCCAAAAGTGAAAAAGGCCTGAGAAAGGTGAGTCCTGAAATCAGTAAGAATTCACACTTCTTATGTGTATTAGAGAAAGTTGAGGACAGGTATTATGCTCCCATCACTGTAGAAGAAAAATGCCAAACATTTGCAATGATTGACACTGGCGCACAGGCCACAATTATGTCCAAGGAGCTGGTAAAGAGTATCAATGAAGGGAGATCCCCACAGAATCAGATCACAGTGAAGGAAAATCAAGGTCCAGTGCATAACTTTAATGGGGAGGAGGTGCCCATCATAGGTGTAACTGAGGTTGACATAAAAATAGGAAAGCACAGAATGAAACAAGAGGTATTGATCACATCTATTTGTGAAATTCCATTTCTGATGGGGACAGATGGCCTGAAAAGATTGTCTCCTCTCATAGATGGGGTGAATGGAGTGCTGTGGTCCTTAACCAAAAAACCATTGAAACCTAAGAAAATAAAATCCCAAAACAGCAACATAAATGAATGTCACACCGTTGCCAAAACAAATGATGCTGTGGAGGTATATCTCCAGAATAGTTGCATACCTAGTGTCACTGTTATATTAATGTGTCAATGAAAAACTACCTGTACAAATATACTTGGACCCAAGGAAAAATTGGCAGACCGCCATAGATGAGCACACATTACGTTTTTATTTAAAAGAAAAGATATGCAAACAAAATATTACTCCTAAAGCAGGTTCAGAAACACACATTACCACTCTTGCTGAAATACACATGGAAGATGAGCAACCTTGGGTTCATGTTGGTATAAATGACTGATTTAAAACAATAAAAGCCACTTTAGTGCTTGAACAGGAGAGGAGCTTCATTAATGAGAAATTGTTGTAAAAAATAATGGAGAGGGAGGAAATCCCGAAATTTAGGATTAAAAACCAATAGGTTTCTGGGTTGGACAGTCCAGACTTTGAAAACTGAATTGCAGGCAGATGCATGCTTAAAATTAGCATTGGGCAGAAAACAATTTACCATAATATATGGATAGTGAGTGGAGCACAAAATGATTTTTACATGGGCAATGACATCATGCACAGAATGTGTATGGTGTTAGATTTCCTTAATCAAAAAATATGGTCACGCCTAGGTGGGCCGGCACCTGAATTTGAAGACAAAAGAAGGGCTTATCATTGTGCACAACTGGTTCCTTATGCAATCGAACTACAAATGAGGAAAGATACTATTATTCCTGCATTTACAAAACAGTTTGCAATAACACTGAAATGCAAAAATGGACAGCAGATGAAAGACTCTGATGGATTTGTGTGCCTGAATAAATCCATAAAACAGCAAGGCCTGGATTATGAATACATTCCATTGGTATATATTGGTTATGGGCCTGTAAGAATTATGGTAAATAATAAGGGTTGTCAAGATATTCACTTAGAGGAAAACTCCCCATTAGGAATGGCCATACAAAATTCACATTATACTGCAAATCTAAATAACATGGTGATTGGAAATATCCCTGAAAAGTATGTAGATGCCAAGGGTGAGTTGCCAGAATACCTGGACTCTCAGCCCAAAGGAACATTTAAAATTAATTCTGTGTACCCTTATGATTCAAGTGAGACAGTGTGCTGTTATCAAGAGAGATGTATAACATTTGATTTAAGTGAAAATGAAATGGAAAATCAGCCCATTGAAATGGAAGCTGACATGACAAAACATTTAAAAGTGGCAGCTTTACAAAGAGACACAGCCACATAGCTAGAGGAAAGCGCCGAGATTCCACTACCAGAACATTTTCCGGAATTTTCCGAAATGGTAGAAGGGCAGATCTCCTTAGCGGATGCGTGTGACAATGATGAGGATAGAAACCAATTGAGGAAGATATTTATGGAATTTAATCATAGGCATCTTTGCAAAAGATGCCTATGATTGAGGGTTAACCAATTTACATGTGGCCACACTTCCGGAAGGGTGTAGCAGAAGTCCAGTATTTGTACGCCAGTATAGACTACCGCTGGCATGTTTAGAATCATTGACAGAGATTATTAAAAATTTGGAATCGCGAGGAATCATCAGACCTATCCATAGCACATCCAACACGCCCATTTTAAGGGTGTTAAAGCCAAATGATCAATGGCGGCTTTGTGCAGATTTGAGGGAGTTAAATAAAAGAGTACCAGTGTCCAGATGGCCACTGCCATTCATTGATCAGGGCCTAGCTCAGGTACATGGTTCAAAAGTGTTTACCACATTAGATCTCACCTCTAGATATTGGTGCGTGCCATTGGCAGAGGAGATACAGAATTTATTTTCCTTTACATTTGACAGGACTCAATACGCATGGGTTAGAACTCCATTCGGTTACGTTAATAGAGGGAGTGAATTTGGAATATTTTTGAGGAAGGCCATGCCTGATGCAGCGAAAAAAGGAACCATAGTTTATGTGGATGATGTCCTGATAAAAAATGAAAGCTTAAAAAAACATTTTGATGAAATAAGGCATGTGCTTGGCGAATTGCAGAAAGCAGGCGCCAAAGTGTCTTTACAAAAAGCACAATGGTGCAAGAAAAAAGTGAATTTTCTAGGCCATGAAGTAACTGAACATGGACTAAATCCACAAAAGAAGAAAATGGAGGCCATACAAAAACTAAAAGACCCTAAAAATGTGAAAGGGGTGAAAAGTTTATTAGGAATGACAGGCTATAACAGAAAGTTCATTAAAAATTATGCTGAAATCACTCAACCATTGACTAAACTGCTAAAACTAAATACGCCCTGGAAATGGGAGAAAGAGCAGTCTGAGGCAGTAGCCAAATTGAAGGAATGTCTTGTAAAGGCACCATGTTTAGCATACCCCATAAAGGATAGGGATTTCTTTATAGAAGTAAGTTTCTCTGAACATTGTATGTCAGCAGTGTTATCACAAAAACATGATGTTAATCACAAAACCATTGCCTATGCAAGTAAAGCATTTTATCAAGTTGAAATGAAATTCAATGAATGTGAAAAGGCCCTATTAAACACTGTGTGGGCGCTACAACATTTCCGCCCTATTGTTCAGGGAGAAAAGGTGATTATTGAAACAAATCATCAACCTTTGCAATTCTTAGAGAGTAAAAGAATTAGGTCAGGTAATCTAGCGCAGTCCAGAATCACTTCATGGACGCTAGCATTACAAGGTTTTCCTGTAGAAGTGAGATATGGCCAAAATAAAAAGAGCCCAATTGCTCAAAGTTTAGCAGATTTACACGACTGTGCAGCTGAACAAGCATCAAACGAAATGGAAATAGAACCTAATTTACAGGAGTTTGAACAATCACCACACAAAGCTTTTGATGAAAAAACATGCAAGGACTTGCCAACTGTATATGTCGATGGTTGTGCTTTTCACATTGAAAATAACAGTAATAAACAATTAGTGTCAGGAATAGGAAATGTCTGGTTGAAATGTGAAGGTATCCCCAGCATAGGGATGAGAATTGGAGCTAGGAGCGGTCAAGTAGCGGAATTGGCAGCCATTTTTAAAACCATTGCTACTGCAATTGATAATAAATTCAGTGAAATTGTCCTGGTGACTGATTCTGACTATGCACGAAATAGCTTTGTGGAATATCTACCTGGCTGGAAAGCGAGAGGCATGATTACATACAACAAAAAGCCACTTAAACATGGAAAAATGATACAAGCCATAGACAAATTAGTGTCAGAAAATAATTTGACAATATACTGGAGAAAAATTTGTGGGCATTTAAAAACTCCAGGAGAGGATAAAGAGGGGAATGATAAGACAGACCACCTGGCTAAATTGGGGCTGTGATGGGAGAATTGCTACCTATTGAACATTTACTGGGTGAAATACAGATTGATGCAGTAACACGTTCTAAAGCACCAAAGGAGACAGAACAATCAGTGGTACAATGGAGTTACAACACCCCAGACCAAGATTTGATTGAGGCACAAAACAATAATCGAATTTTGGGAATCTATTATAACCATTTGATAGATCCTGGACAAAACCCTTTAACAGAAGATGATTGTGTGGGAAAAGAGAAATTGAGGGTGCTATTAAAGAATAAAAAACGAATTAGACTACAGGATGGACTCATGGTTAGAGAGGCCATAACCGGACAGTTACAATGGGTGGTACTCCTTTCATTTAGAGGGCTAATGCTACACCATGCAAATGATGCCATAACTGCAGGCCACAGAGGTTCACAAAAAACATTGGAAATACTAAAAGATTATGCTTATTGGCCACATATGTCCCAAGATGTGGAATTGTATACTAGAGGATGTCTAGTATGTGCCCAATTTAAACCTGCTTCACCAATGCACAGGGCTCCACTAATGAAAAGAGGCCTAACCCTTCCATGGTCAGATTTGCAAATAGACTATGTAGGGCCTTTAAAAAGGTCGAGCAGAGGAAACCGTTATATTTTGAGTGTGGTATGTTTGATGTCAAAGTGGATTGAATGTATTCCTGCACCAGATTGCAGTGCGCAAACAGCAGCCACATTGCTAGTGAATCATGTGTTCTCAAGGTTTGGGTTGCCACAAAGAATTGAGTCAGACAGAGGAAGTCATTTCACAAGTGCTCTAATGAGCAAGGTATGGCAAATACTGGGTGTGAAAAGGAAACTACATATCGCATATCGAGCGGCTTCTTCAGGTGGAGTTGAACGGGATAATAGGTCTGTTGTGGACATTTTAAAGAAATTTGTAGCTGAAGCAGGTTCCAGCTGGGATTTACGTTTATCGTTGGTTTTGATGGCAATCAGATCAACTCCTGCCAAAGCAACAGGTATTAGCCCCCATGAGGTCTTGACAGGTAGGAAAATGGTGTTGCTGCAATACCTGCTATACAGAACACATGAGCAAACACTTGTAAGCGCATCTACAGTTCATGAATACATTGATGAGCTGAGGAAGCATTTACAACATGCATTTGCTTTTGTACAGAGAAATCTGGAAAGGGCTGCTGACGGTGCTAAAACATATTATGATAAAAAGTCAACAGTTAAGGAATTTTGTGTAGGGGATCAGGTGTATAAATTCCATTTTGGAAAAAGTAAAGAGAAAAATTCCAAATTCCTAGCAGCCTGGCAGGGGCCATTCCGAATTATAGATAAAGTCTCTCCTGTAGTTTACAAAATTTTAAAGACTGAAGGTGAAACAGCAACAGAACAGTTTGTGCATGTAAACTAAATCAAGCCATGTCATCCAAGACATGAGATAAAAAATCTGGAGCCTGTAGAAACAGATAAAGTCCCTTGAACCCAAAAAGGTAAAATAAATGGGTACAGTCAGGAGGCAGTGACAGAGAAGTTAAATAAAGATGGTTGATTATAATGGCACATAAACACTGTAATATATGTAAATATATATATAATATAAAAAAGAAGCTGAAGTTTATGGAGTCGGTGTGCAGAATGAAAATGCATTCAATATTGAATGTTGTTTTATGTATGCTTGTTCTCTATAACCTCTGCTTAATTTCAGAAGGCGAAAGAAAAAGGGCAAAATGTTTTACAAAGCATGTTTTATTTTTGGCAAAAGGGTGAAGTTAGTATTGTGCTATATACTTAATCTGTTTCTTTTCTATTTGATTTAGAATATTAACATATTTATACCGGAGGTCACGGGAGACGATGGAGTCCTGGAGTCCCCTGGATGAAGATCGAATGATGCCTGCCTCCGGGTGGAGGTGAAGACAAAATAACCAGAATGCCAAAGAAAAGATCACTTCTATAGAAAAGGATCCAAGAGTACCAAGATGCAAGAACACGCTAATGAACTAAATGATATGACATCGCTGGTCGGGACATATCAGAGGCAGACAAGTGTCCTGGCGTATGGAGTTCCACGTATTTATTATTTTAATTAATTATTTTAATCGGTTATGTTAATTCTTTGTTTTAGTTATTTGTTTTATTTTATTGTTTTTGATTGACTTCAAGTATAAAATTGAAGCACTGAACTATGGACACTTCCATTGGGAAGGAACTTATGGACCCAAAGATGAATTTTGATATTATGTTGATTGGACAGTGATTTTTCAACTTTTTCGTTTTTGCATGTGAATATTCATTTTGTTGGATTGCTACATTTTAAAAAAAGGAAGGGAGCAAGTTGATTTTCCTCTAATTATGGCTTGGACTGCCAAATTCTCAGAAAAAAGGAGGGAATATGTAAGAGTATTTAGGGTTATTTTTAATGCAGCTCCACTGCATGGGTTTGGTGCATTGCTATAATGCGGTACAGCAAGATATGTGCTGCCAGTGTGACATGGACAGGTAAATGAAAACAGGCTATTCAGTCAAAAACGATTTCTACATCTAAAATGCAAATAATCTTTTTTCACAGTTAAAAGCATATATTTTTTTCTCACCTGAAATTCCTCTGTTGCAGGAGACACATTTGCGGATTAATGAACTAACCTCATTAACAATACTAACGATTATAACTCATTATTAATGTAATGTGTTCTCCAGTGCAAAATGAGATGGAAAATGACAGGCTCTGAAAGTCATTTTAAACGCGCATCCAGATTTTTTTTTTCTTTGCTTCTATCTGCGCTCTGTCCACAGTATTTGCAGGAAGCAAAGACTCGAATAAGCAGGAAATCAGTTTGGTTACAGTTGCAACTGTATAAGCCAAGCCATTGTTAAAGAGAAGGAGGGTAGGACATGATAGAATTTCATTGGTTGAACTTGTTTGGCAGGCTGTAACAGAGCTTTGCTTATGAATCTCGGGGAAGAAGAGAGGAGAAGACATTTTACACAGCTGGGAGAAAGACCTGGCTGGTGGCTGGGGATTTTCGTCCTTGCTGGGGTGATTTAAGAAGAATTCATTGAACCACTTCCAGAAGGCGACCAGCCGACGAATTTCACATGCTGAACAGGCCTGGTAATTATATTACAGAGTGTGGGGGCAGTCTGTATGTGTGCGAAACTATTCAGTCAGCGTGGAAGAGGGAACTCCAGTGTTTTATCAACATGTTTAATGTTGCAAATTGAATATGTTCTCGCCGCTCTCTTCTCATTTTGTTACAGATAAGGTTGTTACTGTGCAATTTCCATTTATTTCTGTAAAAAGAGTAAGATCGTGTTGAAATGCAATTTTTTATAATACACAAAAAATATTTGAAAGCAGACGGACAGTGTGTTTTATTTTTCTCTTTTATTTGTGCATCTACCATTACAGTACTGATAATATGGGGAGAGGTTTAGACAGTGCAATTGTCATTTTTAAGCTAGCTAAAAATAAGACTTAGCGGTAGCTGTGTGCATGATTCCATTCAGTATATAAGTGTATGTTTTCTGAACGGAACATAATAATAACATAATGAAATAGACTGCTGCTGGAGGTACATGAGTGAGCAGAAAGAGAGGCCCTGGACATAGTTCACCGATGTAGATAAGTTGGTGATGAATACCACATGTTAGCTCGCTGCCGTAGATAAGACAGTGAGGACAGCCCAAGGTGGCACTCCAATTGAAAATGTGGTGTTCCTGAAATGTAAGCCTGACGCCTCTCTAGTGATCACACGAACAAACTAAGCAAAAATAAGGGGTTCTGGATATTGGGGCCACATATAAAATGAAGGAATTATGCTCACCAGAAATACCACCAATAACGCATACCAACATAATGTATAAGACTAAATGTATCAGTGTGCTGAAATAATGTATGTATACTGTAGTACTATATACCAAATCTAATCTGAATCCAAAGAGTGATTATTACTGAATTATTTTCATTTTGGCGGTAAGAAAATACCGCTAGGCCCCAAATCTATACAAAATACCCTACACGCCCCATCACATTCAGAATACCTCACATCCTGGTGTTAGCCTGAAAAACAAACGGTCCTTCCTCATGACATCACAGACACCATTTTTCTTTTTCTTCATACTACCTCCATCCTTTCTAAACCCATTAAAGTATCTAGATCTGCCCTCGGGATCTTCCTTTTTCCATCAACCAAATCTCTTTCTCAAGGGCTCTCACCATATCTATGGTATAACAAATCAATCACTATCAACAGTAGAATCTTCTCTAGGAAAATCTGGCTCTCAAAGGGTATTAGATATATAGACCAAATTGTTCACCACCACACCATCACATCATTTCAGGATCTTAGAACATCTTTCACCCTATCATTATCAGATTTGATTTTCTACAATAAATTGGTGAATGTATGCTTAGATGGATTACATGCACATGACAAAAAGATCCTGACGCGATGAAATTACAGTTACTCTCTACTAATTCTGACATCAGGGCTGCCAAATTATATAAACTATTAGAACCTGTAGAACCATTAACGCCGAAATGGACTGTTCAAACTGAATGGGAAATTGATTGTTGTACATTGATGATTACACATGGTCTCAGTTATGGTCTAGAATTAGGAAGGTCTCTACCCTGGCCAACATTACCTAAAACCTTCTAAAACCCACACAGATGGAAATTGTTGTTCTTGTGGAGATACCCCTGGTTCATATAAACATGTGTTTTTTGACTGCCCTCTTGTTTTTCGATTATGGCAAGATGTTTGAAAATACATGATGATCATCTTTGATGTTCAGATACCACTTACTTTTCCTAATGTGTTTCTTGGAAGTATTGTACTCAAAGGAAACATATCCTCCCCGTCCTCCACTTTATATGATCTCCTCATTGCTATTGCCTTCAAACTTGTTACCACCAATTGGAAACAATTTCAAAACATCTCCGTAAGAACTGGTGGAATAATGTTTGCCATACTCGAACACGGTATGGCTTCCTACTTAGATAAATTACCAAAGTACAATATGAAATGGGCCCTTTTCATTAACTACTTAGATTATCATAATATGTCAGCCCATGGTTCATAATTAATATCTTTTGATATTACGATCCTATATATATTGTCATATTGTATTTCCACATTTGTTAAATAATGCACCTCTTTGCTTATCAGGCCATTAACCTTGCACCTTTCCATCCCTTCCCTCTCGTTTCTTTCCTTCCTGTTTCGTATTGGCTCTTGTATGACTCCCCAGTTTGTGTACAAGTTCTTCTTCATATACAACAATATTGTATTAAGTAACCATTATATACCGCACTGTTGCTGTTTAGACTGTTTCCATTTTATTTACGCTAATATTTCTAATGTTCTTCATATATTGATACAGTATATATAATATTTGTATTATATCAAATGTACCACAGTCATTATAACTCATGGTTGCTGTCTTGAATTGTTTTATTCTTAATACATAAAAATCAGTAAACTTAAAAAAAAAAAAAATATATATATATATATATATATATATATGTGACGGTAATCTTGACGACGCGCATGTAATGTTGGAATGTGATCATTGAAATGCAGGCCTCTTTCCCCTGTGGACGCGGCCATCGGCCGATATTAGGAAATCAATAGTAAGGGTAGAAGGATGCTTTAATAGTGACTGCAGGGCAGCTAAGAGGGATTTAATGCAACATCTGGCCAAAGTAAAACAGGTGAATAAGAGGGAGTTGCGCAACTGCAGGGCTAAGTACATGGCGATAATTAAAGTGAAAAAGGATGCCTTCCATAAACTGAGGAAACTTGTTGGAGGCAGTCAGACAAAAGGATTGCAAGGCTTTCTGGTCCCTAGTGGCGGGCATTCATGAACTGGGCGCTAATACACTACAATTCAGTATTGCGCCTGAAGTCTGGTGCAACAGTTTATGAGGCACCGTAGCTCAGAGAGGGCACTAGGCATGGGCCTATGCACAGGGGACACCAAAGGGCTTGTTATTAATGTGGGCAAAATTCAACTTGCAATTTTCTTAGCACACTGGGTTTCTGGATTGGAATCCTGGGGTACTAATAGCATGAAGTACCCGTTCTAAGTGCTGGAACGGGTGATACCGTCCTGCGGTCCTTATCACCCGTTGCAGCCCATGGAACGGGTGCTTAACGCTTAATTAAAACCCATGGAATACTGAGAGAGCATACTCATCGATTACCAGCATTGCAGTGAGTACACACAGTCAACTCCCTGCGACCACCCAGGCAGAGTTTGTAAAAATAACTTCACATTTTTTGAAAAGTGCACATTTTTGCACATTTTTTAAAAACTGTATATACTGCACATTTTTTGAAAAGTGATGGGGTTGTATAAAAGCTTTGTATACCTTGCTCTCTGGCAGTGCCTGGAGTTATGGGTCCATATACCTTATTAAATGCACTTGCTGTGCTCAGGCCTTTAAGCTCATGACTCCTGGTACGGCCCTCAGGTGGTGTCTATAAAGATTAATTATAACCATTGGACTATTCAAGGAACCCTTTTATTTGACAATCTGTAGACTTTACGAAGTATTAAAGCTCACAGATTTGTTTATTTATCATGCAGATTGTTTCAACCGCTACATTCCAGGGCTGCCAGCAGCACGGCACATATCTGTAGGCCCAGTAACATAATTTAAAGCTCCTTCTGCACTTGTGCCATAGTTTCCAGGTACTATACCACCTGGTACAGTACTTGAACCATGTCTATCAAGATTAATTATGACAATGGAATGTTACCACACCACTTCAAACAATGGGTCCACACAGGGTTAAAACACTGTCAAAAGGCCTGCTGCTTCTCTCCCAACATTCTGCATCAACGCTCAATGTCTTCCCTAGCAGACATTAGACCTAGGTCCTAGGCAATACTCATTGCAGGGATCAAAACAACGTTTCCAAAATGTTTGTTTTTGTTTTAGCCGGTTTTGTGATTTGACAAATGTTATTGTCCCTTCCTCTTGTTATGCACCCCTCGTCTGTGCCTCAGGCCCATAACTTCGATGTGTGCTGCTGATAACCTGCTACAGCCCGTTCTTCTGAGGTGGAAATGTTTCAATGAGGCACTATATTAGAAGAAAGTGCAGAAGAATGGACCTTTACTGTATCAATGGCACCCTCTCAAAATACAGCACGTTGTTATGTTAGAAATACAGTCTAGAGGCCACAGGCCATGTGTGTAGTATGCGTGTAATATATACAAGCCAGCTGGCATAATGTTTGGATGAGAAAGGCCATCTTGTCTCCCAATGGAATAAACCGATTTGCAAATTAGCAATGAAATGTCCGGAATATCCAGCGGGATATGTCAGTGGTTTAACTTAATATGTCTTTATATACCAAAGGGTAGTTACATATTAGATCTGTTAAAGCACTACGTGACAAGTTCTCATGCCAAGATACATTGGAAAAAAGCTCAGCGCTTACAAAGTTGCAATACATATGATATGCAGACTCTATTTTTTACAGTCAATCATTGAATTAAGACATCCGAAGTTCAGGGGTGCACAGGTGGAAGGGTATAGCCAATTTGGCAGGTTACTATTGTGAATGTCCTTCATTTTGACATGAAAGGAAGAGAGGGTGTTGATGGCTGCTGGTGGAGCACCCCAGAGTCTGGCGTGCTTGCAGGAACGGTGCGTGCAAAGGAACATTGATATGATATGATATATTTTATTTATATCGCGCTCATACATAGGTGTTTCAGAGTGCAACCAGGCAAAGGAAGGGGAACAGTGGAGAGAACAAACACAACAATCTTACTAGGCCCAGTGACATTGAGAATGTGCAAGGGCAAGGGAAAAAAGGGGGAAAGTGCATGGGAGGGGGGAGAAATTGGAAAGTGCAGAGCATAAGATAGGACAAGATAAATAATAAGTAAATAAATAAATAAATACGGTGATCAGAAACAATGGTAGTGCAGCCTGTGCGGGACAAGTGCAAGGTTAGTCAGATAGTATCTGACCAGTGCAGACAAAGAGTCGGGGGGCCTGTATGGGTACAGATACAGGCCCCAGTGCAAGGCATGGCCAGGGGGCAGTGCAGAAGGGTGACAGGGTGAGCAGGTGCCTGGGCCCGAAGGGCAGACCCTGGCCAGGTGCAGCATTGCTGAGAGAGAAAGCAGATCAGCAAGGGAGAAGAGAGGGAAAGGCAGAGGCAAAGAGGAAGGTCTTGAGGAGCTTCCGGAACCGTAGGTGGTTCTCCTCAAGTTTCAAGGTGGCAGGTAGGCAGTTCCAGAGGGAGGCCCCTGCAGAAGACAAAGATCTACCACCAGCTTGTTTCTTTGAAAAACGACTGACCCTGAGGGAGTTGGAGGTAGAGGAGCGAAGGGCTCTAGAGGGAAGGTATTTACGGAGGGATAGTTGAAGGTAATTGGGACCCAGGCCCCAGAAAGCCTTGTGGACAATGCAAAGGGTTTTACATTTAATCATTGCAACCACAGGGAGCCAATGAAGGGTTTTCAGAGCTGGAGAGATACGATACCAGGGCTTGAGGCCAAGGACAAGTCTCGCAGTCCTGTTCTGGATTAGTTGTAAAGGGCGGAGAGTGGAGGCAGGTAGATTTAGAAAAAGGCTGTTACAGTGGTCCAACCTAGAGAGAATCAGAGCTTGGGAGACAAGGAGCTTCTGAGGGAAGGAGAGGAAAGGAAGAGTACCTTTAAGGAGGTGCAGTAAGAAGTTAAACTTTTTGGAGACATCAGAGATGTGTGCGGAGAAGGAAAGTGTGGAGTCAAAGATGACCCCAAGGTTCTTAGCTTCACTGGTAGGGGCAGGAGGAGAGCCAGAGATGAGGGGAAAGGATGCAAGGGGTGTTCCAATGAGGAGGATCTCAGTCTTGTTGGCGTTTAAACAAAGATCATTTGTGGCACACCAATTTTGAATGGCGATTAGGCAGTCAGAGATGAGGGAAGGAGAGGAGGTGGCCGAGGGAAGCCTGCAAATGAGTTGGGTGTCGTCAGCATAGCATTGGAAATTTGAGCAGAAAATGGAAATGCAGTAGGCGAGAGTTGCCAGATATTGATTGAAAAGCCAGGGTGAGAGGTTAGACCCCTGGGGAACACCGCAGATAGAGAGGGAGATATAGGATAGGAAGGACCTAACTTGTACCTGTGAGGGTCGATCAGAGAGAAAAGAGGTCAGCCAGGCCAGAGCCTGATCGGTGATACCCAGGTTGTCACTGAGACGATTTAGGAGGGTGGTATGGTTGACCGTGTCAAAAGCAGAGGAGAGATCAAGTAGGATGAGGACAGAGGGAATGTTAGAGACAAGGTTGGAGAGCAGGTCTTCACGGATGTTCAGGAGAGCAGTTTCCATACTTCTGGCAGCTCTAAAGCCAGATTGGTGGTCATGGAGAGAGCCAACTGAGTCAGAGTGAAGGTTAAGCTGAGAGATGGCAAGCTTTTCCAGGAGCTTACCCAAAAAGGGAGTAATGGAAATTGGGCGATAGTTAGCTGGACAAGAGGGATCAGCTGTGGGTGTCTTGAGGAGAGGATGCACAAGGGAGTGCTTCAGAGGGGAGGGGAAAGATCCAGAGGCAAAGGAGAGGTTGCAGAAGTCGGCAAGGGCCGGAGCAAGGGTATGGATGTGGTCCTTAATAGTTTTGGAGGAACAGGGATGGACCTGTCTTGAGGAGGCTTTCATAGATCGGACTTGTCTAGCGACCTTATCAGGGGAGAAAAGAGGAAAGGCAGAGAAAGAGGGAGGAGGGGTAACTGAGGGTGGGTCAACAAGCAGAGAGGGAGAGGGTAGAGGAGCAAGGGAGGAGAAGAGTGAGGACAAGATGCCCTGGATTTTAGAGATAAAGTGGGAGGCAAGGTTCTTGCAAAGAGCCTGAGAGGCGAGAGGAGGGGTGGATACTGTGTCGGGGTTGGCCAGCTCCTTGCAGATTTTAAAAAGTTTGGCCGAGTTGTTAGATTCCGCAGCGATATGGGCTTGAATATGGACTTCCTTCTTGGTACATAAAGAGAGACGGTATTGCCGTTGGAGTAGGCGGCAGGCCAGTTTGTCAGAGGATGAGCAAGAGGCCCTCCATTTCCTCTCGGCCGCCCTACACTTGCTTTTGAGTGTAGCTAGGTCAGAGTTAAACCAAGAATTACACTTCGTTTTGGGCTTCAAGCGGATCCTCATGACAGGGGCAAGAGCATCAAGAGTATCAGAAATAGAGGAGTAGAGGAGAGACAGGGCTGTGTCATGGTGTGAGTCAGGCAGGAGTGGAGGAGGGGGTGAGGAGGTTGCAGCGAAAGCCTCAACTGACACACGTTTCATGGGCCGGATGTCCAAGAAGATGGGTGGCACTCTTGGGGTAGGCTTGGCTTGAGGGGAGGAGATGGGAAGATGAGAGGAGAGGAGGCAGTGATCGCTCCAGGAAAGAGGATTGGTGAAGGGAGTAGATAGGGGAGGCCAGTGGAGATCAAGACATCCAGTGTGTGGCCAGCAGAGTGAGTCGGGCCGGAGAGGAGGATAGAAAGGGAGAGTGAATCGCAGAGGTCGCGAAAGAGCACAGATGAGGAACAGGAAGAATCAAGATGGATGTTAAGGTCACCAAGGAGGAGGAGTTGAGAGGTAGAGGCCAGGAGGGCAGAGGAGAGATCTGCCCACTCAGAGAGAAAAGAGGGGAATTGACCAGGTGGCCGGTACAGTGTAGCAAGAGCGGCTCGGCGAGAGGGAGAGCCTACAGACAAGGCATTCGAAAGAGGATTAAGTTTGTGGGGATGATAGAGGCAGGAATCCACTCAGGGAAGTTCAGGGCTACACCACCTCCAGGCCGGGTGGATCTGGGGGTGGAGAGGATCTTGTAGCCATCTGGGAGGAGGGTGTTAAAACTTGTGACAGAGCTGGCCGTGAACCATGTCTCGGTAAGACCGAGGACATCGAGATCAAGTTCTTCAAGGAGGTGGCAGATGTCAGAGGAGTGTTTGACAGCGGAGCAAGGATTGAGTGTGGCAAGATGAAGAAGGTTGCCAGCCTTAAAGACCTTCCGGATAGAAGTACATATAAGAGGTACACCCTGCGGAGGTGTGGAAGGAGTATGAGATGGGTCAGAGGATGAAGGAGAAAAGGGCAAGGTAGCCAAGGGAGAGGAGTAGGGTACAGCAGGAGATGAGAGGAAGTTGATGAGGCGAGGGAACTGCCTATCAAAGAGACAGAGATTGGCCTGAGGGCCTTGCACCATGACAGTGCCATTTAGGTAGACATTTATGATGACTCTGGAGGAGTCGAAGGAATCCATACGCACTTCCCAGCGGGTGCCACCATTAATGGGAGAGGAGTAGACAGGACAGAGCACAGAGATCATATGAGGGGTCCATAGATCTGGTGAAGGAACGACAAAGAGGATGTCGGTAAGGGTTTTTCTGGCAGAAGCGCTGGAATAGGTATCAGCAATGGGGAGTCCTGGGTTGGAGGCCAGGATATCCTTTTTGAATTTCTTCTTAACAGACTTAGTGAGAAGGGAGGGATAGTTGATAATGTAGCAGTTTGAGTAGATAGGAGAGACAGATAGTGCCATGGTCAGGTAGAGAGGGGGCAGTGGGAGAGACATGCAAGTACAACGGTAGGGAACAGTCGCTGGGCTAGCAGGTTACAGTTAAGGTCCAAAATGAGATTAAATAAAAATGAAAACAACAGCAAATTTGCTTACAAAAACGGATCCAGATTTTACTTTCTAAACACACCCAAATTTGCTTACATGGTGGGGAGTTGATAATCCTCCCCCTACGTTACACGTGTAAATTACACTTGTAAATGCCGATTCCAGCACTTCAGAGGATTCATTTTGCTTCCGTCCTGAAGTGCTCCTCCTAATGGGTCATGCCTCTATGTCACTATGGGCGTGTCCTGCAAGTGAGAGCCGCGGTGTGTTAGTGATGTCTATGGAGTGCTCCCATCATGCTCAGACTGGCCTGTAGGGCAGTAGGGCAATGGCCGAAGTGCAGGCCAAACATGCTAATCTGGGCCACTTTTATGGCCAATGTGGGACAATGCTTTGGCCAAAGTAGGCCAGTTTGATGAGGTACTTCACTGCATAGGTAGTAGTTTTGAATAGTGTTACTGAACAAATATTTTTATAATGCACGCATTGCAGCATGCAACAGATTTTGCCAAAACAATGCCCCCTTGGGTACTAAATTAGTCAGTCACAAAAGGACATACTGCCATTTGTGACGGTCGACCACTTTGTCATCACTGTCGGAGGCAATTTTACCCGACCCTGTCTCCCATTGCTGTTGCATAGTGATGCAAAGGGGATATGGCTGGTATATTTATTTAAATTTCAACACACTTGCATTCATTTCTTCCAGATAAGGAGGTCGCACCACTAATGCATTCTGCCTAGCCTTCCCGGAGTGAACCATCAGCATGTTCCATAATTTATGTTCTTTCTATTTCCATTTCTTTCCAGAAGAGTCCAGCGCGCGGCTTTTGCACACCATCTGCCTTGTAGAGGCACATTTTATATGCATGTAGTATTTATTTCTAACCACTGAATATATTATGAATACCTTTGACCAGTTCACTGTGTGCAAACAGCAAAGCCTCATTGCAATTATATGGAGGAATTGTCAAATTTAAAAACCTTTTTGTATCGGGCACTGATGTGATGTAGCCATGTTGCATTGTACAGTGTAAGGAATGGTGCAGTGCAGCGTCCAGATTTAAAAAAAAAAAAAACATTTCCAATGGGGAAATCCCATTGAAAAACGCTTTGTAAATCACTGCAAAAGTGTTTACCAAGATTGTGGTTAACAATGCATTTTACAATGGATTACCTTACATTCAGCATGTCAGGTGGGCCAACAACAGCCACAACATGTATTTACATTTTGGAGAGCAGTGTATCCATTGTCTTGGCGGTAAACACTTCATCCATGAAAAGATGCCAAAGTTTATCTTTGTTTTTGTCATTCTGAAGAATAAGTCCTTCCGGTTCAATAGGTACAGTTTATTGTATGTCTGCATTACAATAATACTAGAGCAATCAGCAGGAGGTTTTCAAGAACCTACTACTCGACCACCTACAATATACATGACCTGCCTCACCTTGCAGACTCACGTCTATAATCCACATGGACTTCCCTTAATGGAACTAAGGAGCACACTACATTCACGAAGAATATGAGCGCGTAGCGTGGTAGTGACATATTGCTCGACAGGAAGCAAGGGAGGGTTCAACAGACAGAAATATCTCAAATGCATCCGTTTTCTTTTGTCCTACCCAGAAGTTATGTCGTGCTGTATAGTGTGCATATACCACTGGGTTGGCCTAGTACTGATGTGGACCTTTTTGGCTGTGCTGCTGACTGTGTGTGCTTAGGTGTCATGCTTTGGTTGTGTCCTGCGTGGGATTGTGTCTGCTATCGTGGAGAGGGCTTGGTTTGTGGTGCTGCTTTCTTGTTTTAGTGTTTTAACTGTGGCAGTTTATTGGCAAAGGTTTCGAGCAAGCTTTTCTCATGATGTCAGGAAACTATGGTATTGAAAGGGACAGGGTGTGTGTGGAGGGGTTGGCGGGGGGGGTTGGGGGCTGGGGATGCAATCTTATGAATGCATCCTCCCTATATAAAAAATAAATAATTCGTACAAAAAAGGAAGCCTACAATGTAAGAATAAGTAATGCTAGTTCCAGTGCTAAAGAACTATTCACCATCCTGAAGGAGTTAGAAAACTCCAATCCACCGACGGACATGTCCGTGAAGGACCATCTATGGTGCACGAACATCCAAAATGCTCTTGCAAACAAAATCACCAGCCTGCATACGAAAATTGAAAACAAAAGACTACAACTCTCCAATAGTAACACCCCCACCCCCAGCGTACCCACTACCGCCAATACTAACCTTGGCTTCACCTTCAAAAAGGCAACCACACTTGAAGTGCAAAAAATGATAACTTCTCTCAAACCGTCAAATTGCAAAGGGGATAGCTGCCCTGCACAGATTATAAAAGGTGCAGCTAGAGACCTCTCCCCATTCATTTCCAAACTTATAAACGTATCATTCACCACTAACTCAGTACCCAACAACTTGAAACAGTCATGGGTCCTCCCTCTCCTGAAAAAACAGACCCTGGACCCAGCCATTCCTACTAATTACAGGCCCATTACCACTGTTTCCTTCCTGATAAAAATCCTTGACAGAGTTGCTTACCTGCAAATTCAGAATTACTTAGAGTCCAACCAACTTCTTGGTCTGCGTCAATCTGGCTTTCGACCTCAACATGAAACAGAAACTGCCCTTGTTGACCTCAAAAGTCAGAATGACGACATTAAAGACAAGGGTAAGGCTGCCATCCTACTCCTCCTAGAACTCTCAGCAGCCTTTGACCTGGTCGACCATAAAATACTCTGTAACCACCTCTCTTCTGCCGCCCATTTCTCCCCCTCTGCTGTCACGTGGATACAATCCTTCTTGGCCAACAGAACCATGAGGGTCTTCTCCCCTGTAGCAGCAGCAGACCCCATCCCCATCACTTGTGGTGTCCCACAAGGCTCATGTGTTTCCCCTACCCTATATAATATCTTTACAAAGCCTCTCTTTGATAAAGTGGATCGTCTGGGTGTCACCTACACAAACTATGCGGATGACACCCAGATACTCCTTACCATCTCCGGAAATTACAACACTGATGTTAACAGGATCAATTAAATCTTCTCTATCATTCAGGCATGGATGGCCACACATGGCCTCTGCCTGAATGACGAGAAGACTGAATTGCTCATTGCTGGTTCACCGAATAACTTACAAAAACTGAGCCCTAACTATTCCAAAATCATCATTGATGGCAACACCATCCCTGTCACCAAAAATGTGAAAACACTTGGCTTTTATCTCGATGTCAATATCCACCTCACTAAACAAGTCAATTCGACCACCTCAGCCACCGCCTATACAGGAAAATTAATTAGAGCCTGCAGACCATTTCTATCTACTGACAGCTGCATTACGTTAGCTAGAGCTCTCATACAATCTAAGTTAGACTACTGCAATAGCCTTTACTTAGGGGCCAACCAAGCTATTATCAGCAAACTCCAAGTCCTTCAAAACAATGCGCTACGAGCAGCACTAAACATCCCAAGGTGAGAGCATATCTCTGCCACCAGAATCACATGCAAATGGCTATCCATTCAAAAAAAGATGGATCTAAAAACTCTCTGCCTCACTTATAAAGCCATCAACTACCTAGCCCCCCTTACCGCACTAACAAATTCACTATGACGCCTGCCATCAGAACTACTAGATCTTCCAACACTTTATGTCTCACGGTGCCCAGATTCACCTCCAAAAGAGCCGGGGGCTCGAGCTTCACTGTCCTCGCCTCCCAACTTTGGAACTCCCTGCCACTGAACATCAAGTCGGCCAAATCCTTCCAGTCTTTGAGGAAACTTGCTATTGGATGGCTATTGACTAAAAGTCTACCGTTAAGCCAGACCTAGTCATATTCTGCATATTTTGTACATGCACTTATGTCACTACTGGATGTTCTTTACCGTAATTGCCTGTACTTGCTGTATAACCCATGTTAAAGTATTTCTGCTAATTATCATGTACTGTGCCTTGTAACTTGTACTAGCGCGCTTTTACTCCTGGGTCCGGAGCGCTATATAAATAAACAAACAAACAAAACAAACGCTCAGACTGCGGCAGTCGCGAGTAGGTCACTGCAAACAATCCATGCATGAGTAGCTTACGGGTGTGATTTAGTGATTTAAAGCATTTAGAGAGTGTTCCTGCTCACCATTTATTCTGTGCATTTGCTGACAAAAAGTGCAGAAAGGGGTGCGGTTTCCAATGATTTCTGTGTAGTTCAGGATGCAAACATAAGCATTCAGAACTTAAAGGGTTAACACTGCGTCATATTGCATTATACTTGACCAGTGGTTGGTGCAATATGCATTGAGGCGAGCTTGAGCCCTGAGAAAAGCACTGAACGTGTCTTTAAGCAAAGGTTACTCTCAAAGAACTGTGCGTACCCTTTTCTATCATAACACACATTAACAATAAGTACAAGAAAAACAGAACATTTGAACATGTAAAGTAATGAACGTTCAAAACCAAGACCCGATTTGAAATAGTTTTGTGAAATCTGAAGAAATGTATAATTTGACACTGATGTGGCAAATGTCCTCATCTGTTTTCCTGCCTGGCAGATTTGCCTCAAACTATAGCGTTTCATAAAATGTGATGCAGATCAGTGACTAAGATTCTAATTTCTGGGGCATTTTAATTTGGGCTTAAACATGATACTCAAGATACTTTAAATTAAGGTACCATCTCATTGGGCATTCCCGGTTGACTCCTTGAGAACTCCCTTGATGCAGAAACAGCTTGATTGTATTCAGGAGATGCTAGGCTTGTTCAAAGAGCAGGCCTTCTGCTGAGGTGGATATTTTTTTCAGACCTTGCTCTCTCCCCATGCTGCTGCAAATGTGCCTATTCACAGCGCGTTTATATTCTGGACATTGTACAGCTTTGACATGATGTATACATAAGCAGGCGTTTGGATGGACCATACAACCACATACACAATTTGCATTTTAATGATGGTTGCACGGCTCTAGTGAATCTTGCATCAGCCTTAGCCTGCAATTAGCTTTTCGCAATTATATGATGTGGTCACAGTGCAGTTATGAAGCCATTTATTTACTTCTCAGTATAAAAGGGATTCAAGGCCCTCAGAGGATCCTTATTTCAGACTCCTCTGGATCAAGAGGTTCCTTTAAAGGTAGCAAGTTGCACATCTGTGATAGTGGGACATGCACATGGCTTAGATGTGAATGAGATGTGAGTTGTGAATGAGGTCAAAAATAAGGGGCAATGTGGCCAAAAATAAGGGGCAATGGTATTGAATATATTTTGTAACTGAATGAAAGTAAGCAAGAGTGTCATACGTTTAGCAATACAAGAATGCCTTATCTGCATTACTGATGAGGGGGAAGAACGAAGTTACTTTTATGGTGAACATATAATGAAGAATCTATTATGACAGTTTTCTTTGGCATTACGTGTGTAATTATGAAAAGCCCATGATGTTAAAAACACCTTTTTTAACAACTAGCCCCTTCAATTTCGTGTCGGTTGAAGGTCTGATAGAGAGGCCCTGGAAAACATCTGTATCTGCGTTTGGGGTATGGGCCTCTGGATTTCTATTAATTTCAAACATAGAGCAGATGATGGCATGGGAATCAGGGTGGTCCCCAGGTTTCTATGCAACCATCTGCTTCCTACATAGCACTCACTAGGAACACTGCATCGGTCGCATGTCCAGACAGCGGTGATCAGTAATGAAGACTGCCATGTACAAACATGGAAGCCCTCATTACATGGTGTCCCTCTCAGGTCCCCCTATTCTGTTTCAACGAAAGACTGGTCTGAATCCCCAGCGATTCCCCCCCCTTTCTGCTAGCATCCAAATATGATGCAGGCAAAGGTGCTGGCGGATTCCCTGCATGGAGCAGGGAAACTACAGAGTGGATGTTCTAGTCTGTATACCACTCCATCCAGGGATTCCCCCTAAAAAGTGCACAGAAAAATGAAAATGAAGCAGAGATTGCTTTGGTCCACACGTATTACCGCATCAATGTCGTTTTCTGGACTCAGCAAAATTAGAGTTCTGTCATCAAGTCATATAAAGTTATTTGTTCATTTTGTTTCCTGTGTACGTTGGTTTCATATAGAATATGTAGATAATAGGACATGTGTGTTAGGGAGTGAGCAGAGTGGGAAGACACAACAGTAATCTCTCATTTTATGTCTGAGAAAGACAAATGCTCATCTACTGCCTAACAACATTTCACACAGTGGTCCATTAGTTGGGTGGAATGGCTCTGTGTGGTTCCCCCACTGGTGCTCATGCTGTAGAGCCAAACAGATGGATTTATGGAATAATACATGAGGTATACCCCCTAAGTGCAAATGATGAGTATGCTCGTCCTTTTTGCATAGACTTGCATAATAGCCTGGCAATTAAGGGTGCAGTCTAACAATAATTTGGTATAACTATGAAGCAGAACATACAAAGGAAAAATAATGGCAGCAGAAACAAGGATAGACTTTCTGTTAATGGCAAAGCAAAAGCAGAAAAGAAATGGTAGCAGAATGTGAACAGTAAAGTGTCCTTTAGGTATTACATGGTAAAACACCAGAGCATAACCACAAGAGGGCAGTGTGGCTGATTTGTTGATATGCAAAGAGAGCAAGTCCCCATTTCCCTGCTGTGCCCCTCAATTTTGTGCTGTCACATGCACCCCACCTCACAAGCATTTCCCTTGGGGTCAAGGAAACGTCCAAAACAGCAGTTGCAGTCATGGCTCGCAAGGTAGCCCCTAATGGTGGGCGCACAAGTAGGCCCATGGTGACGTCACCAAAAGTGTGGGTTCAAGCATTACAAGGGCACGAGGGGTGGGTTGAGAGTGCAGAGGTACATCAAGCCATGTAGTGGTCAACTCTGTCCAGGCACCGGGACAGTGATTGAGACTTGGTGGCTGATTTACTAAGAATTCTTCAATGACATTGCACCAATGGGAAGCGCGTTTGTAAATCAGAGACAGAGTAGACAGACATGTATTTAATATGTGTTTCGCAATTACTCATGTACCCTACAGTGCTTCTCTTGCTTGTTTATGAATTATGCTTTTACATATAAAGTCCAAAATCCGAATGATTTTTAATCGGACTTTCCTTTCATTTGCACCCTGGGCAGTGAGAGAAGAGTCAAAGCAGACTTGAGGGAAGCATGGGGCAAAGTTCCTTAACCTCCGGCATGTGACATTAAATGCCTATTTGTGACACAATAGTGAGAAATCTATTTCTACAATGCATGCCAGTTCAAAGTGATTCGAAATTGAGTATTAGAATGAAGATTTGATCTCATTTGTGTGCTGAAAATGCTTACTCCGTTGTGCAATAATCGCCTCCGAAATCCCTTTTGGATTCTAATGCTGAACTAACATGATTATTCACTCAATATTTTACCCTTAACATTCTTATGCACAGTGACATTGGCTATTAGTAAAGTGCACGTGAAACAGAACGCTAAATCGTGCTCATGGCTCCAAAGCCCCGCGCGATTTCTCGTCTACATACTGTGCAGCAGAGGCCTTGATTTCCTTCGGGAGTACATTGCTGTTTGATCTCTTCTGGCACTTCACGCACATCGCATTATGCGTTTTCTGTGGGCAGTTAGGGAAGGAAAGCTAAACCCTGCTTTGAAGACATTCAGAATCCAATTGCCACTGCATACAGTACTTATCTTGGGAATAAAGAGGCAAAGGAAAATTGAAGGAGCATATCATTGTATTTGACAGCATACAGGCTGTTTATTTTCGAAATGTCGGTAACGTTAATTTCAGTATTGAATAGCATTTTGCTCTAACCAAACACATAGCAACTTATGATCAATATTTAATATATAGCAATGCAGAAATCTCAGCATTTAAAACATAGATAATATACTACAGCATGAGAACACCCATGCACTGCTGGCCTACATGCAACTGAAGATAAAATAAATAAAATGTCTAGCCAATTTGGTTTGACATTAAATATAGATGACATACATGAAAAACAGTTTTTTAGACAAATTAGCTGAACCATGTAAATACAGCTTTTAAGATCGCCATATTCATAATACTTGGAGAGTGATGGTGAGAGTATGGAATTGTAGCTTCTTACCTAGACAGAAGCACTGCATACACTGCTTGATCTAGTTAAAGAGTTCAATGTGCAATGTCAGCTGCCATTCAATTGTTAATTGGAAATGCAGTAGTCCCAATTTATGACTAAGGCGTGCTGTGGTATCTGTGCACAGAAAAATGTGGTCATTGATTGGCATTGGGTCTTAACTGGTGACACATTGTGTAAATAGCACAATGCAGGGAAGCACAGGTGCACACTACTCAGTGAGGTGGAACAGCTATGGGGCAACGCGTTCGTCTTGGAAGGAAGGCAGCACAGCGCAACTCAGGTTCGAAGCCCGACCTCGCGCTTAGAATCCAATCTCTGGGATTAAGCACGTTATAAATGAGCAGTTATTATAATTATTACTTTGGTGTTCATCCGCTCTCACCATATTTTAACTCACAGTGACTAAGCGAAGTCCATGCACGACCTCTGCCACTGTGCCTACACCTTCAAGATATGAATAATGATCCTCACTTGCTTCTGGTTCATCCAGCCTGCTCTTCTGGCCACATGATCAGTGGCAGCAGGTGAGTTTTGTAGTTGGAGGGGTGTAAACATTTCCCAAGAATGTGCATGGGTGACCAAGCTTAGCGAGGGAGCCAAAACAAACCGACTGGGGTCAAAGGTTTCACCCCCAAAATCAGTTTTAAAATAATGGGTTAAAAGGTTAATTTTAGAGCACACATTATGTGAAAAATTAGGCACACAGTTCACACTTATTTTTGTATAATATGTAAAAACATCGTGTATACGGCAGGTCCCCAGCAGTGCACTGGAGCATTTTTCAACACTTTCTCATGAATACTTTGCCCACAATGTATGCCCATATTGTGTGAGTGAGAAAAAACTATTTCATGCTTGCTGTGCCGAAACATGCCCATGCGGGTTGCATCACCATATGCCACTTTCCCCACTTTTAAAATACACATGTTTGCTTTGCCAATATTGTCACTAGCAATGGTATAAGACTGCACATGCACGCTGGCTTCACCAATGTAGGCCAATATCCCAACGTAAGAACACTTATCATAATGGTGTTGCTTGTAATATCACTAACAAATGCTATGCAGCTGTGAGAAAGCATGTCTATATTGATTCCACAGATGTAGGCTAGTCATCATAGAAAGTAAAGCTATTAGAGCTAAGGGGTCCTCTTTTTTAGGGGGCTGTGTGGCTGAGGACAAGATGCAAGCATATATATAGAAAGCGCCACTAGGAAACAGCTACACACCTACACACGTGCTAGGTGTGTCTGGTTGTAACAAGTGCTATCACTCATGTCAGTCAATTGATCAAGACAGGAAAAATAGAGATAAACATATTTTAATTAGTATATATAAAAACACTCAAACCATTATTATAAAAAGACAAAAATGCATTTTGTTTGCACGAAACATCACATAAAAACAGTTTGTGAAAGTCAATAATTTCAACGAATCGCAACTAACACAATAAACATATTTGAATAATGTTTTGAGGTTAGTAAAGGTGTGGTATGGACATATTGCTCTTTCGTATGTCCTTGGTTTATCATTAACTAGTCCTTGACTCTGTCGACACAGAAAAATGTGTTTCTGGGTACTAGCAGCAGGTTTTGAAAAAAGAAAACACTCTTTAGCTGATTTAAACTGCCATCAGATGTGCGCTGGACCCGTCTTCAGGACGTTAAATAGTAACACCAAAAATTGGATGTCAAAAAGAAGTTCATTAATTGACCATTCACATTATGGCAATCTAAAAACCAAATCAAAAAAGACGTATTGGTAACATAATTAAAACCCAAGGTGAAGTGTCAGATCTCTATAAGTGTTCACATACAACCATTGACACTAACCTTTTGATTACTTCATTGGCGTGTGTGGCATCGAATTGGGTGAACATGTAGACCAAATTCAATTGTTGGAGCTGTGGATTCTCACAGTCGATAGAACTAAAAGGAAAATATGAGATGAGCCTTAAATACTCATATTTGAGAATTACTTTTATTTGTTCTTTTTGCTTTTTGCCGCAATTTTGTGCGTAGTTATGTGGTGAATACACGATGAAGGACGGGCTCTTTATTTAACGTAAGCGCCCAGAGAGCCCAAAGTGGATTCACATAATTCATGTTTCCATATAATCATGGATATTGCCCTGTGTTTCATTGCTAGCTCTATGACTTTTGTTTTCATTTTTGTGTTACGCCTGCTTTGCTTATTTCAAACGCATGCAGAATGTAATACTAGGGTAACAGAGTTACCTTCGATTACATTGGGACTGATTCTTGCGGGGGGCCTTTATGACCATGGTTTTCCCGTGCTGTGTCCAAACATTTGGAAAATCTGCTGTGAATCCGGTATCTAGGGGTGAAATGCTTAGAGTTAACAACTCAAAGCATTTCAACCTATTTAGATGTTTAATTGACAGCACAAACGTTCATGCGCTTACCTTCTTTGATGTATCCTTGTTGATAAATCTCTGACTGCCGCACTATCGATTCCTCGCAACAGCTTCTGATTGTGATTACCGGATGTAGCCGCGCAAGTATCCCAACAGCTAGACTGTGACTGAAAAAACAGTCTGGTTTAATAGGTACGCCATCTTGGAGTAGAAAATGGCGGATATAACCGATGGATCATGTATTGAAACCGTACACAAGCTCAATTCAACGTGGTTTTAAAACCATTATGTTCTTCACTATTATATTTTCGGGCATGTGTATGTCTTGTATATTAATACGTGCATATCAATAATGGTAACAGCACAAATCGATATTGAACTATTGCTGCTGTGGGAGGGAATCGAATCAGTTAAGCAACTATGTAAGAAAGTTTCAATAGAAACAATTCTGACACAAATGACCTGAGAATATGTGTGAGTAGTTTTGCCGAGGTGGCGTCTAACGAACGCAAAAGTGATAGCGGCCATCCCATATTTACACAGGCTTGCATCCCACGGTCGGTGTCACAAATGTGTAGTTGGTAGTTTTGTTATTGCTGAGCTGTTTCGTAACACAAATCAGTGAGTGTATAGATGATCCAAAGAAGTATTTAATGGATCATTTATGCAAAAAGAGACTCCATTCAATCCCAATGTTTAGACCAGTTTGTACAGTATTGAGATTATAAATTCATTTTTGCTCAAGCTGTCTTAATTTGCGATCTCTATCTCCCCCATGGGGATGAGCTGGCACTGTTTGAATTATAAACCAATGTATGTCTTTGGCAGTATGTTTGGCTTTGACGAAATGAGCTACTAATGGTTTATCAGGCACTGAGTTTTTAACGCACGAGCAATGTTCACAGATCCTCTGCTTAATGGGTCTCTTTGTCTGCCAATGTATATTAGCCCACATGGGCAAGTGATGGCGAAAATTGCCCATGGTATATTGCAGTTCGTAAAGCTCTTTAAGTGCCAAGTAAGACCGTTTAGATTAACGGATTTAAGGTTTTTCGTCAAATCACATACTGATCATTTTCCGCATTTGAAATGCCCACTGACTGGTGGCAAGTGCCATAATGTTGTTTGTTGTGGGATAGCGGGTGTCTTTTGAACTTTATATGTATGTACCAATTTGACACGTAAATTGGGCATACGTTTAAATGCGAAACGTGGTTTCTGTATAGAAAATTCTTCAGTTTGAATCAAAGGCCAATTTTTTAGAATGCAGCGGTGCAAGTCGTTGCTAATAGGAGAATAAGTGGAAACACATGTGATTTTGTCCTCATGAACCCTGTTTTGTTTTTCCAAACACTGAGATCTATTAGTGTTATGTGCCCTTTTCATTGATCGTCGGATGATATATGGTGGATATCCTGTGAAAACACGGGATGCAATCAAGGGAAGCCGAACTCTGATTAAAACACTAGAAAATAGAAGATTTTCAGATTGAAATGGTGCTCAACTTCAGATAACAGGGTAGGATGCCAGATATCAGTAGGGTTTTGTGACATCACAGGGCCGGCTAAGCTCATTATCTGCAGTGGTGGGATTTTCTGAATAGCCGATGCAGCCAAACCATTTATGACTGGCAGCCCACCAACTTCAAACAACAGAATGGCAAATGACCGGAACAAAGGAGAGAAGATATGCATAGATTTGAAGATTTCCCATTAGTTTTAATGGACTATCATAACTGATTCATTTTCTCAGCAATGACAGGTCGGCTTGCATTAATTTATGTGTCATTGTTAAGATAATTTCTAGGCAATTTTGTTGAAATGAAACTTGTGCATATGCAACTTAGACAATTGTAATGGCAAGCTAAAATGTGTTTCTGGGTGCTCTGAACATTTCCCAAATTTAGGAATTGGCGTGCTGATGGAGGGTAACATTAGGTAGTTGGAGAGTAAATTGCATGTTCATAACTATTATGCTTTTGGTATAAACAGCAGAAAATGGCCACACCCCGTGCAACATGATGCAGACCCAGCTGTCATTTTATTGAATTCCCCATCATTAGCTGGAGTGGAATATGTATACATTATGGCAGTTACTAGTAAATTACAAAGTTTTGCCCTATATCTACTTCCTGGCTAAAGTTGACATAATGTTACACTCACCTGGTCTCTGCGGGGATGTTGTGGCATGGTTGCAGCACTCCCAGGAAGTAGAACCCCCCTGTTTGCTTTATCCCACTGCAAATAGGCTATGGGCTGCAGCAATGAATTGGAACACTGCTCCTGCGTAGATATGAGAGGACGTAAGTTTGCTGGCCTGTGAGTGAATTCCCTCTCAAACCCTTCTTCCCATAGCATGGTTTCTGTGAGCATGCATCGACCCATTAAGGCTCACCTGTAGATTATTAATGGTGAGCTCTCCATCCTGCTACTTCTGGAAGCGGAGCATTTAGGATGAGGACCGAGTTCCTTCACTGGTCCTTCCTACGTGGTGTCCAGTCTAGCTGCGACTATTCCACGCCTTTCTGGTAAGCGTCTTTCACTTTTCTCTTTGTCTCAAAGTATTTGTATTGTCTACCTCACAGCCTGTTTTCAGCTCTGTAATAATGTCTAGGTGTGATTGCGGCCTAGCAGAGCTATATTGCATTAGGTGGCTCCAGATGAGGAGTGGAGGATCCTGCGGTGGTCCGGCAGCAGGTAAGTGAGCTTTTAAGGATAAGCATGAAGAATTTTGCAAGGGCAACCTCAAACTGAAAGTTCGTAATGTCTAACCTTGCCTTTTGCCCTTTTACAGGGTCCGCCTTCATGAATGAAGAAGATGTTGTGCTGCGATGCCCAGAGCTGAAGTTCTGCGTGCCGGAGGATGAAGAAGATGTTGTGCTGCGATGCCCAGAGCTGAATTCCTGTGTGCTGGTGGATGAAGAAGATGTCATGCTGCTGTCTCCAGAGCTGAAGTTCTGCATTCCGGAGGATGGGAATGGACGCCAGGCTCAGCGGTGAAGAATGCATGTGAATGCTGACTCCAGGATGTAAGCGCATGGGCAGGAGACTGGATTCCCAAAGGTAAGTGCTGCTTTATCCCGGGCGGTGGTGAGCATTACGCTGCATGTGAATGCAGATTAACGTGAAGCTTGCGCCTTGTGGTTGGGTTGGCTTTCATAGCTGAGCTCTCAAGACCATGCCCGCTAGTTCTGTCCTTCTTGCCACACACTGACAATCCTTGAAGTTGCATGTGCTGCTTATAGATGGAAAGTTGCACGTGCAGCTCAAGATGGAAAGCCACACCCGGACTGACTGCATACACATGGAAAGTTCCTGAAAAGCACTCCTGCCCATAATAAAGAGTTTTGCTTATGTTTCCCCATGAGCCTGGCGCCAAAGATGCCACGACTGAGTCCAACTGGGCCCCCTGTGTATAAACGTCCCAAAGGGACGTGCGTGATCCATGCTACCCCTTGCTCCCACAACCTGATGGTGCAGCTCCTGTGATCCTGGGCAAGTGGCCATGACACATAAGAAAAAAAGGGTAATTTCAAATGGGAGTTTCCATATTTCTGTTCTAGACTCCTGAACCAATCCTTAGACAGGAATTGGGCTTGGGGGTTGGAGAGAATGGGAAGAACTAGTCAAAGGTGCGAGAACTTTTGCAGGGCAATGCCCATATTGAAATCTTGATGGTGTCATTACTGGTATATAAAGTGGATGTACTATGAGGGAAGGGGAGAGCTGCTCAAAATTACCAATAGAGAGACAGCTACCAAAAACCACCCAAGGAGATCTACTGAAAATATCATCTGGGGGTCATTTTGGAGGGGCTGGAGATTTCTATTGCTGCGTAAACTAGAAAGCAGAGGCTGTGATTCTTCACTGGAGCCAGAGAGAAAGAAGAGCTGTGTGATCAAATTGACTGAAGTGCTGACAAGACCTTTTTTCCCCTATAAGCAAAGCAGCTCAGTCCCTGAGTGCCAAGCCCAGAGATTTACAAAGTAAGTAGATTCTTTAACAAAAAGTCTATGGGGGTATCTGATTAATTAACCCATGTCCTTTCATTGGTGGGTTCTTTTTCATTAGTGGGTGGGGAGAAACTATGTAGATCCTTAGCCTATTTGAATGAATATAATGTTATTAATTTCCACTTAGCAAATCACTATGGTACACTTTTATTTTGTTGACATTCAAAATTAACAAAGCTCATTCCCAGTGTACGCTGAAAATTGTAGCCTGCATTTAATTGGGTAATTCTATTTGTCCTGTTGACCCCGACTTCTTTAAGGAAGAGGGGCGTCCTTGTGCCTAAACTAGAACAATCCCTAAACTGCCAACTTCCCCAACACCGGCCTTTAAGTGGAGGGGGGTCTGCAAATCCAAAATATCAAATTCATCCCAATTTGTACTGTCCAACTTCCCCAATTCAGGCCTTTAAGTGGAGGGGGGCTCTGAACATCCAGTATTCCTAAATCATCACAATTTTTACTACCCAACATGGCCACCACAGTCCTGTAAGTGGAGGGGGGGTCTGAAATCCTAAATAACTAAATCATCCCAATTTGCTCTGTCCATCTTCCCCAACACATACCTTTAAGTGAGGGAGTCTGAAAACCGTTTTTGGGGTTAGGGGAAGAAGTGTTTGCAAAAGTAAGACCTCATGTAAGCAAAATTCTAGTCTTTTAAAGCGCACAGTAATACAGAAATTGTCGAGCACTGCATATGTAAATTGATTTCATTCATTGATCAGTGTTTATTAATCCATTTGTTTGATTTATTTATGTAAAAAGAGTTTTAATTGTGAGCCACAGAGAAGGGGGCGTGTGTAATGTTAGTGCGTGTTCAATTACCTTTAATACCAATAAATACAAATATATTTTCTGTGCAACGGCCTGGTTCTTGGCTTATTGGTGACACGGGGAAGGATGCAAGGGGCATTATGTGAACCTGAAGTAGGGCTGAACAAGAAATCCACTAAACAGTTTGTTGTGTGACACCTGGATTGGGGAGGGAAGCAACTCCCAGTGTTGAGGGTGGCCTTTCATAAAACCTATACAAATTGGGGGCTTGTCCGGTATTTGGCTGGCTATTTTTTACTCATGACAAGTGCATTGTGAAAGGCTATTCATTTTGATGTAATTTCATTAAGGTGGAGGTAAAGTCATCGTTGCTTTGTTAAAGTGATTTGTCATTGTGAGAGGAAATTAGGTGGGAACAGGGTGATGTTTGCCCCTGCGCAATGGACATTTTAAGTTGATGGGCCTCATTCCGACCCAGGCGGTAAATTACCGCCTGGGTCGTACCTTTACCACCATGGCGTAAACTATGTTTACGCCATGGTGGTTGGCGGACTTACCGCCCCATTCCGAGGTTGGCGGGGCGGTAAATCCCCAATCCCCATTTACCCTTCCCCGTTCCCATTTTTGCCCCATAGGGCATAATGGGAGTGGGGAAGGCGTTAATTACGCCACCGTAAATTACGGTGGCGTAATTAACAACAAGGTCCCTTAGCGCCATGGATTTTAACACCTGCTAAAAGCAGGTGTTAAATCCTCCATGGCGCTAAGGGACCTCGGAATCAGGCGGTAAGGGTCGGCGCTGTTTACGCTGCCGTAAACCCCTTACCGCCTGGGTCGGAATGAGGCCCGATGTGTCTGATGCCTAGAAACATCGCCTCACCAAGCTGTTCTTTCGTGGAAAGTGGACAGTGGTGGTTGAGGGGAGCTGGCAAGCTAAAATGATGCAAGAGATTACATCAGAAGGAATTGACATTTGGATTCAAGGTGGGAGATTACACAAAGCGCTAGAGGCATTTTACATGACACAAATTAAATATGAGGAACAGATTTAAATGGCTCAACTCACGGCTCATTTATATTTATATTTGCAATTAGTTGAAGAGTAAATAAAAGTGACCAGTGTCTGAGTCAAACTAGGCCCTAAAAAAAGGCTCTGCATTCATGTGAATAAATTAAGGCGAAATGGCAACAGAGCCACATTTTGGAGGGGAAACATGAAGAGTTTGCTGCACTCAAAGACACCTACAGGGAGTGTGCAGAAACTGTAACCCACTTTCAAGGTAAATTGGATGATTAGACTATTCATAGTAGTGCATTGCTGGATGACATAGTGCCTTCGAAGCAAATCATCAAGTAACTGAAATATGAAAATAACCAATAATTATAAAAGGGGTTGATTCCCAGAAAGAATGTGAGCAGTTGCACCAAGATTTAAAGGCTTTAGAACAACAGAAAATGCAACTGGTGATAGAAAAAGAAAGCTTACAGCAGGACAATAGTGTCCTGTTTTAAAAAGTCAATCAATTAAAGATGGATACAGAGAAGGGTGAGTCTGGGTTCCAGGAACTCACTAAAGTGAGGGTAGAAAATACACAGTTTTTAGAACATTTGAGGAGCACAGGAGCTGACCTATTTCAGGCAGCCCATGGATCCCTGCCCCTGATATACACAAATCAACCCTCACACAAGAAACACTGATGGAATACTACAGAAACCTTTTCAACCAATCACTTTCAACAGGGGAAGTACTGAGATCATTTTAATCGGCATACATCAAGCCGCAAGGACACAGTAGGAAACATGGAGGACCTCTCCAACTACAGACCCATCTCAAACATCCCATACCCAGCAAAACTACGCAACACATATGTCTACAGAATAACACAAGAAATTATAGAAGAACACCTACTGCAGGATCAAGCACAGGTAGGCTTCAGACAAATGAGAGGAACGGAAATGGCACTGCTCTCAATATGGGGCGATCTAAAGACTAATTTATTGTATTTGTTTTAGTTAATATAAACCTTTACAAAAATAAGTACATTGAAAGACACAACAAAACTATACATCAATTGATTTCAACAGAATACTTTCAAAAACACATATAAAAATACAAATACAAATACAGCTACACATTCTTAATTTAAAACGGTATCTATAGAACTGTACATCAATCAATTTAAAAGAATTACATATCAACGTGCAAACTCTGCTACAGGTAGAAATTCGATAATGGATCAATGTGCATGAATCATTATGCACAATATAACATGTATACATATGGCATTCCTTGCGAGAGTTCACCATAGTAAAATATAGTCAATTATGAGTATCCAAAACGTAACCTCGCATCTCTAAAACAGATTACATACCACTGATCAAAATCTAATTACTGCCAAGTTTAGTGCAACTGATTTGCTATGTGACATTGCCCACCATAGTTGCTCTTGATAAACCCTTTCGTGGTTCAGTACACATTTTTTAGAATACTCGATTCACTGCCCTCTGATGGCTTCACATTCAGTCAACAAATGTGATAGCGTTTCCCTGGAGTCTGTCATTTTCCAAAAATGTGGCAGATCATCATTTCTTCACTTACAACCCCTCTTACTGATCGATCTCTCTTGTCGGGAGTACAGTCTAAAACCTGTAAAATTATGCTCACGTTCTTATTTGGGAAGCGTTTTAAGTAAGGCTCGGGACAACCTATTAATTTTTGACAGGAGATAATATATCAATATAGCTTCTTCTCCATTACTACATCATTAGTCATGGCCCAGTCATTGTATTGAAGTAGCCTCTTCAATTTAGCAGGGGAGTGTAAAAGAGTGTCTACTGCAACCCCAACTGTAGTAGCAATGATAGACATTCTTCATGGAGCTTAAAAACAAAGCCCTCTTGTGAGAGTCCATCCCTTATCCCCTTACTCAATAGCACATATAAGGATTTGCTTAAACTGACCTATTATTCCTAGTTGAGACTCAGTCTCTTCCATTCCACTTAACTTTGGATTGATTGTACCCCCAATTCATATCTAATTGCAGATAATGGCACACACTTGGGTAAACCTTACTATCTCCTGCACCGTCTCCAGCTTCTCGAGAATGCTGCAGCTAGGTCCATACTTCACCCCTGTTGGGCGCTCATGTGTCTCTGTTGCTTTCTCAGCTCCATTGGCTTCTCGTTGAGAAGTGTATTCTTTTCAAATTGCTCTGCATGGTGCATTGAGCCTTTTATAAACTAGACGTGGAATATCTTCAGACTAAATGTGTTCTTTATGATCCGTCTCGCCCGCTCCATTCTCAGTCTGCTCTTGTGATTCAGATTCCGTGATTTAGACTTTCTCGTATGGGTGGCCCTGCTTTTTCAGTCGCTGCTGCCAAGGCGTGGAATTCTCTTTCTCAGTCCCTTTGTGCGATTCCTGAGCATCTGGTCTTTCGTCGTTTTCTAAAACATTCCTGTTTTGAATCTCTATCTTCTTTTCTCTTCTCTGTCCCTTGGTTTAGCACCACAATGCCTTAGGGTGAAAGTGCGCTTTATAAATATTTATAAAATAACATAACATAAACAATACAAGACCATCGCCAGATCAGGACATCATATTTGTGCATCTCACTTACGGCCCATGAGGGAAACAATTCAAGGCCAAAGCACAGATGGGGGATGATCTTAGAATAGTAAAACTTCATTGTCGAACTCATTGAAAATGTTCCATTTTCATATCTATTTTTTTAATTAGTGAGAATATCCCTCAAATAGTTTCGATATGAATAATTGATGTCTTCACGGGCAGTCTTATATTATTCCCAAGTTAGGCCAATCGGACACGTGCATTTATTCAGTCCCATGACCACAGTCTTTTGCGTGTTTACTTTTAGATGATTTGACTCTATATGCCTATTAAAATCTATTATGAGTCTCTGGAGCCCAATCTGAGTGTGGGTGATTAATATAAAATCAACTGCATAGGCAGATCAGCAAATTCTACAGCCTTTGATCTTCAGCTGTGCATCTAGTACATCACCCATATCTGCCACATATAGATTAAATAAGGCAGGAGCAAATATGCAGTGTTGGCGTAGTCCATTATGTGTGTGTGTATAGCATTACATAGCAGCCCGTCCTTGTTCATATGTATCTGAATTGTTGACCCTTCATCTAAGTGGATTAGAATGGAAAGCAGTCCCCAAGATAAGACAAACTTATTCAATTTTGACCATAATGTGTTCCTATCAACCATATCGAATGCAAGAGATAGATCCATCGAGGCCACATATATTGGTACAGAGTTGTCCTTCCAGACTAACTGTTGTAAAACACATATCAAAAGGCTGCCACAGTCTGTGCCCATTTGCTTCCCAAAGCCTATTGCATAGATAAAATGCCATTACTACTGTTCCATTCTTCTACATGTTTTAGGACCAGTGCTGCAAACATTTTCAAACCTGCATTTAGCAGTCCTGTCGGGCAATAGTTCAATGATGAACCCTATCACCCTTCTTATAAACAGGTACAACATATGGCATTTCCCGTGAGGGTGACAAAGACACGGTTATAACCATATCTTTTTATAGGAGATATAGAGCTTTGGACCAGATATCAACATTTTTTTTCTAGGGTTGCATTCAAACGTTGATTTGGTCCCACAACTCTAGATGAGCTGGCCTTACTAATTAAATCCCTAATAACCTTTATTGTAAACTGCAGGTCCCAGGCACTGGACTTGTGGGCCACTCCTTCAGGGAATTGAAGTCCCTCCCTCTAAATATGTTCCCAAAATGTCCTACCAATCTCTTTCCAATATAGGATTACATTGCACTGAGGACTGACGGCTCTCCAAAGCATTTACAAGAAGCCAGAAAAGTCTAGAGTTGCCATCTTTCAAAGCAACCGACATATTTACCCCATCCCTTTGATACATACTGGCTTGATGGGCTTTGATCCAGTTTTTCAGTTTTTGTTTTTCCTTAAGTATTGCCATTTGTTTTGTATTTTATTGCAGCCTGGTATTTTAGCAATTAACGAAATCTCTCTCCGCATGATTTTTTAATGTTCTGCACCATAACATCGAACCTATGTTTATGAACTTTTTTAACAGGTGTTGTTCCGATCTGTTTCATTGATTTATTAAGTAAGTCCTGCACATAGAGTCCAAAGGAGCTATGGGTATATACCAATAGCTTGTTATCCAAAGTCGTACTCCAAAGGCATTCAAAAAGACAGCATTTAATTTACACACATTAACCTAATGCCAAATGACTCGGGATCTTTTGTTGTTCACATTCAAAGGAGTAGTATAATAATTCAATGTTCTACCACAGTCCACTGGGCAGAAGATAGCCTCTAGCACCTTATAGTCGCTAAACTCTGTAGAGACTATCCTAAACGTTTCCACCTGATCCACAAGGCCCTTTGTCATAAATATATAGGGCCTCATTACAACCCTGGCGTTAAGGGGTTAACGGCGCCGTAAAAGGCTGCGGCGCCGTTAAACTCTTAACGCCAGATTCCCATTTTAACGCCTGCTTTTTGCAGGCGTTAAAGTCCAAGGCGCTAAGCGACCTTGGTGCTAATTACGGCACCGTAATTTACGGTGCCGTAATTAGCGCCTTCCCCATCCCCATTGAGCCCTATGGGGCAAAAATGGGAATGGGGAAGGGGCAATGGTGAATGGGGATTTACCGCCCCGCCAACCTTGGAATGGGGCGGTAAAGCCGCCATCCACCATGGCGGAATCCGGCATGGACCATGGTGCGAATAGCACCATGGTCCAACGTCAGGGTTGTAATGAGGCCCATAGTCTATGATTGAACTTTGTTTCCCATCCGTCTATGAGATTGGACTCATGCTATTGTCAAGCACATCATTTAGCATATATAGGCCTCAACTTGACAGCATATCAAGCCAGATTTGGCCTTGGTACCTCTTTCTATCACCCTTAGTGAGCCCCTCTAATGTATCAGAGGACGTGTTTATCGAAGGCGCCAATGTCTGCTGCAGTCCTAACTGTAATGAAAATGATAATGATGTGTTATTTATATAGTGCCTTAATCCAAAGCGCTTTAAGAGTACATATTTACATACAATATCACCCAACCAAAATTGGTACTCATTTATCGACCTCGGAAGGATGAAAGGCTGAGTTGGCTTTTCCAGGATTCGAACCTGCGACCTGCAGATCACGCTCAGATCATAGCAGCGAGCGCTAAACCCGCTGAGCTATCTTACCGGCAGATGGTCATAGTCAATTATGGTAGAGGGGGAACATTCAGAATTAAGATCTCCTACAATTATTATCTGTCCCCCCAGTGTGCTGAGCAGCCAGTGATCAATCACCCCATTCAGGTCTCTTAATGTATGGCTTAGATTAAATCTTGGATTCCAATATATATTGACCAACAAAATGTCATCAAAGCTTTGATTCCACCTCCAACACCACTGCTAGTGCTCCTTTGGTCACCAATAGATGGTAAACCACTTTTAGGCCCCCCATGTTTTTTACTGCAACTAATAATACTCCCGCTGGCTGCCCTCTTGCACCCTTAGCTGCAGGTTTAACTCTTACATCGTACACATCAAGACTTGGGGAAGGGGGGCAATCAGCCATGTTTCTTGCAGGGACATTTTTGTAAATTGACTAAGTTGTTGGTTACATAACTTAGAGCAGACACATAAATTAGAGACCCCCCCTGGAATTTCATGATATCACAGAAAACATTTGATGTGGGCTACAGTTCCTTTTTAAACCCTGCAGCTGGGAAATGGACTCTTTCAGAGATAGGGCTAGCCATCTCCAATTCCTATCCTCCTCTATAGATTTTGTCTGGATATCCGAATCACATACCTCTCCCCCCGTCTGGTGTAGTCACAACACGTCTGTTGAATTTACGCATGCTGCACATTACTAAACCCGGCACTGAAAGTAAGCAAATCATAACCCAACTTAATGAAGTTGGAAACCTCCAATAATAGGGCTTTGTACACTATTCAAGAATGAAAAACCAACCTTCCGTGGTCATATCTTTCTGGATGAATTAAATCCATCAATTTAATTTCCGAAGATGTAATGAGTATAAGTTTTGGGATCTGATTCAATAGGGCTAACAATCTCCACCTATTTAAGGAATCCGGCCCGCCATAGCCAAACACATAAAATAATACCACACTAGGGTCATCCGGAAAGCAAGGCTTCTCCATTGTACATAGCTTAATGTGTTGTTAAAGACAGACTTAAACAATCCACTTTTCCCAGTGAAGACCCGAGGGGTCAACTGAACCAACACAGTTGTCCCACAGACCTGAGTGGTTCCCTCTAGATCTTTTGATAATCAGCTCTAGTAGATGTTGCACATTGGGCCTCGCTTGGTTTTACTCTTGTGACCTCCCTTAAGTCTAGCCCTTGGTTCAGCTTCATTATCTGCGAGCCTTCCCTTACTTCCTTTGCCAACTGTCCCGGAATACCCTCACCTCCCTCACCTGACCTAGGGGGGTCAGTTGTTGTCCACTGCTCCATCAAATTCCTAACAGTAGATCTAACCATCTTCTCCATCAGCATATTTGGATAGGCTTCTCCTTCTGTCATCCTCAGCCCCCTTTTGCACCCCCTGAATCCTCTTGCCACCAATTGCTGGCTCATCTGGCTCCACTGGGGCATTGTCAGATGTATACTCCAGACCCCCAACCTCTTCCTGTATCTCCATTGCCCCGTCTGGCTGCCCCCTTTTTTTTTTACTAAAGATGTTATGTAAGTTTGTAAGTTTATACCAGCACTTTCCTTTCAAGCTTCACTCCCCATATTAAAAATATTTTTGGCTCCCTTATATTTCATAGCGTTGGAGAGGGTGTCAGTTGCATCTATGTTGTTACCTTGATAGTTCTTATTGCCTAGGTGGATCTTATAAACATACATGGGCTTCTCTGTTTTATTTGTATGGGTAACCTTCCGCACTTTAGGAATGGAAGTCCCGCCTCTAGTTGGTGAATTACAGCAATTACCATCCTCAGTTGACAGCGAACAGTCCAGATTTACAATGTATAGATATCGGATATCTCATCACTCATCATCTTTCTCCAAGAGTTTCTGGGCAGTTTATTCATTCCCTTCCGCAGATCTAGAGTCTGCATTTTATTTGTGTTCCTTGTTTTTTTTGCGCCCTTTTATTGATTGGTGATTTGCCTAGCATTGGCGGTAGAATCACTGTCAGAGGTGTAGCCCGGGCCAGCGTATCAACCCCCCCAATCTCTTGCTCCAATTCACGATCCCTTTGATGTGGGCCATTAAATGCTCCTTGCCCGTCCTTTCCCCAGGTGCACTTAAATTAGGGTTTAGAATCCATTTTCGGACCATAAAGTGGAGCAACGCCCATCTGTGGCTTCATACCCAGGGGTTCATTCATATTAACCAATTGAATCAATAGAGCATGTAAACATTTGGTATGCTCCCATAATTCTCCAGATATGGCTTCCTGTGCCGAGAAGCCAGCGACTGATTTGTTCCCTTCATCCAGGCCTGGGCAGATATCAGGGAGGAATCCAACCTTTCTCCCTGTGTAGGTGGGTACTCAGACAATACCAGCTGAGAAATGTCTCATGCACCAAAGATCGGCAGAGTGTCCAAAAAGAGGACAAGTCTGCTGAATTCGTTGAGGCTAGTACTTGGTCAAAAGCGGCCTTACCCATGTTGGGTGTCCTGACCCACGTTTAAGCTATCATGCTACAACATTTGGTTCTGTGGGCTTAGAAAATTCAAGATGGCGGAAAACCCACATGTGCGCCGAAATCCAGGAAAGCTGCGCAGTTTGTGCGCACACCAAAATGGTTGCCTCACTTGCCACCCACCAGTGCGAGAATGATAGGCCGGGGTGCCATGAGGGAAATGGGTTGCCAAAGGAAAAACAGTAGCGCCGGTTAGCTTCAAAGCGCTTTAAAACCACCATTGGACTACCCGCACAGTAGTCTGAAACCATTGGGAATGGCAATGCTGTTTGCCAAATGCAACCTAGAATTGTGGGGAATTCATTTCTTAAATCCCAAAAATGGGTGCAGTACCATTACTCACCACTATCCAAAAGCCGGCGTTTTAAAACCACCCTGTGTTTCTCTGAAGGCAGGCTCAAAATGCCTATTTTCAAACATTGCAACATGTGCAAAATATTCACTGAACACCAGCAGACATTTGGCAGAATGAGGTTTTGTGTGCTTACAAAATCTGGGAAATGAAGAGCCCAAAACAATGCTTATAACAAAACTGCTATGGAGTCAGCAGTTTAAGTTGCACTGGATTTAAAGACACTAAAATCGAAAATGTTTAGATTAAATGAGTGACCTATGTTTGGTGTCACATGCCTTTGTAACTGTTGAAATGTCATAGTTTTGCACTTAGAATCAGCATTCTAGCTGCATGTGTAAAATTGCAAGTTAATTTAAAAAGCAACAAAAAAAACATGACAGTTAGCTGAAAGTCTGGCTTAAGGAACTTGATTCTGCCTGGCAACTACCCCCATCAGGAGTGAAACTTGAGTCACAACTGTGTTCCCAGGCCCATCTGCCTTTTGCTGGCCACACTAAGGATATGCCATCTCTCTGATAATTGAATTAAGGGGAGCCCCACAGAATACAGGAGCTCTGAACAAAGCCTGTCTTGACTCAGGCAAAGGTTTTATTACAGCGGTCGTAAAATGTAGCTTCCTCTTGGCAGAAGCTGGGAGGGGCACTGCCTGTGAGAGCAAGCTGGCTTGGCAGAACTGGATAAACCAGTATTTCCACCATGTGACCTGGGAAACCACACCCCTTTGTAGCCAGAATATTGTTTAGAAAAAGATGAATAACTCATGGTGCGGACATGTGAAAATTTTATAAATGATACCATAATTCTTGTGATTTTTCTGCCCACAGTTTAAGAGGTTTTTAGAACCGGTGGTATGTTCAGGGGGGTGTTAGCGGAAAAGTGGATATTACTCTAAATGTATGCATGTTAAAAATATGAAACTTCATCAGTTAATGTCCATACTCCCTGCGCACATGTATGTAAAGTTGGGTCAATGTCAGAAATTGAAAAATCAGTTAAAAAGTGAAATATGTGCCATTTCTCAATGCAAGCTCTTAGAAACAGCAGATTTGGGACAGAGTATACCTCATGTGATCTGTGACATGGGTATGTAATTTCAAACAACTGTGTAACTGTGAAATATGTGTTTTGATCATATATAGATTTGGGTGCACAGATGACAGGAGTTTTTTCAAGAGATCATAAATGGCTGACATCACTCTGACACAACTTAGCTCCCCAAATCAAATGAGAAATGGAAGTTTGACCAATTAGAAGCTGAGAGAGAGGTAGGGTCAGTGATGCTAGAACACACCCACATTCTAAACACATAAAAGCAGACAGACAGGACAGATAGGGACTTTCAAATCCATCTGCCGCTGGAAGCTCTGCCGGAAAAATCCATACTTTACCTCCATCAAACCTCCAGAGTGCCAAACTAGAGACTTCAATCTATCCAGAACTAGAGACCCAGACCAGAGAACCAGAGAGAGCTGACCCAGATCACTGTGAAGTGCAGAGACCAGAGGCGAGTTTAAAACCTGACCAGATCCATGGCGAGGCCCATTTCACTCAAGAATATAGTGTGAGTACCTAGAAAACTGTGCAGAACCAATCTCCTAGTTAAAATAATATAATTCAATCTAGCTTAATCTAAGTAGAACTGTCTCCTAACTGTCACCTGTCATTTGCATAGCTGTCACTTGTCATTTTCTAGTTGCAAGCTGCACTTGTCTTTTTGAGCTTTTAAAATTTCAAATCTGAAAAACGACCTTTATTTAATCGCTCATATCTCCGTGACCGTTTGTGCTAGAGACTTGCAGTAACTTTCATCTGAAAGCTTAGAATCGTGACTTTCCTACGAACCTAGAACCGCATTCCTACCCCCTATAGTTTTACCGCAATCGCGGAACACGCATCCGCGAATTTTACCGCGATTTGCAAATTTCCCCACGTGTAAAATCAGCTGCTGCTTGCCTTCCATTTGCCAGAAAATCGTTTGCCTCATAAAAACTATCCCTGAATCATTGCAAGAGTGAGCCTGAGCTAATATTAACTAGATACCACTCACCCTGAACCTCTAGAGGGAATCAAAAGCATTTTAGCATACTCTTCACTGAATTGCCAGCACATATCAAAGCATTTTGCCTGTGTTTTAAACTTCTGTTGTCTAAGCTTGCTGGGGATTGAACTGAATTACGTTGATTGCATTTCTGAGAACTGTGTGCTTTCCTCCCATTTCCTTGCATTGCATAAAGAGGGGGGGAGTGAATAGCCAGAGAAAAGTGATTACATTGTTTGGTTGAAATCATATTGAGTATTTTCTGTACTGCATTCATTGAATATTGCATCCACCTGAGCTTACATAAAGCATTCTGTACCACCTTCTTCTTTTGTTCCTATTCACCTGTGTGCTACCTTATCCATTTTATGTCAACTCCTTATTGATTATAGAGAAGCGTGTTAGTGCCAGATTCTCTGTTGTTAATATTTATCATATCAGATTAAGTGTGATATTCAATTATTAATTTATTATAAAGTGTGATATACATATCTATTGTTTAAATTATCAATTAAACCTTTTAACTTGCAAAACAGAACTACTTCTTGGCTCAGGGGGGTCAGGAGGATTCCAAGAGAGGGGTGTTATATAGGGGTAGTCATCCAGAACGCATGAACTGGACATAAAGGTATATCAATAAGGGTTTTCATTCAGTACTATAAACTAGGCGCTGACTTAGCTGTAGTGTTGAATTGAATCCTCTTACAAACTGGGGGCTCTGCCGGACGTTTGGGTTAGAATACCACTTGTGCAGCTTAATACAGTGTGCTAACTGACGGGATACATACATCCGGTCGGATCACCACGCTGCATTACGCTGTGAAGCATTCCTCAAAAGGGACACTCCAAGAAAAGTTCTGTTCTGCAAAAATAAAATACTAACTTCTGTAAGTCAGGACAGAGACCAATCTCTAGAATGACGACCTTGGTAGATATGAAAATAGCCAGAGAGCACTTCTTACATAAACTATTTGTGAGAGGTGAATGGGCTGAGCAGGGCCAGGATGCCTGGTTGCAGGCCATCACGCGACAGGTCACTGAAACAGGGTCAGACTTATGGAGAGATCAGGGTCCATTACATGTGGCCCTGAGTGAACTATATATGGCTCCTAAAGCCAAAGAGGAACACAATAAGATTGCCAGGATAGCAGCATACCTGTACCTATATATGGGAGACATGCAGGATAGATGTGCTGAAAGCCAAAATCTGGCAAATAGGCAACAGGTGGTGTTAGAGAAGGTCCAATCTGACCTGGTCTCTTCTGAGCAGAGGCTTCAGGGGAGCCAGGAGTCAGAAAATGACAGCAGGCAGTACATCATTAAAATAAAAGAGGATATGGGCATCCTACAACAGGAAAAGACAGACCAGGATACCAGATTTCTGGCCCTGCAGAAGGAGCACCAAGACAGTTTGGACTCCTTACTGCAGAACCAGAAAAAGTTGGAGCAACAGATCAATTTCAACAGGGCATGCGCGGAGCAGGTAGTCACCCTGCAAAGCCAGCTAGATAGAGAGAAAGAGGAGAGCAATAAACTGATTCTGAAAGACCTGGATACCCAGGCAGAGTTTGATCAGGAGCGCCAGAAAGCTGGTGCCTTCCAAAGGCAGAGGGACGACCTGGCGGCACAAATGCAGGCTCTTAGTCAGGAAAGAGACGCCACAGGCCAGGAAGTCTGCCATTTAAAAAGGAAAATGGAAGAAAATCACCTGGCCCTCCAGGGGCTGGGTGACCTCCAAAAAGAAAACCAGAACTTGTTAGAGCACACCAGGAGGGTGGAGGATGCTCTAGCAAGAAAGGAGCAGGCCAATAGGGACACAGCTCAGGAGGTAACCCTCCTGCAATGAGGCTCTCTGCCAGCACAATGAGAGGCTCCAGCAACAGGTAGCGATGCAGGAGAAACTGATAGAGTCGACATTAAAATTGGGCGACATAAGTTGAAACACCCGGTCATAGTTGTGACCCCAGAGGGCACCCCTTGTTTACTAGGGAATGACCTCCTGAGAAGGGTGTCACCCCTAATAGATTGTGTAAACAAGGTCCTCTGGACCCAGACTAGCCGACCAATAAAATTAAAACAGAGTGTCAACCATGTTAGTTTAAACGGCACCTGCCACATGGTTGAACAAAAATCTGACCAAGTAGAATTTCACTTCCAGAATAGCCAAATTCCAGACATGACAGTAATAGCAGTAGGACAACAGACTGGTGATGCAGGGTCCTCTCTATTTCTGAAAATCAACCTTCCTTCCAGTCTAAAGTGGTACTCCACGCTGGAAGGAAACACTCTGAGATTCTATACTAATCCACAATCAGAAACTCCCACTCCTATAGTCCAGAAAGATGTGAAATCAGCTCAGAGCCTGGCTGATATTCAGCAAATTGGAGAGCAGTTGTTCATCCCTGTCCAGTTAAATGATGGGAAGGACTCTGTTCTCGCTCCAGTGTGTGTGAACAATGGTAAGAGCTTCATCAGCGAAGCCATGTTCCGCCAACTCCCAAAAGATCCAGCCATTCCCACCTTCAAACTGATAGACAAATGGGAAATGGACCTGGAAGCACCTACTTCCAAACATCTCCTGCCAAGCAGGTGTATGCTCAAAATCTCCATTGGCAACAAGAGCATAGTCCACAATTGTTGGGTCGTGCGAGACGTCCCTGCCGCCTTTTACTTAGGCAGTGACATTCTCAATCGCTTTGCTATTAGTTTGGACCTAATAAACTTCAAAGCTTGGTCCCGATTAGCGGATAATCCCATGAGCTTTGATGATCCAGAAAAAGCATTTAGGTCAGCTCAATTGCTACCTTATGCAGTTGAAATTCAGGTTAAAGAGGAAGTCACCATCCCAGAAAGGACCCGACAATTCTCCCTGGAAGTGAAAGCTAAAAGAGGACAATATTTGCAAAACCCTGATGCTTACATACATCTAAATGCTTCTCTCCAACAGCAAGGGTTAGGGGTAAACCCAACACCATTAGTCAACATAGAACATGACACCATTCCAATAGAGGTGGATAACAGCGACTTAAAGAGTATTACTCTAGCCGCAGGCACCATTATTGGAATGGCGGTTGATGACCGACATTTCTCCATTGATCTTGGAAATGAACTGTTAGGGCCAATCCCCAAGGACTGTTTTGACAGTGACAGTGATGACAATACAACACCAGACAGGATTTTTACCCGGCATGGGGGTAACTTCCTGGTGTACACTTCTTGCCCTTATGGTAAGGAAGATGTGACTTGTGACTTCAGGAGGGATGAGGTGATTTTCCAGGTCCATGAGGGCTGCCTTTACCACCTGAAGCCTCCGGTCCAAATCAGCACTCTGACCAGGGACTTCTCCACCCAGCTGGAGGAGGCCGCGGAGATAGCCAAACCAGAAGTCTTTCCAGGCTTCAGGCAGATGGTGGAAGAGAGAGTCAACCTAGCTGATGCCTGTGTGACTCTGGAACAAAAGCAAAAGTTGAAACAAGTTTTCTTGGATTTCCAAGATCTCTTTGCGGTAGACTCATATGACTGTGGTCGCACTGACATCCACACAACAACAACCCCCACGGACCCTGGCATGACTCCTGTGTTTGTGAAGCAATATCGCTTGCCTCTCGCATCAATGGAGTCCCTTACTGAAATAATTAAGAACCTTGAGTCCCGGGGAATAATCCGTCCAGTCCACAGCACCTTCAATAATCCGGTGCTGGGGATATTGAAGCCAAACGGCCAGTGGAGACTCTGCGCCGACCTCAGGGAGCTCAACAAACGGGTCCATACTTCCCGATGGCCTCTTCCCTACATTGACCAAGGGCTGGCCCAGATCCAGGGGTCACAGGTATTCACTGCAATAGACCTGACCAATGGATACTGGACCGTGCCTGTCAGCAGGGAGGACCAATACAAACTGGCTTTTACCTTTGGGGGCCAGCAGTACACATGGACCCGGACTCCCTTCGGATACCTTAACTCCGGTAATGAGTTCAATATTTTCCTACATAAGGCCATGCCCGACCTGGGTGCGAGGGGTAACCTGGCTTATGTAGATGATGTCCTCATCAAAAGTTCATCTGTGGAGGAACACATAGCGGAGATCCGTTATGTTCTGACCCAGTTGAGGGCCGCCGGAGCAAAACTTTCCTTTCAGAAAGCACAGTGGTGTAGAACCCGTGTTAATTTCTTGGGGCATGAGATTACTCCTCAGGGTCTCTGTCCCCAGGAAAAGAAAGTGGAAGCACTTCAGAAACTGAAGGACCCCACAACTCTGCAGGAACTAAGGAGCCTCCTTGGACTGACTAATTACAGCAGAAAGTTCATTGAGGGCTACGCAGAGATCACCAGACCCCTGATTCATCTCCTGAAGGGGGGGTTCAAGTGGGAATGGGGTCCAGAACAAGCCGAGGCAGTAAGACAACTCAAGAGAAGCCTCTCACAAGCGCCTTGCCTAGCTTACCCTGTCAGAAACAAGGAGTTCTTCCTGGAGACGGGGTTCTCTAATACGTGCTTGACGGCAGTATTATACCAAAAGCATGACAAGGTCAATAAAGTAATCTCGTATGCGAGCAAAACTTTATCCTCTGTGGAGGAAAAATTCAACGATTGTGAGAAGGCACTCCTGGCAACGGTGTGGGCATTGAAGAATTACCGCCCGTTTATCCAGGGGGAACACATCATAGTGGAGACTCCACACCAGCCTCTGCAATATCTCCAAAGTGACAGAATCCGGGCCGGAAATGTGAGTAATTCCCGAATTACTTCCTGGATTCTGTCAATGCAAGGCTTACCTGTGGAGGTCAGATATGGCCAAAACAAGAAGAGTCCCCTTGCGCAAGGTCTGGCTGACTTGCATGATTGTGCCAGAGAAAACTGTCTCGAGGACGAAAGTCTAAAAATAAAGGACAACACGGAGGCATACCTTAATTCCCTACACAAAGTCTTTGAAGAGGACAAGTGTGAGGGAATGCCCAATGTCTATGTGGATGGATGCTCTTACCATGTGGACAACAACGGGGAGAAAGAACTGGTGGCTGGCGTAGGGAATGCATGGGTGAATGAGTCCCCAGAACCCTCCGCTGGATACAAAATTGGTCCCCGAAGTAGTCAGGTGGCAGAATTGATGGCTGTGCATCAGGCCATCCTCACTGCTGTCCAGCATCAACTCCACGAACTGGTCATAATCACAGATTCGGATTATGTACGGAACGGGTTCGTGGAGCACCTGGTTAATTGGAAAACCAGAGGCATGTTATGTGCTAACAACAAACCCTTGAAACATGGGAAGTTGATCCAAAACATTGATGATCTGGTCACCTCGAATGAGATGACCATCTATTGGAAAAAGATCAAGGGTCATTCCAAGGTAGAGGGACCAGACAAAACTGGAAATGACTTAGCTGATCAGCTGGCCAAACCCGGGGCCATCCAAGGGGATCTAATTGAGATTGAGTCCCTGTTGGGGGAAATCCAGGTCACTGCTATCACTAGGTCCCAGACAAATGCTCACAACAACCTTTCAATTGCACAATGGAGTAAGGAGACCCCTGATGCTGATTTGATTACCGCTCAGAAGGGGGATCCAATTATTGGTAAATTTTACCAGCACCTTGAGGACCCTGAGAACTTTCCCCTGACGGATACCGATTACAATGGGAAAGAGGACCTAAGAGTGTTGATGAAATGTCCAAAAATGTTCCGAATCCAAGACGGTTTGCTGGTAAGGAAATCCAAAGCTGGCCACGATCAGTGGGTGGTTCCTACCTCATTCCGAAGCCTGATGTTAAGTCACGCCCATGATGCGGCCACCGCCGGTCATAGGGGGTTTCACACAACATTGGAAATCTTAAGAGAGGTTGCATACTGGCCACACATGGGGCAGGACCTCGACCAATACTTGAAGGGTTGTCTTGTGTGTGCACAATTTCAGCCATCATCCCTCACACAACGTGCGCCTCTCCAAAAGAGGGGAATGACACTGCCATGGTCAGATTTACAAATCGACTTTGTAGGCCCTGTGATTCGCTCGGCTAGGGGGAATAAGTACATGTTGACTGTGACATGCTTGTTTACCAAGTGGGTGGAATGTCTCCCAGCCCCAAATTGCAAGGCAGAAACTGCAGCTGCCTTGATGATTAACCACATCTTTTCCCGTTTTGGTCTACCTCAAAGGATTGAGTCAGACAGGGGTAGCCACTTCACCAGTGAAGTAATGACAAAGATGTGGGAGATACTGGGGGTCAAGAGAAAGCTGCATATTGCTTATAGACCAGCTTCTTCTGGGGCAGTAGAGAGATATAACCGGACAATTGTGAGCATATTAAAGAAGTTTGTGGCAGATTCTGGGCCAAGTTGGGATATCCGATTACCTCTGGTCCTAATGGCCATCAGATCTACCCCTTCATCTGCAACCAAAATGTCACCATTTGAGTTGATGACTGGGCGCAAGATGGTGCTTCCTCAGCATTTGCTCTACAGGACCCAAGAGCAGACACTGATAAATGCCTCCACTACCCATGAGTATGTGGAGAATTTAAGGAAACACCTTCAACATGCTTTTGCTTATGCTCAGCGGAATCTAGAAAGATCGGCTGATAGCATGAAGACCAATTATGACCTGAAAACTTCCAGGAAGGAATATCAGGTGGGAGACCGGGTCTATCTATACAACTTCCAAAGGAACCAGGCCAAGCAGTGCAAATTTTTGCCTACATGGAAAGGACCCTTTGAGATCATAGACAAAATCTCCCCTGTGGCCTATAAAATCCACATCCCCAAAGGTCCTTTGGCAGCGGGGGAAGACAAGTGGGTACACATAAACCAGTTGAAGTGTTGCCATCCCAGGCACGCTCTGCAACAACTGGAGGAATCCTCTGGAATCCTAGCGGGTACTGTCTCAGACTAATTCTGTTCCAATCATAAAACATACCACATCTAGTCTCTAAAATATTGTGATTTGCATGAAACTGTCTCTTAGTTATACTGTTTTTTTATCAAAATAAGAATGTAATGTTTCGTCATGATGAAATGCATATGCTGTCCCACCATCTCAACAGTGGTGGAAAAACGTCTATGAGTAGGTATTGCCGCTCTTCCTTTGTCGTCCTAGGAGAAAGAAGACCTTGAGACTGGCCAAGGAGGATGATCCGGAGACCGGGAACGAAGATCCAATGGGCCCAGTGGACCGCCCAATACTCCCATCAGGACTGGCGAGGAGAACCGATCGATCAGTACCGGATGGAGAAGAAGATGCTGAACTGTGCCATCTACAGAAGAGGAAGAAGATTATGCGGACAGACCGGTGCGTGGGTCAAAACCCTTGGGCACGCGACTCCCCATCGACTCAAATTCAAAGTGCAGTCGCGCGGGGGGGCTTGTTGGGTGTCCTGACCCACGTTTAAGCTATCATGCTACAACATTTGGTGCTGTGGGCTTAGAAAATTCAAGATGGCGGAAAACCCACATGTGCGCCGAAATCCAGGAAAGCTGCGCAGTTTGTGCGCACACCAAAATGGTTGCCTCACTTGCCACCCACCAGTGCGAGAATGATAGGCCGGGGTGCCATGAGGGAAATGGGTTGCCAAAGGAAAAACAGTAGCGCCGGTTAGCTTCAAAGCGCTTTAAAACCACCATTGGACTACCCGCACAGTAGTCTGAAACCATTGGGAATGGCAATGCTGATTGCCAAATGCAACCTAGAATTGTGGGGAATTCATTTCTTAAATCCCAAAAATGGGTGCAGTACCATTACTCACCACTATCCAAAAGCCGGCGTTTTAAAACCACCCTGTGTTTCTCTGAAGGCAGGCTCAAAATGCCTATTTTCAAACATTGCAACATGTGCAAAATATTCACTGAACACCAGCAGACATTTGGCAGAATGAGGTTTTGTGTGCTTACAAAATCTGGGAAATGAAGAGCCCAAAACAATGCTTATAACAAAACTGCTATGGAGTCAGCAGTTTAAGTTGCACTGGATTTAAAGACACTAAAATCGAAAATGTTTAGATTAAATGAGTGACCTATGTTTGGTGTCACATGCCTTTGTAACTGTTGAAATGTCATAGTTTTGCACTTAGAATCAGCATTCTAGCTGCATGTGTAAAATTGCAAGTTAATTTAAAAAGCAACAAAAAAAACATGACAGTTAGCTGAAAGTCTGGCTTAAGGAACTTGATTCTGCCTGGCAACTACCCCCATCAGGAGTGAAACTTGAGTCACAACTGTGTTCCCAGGCCCATCTGCCTTTTGCTGGCCACACTAAGGATATGCCATCTCTCTGATAATTGAATTAAGGGGAGCCCCACAGAATACAGGAGCTCTGAACAAAGCCTGTCTTGACTCAGGCAAAGGTTTTATTACAGCGGTCGTAAAATGTAGCTTCCTCTTGGCAGAAGCTGGGAGGGGCACTGCCTGTGAGAGCAAGCTGGCTTGGCAGAACTGGATAAACCAGTATTTCCACCATGTGACCTGGGAAACCACACCCCTTTGTAGCCAGAATATTGTTTAGAAAAAGATGAATAACTCATGGTGCGGACATGTGAAAATTTTATAAATGATACCATAATTCTTGTGATTTTTCTGCCCACAGTTTAAGAGGTTTTTAGAACCGGTGGTATGTTCAGGGGGGTGTTAGCGGAAAAGTGGATATTACTCTAAATGTATGCATGTTAAAAATATGAAACTTCATCAGTTAATGTCCATACTCCCTGCGCACATGTATGTAAAGTTGGGTCAATGTCAGAAATTGAAAAATCAGTTAAAAAGTGAAATATGTGCCATTTCTCAATGCAAGCTCTTAGAAACAGCAGATTTGGGACAGAGTATACCTCATGTGATCTGTGACATGGGTATGTAATTTCAAACAACTGTGTAACTGTGAAATATGTGTTTTGATCATATATAGATTTGGGTGCACAGATGACAGGAGTTTTTTCAAGAGATCATAAATGGCTGACATCACTCTGACACAACTTAGCTCCCCCAATCAAATGAGAAATGGAAGTTTGACCAATTAGAAGCTGAGAGAGAGGTAGGGTCAGTGATGCTAGAACACACCCACATTCTAAACACATAAAAGCAGACAGACAGGACAGATAGGGACTTTCAAATCCATCTGCCGCTGGAAGCTCTGCCGGAAAAATCCATACTTTACCTCCATCAAACCTCCAGAGAGCCAAACTAGAGACTTCAAACCTATCCAGAACTAGAGACCCAGACCAGAGAACCAGAGAGAGCTGACCCAGATCACTGTGAAGTGCAGAGACCAGAGGCGAGTTTAAAACCTGACCAGATCCCTGGCGAGGCCCATTTCACTCAAGAATATAGTGTGAGTACCTAGAAAACTGTGCAGAACCAATCTCCTAGTTAAAATAATATAATTCAATCTAGCTTAATCTAAGTAGAACTGTCTCCTAACTGTCACCTGTCATTTGCATAGCTGTCACTTGTCATTTTCTAGTTGCAAGCTGCACTTGTCTTTTTGAGCTTTTAAAATTTCAAATCTGAAAAACGACCTTTATTTAATCGCTCATATCTCCGTGACCGTTTGTGCTAGAGACTTGCAGTAACTTTCATCTGAAAGCTTAGAATCGTGACTTTCCTACGAACCTAGAACCGCATTCCTACCCCCTATAGTTTTACCGCAATCGCGGAACACGCATCCGCGAATTTTACCGCGATTTGCAAATTTCCCCACGTGTAAAATCAGCTGCTGCTTGCCTTCCATTTGCCAGAAAATCGTTTGCCTCATAAAAACTATCCCTGAATCATTGCAAGAGTGAGCCTGAGCTAATATTAACTAGATACCACTCACCCTGAACCTCTAGAGGGAATCAAAAGCATTTTAGCATACTCTTCACTGAATTGCCAGCACATATCAAAGCATTTTGCCTGTGTTTTAAACTTCTGTTGTCTAAGCTTGCTGGGGATTGAACTGAATTACGTTGATTGCATTTCTGAGAACTGTGTGCTTTCCTCCCATTTCCTTGCATTGCATAAAGAGGGGGGGAGTGAATAGCCAGAGAAAAGTGATTACATTGTTTGGTTGAAATCATATTGAGTATTTTCTGTACTGCATTCATTGAATATTGCATCCACCTGAGCTTACATAAAGCATTCTGTACCACCTTCTTCTTTTGTTCCTATTCACCTGTGTGCTACCTTATCCATTTTATGTCAACTCCTTATTGATTATAGAGAAGCGTGTTAGTGCCAGATTCTCTGTTGTTAATATTTATCATATCAGATTAAGTGTGATATTCAATTATTAATTTATTATAAAGTGTGATATACATATCTATTGTTTAAATTATCAATTAAACCTTTTAACTTGCAAAACAGAACTACTTCTTGGCTCAGGGGGGTCAGGAGGATTCCAAGAGAGGGGTGTTATATAGGGGTAGTCATCCAGAACGCATGAACTGGACATAAAGGTATATCAATAAGGGTTTTCATTCAGTACTATAAACTAGGCGCTGACTTAGCTGTAGTGTTGAATTGAATCCTTTTACACCCACCACTACCTGAAGCAGAGCTGGACAGTCTAAGGAATCCAACAGCAGTGGAAAGCTTTCCAAGTCCCCCGCTGGATTGGTTTCCACCCCCGTACATCCTCCTACTCCTCCCCCCAGCCCTCCATGCAGTCAAAAACCTCGGCCACATTAGAAGTGGTGGGGGGAGAAGGCGGGAGGGGAAGCACAAAAGCTTGAGACATGCTGCCTCTTCTAGTGGAGAATACAAATGGTGGTGCCAGCATGTTTTTTTCATGGCCGCCGACATGTCTTCTTAGTTGCGGATGCTGGTCTTCTCACTGCTCCACAAGACAGTGATACACTCCCTCCAACTACAATGAATCCAAGTATTATACCCAACACAAATCAAAACACAGGAGCAACTAGATTGCCAAACTCAATGACTCACCCTAGGTAATTTGTGAATCTTGAGGCGTGGGGCACAAATACCCCATTAGAATATAAGGCCCTTCTGCACTTAGTGGCCTGCGTGCACAGAAGCACGCGGCTCATGCCTTTTCTGCTGTTTCTGGTTCAAGTGAGCGGGCCAGTTACAATCTTCCAGCTCCAAGTTCAGATATGTCCGTGGAGAGACCCGCTAGGGGGGTGGGCGCCAACACAGCCAACAGCACTTAGTGGCACTCTGGGTGCGATCTAAAGACTAATGCATACTCAGACAAAATCACAACTCTAATACTTCTGGATCTCTCTGCAGTATCTGACATAGTCAACCATGACATCCTAATTAGGAGATTGGAAGAAATAGGAATCACAGACCTAACCCTACTATGGATAAAATCCTTCCAAACAAACAGAACAGAAATTGTATGGATAAAACCTTTCAAATCAACCCCAAGAGAATCCACTTGCAGAGTACCACAAGGCTCCTCCTTATCCCATTGCTTTTCAACATATACCTGGAGCCACTAATGAAGCTCATTAAAAAACCCAGCCTCAGATGGTACAACTATGCTGATTACACACAGATTGTCTACAAAATACAAGATACACAGAAAGGAAACAGCGCTGAAAGACTGCCTACAAGAACTCTACGGCTGGATAAACACTAACAGCCTCAAACTCAACCCGGGCAAAACAGAAATAATTATCATATCCAAAAGCAGGGAAAACAATCACTACATCCAATGGTTGACAGAACTTGGAACAGCACTGACTCCATCAATGATAGTAAAAAACCTGGGACTCTTGATCACCAACGAACGCACACTTGAGCCACAATTAAACACTACAATCAAGAAATGTTTCTTCCTCCTACATGTGGTAAAAAGGATACTTCTATTGCTTTCTTTCACCCACAACACACTCACCATCATCACACTCCAGAGTAGACTATGCCAACAGCCTGTACCTAGGAATGACAGAACGACTAATAAAGAAACGTCAGCGCATCCAAAACTCTTGCTCAAACTACCACAAAGAGAACACATTACCCCAAAGTTGAAAATGCTACACTGGTTACCAATTAAAAAGCAAATAAAGTTCATAACAAGGTACATAATGCACATAACAATCCATGGTCAAGTAGCAGAGTTGCTAAATGAGAAAATAACCATCTACCGTCTGACAAGACCACTCAGATCAAGCAAAGACTTTAGCTTAGAACCAAAACCATAGAAGAGGTTGGTATCCTCTTCCATCCTAAATACCTTTTATCTAATTCATCACTATCCCTTCCTACTTTCCCTTCTTTTGAATACTTGTACAAATCCTTTACTCATCCTCATCCCATTTCCTTCCTAATTATCTATAGACCTCCTGGCCCCTCTCCTCTTTTTATGATAACCTTGACCACCTCCTCTCTCTTATCTCCCCTTGCCCTTCTCCCCTCACTGTACTTGGCTATTTCAACCTTCACCTTCCCACCTCCCCTCAACCCTCACCTCTTTTCTCAATCCTAGATTCCCACCTTCTCCCTCCTCTCCCCTCTTCTCCAACTCACTCTTCTATTTCCACACTTAATCTCATTTTTAATTCCACCTACTCCACCTCTCCCCTCTTTACCCCTCTATCTGTCTGATCATGCTCTGCTCTCTTTTTCCCTTACTCCCAGCTCTAAATCGCCCCTCCTCTACCCTCATCCATATCTTTTACTCAATGTGTCCTCCAGAACTTTAACCCTTCACTCTTCCTTGACGCCTGATCTTCTTCTCTTCCACCCCGTTCTGATTTCTCCTACATCCCTGCTGACCTTGCCTTATCCTCTTTCCGCCCTACTCGTAAGCCCTCCTAACCCTGGCTTTCTCCTCACCTCCATGTGTCATCGCCTCTGTCGCCTTGAGCGTGGCTGGCTCAAATCCCCCTCTCTTCCTAACCAAACTGCCTACTTCTCTTATCATTCTGTATACGACTCCTGCCTTAAATCCGCCAAACGCTCATACTTTTCTAACCTTCTTCACTCCCAAGCTTCTTATCCTCGTTGTATCTTTCAAACCCTCTCTCGTCTCCTCTCCCCTCCCGCTCCTGACCTCTCGTCTACCTCCCCTCTTTCTCCTTCTGACTTTGCCAACTTCTTCTCTGAAAAAATTATTTCTCTTCGCCAAAACATTGTATCTTCTCCTTCTTATTCCCCTCGCCTCCCCTCCCCTCCCTACATTCCCCTTCAGCTCAAATGGCTATATTTTCTCCTATCACTCCCTCTGATGTTTCTCTCCTCTTAACTAAATCCCACCCTACTGCCGCCGCCTCCGATCTAATCCCAACCCTTCTTATTCCCAAGATCTACCCCCATCTCTTACCCTATCTAACCTCCTTCTTCAATACTTGTCTCTCTATGGCCACCTTCCCTTCTGCCTTAAAGCATGCCACTATTATCCATATGCTGAAGAAGCCTTCTGCTAATCCTCTCCTCGCTTCCAACTTTCGCCCAATCTCACTTTTACCTTTTCTCTCTAAATTACACGAACGCTTAGCATATTCTCAGCTCTCTACTTTTGTCACTACCCACTCTCTTATTCCCGCTTCGCAATCTGGCTTCCTTCCTAAACACTCTACGGAGTCTGCTCTTACCTATGTCCTTAACTCTCTCTTTACTGCTCACTATTCCAAGCAATCCTCAATCCTTATCCTCCTTGAACTTTCTGCTGCTTTCGACACTATCGACCATCCCTTACTTCTGAATACTCTTTCCTCTCTCAGCTTCAAAGGTTCTGTTCTTAACTGGCTCTCCTCTTACCTCTCCCACCGCTATTTAGCCATTTCGTGGGGCGGACAAACCTCTTCTACCTTTCCTCTCAAATATGGTGTTCCCCAAGGCTCTGTCCACTGACCTTTTTAATTTTCTCTTTACACTTCAGTCCTCGCTCCTATCATCTCCTCCTTCATGATTTCTCATCATTTCTATGCTGATTACACCCAACTGTTCCTCTCCTTTTCTTCCTTCACCTCTGACTTACATCTCATCCTGTCTTACTGCCATTAAAAATTGGATGTTATCTCACTATCTCTCTCTTAACACTGACAAGACTGAAGTCCTGTACTTTCCATCTAACACACTTCCTCCTCCTTCTTCCCCTCCTTCTATTCAATGTCCCCCTTCTAGCCTCCCTATTTCCAACCATGCTCATAATCTTGGCATTTATTTTGACTCTTCCCTCTCCTTTACTCATATCTCCCTCACCACTCAGGCATGTTGATATCATCTCTTCAACAACCGTAACGTTCATTCCTCTCTCACCTTCCATGCCACCAAACTTTTAATTTCCTCCCTCATCCTTTCTTGTCTTTTCTGTTGTTCTTCTTTCTTCTTTGGTCTTCCCGCTTCCCATATTGCCCCCCTCAAATCCCTTTATCACTCTGCCTTCCGCACCCTCTGTCTTCTCTCTCCTCATGACTCCATTTCCAACTCACTTTCTCAGCTAAAATGGCTTCCTTTCCATTCCCAACTTAACTTTCACTTCCTGTGTCTGGTCTTTAAATCTCTTCATGATCTTGCTCCCCCTTACCTCTCTTCTCTCATTTTACACCCCCTTTGTTCTGCCGATCTCTTCTTACTTTCAGTTCCCCCACCCCCTTGTGCCTCCTCTCGTTTCTGTTCCTTTCAGCTCCTTGCCCCCTTACACTGGAACTCCCTACCTTTCTCTACTGTTCCTCCCCTTCCTATTCTTCCTTCTGCTCCTCACTGAAATCTCTTCTTTTTCATTCCCCTCCCTGATCCCCTTCCCCCTCTTACCCTTCTTTCCCTCTTTCTTGTACCCTTCTCCGTGTTCTTTATCTCCCCCTTCTCTTCTAAAGCTCCCTTCTTCCTACTACTCACTTCACTCACTACTCTCTCCTACTTCTTCTTTCTCCACCCGCTCCTCTCCTCTTCTTTCTCATATGTAAATTGTTCTACATGCTGATTTTCTGGTTTGACTCATGTTTATCGTTATTGCTTCTACTGTTCGTTGTTTAATGTATATTTTGTTGTTAATTGTAAAGCCTCTTGGATTAAGGTGCTATATAAAACAATAAATACAAATACAGATACAAAGAACATTCAGAGGATGATCTTTCGCTCACCTGGCAGCAATAACCTGGAGTTACCCACCAAAAACATGCGCAACACAAAGGATCATTTGAAATTCAAGAAACTACTCAAAACATGGCTTTTTGCTCCAAAGCTAGAAGGAAATGACTAGAAAGCGTGCACCAAACAGCAAACAAGAACCTTAAGGTGTAACCCATGACCCTAACTTAATCTTCCCTTACCGGAGGGTAGGTGGAGGAAACCCCAACAAACCATGTCCACAAAGGAATCTTAGGGAGTTAAGGATGCCTCAAGGTATGGGCAGGGAATGACCAAAACCCTCTGTCCCAATCATCGCCAATCCAGGTCGGGGAACACGCCCGCATCAGTCAGGTAGACACACCACTAGAATAACATTGAGGAATAGCATAAAGGAAAGCTGCTACTCCTCAATATGCCCACCAACTAAGCAGACAAACTACCACACCAAACACACAGGATAATCATAGATGTTAAACACAGAAACACAAAGACAAAGAGGTAAGGAACACCTACTAACCCAACTCTAAAATCTCAACTTTCTGCATACACTTCCCATACAGAGACTCACACAATCACATCTCTGCACAGCAATATGCACTTACCTCACCACACTGCAAAAATAGACTAACAACACATAACCCCTCACAACAGCACATGGAAAGTCGCACCAAACCGAAAACCGCACATAAGCTCATCAAAATGTGCACAGCGAACTGAAGCTGCCAAAAGGAAATCACAACTCTAAGAGGGAAAATGAAGATCTACAGGAAGAGGTTCAGGCAGTGAGGAATAGATTGGTGCAGCAAAGCAGCACACTTGAAGCCAGCCAAGCATCAGTGTCAGTGCAAACATGTCTCTAATTACCAAAAGGAAATCTGGACAGAGAAAGGCTGGAAAGAAAATTTAATTAGCAAATACAAACAGGCTCTGAGGCACCCTGCCCAATCAGAATATGGGACAAGGCCCACAGATCAAGGTGAGGTGCCCCTGCAATCAGGGGCCTAAGGCCAATCATTTGCAACCTCCCATGTACAAATGGGAACTGACCTTATGCATGCCACTGAAAAAGAACAGGGAAACATGAGGCAGTTGGACTTACTCAGGTTTAGTCCATTTGATCCAGAAGGCTGGTCAATGTCTGATCCTCATGAGTATTCACCTCTACTACACAGGAGGGAAGGGGGATGAACGAGTGTGTCCTTCAGACCATGACAACTCTAAAGCATGCATTTGCCCAGACTTCCTGGCGAGTGAACACACATAGTAAGGACTCTGTGACCATCTATTTCCATGTGCTCCCCAAATAATGTATTACTCAGCTGGTGAGTGACTTCCATGAACATAGGACCCTGTATATGGTAATTGAACAAGCCACCAGGATCTATGAGGTCCATAAGCCCACTGAGAATAACCCCCCAAAACCCCTAAGCCATCTAACCCACCTGCTGCTGTGAAGGTGGGGGAGGTGAGAACAACCCCTCCCTTTGGACTGGAGATGGGGGGCCCCAAATGTGACCCTCCTGCCAACAAGCAAAATGAAAGGTAGAAGGGATCCCCATCCTAGTCCAATTGAATGGTAGTCAGGCAGGGGCCCAGAAGAAAGATTCCTCAGACCCTGCCACCTATGTAAGCCCTAGGTACAAGGGTACCAAGACAATCATGTGGTATGTATACACTTCCCCAGTGTGGGGAAGCAATCATGTAAGTACTGCCCGAGGAAAGATCCCTCCAAACTTCCCTCAGCAGTGAAGTATCACTCCACCTCCCAACCTGAACTTTTGCCCTAATTATCCCCCAAGCCTAAAGTTCCAAAATAATCCTCCTCTCTCTCCCCGATTCCAGGACAATACATCCCTGACCCAGGAGAAGGGATATTCAGGATGGAAAATTCTGGAGGTAATTTCCAGTATCCGGGCAAGGGACTGTTACTTCTTGAGAGCAGCAGAGGTATGACCTGAGACCTCCCTGCCACCCAGAAAAGGTCTTGCAGCTGGAGCGACAGGTCCAGCAACTGACTGACGACCTGCATTGCATGTTGAGGGCTCAGTCCAACGATCTACCTAATCCTGCTTCCCAGAATTCCCCTCGAACCCAGGGCTGATACCATGGTGGGAAATGACAGGAGGAAACATCTGCTAAACCACATGTTCCTAATGAGGGGGCCAGGTGGAGGGTAGATGTTATTTAGATGAGTACATTCTTTAATAGATTAAGTAGTTCATGATAGGTCTCCCGATTACGACTGACATCTTTTTACCAACATTATAAACACAACCCCTTGTAGGGACTTTTCATCAAAATAAATTTCACATGTGATGTCATCATTGATGTCATCAATGACATGTGTAATGTCATCTTTGATGTCCTGGGTGTTAGTCTTAGCAGTGCCGGTGGTGGCACAAGTTATGGTTGCTTAGCTTACCATAACTGGCGGTTTTACTTAAAATCATAACACCCGTTTCACAAAGTTTTTTCAGTGACTTTCATAGGTTTTTATTAGTGCTACTTTACCATAATGTCCCTTTAACAAAGTTTTTTCACTGACTTCTATAGGTTTCTGTTACTGCAACTTAACCATAATGTTCCTTTAACAAAGTTTTTACAATGAATTTCATGGGTTTTTACCAGTGGATGCTATTTTCCTACAACTTACTAATATCATACTTAACCCAATATAGCAATATTTTTGTCCAACTTACAAAGTTTCACCTTAAAACTCTTTACAACTTTTTCAACTGTTTTTGCGTCCATCGACATCCGTGAATGCCTGACGTCATCGCGGACCTCTCAGAGAGTGCGACGTTACCATGCACTAGCGTGCATCATGATGACTTGTCCACGAACGCGTCCGCATTTCGCGATTAGGTCCATGCTTCGAGGACAGTTCGGAACTGCGTTTTCAACTGCTCTAGGAACTTTCAAGCTCAAAATCTACCCCATGCACAGCTCCTAGACCTATTCTTACTCATTATCCATTAACAATCCAGTACAACGCACATACTTGGAACAATATTAGCAACATTGCTATTTATCATAAAAATGGCATCGGCTATTGCCATCCATCCTCGCCAAGAGCCACCACCACCAGCTGGAGGACCTACACAACAAAACAAGCATAGTACTTCCAAAGACAATGAAGAGGACCAAGAAGATGAGGTAGAGGAAGGGCCTACCTCTAGCACCCAGAGAGAATCATGGTTGTGGCAGTTCTTTACCATTGTTGGAAATGTACAGAACGCTGGAGCTACCAAAGTGAAATGCACTGACTTTGTACTCTGTCACTGACTGCCTGGACAGTACTACTACAGGACCAACTCAATGCGCCACCACACCAGATCCAACCACTGCAATGCTCTCAAAAAGCTTATTCCCTTCTTAGCGAGAAGTAGGATGTCTTCCTCCACCTCATCTTCCTCAACCAATACTGTAACCACACAGCCTACTTCTGTGGGTGACAAAATCCCACCTGCTACCTTGCAAGCAATAAAAGAGGCTGTTGATCCATATCTTTTGAAGACAACAGTCCCCTGCATATACTGCAACACACCACTCTGCAGAGGGAAGCAATTCCACAGTGCTTTTGAAGCTGTAATCAAGGAGCATGAGAAACACTGCCCCCTACCTTAGAATTAACACACACGCAACATCTTCCCCTGTGCAACTGCCCCTCTATATTGGTGCTTGGTGCCTCTTCCCTCATTTCCCTCCACACCTTACTTTCGAATCTCTCCAGCAAATAAAAATACATCGAAACACAAAAAAAGAAAGGTTCCTTTAGGAACCACCTTTCACAGTTAAAAAATAGAACTAAAAAGAATCTTATAGTCTCCATCTACTTTTCATTTCTCTGTAAACTACATAGACTCAATTAGATTTTCCAACATTTCCATTAGCATTTTGTGTTATGCTAATGAGAATAATGTGGTGTTCAATGCCCATTCTAGGGACTGGAACAGGGGTAAATGGCCCGGCAGCCCAAGTTATCGGCCCAAGCGAAGCGAGGGTGGAAAACAAGGGCTCCGGACTGTTATCCCCCGTTCCAGTGCCTGGAATGGGGGATGAAGGTCATTAGCACCCGGGTTCCCGCTGTAGGAAGGAAAATCCTTTTCCAAGATGGCCACCATAGAAAGGGAAGGCAGGGCTTCGTACAGAGCCCCTCTACCTTTCCATGGCAGCCTGCAGAAGGCCGAAGAGAGAACCCAACGACCATATTACCACAAGCACATGTTTTCCCCTTTCAAACCTATCCCACTTTCGAATAACTTTACCACACAGCTGGTACCAGGTGGACATGACTACTTTAACCCCATTTCCCTCGTTGTCATGGCCAGTAGCTAGATTGTCTGGGTCATGACCTCATGCTATGACCTGGACAATCTGGCCACAAGCTATACCTCAGTCACCAAAGGTATATCACTATTTTTCGTACCTATATTATGACACTTTTCAAAAAATAAAACATGTGCATGTTTGCAAAACCATGCTTTAAGGTCCTTGCCAATGCTCCTTACATGAGTTTGGTGGAAACCCGCTCATGTTTTATTTTTTTAAAAGTGTAAAATGTATGTACATACAATAGTCATATAACTTAGCCCCCACTTGACAAATTCCATTCAGACTTCGTACAAACATTCAAGGTTTGGTCTATAATCTTTCTAAAAACCTTTGTCTACATTTGTCAAATGGCAAAGTTATAAGCAATCTAAAAATGTTGCTAATTTAGTCCCCTCTTGACAAAATCCCACCAAACATTACAGAAACATGTACATATCGATTTAAAATCGTTTTCCAAACTTTTGTGTAGATTCGTCAAATGGCACTCCATTTAGAAGCCGTTACAAAATGTTGGTACCCCCCATCTAATTGTGTTCGCTTTTGACTGAACAGGTCCACATTTTCCGAAACCATTCAGAATCAGATCTAGAAGTTTCATTAAGTGGCGCCAGAGTTAAAAACTGCTTTTCACTAACCCTGTAATGCAGAAATAGGCATAGATGTCCAAAACATCTGAAGTGTTCGCGAACATCACAGGACTGTATCCGACCATCCGGACTGTTTGAGGACTTTCGGATGAAAAACACTCGTTTTATGGCTTCTTAGTGCCATATCCCACCCCATCACATCCTCATCGCCCATCACCTCCCCAGAGATTGTTTGATAGGTTTGACAAGTGCAATATTGTGTATTTTAATATGATTTTACTGTGATGTTCGCGGACAACGGCGGCTGTCCGCGAATCCAACATAGCGGGTGTTTCCAAAAATCTGACGCACTTCACACTTTTTACCATCCAATTAGTGTGCATATCTGATGTCCGCGGACATCTCATCACCCTCTAGGCCAATCGGATGCCGGTCCGCGGACCAAACAGAAAGTGACTCTGCGAGCTGAACCAAAACATCACAATGTTTTTTTACCTATTTTGGGGGCCATTTAAAAAAAAATACTGGACGGGTTTACACCAAATTTACGAAAGCCTGCTTTCTGGACCAAGCCGCCGCACTTGCTGCAAATTTTGTCAAAATCTGTCCAGCGGTTTGGGCTGTAGATGTGAGCAAATGTTTTTCCCTTTGCATCTATGAAAAAAAAAAATTGCAACCCCCTTATAACTTTGCCCCTCTTGACGAAACCTCACGAATCTTCAGGAAATCAATCTGACCGGGCCATTTAATATTTTTGCAAAGTTTGGTAAGGATTCATCCAGGGGGGGCAAAGTTATAAGCCACCCAATAAGTGCTCTTTTCATAACTAAAGGGCCACTACCACAAGCCGTTATATATATTTATTTATTTTTCTTCAAATTCTACTTGTGTTGGCACACATGTTAGCAGCAAGTCACACTCTCAGTCAGAAGAAAATATTTTCACAGCAGTTATCGGTCCAGAGCAATCAACAGTTTCCACAAAAATGAGTTTAAAATACCTCTTTGTTCTGTAGTTTCAAATTTATTCAGCTCCTGGCAGTCAGGGGAGGCAGTGACAAAAAGATTACGCGTTTCGCAAACACCTAGTTGCTTGGTCACATGATTTCACCCTTAGTAGGCCACCCATTTTATATCAAACAAATGTTTTCAGAATAATAGGCATCAAAGAAGGTCTGCCTCATACTTTTGAATGGTTTAGTCCTCGGTTTTTGTTTGTTTTGTGCAATCCTTTACCCATTGGTTTTAGTGTCTGTGTATGGATCTTTGTCTTCCGTAATCCATACCCAATAGTACCAGCCATTTGAACTGGTAAAATTCAGACTAAATGGCCATGAATTAATTCATTTATGCAAATGGCGCCATAGGCAGGTCAGATCTATATAGTTGCCTATGATTACCATAAAATATGTCGTATTTTTGTGCCATGTCCGAAGTTTTAAAAAAAAATACTGTCAGTTTAGACAATATTTTGTTCTTAAAGTTATGAGAAGGCATCTATAATGTATAATGTGCATTTACTTCGTTCTACACAGCTTACCTCTGTGCAATTGGTACGTTCATCTCACATATTTCTCAATGTGTGCTTCCTTACTGTCTAAAAGTGCATCATGCTCCTAATGTTTAGACTAGCTATCAAACCCGACCTTGAAGCTCTCTGAGTTTTTGTTTCCCAATTTTGTCTTATTTGCGTTTCAAAGTGCATTGTGCCCTGCATTCTGTCACATAACGACTATGTACGGTGCTTTTTAATGAATATCGTATCTGAGATATATATATATATATATATATATATATTTATATATATATATTCACTAACAGAAAACGTTGTTAAAGGCACGTTATGGTTAAATTGCACTAGCAAATACCTATGAAATTCATTGGAAAAACGTTGTTCCGGGGACGTTATGGTTACAGGGAAAACCAAAAAAGATGCCATCACAAATCTCATTGATGACATCACTGATGTGTGGCTGCCTCTTTTTTGTTTACTGAAAAAAGTAGGCCAGGTGCTTTTCTTCACTAAGAGTCAGGAACTAACAATTCAAAAGGTTCTATCTCTATGTACGGCTCCCTTCTCATTTGTTCATGCACTACTTTCCTTAGGGTTCACTCACATCATATGATACATATACATATAGGGGAAGAAGAAAGTGTAAAACACAGCAATCATTTCTATGCATCAAGATAATCAGTTATGTTATGAACAGTTTATGGTAATACTGCTCCTTTCTTGCTTACTGTCGTTTCCCTGTATTTGCTCATATTTGTATGCATTGTGGTGTCTTTATGTGTTCTGTGCAGTAGTGCAATTATGTAGTTATTAAGGCAATGGTATCTACTTCTTACATGTTTCACAGTATCCGAAACTCTAAAACAAAAGCATTCATGATTTCACTATAGGAAGATTTTGAAGATTACACTTCTATGGGGCATGGTGCAGACAACGGCTACGTTTCCACATGAGTTGGTTCATGTACGGCAAAGAAGTCTGTAATACAATGGCGTGTACAGCAATGCATTGCGCAATGAACTAAGTATCTCAAGATAGTTCTTCCAATGTTCTTTGATAGTTTTCTGCCACCATTACCTTGTGGAGGCTTTCCATGAAAACAAAATGCACATGTGATGTCAACAGTGATGTCATCAATGAGATTTGTGATGGCATCTTTGATGTCATGGTTGTTAGTCCTTGCAATGCACACTTGTGGCATGAGTTACAGTTGCTTAGCTTACCATAACTGGCAAATTTCCTTTTTTTCCGGTTTACCTGTAACCATAACGTCCCTGTAACAACTTTTTTCCATTGGATTTCATAGGTTTTTGCTAGTGCAACTTAACCATAATGTCCTTTAACAACATTTTGTGTTAGTGAATTTCATAGGTTTTTAGTAGGGCACTGTAACCAGAATGTTGCTTTAGCATAGTGTTTTCAGTAAAGGCGATAGTTTTTAAGTAGCGTAACTTAACCATAACGTCCCTTTAAGAATGTGTTAAAAGTTGGACAGGAAAGTACCAAGACCAGAAGGTTACTACAATGTAGTAAGCACACTGAAGTTTGTCTACTACTGCATAGGTGCTGCAGTAAACAAGAGTAAAGAACCATGTCTCATTTATTACAGAGCAATGGCAAGCACCTTAGAGTGGCTGGAAGAAAATTCCCCTCAAGATGCAATGACTTACACTACTAACCCCATTGGTACGCACAGTACTGTGAAGCATACATTATGTAATATATATGCTATATGTACACCAAAAACATTTTCTTTTCTGTGAGAGAACATATTGGAAAGGAACGCAAGGCAGCACAAGCAGCAACCCTTCCACAACAGCATACAGCCATAGCAAAGGAAAGAAATTCTGTGCATAGCAAAAAGGACAGTGTGGAAGCCAAAGTGGAAAAAATGGTGAACAATTGTGCCGTCTGAAAGGTTGCATACAAGGGTGTATTATTGACAAAATGAAACAGCTCTAGCAGACCTGCACATGTAATCCTTCCCCATGTCAAAGGGCACCATCCCCTCAAAATCTGTGTGATGAGAGACATTAAGGTGATACCTCAATGTCTTCCTCCCCTCACAACCAACTTGAGGAAATACCCAATTCCCCACAATAAGTATCCACTTATGCTACCCCTTCCCTTTCCTAATGGTGTGTATGAATGTGTACAAGTAAAAGTTAATAAGTGAAAGGTTGTTGAGTTGGTGTTGCAAACCTGGCAGAAAGACATTTTTTAATGATTAATGGATGTGTTTTGGGAAGTGTTTCAGCAGACATGCCACTGCATCCCACCTGGCATAGAGGCTCCCAACAGGCCATCTTGGACTACATATATGTTAACATGTATTTTTTGAATCAGGTTAAAGCCCTTGAAGTCAGACATACACAGATGAGTGACCATAACAAATTATGGCTAACCTTTGAACTCCCTTTACCAACAATGAGTTTGGTAACAAATTCCAACATAGCAGATGCTTTTGTAAATAACCAGGGCAATAGGGTACAATGGTCAAGCTCAAAACGAATTAAGCTTGAGCTAAACCTTAACAATCTATTCCATAGGACAGGCATGGAAAAGGGTGGTGATTATATTCATGCAATGCAGATGTTCAGAAAAGTGACCTTACTAGATAACAGCGTTAAGCATAAGCATTGCCACGCCCTTGATATTGAGCTGAAGCACAGGAAAGCACAATTGAGGCAAGATATTCACCACCTGAATATAGTAAACAGTGCAAATAAAATCATAAAGATAAAACATCTAAAACGAATGTATAGAGGTTGGCTTAAAACCAGGAAATTCATACAAAATCAGAAAGATGGTGAACAGATGCTAAAACAAATTATCACCAAGTCTACAGCTGGCATCTGGTTTCTACTCAATAAGGCCACAGCAAATCCACAAGTGGCGGTGTAAACCAACTCAATATCAAGCAAGGACTGGCATGCTTTCAGGATTTGTATCAATCATCTTTCTCTTACATGAATATGAATTTTCAAGTAAAGGACACGAATTATGAATTTTTGTTAGATGTGGAAGACATAAAACATTCCATAAGCAGATTAAGCACCTCCCGTGGCATGGGCCCAAATGGTTTACATAAAGCCATGCTTAAAAAATATCCAGAAGAATGGGCTGCAATTTTGCTTCAGATATATGAGAATGTCTTTAAAACCTGTAGCATTCCTGATAGTTGGAAGAAATCAATCATACTCCCAATCTTCAAGAAAGGTAATCGAGAAGACCCCAGATCTTACAGATCGATAGCCTTATTGGCCTGTCCTGGAAAACTATTCACTAAGTTATTATTGAACTCGTGATAGATGGCTGGACACTCGTGACCCGTTTCAGACAGGCTTTTTGCCGGGCTTAGGTACGGCCATAAATATGATCACACTCACTAGTATAATAAAGCGAGCTCACCAGCACAAGCAAGCAATTTATATTGCATTTATTGATTTTAAGAGGGCGTTCGACGCAGTCCCAAGAGAACTGCTTTATAAAAAACTTGCAGATGATGGATGCCCTTGGGAAATTGGTTGATACAGTTACATTCAAATACCACTATTCAAATAAGATTAACTAATGGTGACCTATTAACGGATCTGATTAAGACCGCCCGGGGTCTAAAGCAGCGATGCTTGTTGGCATCGGCCTTGTTTAATTTTTTTATGTCAGATGTGAGTAAGGTCTTTGAGGGACTCAACACAGACTCGCTGAGGATTATGGGGACTCGGGTGAAAATGGCTATTGTATGCCAATGATATGGCCCTTACATCTCAAACCCCAAAGGGCTTGCGTACATTACTTAATGCATTAGATGTGTACGTGCAAAAAAATTGCATAATCATTAACATCTCAAAAACAAAAGTAACTCAATTTGGCACACAAAAGCAAAGAATGGCAAAAATTGCAATGGCCTTTACAAAAATGCGAAATCTCAGCTGTAACATCATACACCTATCTAGGCATGAGTATCTCTAACCAATGGGCAGATAAAACTTATCATCAGCAAGTAACATTGAAATTGCAAATGTCAGTCTTGCAAGCACTTATCATCAAAGCAAGGTTTTGTAGATTCTCATTAATGCTGATAATAACATACTACAAATTAAAAGTAATACCAATTGTAATGTATGGTGTAGACACAAAAGCATGGCAACCTTATAGCCATTGGGCGAGCAAGAAAGGATGGTATTGGAGGCACGTGTTAAATCCTCCAAATTCAGAACCATTACCTATTATAAGACATTAGCTCTGTTTAATTTCCTTACATGCCATTTACAAGTGGAAGTTATGCTCCCTTTATCGTAAATGCCTCATGAGTAAAACAGCTACAGGTCTTTTGAATATCATAGCCACTTATTTGTTAAACTCACTGGACCCATTTCCTAAACTTTGGCACTTACTTGTATTTGTATTTGTATTTGTATTTATTTTATTTATAAAGCACACCAGGCCCAAGGGCATCAGGGTGCATCACTTAGTTTACAACATGGTATAAGCAGACAGAACATTACAGTAAGTTACAGCTATATTCATACACAGAAAGTACAGGAAAAACAGTTACTATTTACACAATGGTGAGGCTGGTGGCTATTGCCTGAATGGGGCTGGTGAGTGGTCGGGGCAGGTCTTGGGCAGAAAGCCAGGTTTTGGCCATGTTTTTGAATCTCTGGAAGGATGGTTTCGCTCTTAGCGGGTTGGGAAGCGAGTTCCAGAGTTTGGCGGCCATTACTGGGAAACTGGTCCCGCCAGATCTCTGAAGGTTGAAGCTTGGTATGGTTAGGCAATTAGTCTGAGCAGTTCTACTGGGTCTGTTAGAGTTGTGGATGGAGAGTCTATTGGCCAGGTAGCTGGGTGCTTGGGTAGAGAGGCATTTGTGAGTGAGAGCAAGTGTTTTCAAGGAGATTCGTTTTGATATTGAGAGCCAGCGTATACTATGTCTGGTGTCTGAGATGTGTTGGTTCCTAGGGATATTTAGTGCAGCTCTGATGGCATTGTTTTGGATGATTTGTAACTTAAGTTACAGAGGTTGGTGCCAAAATAGATGGTGTTACAGTAATCGATTTCTGACAACACCAGAGTCCTGGCTAGTGTAGTACATTTGGCTGGAGATAGGAAAGGACGACTGGCTGTGATAAGCTTGCAAGTGTAAGCAGCCGCGGAAGAGACTGCATTAGTTTGTCTGGACAAGGATAGAGTGGAATCAATATAAATACCTAAGGTTTTAGTATCCTTGGAGACCTTGATAGTGTTGCCATCAATAATGAAGGAATTAAACAAAGGGTCTAGTTTGTTGAGTCTTTGGTGAGAGCCGAGGATGAGAAGCTCTGTCTTTTCATCATTCAGACAGAGTCTGTGCTGTGCCATCCAGGCTTGGATGATTTGGTAGATGGAGTTAACAGCAAGAGAGTTAGTTATGTAATCTCCTGTGATAGGGATGAGTATCTGGGTGTCGTCAGCATAATTAGTGTATGTGACATCCAGATAGTCAAGAATATCGAATAGTGGCTTTGTAAACACGTTGTACACAAAAGTAGGGGAGACACACAATCCTTGTAGTACTCCACAAGTGACTGGTGAGGGTATGGCTGCTGCCGAGGGGGAAAAAACACTCATGGATCTGTTATCCAGAAATTAACTGATCCAGGCTGTTGCTTTATCTGAGAAGTGCGCAGCTAGTTTGAGGTGTCAACACAGTCTTTGGTGAGTTACAAGATCGAATGCCGCAGAGAGGTCAAGTAAAAGTAGAAGGGCAAGTTGGCCCTTATCTTTTAGGTCTTCGATCTGAGTTTTAAGATCAATGAGGGAAACCCAGATTGCCTCAGTCCCAGGAGTTTGTTAGATTCAAGGTACTCTTGGATCTGTAAGTAAGCAGCTCGATCAAGGATTTTTTGTAGAAAAGGCACCTTAGTGATGGCCCTGTAGTTAGTTGGTATGTTAGGATCCAGTGTTGTTTTTTTTAGGAGCGGGATAACCCAAGCGTCCTTCAAATTGTCGGGAACAATCCCAGTGCTAAACAATGAGTTAATGAGAGTGGTAATGAATGGATCTAGATCATGGGAGGCCTCCTTAATGATAGGCGCAGGGCATAGGTCCCCCTGGCAGTTGGAGGGTTTAAGGCTGTTGATAATATTTTCAACTTCAGTAACGGATAGGGGTGAAAAGCTGAATGGTTTCAGCGAGTCAAGGCTAGGGTTGTTTTTAGTCGAATTAATGTTAGGTTGCGGGTTAAAATGTAAACTTTTTTTTGTCATTGATTTTGGCTTGGAGAGAGGCTATCTTCCCAAGGAGTGCGTTTTGAATATTAGTGCACCTAATGCTATCTTTGGTGCAAGTGTCAGGTACGGTGACAGGGATTCCAGCTCTTTTAGTATTCTGAACAGCTCTTAGGTATTAGATTTGGTTTGTTCAAAGCGTTTTTTATAAGTGTCTTTTTTCGCCTGGAGTATGGCTTCTTTGTCATTTAGAGTTGCAAGAATAATGGTAGCTTTATTGGTTACTGTGGGGTTACTTTTCCGGCGCGCTTCCGAATTTCGTTTTTCTTTACGTAGAGTTCTAAGCTGGGCTGTAAACAAGGAGTTAAAATGAGCTCGAGGTTTAGGTTTTCTCAGTTTAGAGGGGGCAATGTGGTAAAGGGCTTTTAGCATAGTCTGATTGAAGATGTCGACCAGGACAGTTGGGTCGGTGCATGAGAGTGCCTGTTCGTTGAGAACCGGTATGATAAGAGGGAGGAGTTTTTCACAAGTTATGTCACGCTTATTTCTTGTATAAATTGCAGGTGCGACGTCTGAGGTTGTACTAATAGTTTTGGCTGGGATGTTGAAGGTGATTAGATGGTGGTCAGTCCAAGCACAAGGTTGGTTGGATTCCACATTCATTTTACAGTTAAGGTCAGCTAGGCAATTGAGGATTCTGCCCTTGGAATGTGTAGGTTTATTGATATGCTGAGTAACGCCTAGGTTAGTGAACAGATTGTTAATAACATGGGCAGCGGTATCATTAGTGTCAGAGAGACCCAAGTTGAAGTAACCTAGTGCAATGATTTGAGATTTGATTTTAGTGTTGTCTGCAAGAATGTTGGATACATCTTCAGCGAAAGGGGATAGAGGCCCTGGAGGTCTTTATATTAGGTGTAGTGTAATGGTGTGGTTTAGGGTAAGAGCAAGTTTAGCTGTCAGCACTTATGCAGATGCGATTTGATGGACGGAGGAGATACGGAAGTTTGTGGAGTTTTTGTGGATGATGGCAATGCCACTTCCTTTGGATTGGTTTGTATTACGGTCGTGTCTGATGATGTTATATCCTGTGGGGATAGCTAGTGAGAGTAGAGGCCCTGAGGCAGCGTGGAGCCAAGGTTCGGTGATGGCGATGAAGTCAAGGTTATGAGTTAGGATAAGATCAGCTACATCTAGTGCATTAGCCGTAAGGGATCTTGCATTAATTAATGCCCCTTTGATTAGGAGTTTGGGAGCCGACGGGGTGTTCATATCGAGGTTCTTGACTAAGGTAGGTGTGGGTGGAGTTATGTCAGTCCTGGTAATTGGCTGTAGGTGGTTTTTGTGTCGAGTGGGGATCGTATGGTGGTGAGAGGCATGCGTGAGTCTGGCGCCAAGTCTGGAGTTCCTCACTGAGATCGTGCATGGTTGGTTCAGAGTGGGTTTAGTAGCAAAGTGTTGAAGCCATAGGGCGGGGTTTTTGAGGTATGGATTTATGTGGGGAGAGGAAGTGGCCATAATTGTAATAGTGTGATAGAGAGGGTAGGTCGACGGAGCAGTGCTGCGGTTATGAACAAGTGCGGTGGGGAGTGTGAGGTAGAGAGTGGATGCCACCGCTAAGGTGAATAGCTCGAGGAGTGGTGGTAGAAAGGAGTGGTTGACCACTGAGGAAAGGTTTTGCCAGTACATAATGACTATGCATATGAGTGAGTCCGCGAGTGGGTTAAGTTGAGGTAGACAATGCCAAGGAGGTGGTTAAAATGCAATTTCACTAAAGTGAAACATGTGGTGGAAGAGTGGCGGTGTGAACCGTGCAAGTGTCTATGTGCATCATTGTGTGTGTAGGTCAGAGACCGCAGGCGGTAATAGTGACCATGTAAGGTGATACGTATAAGCACTTATTTGGTGTGAATAGCAGTAGACAGTTAGCAATCGGCGCATAAAGCTGTGATTGATAGATGATGTTAGGGGAATGACTGCAGTTGGACAAGATAGCTGGAATGGGTGGATAGAAAATAGGGGTACAATGGGCAGATGATTGCACTAGGCAGGTGAACTATTGAAACAACACACTGGGCAAATTATTGCACTGGGCAGATGCACTATTGAAACAACACAATGGGCAAATGATTGCACTAGGCAGATGCACTATTGAAACAACACAATGGGCAAATGATTGCACTAGGCAGATGCACTATTGAAACAACACAATGGGCAAATGATTGCACTAGGCAGATGCACTATTGAAACAACACATGGGAAATAGATGGCAGATCTGCTGAGTCAAGGAGGAACATAATGGGCAATGGTTGGCAGTAATGGCCAAGGGAGTGAAAAGGAGTTTTCTGAGGTGAGGATACTATTTGGTGTGATCATACATATAGAATGGCACGGTTACCTTTAGCAGGAGACAGTAGAAACAGGCTGTTCTCAGTTGAACTGCAGCGACTCATGCTCCTTATAAGTGTGGCACTAGGTCAATAAGTCAATGTTGAAGTGTTACTCGTTGAGAAAGGTCTTTTCGAGCGCAACCATGCACAAACAGGGGCTAACAGGGCCTTTTTTTGGCCTTCGTCAGCCGCCGGCTTTCCGCCTGCCAGCGGAAGTGAGCTCCTAATAAAGCAAATTCGTTGCTTAGCAACGTGGAGGCATCCAAGCCTCGTTTTCGTGCCAAGCAGCGCCCGGCATTTTGTTTTGTTTAGAAAATATGTGGCCAGCTGATTTCTTCAGGCAAGCGGCTGCAGATGGATCCTGATGGAGGTTGGGCACAAAATAGTGGGCAATAGATGGTGAAATTGAAGATAAGGCCCATGCGGTCCTCAATGGCTGGGATCAGCAGTTTTGTTTATCAGTTCATCCCCAGGAATGGGGATAGGTGCGGCGACCTCTTGGTGCTGCAGGAGGTTGGTGGGGGCTCCTGCCCCCTCCACCTGGACGATGCGTGTGCTAGCTGAGGGGGCTAATAGGGCCTTTTTCGGCTTACGAGCGCAAACGGTACTTGACGAGGCGCTAATAGATGCAGCATTGTCAAACCTGGGTGTATTTTTGCATTTACTTGAAAGTCAAACTTGAAAGTCAAACTTGGGTGTATTTTTGCATTTACTTGAAAGTCAAACTGAGTGTATTTTTGCATTTACTTGACAGTCAGACTTGGGTGTATTTTTACATTTACTTGACAGCAGTGGTCGAAGTGTACAAAAAGAAGTAGAGGAACTATGTTCCCTGCTGGCCTGCACCCACTCCCCACAATCCGCATCACCACACCCCCTCCCACACACAGTACAAACCCCCAAACTCTTGCACCTGCTATTTAAGGGAACGTTCAGTGCAGTGCACTGAAAGTGAAAGCTTCAACGTCTTCTTTTACTTTTATTTTAAAACGAAACCATTCCGGAACAGTTTCTTTTTAACATAAAAGTATAGGAGCTGTAAATGGTAATTTAAAAAAGTAGAGGAGCACCGCTCCCGATCGCTCCCGCTCACTTCGACCACTGCTTGACAGTCAGACTTGATTGTATTTTTGCATTTACTTGAAAGTTTAACTTCAGTGTATTTCTGCATTTAACTTTTGGCCATTGATTGTAACCTGCTAGCCCAGTGACTGTTCAATACTGCTTTACTTGCTTACTCCTCCCTCTGCCTCTTCTCATTTCCACTCATGGCGCTTTCTGTTTCTCCCATCTATTCCAACTGCTTCTCTATCAACTACCCTTCCCTTCTCAGTAAGTCTGGAAAAAAGAAATTTAAAAAGGATATCTTGGCCTCCAACCCTGGACTCCCTATCGCTGATCCCTATACCAGTGCCTCTTCCAGAGAGACCCTCACCGACATCCTCTTTGTTGTTCCTTCGCCGGATCTATGGACCCCCCATATGATCTCTGTGCTTTGTCCTGTCTCCACCTCTCCCATTAATGGTGGCCCTCGCTGGGATGTCCTCATGGCTTCTTTCGACTCCTCCAGAGTTATCCTTAATGTCTGCCAAAATGGCACTATCATGGTCCAAGGTCCTCAGGCCAATCTCCTCCTCTTCGATAGGCGTTTCCCTCGCCTCATCAACTTCCTCTCATCTCCAGCTGTCCCCTCCTCTCACTCCCCGGCTACCTTACCCACTTTTTCCTCCTCCTCTGCCACTCTTCAGGCTACCTCCACAACTCTGCAGATTCGTACCCCTCCCCGGAAGGTCTTTAAGGCTGCCAACCTTCTTCATCTTGCCACTCTCAACTCTCGCTCTGCTGTCAAACACTCCTCTGACATCTGCCACCTCCTTGAAGAACTGGACCTTGATGTCCTCGGATTTACGGAGACATGGTTCACGGCTAGCTCTGTCACAAGCTTTGACACTCTACTCCCTGAGGGCTACAAGATCCTCTACGCACCCAGATCCACTCGACCTGGAGGGGGCGTAGCCCTGATCTTTCCTGAGTAGATTCCTGCCACTATCATTCCCATTCAGATTTACTCCTCTTTTGAATGCCTTGTCTGCAGGCAAATCATCTCTTTTCTCTCTGAGTGGCCCGACCTCTCCTCCTCCCTCCTGGCCTCAACCACTCAACTCCTCCTCCTTGGTGACATCAACATTCACCTCGATTCTCACTGTCCCTCATCGCTGCTCTTTCGCAACCTCTGCGATACCCTTTCCCTCTCTATCCTCCCCTCTGCGATACCCTTTCCCTCTCTATCCTCCCCTCTGGCCCGAAGCACTCTGCAGGACACACACTTGATGTCTTGATCTCCCCTGGCCCCCCCTCTCTATTCCTCTGACCACTCCTCTCTCCTGGAGTGACCACTGCCTCCTCTCCTCCCATCTCTCACTCTCTTCCCCCCAAGCCAACCACACCCCAACACTTCCACTTACCTTCTCGGACATCCGACCTATGAAGCGTGTGTCAGCTGAGGCTTTCGCTGCCACCTTCTCTCCCCCTCCTCCTCCCCTGGCTGACTCCCACCCTGACACAACCCTGTCCCTTCTCTACTCTTCCATCTCTGATACTCTTGATGCTCTTGCCCTTGTCATGAGGATCTGCTTGAAGTCCAAAGCCAAGTGCAATTCCTGGTATGATTCCGACCTAGCTACACTTAAACGTAAGTGTAGGGCGGCTGAGAGGAAATTGAGGTTTTCTTGCTCATCCTCTGACAAACTGGCCTGTCGCCTGCTCCAAAGGCAATACCGACTCTCTGTCCGCACTAAAAAGAGAGCCCACATTCAAGCCTGTGTCTCTGCGGCATCCACCAACTCGGCCGAACTCTTTAAAATCTGCAAGGAGCTTGCCAACCCTGCAGCAGTCTCCTCCCCTCCTCTTGCCTCCCAGGCTCTCTGCAATGCCCTTGCCTCACACTTTATCTCTAAAACCCAGGTCATCCTGTCCACCCTCACCTCCCCTCCCCCTCCTATTCCCTCTCAGTCTTTGCTTGGAGACCCCCCTTTAAGCACCCCCCCACCATCCTTCTCTTCCTTTCCTATTTTCTCCCCTGACAAGGTCGCTAGACAAGTCCAATCTATGAAAGCCTCGTCAAAACAGGTTCATCCCTGTTCCTCCAAAACCATCAAGGACCACATTGACACCCTCACTCCTGCCCTTGCTGATTTTTGCAACCACTCGTTTGCCTCAGGATCCTTCCCCTCCCCTCTGAAGCACTCCCTTGTGCATCCTCTTTTCAAGAAACCCACAGCTGATCCTTCCTGTCCGGCAAACTATCACCCAATTTCAAATACCGCCTTTCTGGGCAAACTCCTGGAAAAGCTGGCCATTTCTCAGCTTAACCTTCATTCAGATTCTGTTGGTTGTCTCCACAACCACCAGTCTGGTTTCAGAGCAGCCAGAAGCACGGAAACTGCTCTCCTCAATATCCGTGAAGATCTTCTCTCCAACCTTGATTCTAACATTCCCTCTGTCCTCATTCTTCTTGATCTCTCTTCTGCCTTCGACACGGTCAACCACACCATCCTGCTCAACCGTCTCTGTGATAATCTATCTTCCTTTCCACCTGTGGGGTTCCCCAGGGGTCTAACCTCTCACCCTGGCTTTTCAACCAATACCTGGCAACTCTCGCTCACTGCATTGCCATTTTCTGCTCAAATTTCCACTGCTACGCTGATGACACTCAACTCATTTTCCGGCTGCCCTCGGCCACCTCCTCTCCCTCTCATCTCTGACTGCCTAACTGCCACTCAAAATTGGTGGTGTGCCGCCAATGATCTTTGTCTGAATGCCAGCAAGACGGAGATCCTCCTCATCAGCACACCATCTCCATCCTTTTCCCTCACTCTCTGGCTGGCCTCCCATGGCCCTGCTCCAACCCCTACCTGCGAGGCTAAGAACCTTGGCGTCATCTTTGACTCCACACTTTCCTTCTCGGCCCATATCTCTGATGTCTCTAAAAAGTCAAACTTCCTAATGCACCTCCACAGAGGTATTCTTCCTTTCCTCTCCTTCCCTCAGAAGCTCACGGTCTGCCAAGCTCTGGTTCTCTCACGGTTGGACTTTTTTAACAGCCTCTTTCTAAACCTACCTACCTCTACTCTCCGTCCTCTACAACTTATCCAGAACAGGACTGCAAGACTTGTCCTTGGCCTCAAGCCCTGGGATCGTATCTCTCCAGCTTTGAAATCTCTCCATTGGCTCCCAGTGGATGCAAGGATTAAATTCAAAACCCTCTGCATTGTCCACAAGGCTTTCTGGGGCCGGGGTCCAAAATACCTTCAGCTATCCCTCCCCAAATACCTCCCCTCTCGAGCTCTTCGCTCCTCTACCTCTAACTCCCTCAGGGTCAGTCGTTTTTCAAAGAAACGAGCTGGGGGTAGATCTCTATCTACGGCTGGGGCCTCCCTCTGGAACAGCCTCCCTGCCACTCGAAAACTTGGGGAGAACCATCTCCGGTTCCGGAAGCACCTCAAAACCTTTCTCTTTGCTTCTGCCTTCGCTCCTCTTCTCCCCTGCTGATCTGCTCTCTTGGCACTGTGCACCTGGCCACCCTCTGTCCCCTGGGCCCAGGTACCTGCTCACCCTGTCACCTTCCTGCACTGCCTCCTGGCCACCCCTTGCAGTGGGAACTGTATCTGTACCCATACAGCCCCCCCCAATGTTTCTTCTTTTTCTGCACTTATTCAGACTTTCCCAGTCTGCTGCCTTAAACACAGCACTTGCCACTTGCTGGCTGCACTACAAAAGTCTGCCTCAATTTTCTATTTATTTTATTTATCTGCGCTCCTCGGTTTCTGCACTTTCCACTCTCCCCCTTCCATGCACTTTTTCCCTTTTCCCTTTCCCATGCACTTGCACGTTCTCAATGTCACTGGGCCTAGTAAGATCGTTTTTATGTTGTGCTGTGTTCTCGCTTGTTCCCCTCCCTTGCCTAGTCGTGCTCTGAAACACTTGTGTATGAGCGCGATACAAATAAAATATCATATCATATCATATAACATGTATCAAGTAACATGATATCTACTTTATGTTTTAATTGTGATTGCAATTGTTATCAAATGTAAATGTATTTTTCTTTTTATACATAAAATTTTAAAGGTCTCGATTTGTCGTTACCATATCAACTAATAAAAAATAAAAACATTTAAAAAAATGTAAAAAAGGTTGTTGAGTGTATATGTGATATGTTTTTTTTTTGTTGAAATGCTCTTCTCACTCGGTGGCACACAGTCCTCATTGGAATGACTGCAATTTAGGAAAAGGTAGATGTCCTACGAACACAGCAGTTGCCCAGCCTATCCACAATGACAATGGAGGCATCAATACGACGCCAGCATGCTCTGCATGTCCACATGTTGTCCTCCACCTACGATAACGTGTGGGAAGGGACATTTGGTCGTTGAGCAAGCATACGCATGTGTATCTGTTCCTCTGTGTCCTGGAAGCACTGCCACTGTGCAGCATAAAAAAATGTTAATTAGGTTACGGCGCCCACCTATACAGATAAACATCCGACCTGTTATACCCTATAAGCAGCCAGCATATCCCAAAATTCTCAGCACACGTACAGCACCCTATTATTCAGTATAGAAATGGCAACAGCATGCACATGCGCACAACGTATTGCACCCAAAACACGTCCTGCGGACAGCAGTTCGAAATGAGAGCAGGGGCGAAGTCATCATGTGACTGCAACCACACGATGGCCCTTATTTCGGTGACATGATCTGGACCCATGGACAGCAGCAAAGTACAGTGTTGAGAAACATAGGGAGTGTTTTTTTTCGGAAAGTTCATGCTTACAAACACACCACAATGGGCCGTTGTAAATGTATGCAATTTTTGAACAATGTAGGCCTGTTTTCCGGGTGCAAGTTCTTCACAGCAGCCCTACAAAAGGCCACACCCCAGAGCTGCTTCGCAATCTGTTTGCAGCTTTTTAGAACACAGTAGCAGACTACATAGGTTTGGTGAGTAAGTGATGTTGGACCAAATGGGCTGTGCTACATGGCGTAGTTGCAACCATGTCAGTCTGGCTCAGTGTGCACATTAATGTAGAAAATTAAGAACAGCCCTTCCTGTGACCCACACCCACAGGTGTGATAGCCCCCACTGTCACAATGGCATGGGTAGCAAGCTGAAACTGGGAGTATGTGCACGTGCGTTTCCCCAATGACTTTGAGGGCCATGCCCCAATAAAGCAGAGACATTCCTTCTTCCATTTGTACTGTCTTCTTTCCAGCACGCCCTCATTGCATACTGTTATAAAGTTCCACACGCATACACCAATAACATTCAAGTGCTACCCATGTAATAGAATCAGTTCTGTACAACAGCCCTCTGCGTACACACCACGCCCAGAAATGTTATTGCGCAATCCCTCTGCCTCCACAGTCCCATTTCCATTACCGCCGTCCTGAAAATCCATGGATGTGGCTTTCGTGTTGCGTACGGGTTTGGGGGAGTTTGTTGTAAGGGGCAGCTCTGTCGATGCTTCTAGAGAAACACCTTTTTTCGGTTTTTGGTTTTTATTTGATTTTGTGTTTTTATGTGGTCACATTATTACAGTAAACACTTCAGCACATCCTGTAGATGAGCAAAGAAAACTGCATTAGCAATGGACGACAACAAAATGCCATTTGCTTGGAATAACTCTGCATTTCCACAACTGATGGTGTCATTAAGAAATTCTGGCCACTGATACAATTAAGCTTACCAGAGGAATCAATACCAAGGATGGCTCTCAAAAGAGCTAAAAACCTAAAAGAACACCTTACTCATGCACGCTTGAAGAAGACCTCACGAACAACACTATTGAACCTCTGGGAGCTATCAGGACACCACCCTTGCGGTCAATGTGCCACATGCAAACTAACGAAGAAAATTAAAACTTTCAAGATTGGCTATAAAGATTGGGTACTCAAACATTTTACCAACTGTAAGACATGCAATGCTATATATTTAGTAGAATGTCCCTGTGGCCTAAGGTACATCGATCAAACTCGCAGATCGGTCAACAAATGAATCAGCGAACATCGCTCACGAATCCGCTGCAAGACACACAATGCCCCAATGGTACCACACTTCTTGGAATTTCGCCATGGCCCTGATGACCTGACCTGGTGGATAATTAGAGAGTAAATTAGAGAGCAATGCTAACATCAAGAATGCTCTTAGACACAAAGAAGCTTGGTGGATCTTTAAACTACAAACTATAACACACGGCTTGAATGAAGCAACGGTGACATGGGACCAATAATCGTGAATTGAGATAGAAACCCGATCTCGGGACAGCTTGGCGTTGCTTTGCCATCAGGATATAGATTAGGCCCCAGATACCCTACAAAAACTGTGGCCTCTTCTGACATCTATGAGGAACCCAGCAAAACATCGCTCAAAGACCAATGCATCCGCCAAGATATCAAACTTTCCACCACAGAGGTTTGGCACCCACATATACACACACTAAACTAGGGGCAGACACTAAGAAGTAGATGAGCGACCTGCTCCCACACCAACTAGGCAGTTATTCATTCCGGTACACTTACGGTCGGTCCAGTACCAGACATCTGGCCGACTGCATGCGGGGAGCCTTTTCACCAAAAGTATACACAAGACATCCTGTGACACACACAGCCCCCCTTACTTTACCCCCCAAAAAACCCAAACCCCCCCATCACCATGCCCAACGGATGGGGGGGCTAGACACAACCTACAAGTATACGACCATAACACCATGACCCAATTATTTTGATGTATGGGAACAGAGCACGTCAGTGAATCTTTCCACCGATTCACTCCACACAATAATGTTCTATTCCATCTTACACCTCGCAATTTACTGAGCGATTAGCAGTCGTTCAAGCAAAGTGTATTTCAGGTTTCCATAACTACCAGCATGTAGTCTCATATGCACGCATGCGCGGTAGCTCTTATATTACTTTATTCCTTTTCTTCACCTCGCAACTCACTGAGCGACTAGCAGTCGTTCTAGCGAAGTGTACTTCGGGTTACCATAACTACCAGCTCGTAGTCTCATATGCACGCATATGCGGACGCTTTGACACTACTCTTCCATGCATGCGTCCCGCCATTCTACTACATATCTTCTTCCTGCACCACATGACGACGAGCCTCTGCAGGAACGCTGCACCAGTAGTGCCGATTCACACTTAGCACTTTTGGCCACCAGACCTGAGGTAAGCAGCACACAACTAATGCTACCCCACTCCAAACCCCCCACCCCCCTTCCCCTCTCCTCGACTAATCCCCTACCCCCAGACCCCCCTCCTGTACTCCCCCTCCCCTTTTTCCACACTTCCATACTTACCAGGGACCCCAATCCCTTGTTTCCTGTTTCTTTTAGAGCTAACCAACACGAACGGCCCCTCAACTAAGGGAATCTACCTTCAGGGTCCCTTCCTTTTCCAAACCCTAAACGATGTTCAAGATCCAGCATGAACTTTGGGTATGGATTTTTGCATCCTCTGTTTTCCTAATCCTATGCATAACCTGACCAGCTCACGGTTACAATTCTTGTGATCCACAATTAACTCCAATTATCGCTCCGTATTCCCCTCTTAGCTATCCACACTGGATGGGAACAAAGAATAATACTGGGGGACTTCACAATCTGTCCAGCCCCTTCACCAAAAGCAGGCATTTCCCAGTCCGCTCCTACTGAAGACCTTCATTCAAGGACACCAGAAAAATACAGCGGCCTAAATAAGAAGTCCACACACAGGTCAGTGCGAGTCCTGTTCCAGAAATATAAATCTGACTATGGCAGATTTTCGTTCTCAATATTTTTATACTTAATCAAGTACCCCCTGCCAAGGTCCATAGCTAGGCAGTAGTTTTTACTGCAGATAGTAAGAGACAGAGACAACATACCCTGTCTCATGTTCCGTTTTATCTCCCCCCTTCCCCTCCTCTACTCCTCTGGAGAGACAAACCCAGAGGCCCAGATGAAGGCTCATCAACAGCAAGCCGAAACGCATATGGACAGAGCTCAGAATTTGCTCTTCAGTCCACACCAACATTTAAGGGGGCTCCTCCCCCTGGCGTCGACTGATGGTTTTGGTCCTCTGCTGGAAATATGCTTTCCTTTATTCAGTCTTACACCTCGCAATTTACTGAGCACTACAAAACTACTGCCTAGCTATGGACCTTGGCAGGGGGTACTTGATTAAATATAAAAATATTGAGAACGAAAATCCGCCAGGACTTCTGGTGTCCTTGAATAAAGGTCTTCAGTAGGAGCGGACTGGGAAATGCCCGCTTTTGGTGAAGGGGCTGGACAGATTGTGAAGTCCCCCAGTATTATTCTTTGTTCCTATCCAGTGTGGATAGCTAAGAGGGGAATACAGAGCGATAATTGGAGTTAATTGTGGATCACAAGAATTGTAACCGTGAGCTGGTCAGGTTATGCATAGGATTAGGAAAACAGAGGATGCAAAAATCCATACCCAAAGTTCATGCTGGATCTTGAACGTTGTTTAGGGTTTGGAAAAGGAAGGGACCCTGAAGGTAGATTCCCTTAGTTGAGGGGCCGTTCGTGTTGGTTAGCTCCAAAAGAAACAGGAAACAAGGGATTGGGGTCCCTGGTAAGTATGGAAGTGTGGAAAAAGGGGAGGGGGAGTACAGGAGGGGGGTCCGGGGGTAGGGGATTAGTCGAGGAGGGGGGAAGGGGGGTGGGGGGGATTGGAGTGGGGTAGCATTAGTTGTGTGCTGCTTACCTCAGGTCTGGTGGCCAAAAGTGCTGTAAAAACAGTAAACCAACAGATACTATCAACAGAGACCCCTAGATTGGAACACTATAGGGAACTTTCACCAACTATAGGTGCTCCTTGGCTCTGTCGGGTCCTTCACAAATTTGATTTGGTGTTAACTGTTGTATTTACAGTTCCAGAATTTTGAATGTATATAATCTTTAGTTTTCATTTAGTAATTTGTTTTCACTTATGTAATTTTTAAGCACACACAGTACTAACCCACCAATGAATTGCATAATTGGTTTCCATGATTTGTACTGCAAAACTATGTCTTCTACATATATTCCCAAATACTTGAAAAACTATAAATCAATATGAATGACTGCTAATTGAATAAAAGCAGCAACTTAAGTTCAAACTAACATTCCAAGCTTTATGACTGGATTACTACAGTTGAATCTGCTCTCTTTAGGGATACTTGGCTTACTTTTTGAAGCTCGCAGATATAATTTAGCAATCAGAATTTTCAGGCACTAAAATAAGAAAGTGATGCCAAGAAATATACATGTGGATAGAAACCCCCCCTTATTGTTTTTCACTACAGTATAGCCCTACATCTATCCACATCAAGGGTCATCCCTTTTGTTACATTGTTGCAGAAGAACATCCCACGAACGGACAAAAAAGTATACATGCTTCTGTTGATGAGATCCCTTCCGACCTCTAGCTGGCGACAGCAATCATTGGAATAGGTGCATAGTAATCTTGGAGATATATATGAGAAAAGCAAAATATGCTGTCCTACTTTCATCACTTTCATCAGTTGACGGTACAGACAGGAACAAGGCATAGAACCCAAATGCAATGCTCCATAGTGCATGACCACACTATGTACAGTAGCTAGGCCACTCGTCGACATACTGCAAGCACAGTGCCAAAGCTGCACACATCGCCACTGCACCACAAAGGCTCCACTTCCTCCAAATCGAAAGCCTTTTTCGACGGCATACTGGAACAGATTTTCCACAAAGGCATCACTGACTATCAAGAAAGTGATTCTCTCCATCTATGCCTGCTAACGACAGTACACAGAGTAAATATATTGCTGCCCTTTCCTGTGATGCACACCCTGAGCACCTGATTGGACAATTCCCACAGTCCCATTTCCATTGGCCGGCATGGTGAGAAGCGCAGATTGTGGCACAAGCGCTTCCTCAAGTACCGCGAGAGCCGGGCCCGAGTGAAGCAGGAGTCCTTCTTCCATTTACCGCACAGCCTATTCACCTGATTGGACAATCCCCACAGTCCCATTTCCATGGCTGCCATCCTCAACATCCCCGGATGTGACTTTTGTGCTGTGTGCGGGCGTGGGTGAATAACTTGCAACCAGGGTAGTGGGAGTTTGTGGAAAGGGTCGGCTCTTAAAAGGGACTTTTTTAAATTTTCTTTTTTAGATGCTTCTACAGAAACACCTTTTTTTGGTTTTTATTTGCTTTTGTGTTTTCTTGTGCTCACATTATTACGGTAAACTCTTCACCGCATCCTGTAGATGGGGCAAACAAAACTGCATTGCCAATGGTGACAACAAAATGCCTTTTTCTTGGAAAAACTCTGCATTTCCACAACTAATGAGGTCATTGTTGCAGAAGAACATTCCACGAGCGGACAAAAAAGTATACAAGCTACTGTTGATGAGACACCTTTCTGCGTCTGGCTTCGAGCAACATCCATGAGCATTGGCCCATATTCTTTGTGGTATTATGGATGTGAAAAGCACCTTGGCAGTGGGAAAAAGCATCTTCATGACATCCAGCAATCTCCTCAGTCAATGGAACAAATCTAAGCAAGCCACTTAACCCATATGCATGCCGCCGTAGTGGATGACGATAACATCGACAGTAGAAAAAGTGACCAGGTCTTCGCAAAGTGCATGCATATCGGCAAAATTGCACTCATACACAATGTTCCATAATGCGTTCACTCCTTCCAAACCAAAATTGCCATCAAAGTGTCTTTCCAGGGCATAGTTGTGCAGATCTATGATAAAGGGATCACCTACAGTCAACTCAATGTGTTTTGCCATGTCAGGCACCCTCAGTACGCAGAGTACAATGTACAACAGTTGGACTGCCCCTTCCTGTGAACCACACCCACAGTAGCTGATTGGATAATCCCCCCAGCACCATGTCAATTGGACAACATGGTGCTAAGGGCATATTGTGGCATGTGCACTTCCCAAAGTACCGCAAGGGCCGCACCCCTGTAAAGCTGGAGCAGTCCTTCTTCCCTTTGCACTATATTCTCTGCAGCACTACCTCATTGGGTTACACGTAAATAGGTACACACGCATCCACCAATCGCATCAAAGCCGCCATCATGAAATGTACCGTTACACATTTACAGTACAAGCGTTGTGCCATTCCAAAGCACGTCCATTACAAAGTTCAGTAAAACTATGCACGATATCTCCATCCACATACATCCACGTGGCCACCCAGGATGTGGCATGTATAATCCTGAAAGTACCGGTACCTTTTCGTGATAGTGAGGGGGGTGGCAGGGGAAGCAATATCAAGCTGGGTAGGGGATTGGGTCTTCCATCAGGGATGTATAAAGGTTTTTTTTCTTTTTCTCTTTATATGCGTTTCTGTTTGTCTCTCCTCACATTTTTACCACATTCTGGTCAATGCTTCTTGCACAGTGTAAAAGAAAATGGCATTGCCAATGGCACTCAAATAAATGCCATTTCTAAGGAACCACTGCATATTTTTTCCGACCTCATGATCTCATAGTGAGTGGAGAACATTCCAGCAGTCTGCATAAATTCACACATGCTTCTGTATAACACACCCTCCGACCTCTGTCTGGGGACAAATTACACCGGCATGGGCCCATACTCCTCTTGGTGTTATGCATGAGAAAACGACATTGGCAGTAGGAAAAATCTGAATCACTGTGTTCAGCAACCTCTTCAGGTGACGGATTGAACGTCTACACGACATGTAACCCAAATATAGGGCCTCATTACGAGGTTGGAGGTTAGTCATGGCACTATTAGCGCCATGACTACCTCCAATACCGGTACCGTGTCCGGTCCCGTTCAATGGTGACTTACCGGTCTATTCCGACCTTTGTGGGACCGGTAAGTCCCCATTGAAAAAGCCATTCCCCATTCCCATTTCAGCCCCCATAGGGCTCAATGGGAAGGTGCTAATAACGGTACCGCAAACTGCGGTACCGTTATTAGCTCTGAAGTCCCTTAACGGGTCCCTTCCATAATGCCAAGTAAAACCAGACATTCATAATGCCTGGTAAAACCAGGCGTTAGGGAAGGGACCCGCTAAGGGATCTCATAGTAGGGCGGTAAGGGATTACCGGCACTGGTGCCCTTACCGGTGCCGGTAATCCCTTACCGCCCACCTCGTAATGAGGCCCATAGACTTCTATAGGGCACCACGACAAAGTCAACATTTGTGATGGAGGCCACATATCTGCAAAGACGAACCATCCCGCCGAAACTGCAGTCACCCTACAGCCCCAGAAAGCATCCACTCCTTCCAACCCGAAATTACCAGCAACGCCTCTTTGCACACAACACCAGTAGAGATGGAGCAGAAAGGTATCACCAACGATAAGCACTGTGCGTCTCTCCATCTTGACCAACCTCAAGACAAAGTATTGGGAAGAAATGATACCGCCCCTTTCTATCAACCACACCCTAAACAAACTAATTGCCTATTTCCCACAATTCCATTTCCATGGCCACCATGCTCATAATGGCAGGATGAAGCATGTGCGCTTTCCCATCTACAGTGAGGGCCACCGCCCATTAAAGCAGATACAATACTTTGTCCCTTTGCACTGGCATTTTTGCAGCACTCCCTCATTGTGTGTTGTCAAATTTTCAAACACGCATGCAGCAGTCACAGGCCCTCATTACGACCCTGGCGGAAAGGGGTTTACGCCGGCGTAAACCATGGCGCCCCTTTCCGCCTGACTACGAGTTCCCGTAGCGCCATGGTGATTTTTACGCCTGCTTTTTGCAGGCGGAAAAATCCATGGCGCTACGGGACTTGTTGTTAATTACGCCACCGTAATTTACGGTGGCGTAATTAACGCCTTCCCCACTCCCATTATACCCTATGGGGCAAAAATGGGAATGGGGAAGGGTAAATGGGGATTGGGGACTTACCGCCCCGCCAAGGTCGGAATGGGGTGGTAAGTCCGCCAACCACCATGGCGGAGTTGGCAGCTTTGCGCCATGGACCATGGTGCAAATTGCACCATGGTCCTCCGCCAGGGTCGTAATGAGGCCCACAGACAAAACATATGCATTGCACACTATCATTTACATACACCACTCCATATTTACTGTTAAACACTCAGTACATGTTCCGTTTGATTCCAAACCCCCTCCACCAGAAATGTCTGCTAAAGAATGCACGATTGCAGCATCCACAAAAATCCTGAGGCACACCCAGCACACCTTTGGCCATGCACACAACAGTGCAGCCCTTGCCCACACTCACCACTACACCATGGATCCATGCATGCAACCATGTGGGCAGCTAACATTATGCACAAACATAACATACGTAGTAGCACTTCTACCCAACTCCCCCACACCATAAAACACCCACTCATGAAAATGTGTCACAATTAGCAGAATCCACAAACATAATACAGCTTGCACCATCCCTACCAACTGCCATTCACAAAGTATTGTGGCATTGGCAACCTAAGCACAACATTTCCACAACATTGGACCTACTTACGTAAATCTGCACACAGCAGAGTAACCAAGCACATATAAGCTGCACTTCAATCATACCCTCATCCATACTCACAGTATAGAAACACTGCACCCTGTTGGCACACTGCACAACTTCTCACTGCACCATCTCCTGCCGTACACCAAATACTGTAGCATGTTGCAACTATCACCACAACCATGGAACGCACAATACACACTTTCAACTCACTTGTGCTGCTGTATTACGTCTCCAATGTGTTCCACACCCATTCTCCAAAGATCACCACCCTGTGCCGGATGCACTGTTAAACCTGCATTGCTGCAGTGGGTGTGCTCCTTGCACACATTCACTGCACCGTAATGCAACCATGAATGTCAGCATCTCACCAACTATCACTGTGCACATATGCACCACTAGCACCATCACTCCTACCCAACCTCTGAACCGCAATTAAGCTATACAGCGTAAAGTGCACCCCTACGCTCTTTCATTCACATAATATGGTCTTACCCACTTCCCCTCAGAAAGTATTTTGTCACTGCCAACCTACCCACAAAATGCTCACAACATTGTCCCAACTCCAAGCAATCTGCACACAGCACACTATCCAAGCCATACAAGCTGCACTTCAACCATACCCTCTTCCATACTGACAGTATGCAAACACTGCACCCAGTGCCCACATTGCATGACTTTTCACTGCACCATCTCCAACCACACATGAAAAACGTTACCATGTTCTAACAGTGACCTCACCTGCAAAACCAAAACATACATGCATGGCAGCTCACTTCTGCTGCTCTATTGCGTCTGAAATGTGCTCCACAACCATTCTGTACAAGTCACCACCCTCTAACTGAGTCAAAAATGTATTACTTCCGTGGGTGTGCTCAAGCCCTAGGCTCTTGAGTGCATGGCCTACGGCCTAGAGCCTTCAGCATGCACCCAATAGTCTAGGCCTTCAACACACCCACCACAACGGAATGCCACCATGCATGTGACCATGTCACCAACTGCTACAATCCACATACACACCACTGCCCCAAGCACTCCTACCCAACCTGCGCACCGCCATGGAGCAATGCAGCAAAAAATTACTATAACGTAGAAAGAAAACACTGTTTCCTGCACCCCTGTGCACTTTGATTCACATACTATGGGCGTACCCACTTCCACTTACAAAGTATTGTGTCACTGCCAACCTAACCACATACTGCTTGCCACATTGGCCCTACTCCAACCAATCTGCACACACCACATTATGCAAGCATCCACCCTCTACCGGATTCAGAGTCAAACATGCATTGCTGCGGTGGGTGTGCTGAAGCCCTAGGCTCTTCAGTGCATGTCCTACAGCCTACGGCCTTCGGCTCATGCACCCAATAGTCTAATCCTTCAACAGACCCACCGCAACTTCATGCACCCATGCATGCCATCGTCTGCCCAACTACCACAATCCATTCCCACAGTACAGCCACCTGCGCTCCCACCCAATTTATGTCATGTGTAATTCACTCCCCTTCTGAAATTCACCTGCCACCACTCACCACGGAAAGAGGTCACTGCAAACAGGTTGCAGCACAAGCTATCGGGCAGTAATGACAACTGCCTCCAATCACCACACAAAGTAGTCGCCTACCTAGGTGCCCATGTGCACAAATACTGCAGGCACTCCTCTGTCTTTTTCCACCTGTTTACATATGTCACATGAACCACTTCTCACTCCCCCTCCCTTTCCCTTCCTTCTTGCCACCAACACATGGCGTAAAGTATATTTTCCAGACCCTTCTGCCAGTGCACTGTCCTCAGATACACCATGGCGGCGTTTGCCAAATAATTTCGACGCAGAGCACTCTTCCCTCCAGCCAACCACCGGCCGCGTCCAAAGTTCTCCAACAGCACGCCATACCGCAAGCCAATGACACTTCTGTCTGCGGAGCGAACAGCGAAATGGGTCTGCAGAGTGGACCGAGATATCACATATTTTTAGAGACGTACATTTCAGTTGTTTGCAACTGTGGTAGCGGCTGTGTAGTTATGCTTACATTGCTCAACCCATAGTAAGAGCACTTTTTGGGTAGCTTATAACTTCACCCCACCTGGATGAATCCTCACAAAACTTTGGGAAAAAAGTATTCTGCAAGGTTTGGTGATGTTTCGTTCAGGGGGAAAAGTTATAAAGGGATCCCAAAATGTGTGGTTTTTCCCATAGATGCAATGGAAAAAGAGTTTGCTCATGCCTACACCCCAAACCGCGGAGTGGATTTTCACCAAATGTGCGGCAGGAACAGCGGCTTGATCCCAAAAGCGTGCTTTTGTAAATTTGGTGTAAATCCGTCCTGCATTTTTTTTAAACACCCAAAATAGGTACAAATAAATGTATGATATCTGGGTTGGGTCCGCGGATTCACTTCCCTGTTCACTCTGCGAACGGGCCTCCAATTTGTCCAGAGGGTGACAAAATTAGAGGGGATTTCTCAACATTTGCAGATGGCCTATAACTTTATTGTCGTTTGATGAATGTGGACAAAAGTTTTCCAAAAGTTATATTTTATGTACGTACATTTTGACACTTTTCAAAAAATAAAACATGGGTGGATTTGCAGCAAATGTGTGCAAGGAGCATTGGCAAGGACCAGAAAGCATGGTTTTGAAAATGTGTCTGTGTTTTATTTTTTGAAAAGTGTCATAATGTAGGTACAAATGAAGAGTGATATATCTTTGGTGACTGAAGTATAGCCTATGGCCATGGGCAGTGGCCAGATTGCCTAAGGTCATGACCCAGACAATCTGGGTACTGGCCATGACCACGAGGGACCAGCAATGGAGTTACAGTGGGTATGACCACCAGGGACCGTCTATGTGGTAAAGGTTTTCAAAATTGGGATAGGTTTGAATGGGGAAGAAATCTGTGGGTACAGGTCAAAGTGCTGGATGGGATTGCAGCAAATATGCTCAAGGAGGGTCAGCTAGTTGGCCATGAGCCAGACAATATGGCTACTAGCCATGAACACGAGGGACCGGCAATGGGGTTAAAGTGGGCATTGCCACCAAGGACCGGCTATGTGGTAAGGTTTTTGTGAAAATTGGAATAGATTTGAATGGGAACAAAACATCTGCTTGTGGGAACAGCTTGAAGTGCTGGATGGGATTGCAGGAAATCAGCACAAGGAGGGTCAGCAAGAACTTAAAAGCATGATTTTGCAAATATGTCCTCTGTTCATATTTTTGAATGTGTGAACATTTAAGTACACAACACAGTTATATAACATTGGTGTCTGGGCAATGGGCCTGGCAGTCAGCAAGGAGAAATGTGTACTGTAATTTGCTTATTGGGGCATGCGGCTTAGCTGAAGCAGTAGGTTTAAATGGGAAAAAATATTATGCTTGTGGTTGTAGCCTGAAGTGGTGGACTAGATTACAACAAACTTGCGATGAGCATTAGCAAGGAACTGACTGCAGTTTTTGGGAAATATGTGTTTTATTTTTCCAATGTGTAAGAATGTAAGTAGAAAAACTAGTGATAAACATTTGGTGTCTGGGTAGTGAGTCTGACCCTTGGCAAATGCAAATGTGTACTCTGATTTGCTTATTGGGGAATGCAGAATGGCCGAACCCCATGTCGCATGGAATTGGAGACTGGCCACGGCTGCAAGCCATGAGCACTGGCCATTGTTTACATTATTGGGGTATGGTGGACACTGAGCTCGGATGCAGGATAGGGGCAGTGAATAACAGGGGTGGTTTGGTCGGGCTGTGGTCATGGTTGAGCCTTATGCCATAGGCAATTGAACAATGATTTGTATCCCCAACATGCACTGCTGATAACGACTGACGCTGCCCATTCTAGTTATGCACTTCTCCCACTGCACAATGCATATGTGAATTTATAGGAGCAAAGTGTACAATTGTTTTTTATACGTAAGGGAAATGCAGGTGCAAATGATTTGTAGAAGACTGTTAAGTGGCAGTTGGTCTGTCGACGCTTAATATGGTCATAGGGTTATATGTACAGATTTTGGAAGTGATTGGTGGATAGATGTGTGACTGTTTGAAAGCAGGCATTGAGGGAGTGTTACAAATATAACATTAAAAAGGTTAGAAGGGCTACCCTGTGTGATGGTGTGCACGTGCCATCCGGGTCATTTAATGACTAATTTCCTGTAAAGGGGACTGTGTAGACCGCAGATAGTTATAAAGGCCCATTGATTATGGTCATTATTGTATGCTAGAGAAACGGTTTTGGGATAGAGAATTGTTTCTGTCCTTTTTTATTTTTCTCTAGTATAAAATTGTCCATTATTCCCATTAGCATAACACAAAATGCTTATGCAAACGTTGGCAAATCTTATTGAGTCTATGCACTTTACCGAGAAATGTAATGTAGATTGGGTTTATAAGATTTCTTTTTAGTTCTATTTTTTAAATGTGAAATGTGGTTCCAAAGGAACCTTTTTTGGTGTTTTGTGTGTGTTTTCTTTTACAGGAGAGGTCAGAAGGTAAGGAAGGGAGGGAAATGAGGGAAGAGGCACCAACCACAAATATGGAGGGGGAGGTGGACAGAGGAAGATTATGCATGTGTGTTTGATTACAACTTCCAAAGCACTTGCAAATTGCTCCCCCTTGCAAGGTGGTGTATTGCAGTATATACAGAGTACTGGTGTCTCCGAAAGATATGCATCACCAGCGTCTTTTATCGCTTGCAAGGCAGCTGGTGGGATTGTGTGTGCCACAGAAGTTGGCTGTGTGGTTACAGCATTGGTTAAGGAAGATGAGGTGTACGAAGACAGTCTACTACTTGCTAAGAAAGGAACAACCTTTCTGAGAGCATTGCAGTGTTGGATTTGGTGTGGCGACACATGGAGGTGGTCCCGTAGGAGTACTGCCCAGGTAGTTTGTGACTGCACTCAGTGCATTTGACTTTGGTAGCTTTAGCCTTTGGTACATTCCCAACAGTGGTAAAGAACTGCCACACTCATGATTCTCTCTGGGTGCTAGAGGTAGGCGCGTTCTCTACCTCATCTTCTTGGTCCTCTTCATTGTTAATGGATAATGAGTACGAATAGGTGTATGAGCAAGTTCCTCAATGAGCTGAAAAATGCAGTTCCGAAATTTTTGAGAAGCACGGACCAGTACGCAAACTGGGGGCACGCTCGCAGACATGCCATTGTGCTGCGCATGCAATCATGTGACACTGTCCTGAAAAGTCTGCGGTGACATCAGACGTTCCCGAACATCAACGAACACAAAAACTGTGGAAAGCATGATGCTAAAAGGTGGGGAATGGCAAAGTGTTAAGGTGAAACATTGCAAATTCACTGAAAACCGTTGTTATGTTGTAATGTCATCTTTCATGTCCTGGGTATTAGTCTTAGCAGTGGACGATGGTGGCACAAGTTATGGTTGCTTAGTTAGGTTTTTTTTGTTTTTACTTGTAACCATAACATCCCTTTAAGACATTTTTTTCATTGAATTTCATAGGTTTGTATTGGTGCAACTTAACCATAACATCCCTTTAACAACATTTTTTCATTGAATTTCATAGGTTTTTATTAGTGCAACTGAACCTTAATGTCCCTATAACAAAGTTTTTTCAGTGAATATATACATACAATTCAAGCATTTGTTCCAAAGTGACATGCTCAGTGTGTCTGCCAAAGATGCAAATGGACTACTTGCTTAACTAGCATATCCAAACAAAACTGTGGGCAGCACACAAAGGTTCCAGACAAAAATGCCTTGCTTACCAAAATAAATGTATTAGTAAATGTTAGTTAGGGAGGTCCCCAGTGATAATGCTTTCACCCTGCACTGGCTTCGCCCAGGTCACTAACATTTAGTTGCAGGGACATTAAGGTGAGTTGCAGGGACATTAAGGTGAGAACTTAATGCAAAATAACCCATGAATTTCAGCTAAAGCCACCTTAACTACATGCCCCCTGTTGCACAGCCTATGACCACAATGATGACATCAGAGATCACATGACTGATGACATCACTAATTACATGTTGTATGAGAACACTTATGACATTACAAATCACATCGCTGATGCCATCACTGGTGACAACACTAATTACATTGAATATAACTGATTAGATAAATAATGGAATTAGACATAACATAAATTATAAGATAGTTCATGAAAAGTTTGTTTACCTTAATAACTATTTAGGCCATGACAAAGGCTACGGTCACTGGCCAGTACCAAAGGAAATAGCTAGTGTTCGGTTAGTGTTAAAAAATACCAATGTGCATGGTTAAAAGCCATACCTAGTAGCCCATTAGTGTTTTAAAATATAAAGTGGGCAACATTGAAAGATGTAGTCAGTGGCGTTAGCTAAAGGCTGTGGCTAGTACCCAATAATATGTTAGAATATACAGTCGGCACAGCGTAAGGCTGTGGTCACTGGCTAGTATTGTGTTGAAGACCATGGCTAGTGGCTGGTTAGTATATACAATGTACAGTGGGCACGGTCGAAGGCCATAGTTAGTGGCTGGTTAGTGCTGTATAATAAACAGAGGGCATCGCTAATTGGATTTCTTTTATTTTTAAATATACAGTGGACATGGCCAGAAGATGTACAAGCTGCTCAATGTCAAAGGCCAGGGCCAGTGGCCAATGTATATGTTAGAATATATAGTGGGCACAACCAATGATTGTGGCCAGTGGCCAGTATTGTGCTAAAGTCCATGGCTAGTGCCTGATCAGTGTGTATGATATACAGTGGACACAGTTGAAAGCTGTATCCACTGGTAAAGGCCAACATCTATGGTTGGTAGCCTGTTAGTGTTTTAAACTATTCAGTGCATATGGTTGAAGGTTGTGACCACTGTCCATAGCTGAAGGCCATGACTAGTACCCATTCATGTGCTAAAATATATTTGGCCATGCACACTGACCATGGGTGAAGGCCATGCTTAATGGCAGTTACTGTTGTAAGGCAATTAGTGATGTCATCAGTGATGTGATGTCATCATTGTGGTCATAGGCTGCCCAGAAGTGGGCGCAAAGTTATGGTGGCTTTAACTGAATTTCAGGGGTTTTGTTGTGTTAAGTTCTCACCTTAACATTCCTGCAGCTAAAGTTTTTTCCTTGACTTTCAAGGGTTTTGTTATTCCATAGATTTTTAGAACACTTCCAGACCACTAGCATGCTCTTCTGCCATGGTCAGTGGACATGCTCTTTGGCCGTCCAACTGTCCATTTTAAAATGCTAACAGACCATGCGCAGCGAGATTACATTATTTGCCATGGAGCACACACTTTTGTTAAGCAGCGTGCTCCAAGCGGTACAGCGCTTTTAGTTGCCATCATTTTGGCACGGGCCGATTTGGTGTGGCCATTCTGCTGCAGCGGCCATTTCGGTGCACCCTTTTCTGCATAAAAGCCATTCTGGTGATGTTATTTTGGCATAGGGGATGGTAGGACTTGGCTGACAAAGGAGCCACATCTAAACGCAATCATGCCAAATATGATCACAGGACTGCACTGGAATAAACTCTGCCACCTCCCAGTTGTGTTGCTTTTCTTTTAATTAAATTAGATTAGCTACATTTTAAAAAATATATATTGCCTCGAAGCCTGGTCTGCCAGAGTTTAAGGCCTAGCATTCAACCACTAGGACACAATGGCTTGGTACTTCATGGCAAATATATTTCATCTTATAATTTAATATGTTCAATGATACAAGGCTAGTTATGAAACTTGTGAAAATCCTTCAGGCAAAGGTTCTCTGATTTAAGCATAAATGTGATTTTAAAAATAAATGCATCGGTTTTATAATGTTGCCCAGAGACGCTGTAGTTCTCTTTTTTGAATATATGTGCAGTCTAAGGGGAAAGTGTGGTGTGAGGGTGTGCATGTCATCTGAGAGGCTGTGCATGAAATGTGTGTGTGTGTTTGAAATGAGCGTTTGTGTGTGTATACATGGTGTGAAGTTGTTTGTAAGGGATTGTGCGTGCAGTGTGCATTTGCTCCGTGAAGGCGAATGTAAGTGTGCCCCATTGTTTGTATGTGAGCATTGTGACACGTCCACTGTGAGTTTTCAGTTTCAGTGTATGTCTGTGGTTGTTTGTGTCTCCATGTAATTGGTAAGATGCCGATCCAGTTCTTATTTTTTTGTTGCATTTTGTGACTTCTAGTTCTGTTTTGTCCATCAAGTGCCCTGTACTACAAGCCCCAAAATGCAAAGTAAAAAGGAAATCTGAATGATCATCTTACAAATAACAAGGGACGTGTGGCATATAACAATATATACAAGACATTTAACATGGCTGTAGTCATGATTTCTCCTGCACCTCTATTTGTTTGGGTTGAATGGCAGTGGGGGATTTGTAAGTTATTGAAAGTGAAGGTATGTAGTATAGAATCAGAGCGGGAAAAAGTAAAATATGTTTTTTTCAGCGGGCGAAAGCGAGAATAAGCGGCTGGAGAGGAGTGATGTCTACTAGGCCCCACCATGTTCAAAGTCTAATAGCAGCGCAATATAGTAAGGGAATAATGGGACTGTGAGGCAAGCCCCCGCCCCTTGAGCAGCAAAGAAAGTTTGGTTTGCGCTGGCTCACGTACACTGGAAGACGCACAACTATTATTAACCCATTGGTAGTGCAGCTCAGAAGACCTTCTTACAATCATGCAGTGATTGGGTGAACATTTCCATGACGGTGGCCACATGGATCAAAGGCATGCCTGTTAGACTACAGAGCCCAGAATACAGAGTGTTTACCAAAATATACTGTTTTAAATAAAAACATTTAGAAATTCTTGATTCCTGGTCTTCCAGAGTTCAAGGACCAGCATTCAACAACTACGCCACAATGCATTAGTGCTTCAAGATACATACAATATAATTTGTCCAATTGCAAAACGCTAATTATGAAACACGTGAGAATTCTAGCAATAATGTCATTCTAGCATAATGGTTAAGTGCTGTGTCTTGAATTCCTGCAGGTTAGGGTTCTTGAAGGCAGCGTTCAGCATAAATTTGTTTTTATGTTTTCAGTTTTATAATGTTCCACTCTGTTTTAGAATGTTGCAGTAAATAAATGTGTTTCATGTTTAATATATGCTCAATTCCACAACGACTGTTTAATCCATACTAGAAAATGAAAAGTGCCCACAGGTGCATGCCAATTGCAACCTCTTGCGCCAAAACATTCTTGCACAGAGAGGTACAAAATGCAAAGTGCCTGCAAATTCCTCTTGCACCAATTGCTGTAAATGGGACCGGCTCTGCTCAGTTTCAAAGCGATGAAGGATCCAGCCCGCTTAGGCCATGTTTCTCAAAGTGGACTAAAAGGTAGGCTCATTTTAAAGCTAAGTGGGGTTGGTCCCAGTTACTGCAGGGATGGGAAACCCCTTGTTGCTGTAAAAACATCTATGTTGTTGTGTTATTATTGATTGGGAGACTAAAAATACCAGAATGCAATTCAGCAAAAGGCAAAAAATGGTCTCTGAGTGCAAAAAACATTCAAGGACTGACAGTAGCCCAGTTTAAAAAAAAAAAAATTCAGATGCCCATACAGTCACCAACCATGCAGTAACAGGGACTGAACCTGCTTAGCTTCAAAGCGGGGCTGACCATGCTGAGCTTCAAAGCAATGAAAGGGCTGGCCCGTTCCTCCTAGTGGTCTTGTAAGGTGGTTGGCTCGTTTACCTGGCAACATGGCCTGAGGAGGCTGGTCCTTTCCTTGCTATGACATTAAGCAAAGTCTGTCCTGGTTACGGCATGGATAGGAGACCTGAATTGCAATAGAGTCACTGGCCGACGTCACTAAAGCAGTACAAATATCTTTAAAAAAATCATTTAAAAATGTAACCACGGGTACTGAACTACACATAGTTATTTGTAGCAGCGAATAGCATACAAAATGCTTTCCCCTCACCAAGTGTCTCCCTCATCTGTGCCAGCACCCCTCAGATGGCCTCCTCACTTCCCCTGCCCTCTCCCTTTCCCCCCACAACACACGCTGTTTCTGTGATGCAGTTTGCTTTCAGATGTTGGATATTCACAGCTATAGCGGAGGCTACGGAAAGTTTTGTACTGCAAACTCAGTCCCTAGAACCCATGTATCCTCTAGCATGTCCATGTTTTTTGACCTGCAAATAGCTTTTTATTGTGTTTCAGTAGCCACACATATCTCTCGCATTAGCAAGATGGTTGAACAAATAAACATTGTTTGCATCAGAAATTTGCTGTCAAAGACTTGTTTTGTGACATTTTATCATTGTAGGGATGAAAAATCATGAACATTGCTCCATGTTTTTACTGAACTACAGTAACTTTATATTTGAATAAACTTGGCAGTTGGAAGAAAATTATCGACTGAAAGGGCTGACTAGTTTCTAAAGTCATTAAGAATGGCTTACACAGAAGACAATTTTTGTGTGCGTGTTGTGTGTGTGTGTGTGTGTGTGTGTGTGTATGTGAGAGAGAGAACATTCTCTATGGAAGGGAAAACTTTGTGATGCTTGATTTTGTTCAAACAAATATGCTTAATATAAATGTCTATGTACCTCTTTTACTTCAACACTTTTCCTGTTCTCAGAATGAAAAGATACATTCTCATTGTCGGTACTAACAGTGAAAGGGTTACATTATCAAGAGGTAGAAGACTTCGGATAACCTATATTTGTAAACCAGGACTTATGTTTTCAGTACCAGATGTACAGAGTCAGGCTGCAATCACTATTCAGCAATCACTTTGACCAAGAACAGTCTAACTATTTGAACCTAATGTGGCATTGCCTGCATCTGCATGGTATTCAAAGTCCAGTTTGGAAGGCATTCATATGATATCTTGAAAAGAATTATACATACTGGTTGGAATGTTAACCGAATGTACAATAAAATACGTTCTTAGTCCCAATATAAGAGATTATATAATTATTTTGGAATAAACATCAAACCACAGGATTTATACTGCTCAACTGTACATTTTTGAGGAAATCTTGTCAGTATTTCTTTATCATGCAAATACTCTCAATACCTTCCAGAGAGGAGGTGCACTCCTGTACACTTTGCATGTAACAGTATTTGTTTGCCCATACCTAATGTGTATTTTCTCTTAATTTGCTAATCCTAAACCAGCCAAAGAACCTTCTCAGAATATGGGTGCATTGAGGTAGCCACTCCTTCGTGTAATCTAGATGTCGGCAGTCGATTCTACTTCTTAGCACCTTCTTGATCTGCCTCTATTTATAACTCCACCTATTTGCTATAACTAAACACCTCCATTCAACCAGAATGTCCTTTGTTGGCAATGATCTGTGATCCCACTGGTTTATATAATTTGCCATAAAATATTAAAGAGGGTGATTATAATTGATTTCCCATCATGCTTAGGTCATCATAGTGGCTTCTTACACAATAGGAATATGACCAGTCTGCGAAACTAAATATGTGTTTAATGTTTACATAAAATGATTTACACAATTTTGAAAACGTTATCAATCCTAGATAATACTCAACCAATCTGTTCATTAAAACACAATTATTGTGATTTGTATGCCTTTGCACAGCTCAATGCAGAAATTCAAACGAGGGTGGTCTCATAGTAACTTCATTAAAACAGATTAACATCTTTGATATAATCCAATCTGTGGGCTCCCTGTAAATGAAACTAACTCATGAAAGGTGCCAACATCTGTTTCACAAGACACAACTCAACCTCTACTTCCTGTTTTCCACCAAGGCCATATGAAATGTCTCCAGAATCTTGGCTCTTTTATTAATTTGCCCAATGGAAAATACACTCAGTGAAGGAAGCTGGAACATTTCAGAAATAAATCACTTCAACACCATCCTTGTGGAAGTTGTAAATGCAATCAGGATCCACTACAGATATGCCGCGGGAAAGGGCGCTCAGCCACCCGAGGCCCTTCCCCAGGTGGTCCCATCTTGATTGTGAGGAGGCTACAGGGAGCCTCTATCTGTTGCTTCCTCATGTCACCACCCTCCCCCACCTCCAAATACATCCTGCACCTTTTCCCCACCCCGTTCCCTCCCCACTTACCTGCTAGACCAGAGCTTTGTGATCCAGTCACAGTGCGCTTTCTACCCACTGCCACTGCCATACTAATCGAAAAAGGACTAAGTCCCTTTTCCTATGATGATGCCCATCCTTTGTTTTAATGTGAAAATGGGATTGCACAATTCTCACGGTGCCCACCTCCGGTAAAAGAAATGAAAAACAATCTATCCACACCCCAGAGGAAGCCTGGGATGTGAATAGCAATCACCCTTGCTCACGGGCACGAGCGGGGTCTACAGGGCCATTCAGAGAGGGCACCATAATCTCACTGACTAGTACAAATAAACGTCACTATTCTTTCTTGGACCCAGATGAACAATATGAATATTTCGTTTACCCTCTGGTCCTAGTCCCCAAACATGTGTTCTTTATGATTAGACTATTTTAGAAATAAGAGTGGTCTATTGTCTTGGAAAAGTACCACCTGTCAGCAGATTTTGTTTTTGAACCAAGAACTAGCTTGTGGTGTCCAAAGTGCTCATATAGTTCACCCATTAATTGCAACACATTAGTAATTGGATTATCCATCTAGTTTAATATAATATAAATATAATGCTACAAACAAACCCCGGTTAGCCTACTTTGACCTAATTTTACAAATGCAGGCAATTTTCTTTTTGGGAACAACATCTCTCATTAAAAGCATTTGTAACACTAAATGACATGATGTGACTATTCATAGCACATGGCAAAATGCAATTACATGTATGAATCTCCTCGTAATGTGCATGCCTTTTCAAAACTTTCAACATGTGTGTAATGCTAAACATACATTGGGCACAAAAAGAGACACCACACATTTAGAAAGTACAAAATTGATTTTTAGTGTACAAAACTTGAATGGACAATGTGCATATGTCAGATGCCAATATTGTTGTTCAATGTGGAAATCTAGAAATGATGATGAATGTGGCTCAGCTGGCCCGACCTCTCCGCTCAGGCAGACAATCTATTGAATGAATTGCCGCTTTCTCTTTGGAAAGGAGACGATCACCAGTCCTTTAGGAAGCAGTTCAAACGTTCATGTTCCTAAATAAAAGGCTCAGATTATTCTTCATCCTGCTCAAACTTGTCTGTTTGCCTTCCCCTAGTCTTTTTAGGGGTTGCTTTGTTTGTGTGCTTCAAGCACCAAGGTGCTCTTTGGGGCATGAGCTGCCCTATACATATAAACCTACAGCGAAACTAAACTCAACTAAAGACTGGATCCTATCGCAATTGTTTGTCCTTTGAGTCACACCGGTTTGCTGATTATTTTAGTTAGTTATATCCTATAACAGACACAAAAGCCATATGCCATACATTTACTAGAGGGATGGAATGGTAGTGATATTTTCTGTTTGTTGGTGGCAAATTGGAGCGAGTAAAAACTTTGCACCATATCACAAAACACGTATGTTTTACTGATTTTATTTTGCAGTGAGTTACTTTTCTAGAGGCCAGTTCACATGAAGCACATAGCAGCCTGGAAATATGACAAGGAGGTTAATGTACACTGTAGACCTAGATCATTCTCTATTCTTTACTTCTGATGTTCTCGTTTTTCTTTTGCTATGTCATTCTTTATTTACATTTTTCTTTCTCATCCCTTTCTACTCTATTGAATTGTCTGCTTTTCTTCCTGTGTTTGAATGAGGCTACTCATGTGGGAGCATAGCAAGCAGAGAAATACTAAGTCAAAAACTGGAAGAAAGAAATTGGAAAGTAAGAATGAAGCAGATATGTGAAGAAAGAGGAAAGAAAAAAGAAAGAACGAAGGGGAAAAGGAAAGAAAGAAAGCGAGAAAGGAAGAAAGAAAGAAAGAAAGAAAGAAAGAAAGAAAGAAAGAAAGAAAGAAAGAAAGAAAGAAAGAAAGGAAAAAGAAAGAAAGAAAGGGAGAAAGAACGAAAGAAAGAAAGAAAGAAAGAAAGAAAGAAAGAAAGAAAGAAAGAAAGAGAGAAAGAACGAAAGAAAGAAAGAAAGAAAGAAAGAAAGAAAGAAAGAAAGAAAGAAAGAAAGAAAGAAAGAAAGAAAAAGATGAAAGAACAGGAGATGGAGGACAATGTGAGATTGAAGGAAAGACACCCGGAGAAAGAACCATGTACAAAAGAGAAGAGACATAATGGTGCAAGAGTGGCAAGGCTGACAGAAGATCATTGAAGCTGTAACCCCCATGGTGCTGGATCTGGGTACTCATTAAATAAATACCCTGTTTTTTTTTTAATTTCATGTATGTAACATAAATCATTCTGCAAGAACCTTTCAACAGTCAACCAAAGTTAATCAAAGCATACCGCAATAACCCCTAAACCACTCCCACTGGCCAGCCCTACACCACAACTATCACTGGACAGTTGGCTCAAAAAAGGTATTATTTTAAAAAGCAGACAAATCGTAGTAGGTTAGACAGGTGCGATACTTTTTCTGATCTATGTGCTGGAAGATGCAGACAGACCATGGAATGTAGTTAGAGTAATCTTACTAATTCCATACTAGGCAACTAGTACTCCAGTGTTTCCTCTTAAGGTGAAGTATTTGAGGTCTAAGATCCATTCATTATAATCAAATAGCACTAGAAAATCTCTCCAGGTGTCCTATAGGGCAGAGTGTCTATTTGACTTATATGAGTAGTTATGACTCGAGTGGCCACACTTCCAGCGTGTCTCCCTGTCTCTTAATTCTGTCTGTCTTCTTCACACAACTCAGTGTCCAATAACACTGAAGAAAACATGTGGCAGCCTACCTTCCATGTTGATGTGTATCTTCAAAATATCAGTGAAGACATGATTTTATACATGATCAGTTTCCACTGCCAGGTGCACCCAGGCTGACCTTAAACCTCATGGAGTTTCATAATTCTTTCTGTGGTAGACCAGAATCCTCTCTAATAAGTTGGCTATATGTTTCCAAGGGGCCAGCAATAAAAGTTGTTACACAATCAGTAACCTGCTCCCCGGGCTGGCCATTCCAGTACCTTTACATTTAACTTGGGGAATTAATTCGCCATATGTGTGCACTTTGTGAGGCAGTTACAGTCTGTTTGTCACCTGACCATAACATTTGAAATATGGTCTTCATGCTCCCCAGGCTGGTTAATAGCTTTTCGTAGTGCTACTTTGGAAAATGTCCATTCGGTTATGTGACAACGTCACACTCAGGAGGCTAGAAGATGAAAGAAGATGACCCTGGGTATTGATTACCACTGCCCTATCTATTAGGGGTAGCATGCAAGGGTCCCCCCTGTTCATCACCCCATCCCTAACCTCAGGTGTAGACATAGCCAACCCCTTATGATAATCCCGCTGCCAGCCAAAAGGTTTGTAAATGTATTGTGTAAGACATTCAGTGCTCACGGCTCATGACACCACCTCCCAGGAGTCGGCAAGCCTCATACTTATGGAAGGGGATGGTTTTATAGTTATCACATTTTGCTTACCACAGATCTGCATTACTTAAGGCCTTTTTAACAGCCAAGAGAACAAGCTGCAAGGAGACCTATCAGGACCCACAGGGAACAAGCTGACTCAGAACAATTCCATTCACCCAAATGCCAGGCCAATCCTAAAACAGACATTCTTGACATGCATCTCAAATGCACAAGTCCAGGAGGTCAGTGGAGAGGAGTGCATGGTGGAGCAGGGAGGAGATGAGAAAGAAGTAAGAGAGAACAGAGGAGCGGAAAAGAGGACGAAGAGATAAGTCAGGTGTGAGATGATGTAGAGGCCACGGAGTGAGAATGGAGGAGAAAAGGAAGAGAATGAACAAAGGAAAGGAGGAAAACGATAGGGGAAATAGAACAATAGAGAGAAACAGGGGAGAAACAGGAAAAAGAAGAAAACGGACAAGAAGAAAAGTCTGAGTGACCAAGTCAATCCTGAATCTTAGCCCTAAGACAATCCTACAGTGTTGGAGAGGCCTATGATTAGAACCAAAACAAGGTTACTTATTGCCACCAGGAGGGGAATCCTAATATGCCGTGGGGTCTAACCATTTGTACAGTAGTCTGATGCCCAAATCCTATTGAAAGACCTAAGGGTAGCAAGTGAGGGGCCACGTAGGGGAGTCCAGATTAACCAACACTATACCATGATGACTTAAGTGACAACCAAGAAAGATTCAAGCAAGGCCTAACAAAGAAGTGCATGGCCCTCTGCATCCCAAAAAAACTGTGAATGTCTGTGTGATGCCAAAAACTAAAAGCGATTAGGAAGAACTGAGCGCCACGGTTCTAAAGAAAGCCTAATGAGCTTTGTCAAAACCTCAGCCTTGACAGTAAGCTTATTGAAAACAGAATCCCCGTTTTACTGGTGTTAAAAAGAATTGCAAGTCATCTTGAGTATAATTCAGTCATCTCTTAATCCCTTGACTGTGACAGTACATAGACATGTAGTGTGACACTATTTAGCCTTGACTGTGGCTCTAACAAATCGTGAATCCAAAAGGGTGAGCACAAAGCTTTCTTGGGAAAGTACTAAGCCTTGCAGGCCAATGCTCTCTTTTGCTCACCGGTGAATGTCATTTTGTTCCAAGAAATATGCATTTTATTTTATTACAGCAGCAGAACTCATGCCGATATTATTATTCCAAAAGATAATCAGATCGGGATGTGCAAGTTGTTGAGAACATAGAGGACGTTTGTCAGGAAGGTCATTTTGATGACATTCAGCTCAGCCCATATTTATAGATGTAGTCTTTCCCATCAACAACAGAATTCCTGAACGGATTACAAAAGTGGACATTATCCTGCAGAATATTCAGAATCTTGCCAGAAGAATATCTGTAGGTACTGCCGATGGTCCTTATGCTAATCAATACCAAAGAACCTAAACGGGTTAACGGGGGATCAGATTTCAGTCAGAGCCCTGTGGTTGTTTCTCAGTTGACTTTGAAAGTGGCATAAAGGCTGCATCTCTTGATTATGTTCAGGAATGCGGGACAGAGTTTTCTGGCTCTAAAAGAATTAAACACATATCATCCAATAGAAGTGAAGCTTCTAAGTGGATGTGTCCCTTCCACATGTTTAACCTCTGGCTTCCTTCTCAGCTCAAATTCCAAGTCATTAATTTACTAGTTGAATCAAACAGGAGAGGACGCGCAATCCTGTTGGTCTTGAGGAAAGCCTTTATTTCTGTTTTGTATTTGTTAGAAAAGCCTGGGTTACACAGCATAGAGCAGCTCTGTCTGAGTGGAGCTCTTCCTTTGTTTGTACAGCTTTAATGAGACTGTTACCAGAGCATGGTCCTTTAGATGTATATGCACCTATGTAGGTGTTCACAGGTTTAGAAAACAGTATGTAGTTGTAGTGTGGGGTCTGCATTGCCTTATGCAATGCAAGCCATGGAATGTTAGTTGGTGATGGAACCCTGGGTTCCTTCACTATTTCGCAGAGGACAGTTCCGGATGGGAGATGTCACTAGAAGGTTGTCTGTACCTATGCTCCCCCCTTACTTCTAGCATGTACCCTGAAACTACAATAAAGTTCTTTTACCTTTTGTACCTGCTGGCTCCCTCTGGGCTCCATGCATCCTGTCTACCATTCTTGGGTCTAGTCAGTAAAAAATTCAATACAGGAGAAACTCTTGTGGGTTCTTGAGTAGATTGATACTATTTCTTAAAATATAATATCCATCAAACCAACTGTATTCATGAGTGCGTTGACTGCTAGCATACCCTTTCTGTCTCCTGTTCTGCCACAGAACCTTCTGTCTACTATGCAATGTGTACTAGGTTGAAGTAACACCACACATTACGCTAGACTCAATGTGTTAATGTGATGTAGGATGGTATAATGTGTCCCAGCAGATCTCATATCAGGCACGTTCACACTGACCAAAACCAAAGGAGTGCCACATAGTTTTAGATGTTACATTTGAAATCTGGATCTAGTGCCGGTGACCTCCTCCTGCCATTTTTTGTGAATGAGGCTGCTCAGTCGAGAAGAGTGTCCGGAGAAACAAGAATGGAAGGCTTCCCCGCCAATTCCCTTTTCATATTTTGCTGCCTCCTCCTCATTCGCGTGTGTGGCTTGCAGGGGTGCTATGAGTCACTGAGATGATTTGAGATGGGCAGAAAACCTCGTGTTTTTGATATCGTTGCTTAGTCCATGGGCATTCCAGCTCACCACTATGGTCAGACTCCTATCCTGGGGCAAAGGTGAAGGTTAACCTAAGTACTTATCTTGCTATGTGGGCCCCATCAGCCCTTTCTGAGTATATCTGTTGGGTCCGAGGGTAGAGGAGTTAAGAAATATGTATTATGCAATGCAAGATGGGTCATAGTGTAGTCTTTAAGAAAGAAAGTATCCAGACAGGGTTCATAGCCCTTCGATATGTATGAGTATGGGATCACTTGAGGGACACTCATCCATTCTCTGTTATCACATTCCACATGCCAAACAATAACCTGTTTGATGAACCAGTCCCTCCTCCTCCGGTTATCTTTTCTGTAGAAGCATTCAAAACAAAAGTGCTGTTAATACAAAATGAGTACTACTGGACAAAAGGTGCTCACCTCATATAAAAGCATGTACTAAATAACACTGTTAAAACAACCAGTTTAAGTTAAGTGGCCTATTTTGTCTTTATCGAAATGTTGCAGGGGAATGTTAGCCACCACATAAAAGTCAGAAAAATTAGAACACATAAAAATAGTGTAATTGTTGAAAATACGGTTATGCAGGACATTGAGATTTAGCATACACATTCATCCAAAATATGGCTTGCAAAGTAAAATTCGAAATTCGATAAAAAATAAAGCAACTCCTTGACAACAGTTTTCAATACATTACTATTTTAAAATGCCGCCTTTTAATCCGGAGACGAAACCATGACAGACAATGGGAAAACTCGAAGCAATATTACAAACAACAAGACAAAGCAGGGTTGGTTTCTCAAACGCATTTCACGATGACAAATGTTTTAAATTGCATGATAAAAAACAAAAAAGCGAACAAAATGTATCTGGTCCATAATTGACTTGCCAAGTCACGACATGATGATAAGTGACTCTGGTGGCCAAAATCAATAGCATTTAATGGTATTGCATGATAGTTTGGAGGCTAGAACTCTCAACATCATTCCCCAGAGAGAGAAGCAAGCCTACAAAGGCTGTTACATACAACAGGAGGTCAGCTAGTACAAAGAGGCTGATTCAAAACCAAATACCTTCCCCAAATGTATTTGTAGCAGCCAAATGGACATGTTGTGTCACCAAGAAATGCATAGCATTCACATAAGTGCACACGTGCGATTTAGAATAAGCGAAAATTGCCCAACAGAAAAAGGTACACGCGTTTTCCATGATGCTCCAAAGAAGTGATTGACAAATAAGTGTAAGTGATATGAGAATGGACACCTCATGTGTATTATGTCTATTATATGATGTTGGTACCCGTCTGAATGCCTATGGCGATACTTTCACTTTGCGGTTTAGAATTCATCAATAAGACCTAGCCAAGTCTCCAGGTTCAGCAAATGTGCCTCTTATTAGACCATGTTAACCACTTTCCCCTAAAAAGAGGTTTTTCTATCATTCCAGAGTGTCTTTGTATGGTGGTATTAGACAACTATGCCCTCACAGTCTCTATCAGGGACTGACCGTGTTGTATTACCAGTTCACTTCGATGAAGATGTAGCATGTGTGAATTGCACACAAACGGTGCATGTGGAATTTGCACTCAAAATGAGGGGTTTCCTTCAATTTCTTTTTTGTTCTAAACGACTGGCAAACCGTTTTTGAAAACAAAACTCTTTCTATGTGTACCACTGAGGTGAGAAAAAGAGGGCCCGATTCACAAAAGAAAGCAGCATGTACACTGATATTTGGGACAATAACACTATAAATTGCACGGGGATTTACAGTACACGTATCCGCCAATGCAATTTGAACAAGAGCACATGAAAGCATGACCATCGCAAATACAGTGCTGTATTGTGTAGGTGATAGCGTTTGGTCAAACTACGATCGCGTGCACCCAAATAATGATATCACCCTTACTGTGTTGTGTGATTGTTCTATTTGGAAGCAGTTATGCAGTTGTGAACCTATCACTGATGACTTGGCTCGTCCGTGGTTACTGCGACTACAGACATTTTCCAATGGTGATGGAGTATATTCTGGGTAAGATGCCTACCTTCTGCTGATCACTTCCGATGTAAATAGTTGCCTTTGTAATTAATTAATTAGCTGCCTGATAGCTTTAAGGGTCCAATCTATTTCTTTATACCTTTATGATCCTGGTAAGTGAACGTTTAACTTTGCACCTCAAATATCTATTACTGGTTTTTAATTTGACCCTGCACTACGGGTAAATTAAGCCAAGAACATTACTTATAATGCATATTATGCTCAAATGAATTTCAACTAGTTTGCATAATTGACTCTGCATTTCAATTCTCTGATTATTTGGTATCAGACATTGGACCTCATTACAAGTATGGTGGTAAGGCAACAACAGTGCTGGTATCGCTACCGGCACCATTGCTACCATACTGCCATACTAGGAGTTCTGCCCGCGGGTGCCCTTGCAGCCAGCAGGTCTGAGCTGGTAGCCGTACCGGCACCTGCAAGCAAAACATGAAGGTAGCACCGGTACTGTTATTAAAAGTACCGGTTATACCAGCCTCCCCATTCCCATTGAGCCCTGAGGGGCTCAAATGGGAATGGGGATGTACCGGGCCGGCACCCGTGAAAGGGCAATTACCACGTCCGGCTGGGCCGGAATAGCCCGGTAATTGCCCATTCGCGGGTGCTGGACCCGGATGCGAGTTTGGAGGTAGCCTTGCCGGCTAAACCGGCAAGGCTACCTCCAACCTCGTAATGAGGCCGATTGTGTATGTTTTAATCACTTGCGATTATTATTATTATCATATTTAATTTTCTGTGAAACTTTATGGGCCTGAGACTGAAAAGTTTAAATAAATGAAAAATGACTTGTAGTGCCAATCAGTCCAGATTCACTAAACATTTGTGAATCGATACCGTAGTGTACAATTGGGCAGATGCACCAAGTATTGAGTCATTAGAAATAATTGTTTGGTGTGAGTTGTGTTCATTTTACATATTTGTAAATCATCTATGAAAACTCTATATAAGTGCTCTTTCACTTGTGTTGAACTGCCCCATAATCTCTGAAAAAATGTGAAAGCAATATGTTCAATTACTCATATTTTTTAGACTTAACTATTAATTTGTTTCATCCAGTAATCCTGACCTTTGGTGCACAGTCCTAGTAGGGGAGCAATTCTAAGTTTCGTTTGTGGCAGTTCCACTGAGGTGGGATGATCATCTGTCACCAGAAAGTACCACACAGTGAATAATGTTCATGGTGTTACTCTGTTTTGTATAGCAGGTAGTGCTTGTGAGACCATCGAGCCTGGCAACCTGCAATATTTACAACACGTTCACTCTCTCTTATATGCGGACAGATAGCATTTCTATGGACTCATTTGAAAAATATGTTCAAGGCCTGGAAAAGGTTGTCTACTCTGAAATCAATGGTGTCTCAAGTTTCCAAATTCATATTATAAAACCTCATTTGTACTTTAAATTGTATATTCCACAGGAAATATAACCTATCGGTATACAATGTGAGAATTGACCAACCTGTAGAGTACATAATTATATAGCTTCCATCAGTAGGTGGTTAATTCTGATCGGGATCACCTTTGTGGAAATAGTCTTCATTGTCAGAGTCTGCCAAGCTTGGTACAGTGTGAACGTGATTATCAAATAATTCCTTCACACCCACACGTCTGTACAGGTTAGGTTGCTTGCTAAACATTTACATGGGGACCTTCATCTTTTCTTCACACACAGACATCTTTTCAACTACAGAATGCATTCCCGGAATTGTGGAGCGCACAACATTTCACATAGATAAAGAGCTTGGCCCTCCATGTTCCATCTACATCCAATGGGAGAGCAAACTGTTGACAATGATTGGTCATCGCCATTACAGTGCATGGCATGGTTGTTGACTCTCTTCATTACAGTTATGAATGCACTTCTTGCAGGAGATACATTTTCCCACTTGTCTATTTCTTAGTAAAACTTGTTCCAGCACTACTCTGCAAGTTTAGTTGTACTGTTACTGAGCTGATAAACAAGGCAAAAGAATGCTTCCAGTTGATCTAGTACCTGTTCATAAAGGTTTTCTTGTGTGGCTAGTGAATAAAGGACCAAAAGGGTATCTTAAATCACAGTGGTGAATTCCTGCCAATATGGAATGTTAGCTTTCCCTGACAATGTCTGTGCAATAGGATCAGGACATGAAAAGAAGGTAATACAGAAGCCTTCAAGATATCTATTGATAGAAATACTGCTGCAGTTGAAATACATCGTTTTGAAGTACACACAAAGTACGACTCAGGGTGTGGAGTTTGGATACCTTCTAATTGCAAGAATTAAACAATCTGTGCTCTTTGCAAATATATAGAGTTCCGTAGCTCCTCTTTCTGTCACATTGATTGCATGAAGAATTATCTTTGTGTCTGTCTCTTCTTTTGTATTACTAAGACAGAACAAACAACAATGTGAGACAGCCACTTTGGTATGCCACAACACTACACAGTCTTTTTTGGTTGTTTTTGCTCACTGGAAACATTTTTGAGGTACATACACAGCTAATTCATCTTTATTATTAAGGTTAGAAAGAAGCTTCTGCAGGGTTATGTTAGATATATTTGTGCTGCCCATGATTTTGTAGTGACCTCACACACTTCCACCGACCTTGTTTTGCTATGACATATTCCTGTTAGAGGTTTCTTTGTATGTGTCAAAGAGTATTTCTATGTCATTTTATTCCCAGTACTTTGTTTTGGTGAATACTTCAGTCAGAAATGTAGAAGTCTAAATCCTTTTTGATTTATGCGCAGCTTGTTCCTCTTCTTTGCTATGAAGAATAACTACAGATAAACTAATTTCATGTGGAATTTTGGGAATTGCTGTTTACATGTGTTTGCTGTTGGTGATGCTTACTTGTGGTGGTGGTGGGATTGACTTCAAGATTTTGATGAGTTGGCTTTTATTTTGCTCACAATGTAGTATATCTCCATCATGAATACAAAAAAAAGTGATTGTGGTACAGCAGAAATTTCTCAGAGCTCTAATTTCTCACAAAACCTATTTGGCACTGTTATCTGCACAACACAACGATCTTGATCTGTTTACTCATAACATTGTAATAGTACCAGCCACATGTATGTTTATTTTCTTCTTGGTGATTGAATTCAGATTTTTTTGTTCTTCTTGATAGGATCCTGTAAATTCAGGCAGTTCCTAATGACTGTTTCGACAGTCAAAGTTTCGAATGCCAAAAGTTCTGACACAAAAGTGTCGAAGAAAACGTTTCTAATTTTATGGGGGGGTTCCCCCCAACCCCTGTTTTTTCTTTTTCTAAACACTTATTTAACTATACTAAATTAAAAATACACCCTTTAATATTAAATAAATACATTAGAAACTTTTTTTCTGACACGTTGTGTCGGAACTTTTGATATTCGATACTAATGTTTCAAACATGAATCCCTGCATTTTAAACTCATCATGCAATGAAGTACTGAGAGTATAGAGCTGAAAAACAACTCGTATAACATTATCACTAAAACTGACTTTGTTTAAATGTTACCAGTTAGTTCAGATCCATTTTAGGAAAATGAATTTCCAGTGGGTATAAGTTAAAAAAGGATCTCTGTTTAGCAGTATCTTCCCAGTTTACTTCATATTTAGATGTGCAATAATGTTTCTATGATACTGTTCACTCCTTGCTCTTGCATCCATGTCATGCTCAATGTTTGCTGAGATTTATGGTCAAGTAATTCTGCTGTGAAAAATAGAATCCAAGTGCCGTAGGGTGTTGAGTTACACTTACTAAACATCCAGTAATGTTTAAAGCCCTGTATTGATGTTCTGGTAGATGTGCACCATCTAAATCTTTCAAGAAACAAAGTTCTGCAAGGTAGGATCCAAGGTTCAGACTTGGGCATAAAATTGCCTCGTGCACCAGTGAAAAATTGGCCATAGTTGCAAATCTCATTTTATTCCTTTTGTGCTAGACTGTTTGAGTAGTACCCAAGGGGAGGTCTTTGATCAAATGCGATGCAAATTGTGTATTTTAATGAATATTTATTTAGTAACACTGGTCAAAACTACTAGCCACATGGTGAAGCAAATAATAAAACTGGCCCAATGGGGCAGAAAAGTGACCCAATTTGACCAAACAACTGGCCAAGCACTACCATTTTGCGTTTTTGGTTTGGGCATTGCCCTATTGCCTTAAAAGGCCAGTGCAAGCCTTGTACGATCCCATCACCCCAAAGAAAGTATGAGTGTTTATTTAAAGAAATACCCAACAATTGCTTCTACTAATGAAATGGGTGTATTACAGTCACCAAATCCTACAGATTAATTGTTGGGTCGGACTGTCCTTGAACATTGTCAATCTTTTTTCAGACATATAATATTTCATCAAGACAATTAGCAGGTCTTGAATATCACATCTCTTCTACTCAATCAAGAGTGCATGCACATGAATGCTTCTTGAAGAACACTCCCAGCTAATCTGTCTTTAGTGTACTTCTACAGCACGCTGCATTTGCTTGCCTGTGATCATTCCTGTACAGTGCTCTCACTGCATCAGACATGCCACATTTCAGAAATACTTCTTCCATCAATAAAAGAGACAATAGTACAAAGTAATGCCATGCCTATGAGCGGTTCACCGGGCTTAAAGCCATATAAACGGTTGGGATATGTTTAGTTTTTGCGTAGGCATGTAGAGGCACACATCTAATGCCACAACTCATTGTGTTTCTGTTTCATAAATATATGTTGTTGCATTGTCCAGATATGTCAAGAATGTAAACCGATTTGAATGTCCGGTTTGAGTTGATGTTATGATTGGCAGAACACATATGCAAGTTTGTTGCTTAAACATTTCCTGCAATGTTGCATTTACAGGATTTCAGGGTGGCACACACTCAGGACAATAATGTGTTTTCCTAGGATCATTTCGGGAGTCGGTGACCATTGCACCATCATTTTATGTCCTGCTTGAAGAGGTTGTGCTTTCCACAATTAAAGCAGTAGAATGTACTGTACGACCAGTTTTGCATGGAAACCATGCCAAGTCTACTTCTCAAAAGGATTTCAAATCCTTAGATCTTATGCTACCATCATATTTCTTATATCTGCAGCACAGTAAATCTTGCTTTCCCAAGCTTCAGAAGTGCAACTTCTTTTCCATAACTTTCCTTGTGACATATAGCTTCATTAGCTAAAGCTATATTAACCAGAGAAAGTTATTATAGTTGTTCGAGGAAAACAAGATCATTAATAATTAGCTGTGAGTATTGTAATGAATAAATAGTCCTACAACAGCATGACGTGGACATTCAAGTGTGCGTCTTGGCCTTTCTTAAGTTAGGGCGCCATATGAGGGCTGTCTATATGTTAGGAACTGATACTTAAGAGTTAGTAAAAAAAAAAGCAGCAATCTTCCCGTTCAAATGTGTATATTTAAAAACACAAGCTATCAAACATTCTTCTCCCACCTATACACCATTTAAAAAAGGATAACACTTCTCTGGTATTGCTTTTTTTACTTTGACCTGCATAAATGAACCTGTGACTTTTCACTTCTCCTTTACCTAAATGGTTCTATGTAGTAATGTTGAAGTCTGATACATAGCCAGCATATTTTAAATTATGTTGGCATGTGCTTCTGCGTCTGAAAGCACAGCATTATTAATTACATTCAAAGAAATGTGCCTTGATTGGTTCTTGGAGACAGAATTGGAAAATTCTGCAACCATGTCAAAAATTGATTTTCCATAAGTGTGTTCAGGGATTTTATCTATATCATATCTTCCTCTTTGGCACGTCTTGAGTAATAGATGTTCTTGTAGTATCACTCAGCATCTACTATTGCGAAAATCTTACATTCAAAAAAGGCTTTTACTAAAAAGCTAATGGATTCCACCGGACGTGCACATTACGGCCCATTTGCTGTTCTTTCAGGAAGGTTTTTCCACATTGCACAAGAGATTCTGTAAATGTTTTGCATACCATTCTTTTTGTTTTACTATATCATATGTATGAACATCCTTTAGATTGATGCACCTACCCAACTTCAGTTTTAATTGGCTATTTTCAATGAACTGAACAGCTTTATACATCTTCTGACATGAATCTGTTGTTCAAGCAGAACACAATGGCTGCCTCCTAGCTTCATGTCTATTGCAAAAGAAGCAGTCATTTGTTTGTAATTGTGTACCAGCACTCCGGTACAGGTAAGCTACCTTCTGCTGATTGAGCTCTCACCAGCATCATTAAGTTAGGGCAGTTATTCTTTTTAATCTGTCTGCAGGTATCAAGAGTTCCTCAGTGTGTGGACTTTTTGTAAAAAGAGAGGTGGCATCTTGCAATATATTGGTTTATTTCTTATGCAGTTGCATTTTCAAAGTGATCGGCAAGGTGTTTAAAATCACTGCCTTTGCCCTAATTTAAAATTCTTACATCATCAAGTAGATTTTCAGGAGATTTTGAGCTTTGAAATAAAGCCTCATTTATTTGGTTGTGTCAAAATAAACATGAATGAATGTCTATACAATTTGTATTTTGAGGACGATAGTTGATATATCTGGATTACACCTTGCATATCATCACTAAAATGGCTGCAGCTGAAACAGATCATAAAATGTGTGCCCCACAATTTCATAAATTACAAGTTCATAACACATGTCAGGAATACTACTGAGAAAGGATACTGGGAGACTCTGTATGTTGAATGATTGACTACCTGACCCACTCATTGGAGACGTCACCAACTTGCTCACTAACTAGCTGGTTCCCCCTGTTTACATCAGTCAATTTTGCCTTCCATCCCTACCTCACTCACTCATTCATATTCTCATGGACTCATTGAGTGATTCTATTGACTTGCAGAGTGATTGGCTCACAGACAGCTTGCTTCATTTGATCTCTCATGTACTCATGCACAGACTAACTCACTGATACTGGGTAAAACCCTGCATTATAGGTTTACTCAATGAAACACTGATTTACTTATTAAAGGATATCATCACTAGCTCACAGATCCACTGATTCTTTTTCTCACTCACTGACTATCTCAAACACCTTTATTCTAATGCATGCAAACTTAAGGGCTTGCACACATTAACATAAACATCCATATTCAATGAGTTTCTCACTGAGCCGAACCGTAACCACTTGCAGTGTCAGCCACATTGCTAACCCTTTCATTCCCGCATGCAGTCACCATCTCAGTCTGCCTTCCACACGTCACTTCATGCCTTCATCACTTCACTTCATACCCCTCAAGGCTCCATCCTTTCACCAAGTCATATCTCACTCCCATTCCCAATCACTTCATGCCTCACTCAATCTCTCCTTCTCCCCCTCAATCACACTCAGTAGTATAACAAAGTCCACATATACATTCATGGCATATATTTTCACAGTCATGTAAGCACAGAAATACTCATACAGAAACCAAAGCACTTCCTAAGGCATTCATGCACAGACACACCCACTTGCTCACTAAGACATGAAATGTAGTAGCACACTCACTAACACATTTGAAATCCCTTTCACAATCATCGTTCTTCTTCACTTAGGTTTCAGCAGGACATACCTGATCTATTGTCACACATCATGGAGATATGCTGAGAAGACGCATATGTGATGTTTTCTTTGGAATCCCCTATATGATGTGATAAGACATGGATGGAATGGAGACAGTTAATAACATTCTAGACTTATTCTTGTATTCTTGGTGAGTTACATTTGTCATAAAATCCTTCCAATGATGATAGTTACAGCTAACATGAAATCCTTCTGGACATGTTAAAGTTGTGTCTCATCAATACATGTTCTCCCTCTTTTAAAAATCAATATTAGACAAAATCAAGTCACAGCAATGAGCTCCTGCACCGCACTTCATATGCTAACCTTATTGTAAGGCAATGGGAGCAAACATGGGGCAATGGGAGAACTACTTCGAGGACACATCATGTGCTTTTGGGGCTCCCGCACATAATTCATATATTTTTTTGGGGATGTGGGTAATGTGATGAATCTCTGGTTGTCGTCACTTCTCTCTTAGGCGATCCCCTTCCCATGAGGCCAGGGAGGTGAGGCCATTACCCGATAGTCAACTTGGGGGTGGTACTAAGTGGGTGTACCTCATGGGGAGGGAAGCCACCTATGGGATTAGCGACCACCTGGGGGGAACATGGTATCCCCACAACCCACCTTACCCTTGCCCACCTTCCTCACGAACCCATGGCAGTGCCATTCCCACTGTTCCCATGTGTTTCTATTATACTACGAGTATAGGAAGCACTGGGATGAGGAAGAGGAACAACCATCCAAATAGATTTTCCCTTCCTAATGCCAAGATGAGGATGAACTCTATTACTTCCCGGAAGAGAGACCTACTTTGTACTGAAACGAGGAAGAGGTAAAGAGTACTAACGAGTGACCCGTGGAACCAAAGTGAGCAGTGCAGTCGGTATCGACTTGATTGGGGCATAAAAAGTGAGAAAAGGCTCAAACATGAGACACACCCTCACTGGAGGAGCCGCAAAAGTCTTCACACACCAGAAGAGAAGGCGGAAACTAGTTGGGATCCCGAGAACAGACGGAAAGAATCTGAGGCCAGTCCAGGGCATAAGGGCCACACAGCCAGCATGCGGGCTGCTACTCCGGCCATCCCCAAGCTCTGGGAAGCGCATTGTGAGGAGAACGCACTAACAGGTAGAAGAAGAATACTTCAGAGCTGCAGCAGGTGGAAGGAGAGTCCAGAACATCACCGATGCCCCATGACCAAGCTCAGCTACCCGTGAGGAGCTGATACCAGCATAGACCACACAAACAGGTATGCAGTTAATTAGAAAGGTTCTGGAGGTCCGGGAAGACCGTGATATGTGAGAGATTAGGATAAGAGGGTCCGGGTCCCCAGAACTGTGGGAGAGATAGCAGAGTGGACATATGCTTGGCAGGAGAGTGAACCAAGACGGCAACGGGCGAATTGGAAATCAGTAGTGCGAGTATGTGACCTGCACCCATAACGAAATAGCACCCTAATTTTTCTTCATAGTCACAGTACCTGGGAGAGAAGGAAACCAGGTGGGGTGTGAGGGAGGAAGAGGAATAAGGAAACATGGGTCCAGAACCCAACAAAGAAGAGGAAAGGATCCTCATATATGCATCTTGTTAATCACAGTTTTAGTGTCTGGCAGGAGAGTATACCAGACCTATACTTTGTGAGCCAAAGAGGTGGATTGCATATTAAAGCCAGAGAAAGACCAGGGGAAGGGAGACATTCCCACTGACTTTGAGAACTTTGTTTTGCATCTGTTTAAAAGCCTAAGAAAGGCCAGTGAAAGCGGGACATTCCCGCTGGCATTAAGAACTTTGTGTTGTACTATTTTTGAGAGCCTTAGAAAGGTCAGGGGAAGGGAGACCCCCTGCCTCCTTGATTTTGAGATCTATGTTTGGTAACTTGGAAATCCTGAGAAAGACCAGGGGAAAGGGAGATATCCACCTGGCATGTGGAGCTTTGTTTTGTAAAGTGTACAATCCTACAGAAAGCATTAGAAACCACCTTCTGTGTTAGTTGGAACACTGAACTGTGCATCCTGCGACATTGAGTATCTCCAGAGAGAAACATCTCTGCCTGCTGAAGGGAGTCATTCACACAGGCTGCGGAGAACCAACCCCCCTCCAAGAGACATCCAGAAGAAGGGAGTCATTCTTCTGGACCAACCTCTCCCCTTTCTTTGTTAGTTTTCCTAAGAAATAGATGTAAGCGACAGCGTGAGGTTTATACTCACACAGCATTGGACTTTTATGGTTTTGGACATCCAGACAAGACCCTTAGCATGTACTTTGAGGCAGTGAAACCCCCCTCTTAGAGTTAGTAATTTATAGGTTTCCCTTGACTTTTGTCAAGCTTAAGTAAAGCTGGTTGTTTAAACGGGTCACCTGTGTGTCAGTTTCCTCCTCTAAGCATAGCCAGGAGTTGATACCCTACTTACACCTGAACAGCAAGGTCTGTTATTTGAAAGTTTAAATCTGCCCGTTACTGTAAACCCACAGTCAATCCTCTGATATGCTTCATGCTAGGAGTGCCAATATACAAGCGAAGACATTGGACATTTCCTATAGCAAATTATTTAGGGCATGTTGCAACTGCAGCATGGAGCAAGAATTTGCTTGGCTCCTGATTGAAATCTGCAGACATTTCAAAGATTGGAGATAGCATAGTGGAGACTGAATACAACATTGAATAAAGCAAAAGATGACTGAAAGACATAGGGCCTCATTACACGGATGGCGGTGGACCACACCTTGGTCCATGCCGGTAAAATACCGGCACTGCCTTGGTGGAAAGGGGAATTACCGCCCTATTCCAAGGTCGGTGGGGCGGTAATTCCCCCTTCCCCCATTGCCCTTCCCCAATCCCATTTTTGCCCCATAGGGCTCTATGAGAATGGGGAAGGCGCTAATTACGCTAACACAAATTGCGGTACCGTAATTAGCTCCCTGGTCCCTTTGCGGGTTGGTTTTTAACGCCTGCCAAAAGCAGGCGTTAAATTCCCCAACATGCAAAGGGACCTCGTAGTAAGGCGGTAAGGGTTTACCGGTACCGGTAAACCCTTACCATCTACCGTGTAATGAGGCCCATAGTTTGTTGTGAATGGAAACGACAGCACTGTGAGTTTTAGGGCACACAAAAGTGAAATTTATAAAAAATACATAAAAATACATGAAGCATTTGAAAATCATGCAACACAACCCCAAGGTGACGTTGGTGGTGGGGAAG